>NC_081382.1:41419490-42019490 GCF_030684315.1 Stegostoma tigrinum
CTCACCAGCGTCCTGTATAACCTCCACAGGACCTTCCATCTCCTATACTCAAAAGCTTGGGCAATGAAGGCAAGCGAGCTAAACGCCTTCTTAACCGCCCTGTCTACCTGCAATGCAAGTTTCCAACTATTATATATCTGAACACCTAAGTCTCTCTGTTCTACAACGCTCCCCAGGACCCTACCATTAACTGAATAAGCCCTGCTCTTGTTTGTTTTACCAAAATGCAATAACTCGCATTCATCCAAATTAAACTCCATCTGCCACTCCTCAGCCCATTGGCACAATCCCTTTGTAACCTTAGATAACCTTCTTCACTGTCCACTACACCACCAATTCTGGTGTCATCTGCAAACTTACTAACCACACTTCCAATATTGTCATCCAAATCATTTACATAAACAACAAAGAAAGGTGGACAAAAGCATTGATCCCTGTGGAGCATCGCTGGTCACAGGCCCCCAGCCCAAATAACAACCCTCCATCTTGTATCCTAAAGCCGATTTTGTATCCAATTGGCAAGCTCTCCCTGAATCCCACGTGATCTAACTTTACAAATAGGCTATGATGTGGAACCTTGACTAAGTCTAAGTAAACAACATCTGCCCCTCTGCCCTAATCGATCGTTTTGGCAGCTTCTTCAAGAAACTCAATCAACTATGTGAGACATAATGTCCCACACACAAAGCTGTGCTGACTATCCCTGATCATTCCTTGTTTCTCCAGATGCATGTAACTCTATCTTTCAGAATCACCCCCAACAACTTACCCACCACGGCGGTCAGGCTCACGCAATGGATTGTGAAATTTTGGGATTGTCTAGCCTAGAGGACTGTGGACACTTAGCCACTGCATGTATTGAAGACAGAGATTGATAGAGTTTTGGACATGATGGGGATTAAGGAATATGGGGATCAGGTGAGAAAGTGGAGCTGAGCTAAAGACCAACCATTTTAATGGGGAAGAAGATGCTGAGGACCAAACTGTTTTCTCCAGAACCTATCTCTTATGTTTTTAAACTGGGCTTTGATTCTCTTCATTATCAAAGATTAAAGAGTGATCTCAGCACAGTGTTCAAAATGTCAAAAGGATTTGATAGATTGAATACAGAGAACAGTTTCTTCTGATGCAATTGGTCAATGACAGTGGATTTTTTCTCAAAATTGACAATAGAAAGCTTCCAAAAGGCTGCAGATGCAGGGGTTTACTTGGAGTGCTTAAGCCTGAGATCAATAGATTTTTATTAGGTGAGAGAATCAAGTGATCTGGTGCAAAGGAACGGGGATCGAGTTGGGGTCCTCAGCCCAAACATTTTCGGTTGCTTCTTTAATGATCTGCCCTCTATGGTAAGGTCAGACGTGGGAATATGTGCTGACCCAGTGCACAGTGTCTAGCACTGTATGTGACTGCTCAGATACTGAAGTCTGTGATCACATGCAGCAGGCTTTGGGCTAATGAACAGCAAGTTACATTAACACCACACAAATGCCAGGCAATGATTATCTCCCACAAGAGAGCAATTAATCATCGCCTCTTGGCATTCAGGTGCACCTTTATTGCTGAATTCCCCCACTAGGAAAATTCTTGGGGTTTACCGTTTAGCAGAAATCTAACTGAACCAGCCTTAAAAAAATACTGTGACCACAAGCAGATCAGCATCCGGACCTTGTTCAGTGAGTGACTGGCCTCATATCTCCCCAAACTCTGCCCAGCATCTACAAAGCACAAGACAGGCATGAAATTGAACACTTTGAAACATGCCTAGATGAGTGCAGCTCCAATAATACTCAAGACCGTCCTGGTCAAAGAAGCCTGTTTGACCAGCGTTTCATTCATCACCTTAGAAGTTCCCTGCTTACACCACTCATACACAGTGGCTGTAATGTGTGCTATTTACGGCATGCACTGCACCGAGGTTCCTTCGATAGCGCCCACCAAACCCGTGACCACCACCACTTTGATTGGATGTGGGCAGCAGGTACATGGGAACACCACCCCCCTGCAAGTTCCCCTCCCAGCCACTCACCGTCCTGACTTGGAAATACATCACCGTTCCCTTACTGTCACCGGGTCAAAATCCTGAAATTCCCTTCCCTAACAACACTGTTCGTCAGCCTACCCCAGATAGGCTTGAGACAGTGGCTCTCCTCCACCTGCTCAATGCGCGACAAATGCTGACTTTACCTTCGACACCCACAGCCCTTGAACAAATAAGGAAAATCGAGCCGAATGCTGGACTGGACAAGAGGGGTTGAATGGTCTCCGTTTGTTCTGAAGGTTCCCAGGTGCAATCGCAGAAATCGCAGGAAGCTGCATTTAAATAAGAGAGAGTGGAGTAATGATGCATGGCCACAGAAGCATAGCTGTAACATACACAGCGTGGGTGCTATCAGAGGGATTTCAAACCCTCAGATCCCATTTACACCTCAACTACCAGTAAGTCAAAACAGAGAAGCTCATTGTTCAAATGTTTCATCTTCTGATGTAACTGATTTTACAAAACCAAACCGTGTTCAAAGATGACAGGAATCTTTTCATATTGTATACCAACAAAGACTAATTATCAAGCTTGCCTCCTGTGTTTTCTTTTCTTCATTTATTCAGTGTTAGGATTTGGGTATTGATGGGATGGGCAACCCATTCCTAACTGCCTTCAAACTGAGTTGCTTGTCAGGCCAATTCAGAGGCCAGCGTAGAGGCAACCACATTGCAGTGGGTCTAGAATCACATCTAAGATCGACAGATTTCCTTCCCTAAAAAATACAAGTGAACAAAACGGGTTTTTACAATGATCAATAATAACTGTCATGGTTACTATCAGTGAGCCTGGCTTTATATTACAGATTCACTCACTGAATTTAAACTCCACCAATTACTGTGCAGGATTTCAACCAAAGTATTAACTGGCTCTCTGAATTACACAACCTCCCTGTACTGCTGCATACCATTTTCAAATGATACCCTTACATAGAGATTTTTCAGTAAAACTTTCCACTAAACGTTCACAAAATTGTTTGAACTTTTATTCCGGCAGTTATTATTTTCTTTGCTTATTCAACTGCAATAAAGGCCGGTGGAATCACAAATTAATTGCTGTGGTGCTCACTGAACATAGTAACAGACAATGGCCTTCCCACTTAGAACTCATCACCTGAGCCCTTGGAGGCCCAGGTTCAAGTCCCATCTGCTCCAGAGGAGCGTACTAACATCTCTGAACAGGTTGATTAGAAAAATAGATTAATTTAAAATAAAACAGACTCAGGGTGTGTTCTGGACTGGGATTAGTCTATGTATGCTATCAATAGTGACTCTATTTTGGTATTCAACAATAAAGGCTGTTCCTTTCCAGTCAGGTTTTCTGACATATTTATTTTAGATTTTTTAAAAATCTTCCACACTTCAATATTGATATTAAATTTGTGTGGTATTAATACAACAGGAAATATAGAGCTGAATCTTGCCAGGTACTGAACAACTACATGAAGAAATGTTGGAGAATTGTGTCAGAAGTGAAGGAGGTGGACATGTTACTTTATAACAAGTTGCTACATGTAGTTGAGTGCGGTCCATCTCGACACAGGGAGCAATGAGCCGCATTTTCTAACAGAGTCCAAAGGGCCCTGTTTGTGTCCTGTGAAACTGCCAACACTGTGATTGATCTCCATTCATTGTGTTTTTCCCCCTTATTCATTCATGGGAGGGCATCGCCACACAGCATTTATTGCCCATCCCTAATTGCCCAGAGTTAAGAGCCAGCCACATTGCCGTGGGTCTGGAGTCACATGTAGACCAGACCAGGTTAGGATGGCAGTTTCCTTCCCTAAAGTACATCAGTGAAACAGGTGGGTTTGTCCAACAACCGATAATGGATTCATGGTCATCATTAGATTCCTAATTCCAGATTTTTTAATTGAATTTAAATTCCACGGTCTGCCGTGGTGGGATTTGAACCCTGGTCCCCAGAGCATTATTGGTGTTTCTGGGTTAAAAGTCTATTGCCTTCCCCCCACACAAACGGACACGCACACACACACAAACAGAGCCACACACACACACAAACAGAGCCACACACACTCACTCACACACACACACACACACACACACACTACAAACCCGCGCGCGCGCACGCACACACACAAACACAAACATACACACACTCACGTGGTTATGCGCACGCATGAGCGCACACACACACACATTGTCTTGGGGTCACTCGGCAGTAATCAGGTGTTAGGTCACAGCCATGATCTTGCTGGTTTTAGCCCTGAGTGAACATTGGCAGATTCCACAGTGATCAACTCCATGACCGATGTAGGACATTTGCCCTCACAAAACACCACCCACACAGCACTGACCTTTCACAAGTTCCCAGCTGCTGCAGATACTTCAGACAAGATCAGAGACAGAAACAAAGACTTTGAATATCTGCACAGAGTCAAATTCAAATAGTTTGCCTCTGAAATCTATTTGAAAATCATCAGCTGAAATCAGAGACTTTTTGAGTGGGAGTTTGGCTGTGCAAACTTCATGTGACTGATTTTAAAGGGTGTTAATTTATTGGCGTAGACTCATAGGAATAAAGAGAACAGCACCAGCTCTCAGGATGACAGTGCCCTGTGAATGCATTCAGTGCCCAGACATCATTATCCTGAACTGATGACTCGGCCTGATCTATTCTCTGTTTTAACAACCCTGTAAATGAGTATTGGATTAGCTGTGTTTCTGAGCTTTGCTGCATATGTTGGCAAACCCAGTGACTCATGCTGAAGACTTTCTATTGATACAGCTCCCAGGTGGCAGACTGCAGCATCAGAATAGGAGAGAGGGAGGTTAGAAAAACATCTCCTGTACATTGGAAAATCTTCAAGTTGGCACATACCTCCTGTTAATGTCGACAATTCCTAAATCCCTGTCTCCACTTTTGTAAACAAATGGAGTTTCACAATTTCCCAAGCTCTGTAGTCAATAAAGCACAGATACATTTGTAATCGCCAGATCATCAGAGCTCACAATGCTAACTGAAAAATAACAATTGGTCCAGATACTGGGTCTGCCTGACCATCCTATTCACTAAAATACTCGATTGTGATGTGGATGTTGGAGCGCGGTAAACAAGGTCAGAAGCATTCAACACCCGGTCATAGACCAACAGGTTTATTTGAAATCACAAGCTTTTGGGCTTTTGCCCCCCTTTGTCAGGTGAAGGTGGAAGGTCTACAGCCCGAAAGCTTGTAGTTTCAAATAAACCTGGTATCGTGTGGTTGTACATCCCACCCTGAGTCTGTTCTGCTATTCAATGAAATTGTGATGAATCCATATCTCAAACCCATTCCCCAGTGGGAATAGATTCTGCATAACTGCCTCTTCTGAATCCTTTAAATATTTCAAACACCTTGGTGAGATCACTCCCCAAAGTTCTAAGTTCAAGGGATCGCAGCTTAGTTTTTGCAAACTGCCCTTACATTTTAACATTAGCCTCTCATTCAGAGCTTTATTAATCTACAAATAGATTATGACAAAACAAGTAAAATCCTGGGTGTATGAAATGTGATGCTGAGATTTCCATCTATGTTTTCAATGGGATTCACCCACAAAACATACAGGCCACAATTAATCTGTGTCACCGTAATTACTTAAGGTTATGTCCGACAATGACCTGGGTCACAGGCCACTCGCACAGTCACTGGCTGCTAGGTGACACAGTTGAACACAGATGGAGGCCACACTTAAACTCTCATTTGAAAATGGCAGCTCTGACAGTGCAGCGCTCCGTCAGCACAGAAGATGGGTTAGTAAATTTGCAGACGACACTAAGGTTGGTGGAGTTGTGGATAGTGACGAAGGATGCTGTAGGTTGCAGAGAGACATAGATAAGCTGCAGAGCTGGGCTGAGAGGTGGCAAATGGAGTTTAATGTAGACAAGTGTGAGGTGATGCACTTCGGTAGGAGTAAGCGGAAGGCAAAGTACTGGGCTAATGGTAAGGTTCTTGGTAGTGTAGATGAGCAGAGAGATCTCGGTGTCCATGTACACAGATCCTTGAAAGTTGCCACCCAGGTTGACAGGGCTGTTAAGAAGGCATACAGTGTTTTAGCTTTTATTAATAGAGGGATCGAGTTCCGGAACCAAGAGGTTATGGTGAAGCTGTACAAAACTCTGGTGCGGCCGCACTTGGAGTATTGCGTACAGTTCTGGTCACCGCATTATAAGAAGGATGTGGAAGCTTTGGAAAGGGTGCAGAGGAGATTTACTAGGATGTTTCCTGGTATGGAGGGAAGGTCTTACGAGGAAAGGCTGAGGGACTTGAGGTTGTTTTCATTAGAGAGAAGAAGGTTGAGAAGTGACTTAATTGAGACACATAAAATAATCAGAGGGTTAGATAGGGTGGATAGGGAGAGCCTTTTTCCTAGGATGGTGACGTTGAGCACGAGGGGGCATAGCTTTAAATTGAGGGGTGAAAGATATAGGACAGATGTCACAGGTAGTTTCTTTACTCAGAGAGTAGTAAGGCAATGGAACGCTTTGCCTGCAATGGTAGTAGATTCGCCAACTTTAGGTACATTTAAGTCGTCATTGGATGAGCATATGGACGTCCATGGAATAGTGTAGTTTAGATGGGCTTGAGATCGGTATGACAGGTCAGCACAACATCGAGGGCCGAAGGGCCTGTACTGTGCTGTAATGTTCTATGTTCTATGTTCTATATTATGACCATTAACAAGGGTTTCTGTGGCAGAGTGATCTCTACCCCTGAGCCAGGAGGCCTGAGGTCAAGTCCCATCTACACCAGAGGTGTACATTAACCTATCTATAACATGGTGTTTGGAAAATGCTCCCAACCTAGGTTGGGGCAGTGTGGTGGCATGATAGTGTCCTTTCCTCTGAGCCAGAAGGCCTGGGTTCATGTTCCAACTCCTCGAGAAGTGTGTCATAATATCTCCGAGCAGGCTGGTAAGAAAATAATCTGTGACTATTAATAAGGGTATATGTGGCAAGTGTAGACCTGGTCTCTGAGCGGGGAGGCCCAGGTTTAAATCCCACCGGCTCCAAAATTTCTGAACAAGTTTGTGAAACTATCTGGGACTATTAACGTTACCACTTCCCATTGGGGCAGTTCCAAGCCAATGCAGTCATACAGCCAGCAGGTGGCAGTGCAGACTCGCTTATCTGGACCAATCACCATCAACATTGAGGGTCCATCAATTGCTCCCATTCAAGCAGCCTTGGAGCTGGGTCTTCTCCCACTATTAGCCTGCCCACTCTGACCATTATTATTTCTTTAACTATTGCCTGAATATCAAAATATTCGTAAGCCACAAAAACCAGAATCGCTGAATTGTTACAGCATGGAGTAGGATCTTTGCTCCCATCATACCTGTAACCCCCAGAGACACATGGGGCAGCAATTCTATCCCCAGTGTGGTGACAAAACTGTGTCCACTAATATAGATGGACAACTAAAGAGCACAGGCTGGAACTTACAGTCTGTTACTGTATTACCATCGACAATAGAAACAGGAGCAGACTGTTCGGCCCCGTGAGCTTCCTCTGCTGTTCAGTTGGACCACAGTTGATCTGACATTCCCCACAACCACTTTCCTGCATTTTCACTCAATAATCTATCCCAGCCTTACATGTACAAAAGGACTCTGCTCCCACAGCCCTCTATGGCAAACTCACAAAGCTCTGACAGAAGATATTCGCCCTCATTTCACTCTTAACATTGCACCCCCTTATTCTGCGAGTATGTCATCTTGTCCCAGACTCTCCCATGAGGGGAAACATTCTCTTAGTATCTAACCTGTAAGATTCCCTAAAAATCCTATATGTTTCGATCATTCTGAATGACTCAACCACTGTTTCTAAGTAAGAGAGGGGTCTTTGTGACACAGTGGGCAGCGTAATCAACTATAAGAATTAAGACCACAGCCTTCGCTCAGTTACAGCTGACTGCAGCTGCAAAACTGCCAGTGGAGCTTGGACCACAGATTATATTTCCTCATAATATTGTTCCTTTCCTTGTATTTTTGATAACACACTGTTCAGGACAATGGGTTAGAGGCAACGGCTGGGGAGGTTGTATGAGTCAGAGCCTTGGGGTTAGAATGCAGACATCATGTCCCTGAGCCTCACTACCTCTTTCTCAGTGCGAACAGCACTGTATTTACCCTTAGGTCACTGTTTACTCCAGAAAGGAGGAAGCTGAGCAGTGCCCAAATTGAGACTAGTTACATTTAGAACATAGAACATAGAAAAGTACAGCACAGTACAGGCCCTTCGGCCCACAATGTTGTGCTGTGGAATAATCCTAACCCAAAAATAAAATAACCGAACCTGCATTCCCCTCAATTCACTGCTGTCCATGTGCATGTCCAGCAGTCGCTTAAATGTCACTAATGACTCTGCTTCCACGACTACAACTGGCAAACTATTCCATGCGCTCACAACTCTCTGGGTGAAGAACCTCCCTCTGACATCTCTTCTATACCTTCCTCCTAACACCTTAAAACTATGACCCCTCGTGGCAGTCAATCCTGCCCTGGGGAAAAGTCTCTGGCTATCGACTCTATCCATGCCTCTCATTATCTTGTACACCTCGATCAGGACACCTCTCTTCCTCCTTCTCTCCAGAGAGAAAAGTCCGAGCTCAGTCAACCTCTCCTCGTAAGACAAGCCCTCCAGTCCAGGCAGCATCCTTGTAAATCTCCTTTGCGCCCTCTCCAAAGCCTCCACATCTTTCCTATAATAGGGCGACCAGAACTGGACACAATATTCCAAGTCTGGTCTCACCAGGGTTTTGTAGAGCTGCAGCATAACCTTGCGGCTCTTAAACTCGATCCCCCTGTTAATGAAAGCCAAAACACCATATGCTTTCTTAACAACCTTATCCATCTGGGTGGCAACTTTGAGGGAGCTATGCACTTGAACATCAAGATCCCGCTGTTCCTCCACACTGCCGAGAATCCTGCCTTTAATCCTATATTCAGCATTTAAGTTCCACCTTCCAAAATGCATCACTTCGCATTTATCCAGGTTGAACTCCATCTGCCATTTCTCAGCCCAGCTCTGCATTCTGTCAATGTCTCGCTGAAGCCTGGAATAGCCCTCGATACTATCAACGGCACCTCCAACCTTTGTGTCATCAGCAAACATACTAACCCACCCCTCAACGTCCTCATCCAAGTCATTTATAAAGGCTTGATAGAGTAAAGTTAGGTAAGACATTTTTGGGTGCAGGGGATCCTAAAACTAGCACCATAAGTACCATTAATCAGCAACAAGCTCAACCGAAATTCAGGAGAAATCTCTTTACGCAGAGAATGAGAAAAATGTGGAAACATAGAAACATTGGAAACAGGGATAATGGGAACTGCAGATGCTGGAGAATTCAAGATAATAAAATGTGAGGCTGGATGAACACAGCAGGCCCAGCAGCATCTCAGGAGCACAAGAGCACAACTCCTGAGATGCTGCTGGGCCTGCTGTGTTCATCCAGCCTCACATTTTATTAACATTGGAAACAGGAACAGGAATAGTGTCCATTCGGCCCATTGAACCTGCCCTATAATTCAACCAGATCATCTATCTCAACACCATTCTCTCACACTATCTCCAAATTCCTTGCACACTTTAATGTGGAGAAATTTCCATCTTGAATATGCTCAATGACTTAGCTTCCAAAACCCATGGGATAAAGAGTTCCAAAAATTCATCACACTCTGGGTGAAGAAATTCCTCCTCATTGCAGTCATAAAATCAATACAGTGCAGATAAAGGCCATTCAGCCCATTGAGTTTGCACCAAAACCCCCAAACAGCATCCTGCCTGTGCGTTTATCATGATTGATCTACCTAGCCTCCACACTATGGGACAATTTAGCATGGCCAGTGCACCTAACATGCACATCTTTGGGCTGTGAGAGGAAACCAGAGCACTCCCACTCCCCAACAGACACAGGGAGAATGTGCAAACTCCACACAGACAGTGACCTGAATTGAACGCAGGCCCCTGGAGCTGTGGGGCAGCGGTGCTAGCCACTGAGCCACTGTGCCACCCTAAGTGGCCTGTCCCTCATTCTGAGACTGTTTTCCAAAACTCCACTGACTGCCGGGGGGAATATTCTTCTTGCCACAAGGAACTCATTTTAACGGTGTGTAGTTGTGGTGAACAGTATAAATGCATTTAAGGGGAGGCTGGATAAATACACAACGGAGAAAGATGTAAAAGATTATGTTGATGATGTGAATTGAAATTAAAATAGATGACACTGAAGAAACTCAACATCATAATGAGTAGTACAAAGGGAACATCATGGAAAGGTTACAAGGCAAAAGAATTAGAAATCAAAAGTGCTGTGGAACAAATGACAAAGGAAGTGGTAATGGGTGCACAGAAGCAAGACATCAGTGGGGGCCAACAGCAGAATGAAGCTCAGCTTTGACTGAAAAGCAAAAAAATGGCAACAAGATATAGAAACGGAGGGGATGGCGAACCAGGTGGAGAATAGAGCCAATAGCCCAGAATTGCTGAGCTCAGTGTTGAAATCCTGAAGGCTGCAAACTTCTTAATCAGAAGTTGAGGTGCTGTTTCCCCAGCCTGTGTTGGAGTTCCCAGGAATACTGCAGCAGGATCAAGGACAGAAATATGACCATGAGAGTAAAATGGTGAAACAGCCAGCAACCCAAAAGTTGGGGTCATGCCTGCAGACTGGTCAATGTGAGATGATGTAAAATGTGTAAAATGTAAGATGTGTGTGGAGCATTATTACTAGAATCTATCAAATTACCTTGTTTCTGTATGCTACATTTTGTGTCGTTCTATGACATTACTCAGTGCACTATGGTTGATGGAAAACTCCAAACATTGGCATGTGTTTTTAATCCAGTTAAAATATTAGTCATAAGAAGGCACTTACAGTCAAAAATGCTCATGATATGCTTGTCCAAATTAATGCAAATTGAGCATCAGTCAGGGCTGTCACCCTATAGAACTTCGCGCCTATATTGTTCTCCATGCTGTCCTCTTTCCTTGCCTCTGTGATTCTCCAGTTCTAACAGAAGAACATCACAAACTAGGTCAAGCTTGGAATGCCACGCACAGTTCTGATTTGATTTGATTCATTACTATTCTGTGTACCGGGGTACTGTGTAAAGTTTTGTCTTACATGCTTTACAGGCAGATCATACAGCACAAAGTGCATCAGAGTAACAGAACAGAGTGCAGGATACAGAGTTACAGCATCCAAGGAAGTGCAGGGAGACAGATCAACATTAACATTTGAGAGGTCCATTCAGAAGTGTGATAACAGAGGGGAAGAAGCTGTTCTTGAATCTGTTTGTACGTGTATTCAAACCTCTATATCTTCTGCCCAAAGGAAGAGGGTGCAAGATAATATAACCAGGGTGGGAGTAGATGTGTTTGCATGAGGGAGTAGACTGAGATGTTTTACAAAGATGCTTCCTGGACCAGAAAATTTTAATTTTGAGGAGTAATTTGATCAGACATCATTGCAGTTCTGGAACACATGAGGCTGCGGGAGACTCAGTTAAGTGAAATGTATAAAATTATATCATGCCTCAATAGGATGGACGAGGAAGGCTCTTTTCTCTATAGTTTAGAGGGCAATAACCAGGGCACATTGATTTATGATGAAAGGATAAAAGTTTAAAGAGAATTTAAGTGGGCATAATGCACCCTGAGGACACTGGGGGCCTGGAACTCACTCTCTGAAAGACTGGTAAAGGTAGAAGCCATCATCACATTTACAAAGTAATTGGGAGTACACTTGAATGTGGCTAAGGATCACGAGCTGAGAAGTGGACTTAGTTTTGATGACACTGCAATGATTGGAGCCAGGTCCGCCACATAGACCTCATAGAATATATGTTCCCTGATTGGGGCTATTAATCTGGGACCCTTGGCTGACAGATATGAACAGGGGTTTGAGGGGTTCGGTTCACTCCAGGAGCTTGCTCTGAGCTAGTGTCATGTACTACGCATGTGGAAAAAAAGGGTAACTTGGTGACGGGGTACTGGACTCAGTGGCGTTATTTCCGACATTCACAAAGAGTTGAACATCTTGTTCCATCCTGTAAATTTCCATGGTTCTATTAGTTGGAATGTTATTGTTGTTTCTTTCTCCATAGACATTTCCTGACCCCTTGAGTATTTCCAAAATTTTCTGTTTTTGTATAAGAATGTACTGAAGTTGCTGAATCTGTCCACTAATGCCACGTGCTTTGATTTCATTATTTACAGTCTGCAGAGACTGTACATCAGTGGAAATTTTAAGTGGGCAGGAACCAAGTTGAGGAACAACGAAATGTTCAAACTCAACATCGCTTCCTTCTCTTCCTTCTCATGTCCCACTTTTCTGTTGCTGACATTTTTATTGAACCACATATTATATTAAATACCCAAATGGCATCCTCCTCACGCAAAGCCTAGAGCACAGGCATTGCTGCCAACTCTAACTGGACATGATCGTAGAAGTACCATCACATGACCTCCTTCCACTCATCAGCCTGACCCCACACTCTCTCACGACTGGTCTCCTGAAACACATAGAACATAGAACAATACATCGCACAACAGGACCTTCGGCCCTCGATGTTGCGCCGACCTGTGAACTAATCTAAGCTCCTCACACTATCCCATCATTATCCAACTGCTTATCCACGGCTGTTTAAATGCCCCTAATGTGGCTGAGTTAACTACATTGGCAGGCAGGGCATACCACGCCCTTACCACTCTCTGAGTAAAGAACCTGCCTCTGACATCTGTCTTAAATCTATCACCCCTCAATTTGCAGCTATGCCCCCTTGTACGAGCTGAAGTCATCATCCTTGGAAAAAGACTCTCACTGTCCACCCTATCTAATCCTCTGATCATCTTGTATGTCTCTAATAAATCCCCTCTTAGCCTCCTTCTCTCCAATGAGAACAGACCCAAGTCCCTCAGCCTTTCTTCATAGGGGCTGCGCTCCAGACCAGGCAACATCCTGGTAAATCTCCTCTGCACCATTTCCAATGCTTCCACATCCTTCCTGTAATGGGGCGACCAGAACTGCACACAATATTCCAAGTGAGGCCACACTAGCGTTCTGTGCAGTTGCAGCATTACATCATGGCTCCAGAACTCAATCCCTCTACCAATAAAACCTAACACACCGTAAGCCTTCTTAACAGCACTATCAACCTGGGTGGCAACTTTCAGGGATCTATGTACATGGACACCAAGATCCCTCTGCACATCCATACTACCAAGCATCTTTCCTTTGACGAGTATTCTGCCTTCCTATTATTCCTCCCAAAGTGAATCACCTCACATTTATCTGCATTGAACTCCATTTGCCACCTTTTGGGCCAATTCTGCAGTTTATCCAAGTCTCCCTGCAACCTGCAACATCAATCAGCATAGCATCTGGTTTCAATGCCCAATGAGAAAGCAAGGAAAGGCTTTATCACCCAGTCAGGTTGTCATAATGAATTTCGAAGAATTTCATTTTCCCATCTCATATGTATTTCCTCATTGACTCCAGTTCTGAAGAAGAGTTACCTCAGGTAAAATGTTGTCTCACTGACTGTTTCTCTCTCCACAGATACTGTCACATCCACCATGTTTCTCCAGTATTTTATGTGTTTGATTCTGATTTCCAGCATCTGCAGTATTTTGCATCTATATTAAGGCAAATTCTTAAATCAAAACCTTTCATAATCTTAAAACCTCTTCAGTTCCCCATTAATTTTCACTGCTCTGTTTAAGAACAATTCCAGCTTCCCTGGTCTCTCCACATTATTGAGGTTCCTCACTGCAGATCAAAGGGGAGAAACTAATTTTAAAAAGATCTCTTGCATCATCTTGACTCATTTTAACTGAAATGCTTGTCTCAATTGTAGCCAGACACTGTAAGCCTCAGGTATGTTGGCTTAGCATGTGAAAATAAAGTATCAAATGTAATGATGACCTTTTTTTTGTCTTAGGCTGTGGAATTCCTAAGGGAAACTAAACATGTCAGAGGCACACAGAAATTGTCAGGTTTCTAGCACAGAAGAAAGCTGTTCACACTATTGTGTCCAATTTTTTAAAAAATGAAAGTCACGTTACAACTGTACAGAATATTGGTGAGTAAAGCTGAAAGAACTGTGGATGCTGTAAATCAGAAACAACAACAGAAGTTGCTGGAAAAGCTCAGCAGATCTGGCTGCATCTGTGGAGAGAAATCAGAGTTAATGTTTCGGGTCCGGTGACCCTTCCTCAGAACACAAGGAACCCTTCTGAAGAAGGATCATCGGACCAGAAACGTGAACCCTGATTTCTCTTCACAGATGCAGCCAGACCTGCTGAGCTTTTCCAGGATATCGGTGGAATTCGATGTACAGTTTTGATCTCCACAATTTATAAAAATCATGTACTGGCATTGGAGGCTGTACAAATGAGATTCACACGGTCAATTCCTGCGAAGAAGGTGTCGATTTATTAAGAACAGCTAAACAAGCCAAAAAACCTATTGTGAGCACCACATTCAGATCCAAATGGCAGTGGAGGAGAAGTTCTCAGCTGGAGCCAATCCACTTCTTTCTTTTTCTCTTTGTGTTTTGTTTTCCTTCTTTCTTCTTGGCAATGTCCTGAACTCCTGGCCTCAGCATGGACTTGGGCTCTTGGCCTTTGTGCAGATTCGACATGGCAGCCTCTTGGCCGAGTATGGCTCTCTCCTAGCCGACCAGCCTGGCAGTCTTTTGGCCCAGCTGGACCTCGGCATGGACCTCCGGCCTCAAGGGTGATTCCCCAGCGGTCTCCGACTCCGCACTGCATTCAAGCCAAACCTTCTCTGTTCGGATCTCTGCTTGTGACACTGTGAACCCACAATGCTTTTGGTTCAAAGCCAAGTCTGCTGCCCACATAGTCACATGACCAGGTCTCTGCAGTTCTGGTGCAGGTCAAACGGTATCGGGCCCGACATTATGAAGATTTCCATTTGCTTCTTTACTTCAGGACGGCAGGCTTTTGAGAGCTGAACACAGAAAGTTTGGCTTGAATGCAGTGTTGAGTGGGAGAGTACAGGACAGAGAGGAGAGGCTGGTGGAGGATGTAGCTCAGTTTAGGGAGAGGTTGAAGGAAACAGGAAAGGAAGGGATCAAAGTTTGGCTGAAAAACTGTTTTTGATGTGACTGAATTTTCGATGGCTCATTAGTGAAAGATTTGAGGTGGTGGTGGTCAGTTAGCTCAGTTAGCTGGATGGCTGGTTTGTGATGTAGAGTAACATCAAGTGTATGGGTCCAATTCCTACACCAGCTGACGTTACCAAAGGACTCTTCTTCGCAACCTCTATCCTCGCCTGAGGCATGGTGACCCACAGTTAAACCACAAACAGTCTCTCTCTAAGCCCTATATGGTCTGATAGACTACACCAACTTTAGTCTTTACTGGAAGATCAACCAGTAACAGTGTAACTTCAAGAGGCCCTGTGGTGCAGTGATAATGTAATTACTTCTACACTAGGAAGCTGTAGGCTCAGCTCCCACACGAGGACTTGTTGGCTATGAAAGGTGTGTCAACTTGGCCGAACAGATTGATTTTCTGATGAAGGATCTAGGCCTGAAACATCAGCTTTCCTTCTCCTAAGGTGCTGCTTGGCCTGCTGTGTTCAGCTCTACACCTTGTTATCTCGAACAGATTGATTATCAGCTTGTGAACCCTTCCAGTGGGCCTGATGATAGTTGGTAAGAGCAGTAGAGTTTCCAGGTCAGCCATCCTACAGAAGACAATGCCAAAATAACTGAAGCACATTCTCAAGCACGTAGTCATGGGGAAAACCAATGGAGGTTCATGCCACCAAGATCGTTGAAGTATACTGGATGAGTGACAGGTTCAGCTGTTTCTGCTGGTGGCATCTTTCCGAGACACCTACACCAGGCAGATTAAACTGCAACATAACAGCTTACTTTAAAAAGGCCCTACTGCTAACATATGCAGAATTTTCTTAGTATCCCACTGGTGTGTCAGCTTAAATTGTGTGCTCACGCCTAGGCATGGAGTTTGAACTCATAACCTTCTGACTCAGGGGGAACTGAGCCAAGTTGAGTTGAGAAAGACAGGGGCTGTTCTTTTCCTCGTGAAAAGAAGAGTCCTTTCAAGATTCAGATAACCCATCTCCTCGTCACTGATTTCTCATCTCTAACTAAACTTGTTTGACAGTCACAGCAGTATAAACACTGCTACAGTTACATTTGCAAAAATAGGTTGAAACCAAAAGCATAATAAACAGAAGCAGCAGCAGCTTTCTGTACTTTTGCTTTGACATTCAATAAAACCATAGCTGATCTTCTACATTCACTTCACTCTTATCCACATATCCCAATGTTTAAAAAATACAATCTTCAGTCTTAAATATACTCAGTGACTGAGTAGTCTCAGCTCTCTTATTCAGAGATTGTGACGCCATGTTCTCCAATCAGGGCAAGCTGCCTCACAGCATTTACCCTGTCAAATATCCTCAGGAAGGAAGAGAAACAGACAATGAGTGCGCAAAACAGCAGAGAATTTTATCAAATTGAGTGAGAGTGCAAACCACAAAACCACACTCCCATAAAGGCTGAATATAAATCATTGCTGACCTGATTTAAATCCTGAGCTGGTCTTGTGCAAATTAAGAAAGAATGCTCGGCAAACACAGCAGGACACATCCCATTCATGGTGCCCCCTTATGTGGTGGGCAGTCCAATTTCAGCCACAGGCAATCATTGGTGTTATCCCTAAAAGTGCCATAACTACAACACCAATCCCACCTCGATTTGCCAAGTCTTAAGGGAAGAAATGGAAGCCCAGGATTTGGAGAGGGTGCAGAGAAGAACAGTACTGGGCGTGAGGAATTTCACTTGCATGGAGACACTGGAAGAAGCTGGGGCTTGGTCTTCTTATAGCAGTGAAGGTTAAGGAGAGGTTTAAAATGGGTGTTAAAATTTTTCAGAGATAGTGGGAACTGCAGATGCTGGAGATTCCGAGATAACAAAGTGTGGAGCTGGATGAACACAACAGGCCAAGCAGCATATTAGGAGCACAGAGGCTGCTTGGCCTGCTGTGCTCGTCCAGCTTCACACTGTGTTAAAAATTTTCAGCGGTTTTATTTGAGTAAATGAGGAGGAAGTGTTTCCATCAGTAAGATAGTGGTAACAAGGATACAGATTTAAGAGATAATGGGAACTGCAGATGCTGGAGAATTCCAAGATAATAAAATGTGAGGCTGGATGAACACAGCAGGCCAAGCAGCATCTCAGGAGCACAAAAGCTGACGTTTCGGGCCTAGACCCTTCATCAGAGCTGCTTGGCCTGCTGTGTTCATCCAGCCTCACATTTTATTATCTTGGAATTCTCCAGCATCTGCAGTTCCCATTATCTCTGATACAGATTTAAGAAAGTCTTTTTAAAAAGTTCAAACTTTCAAAAAGTAATTGAGATAAATCTTCAAAAAGGAGAAAAAAATGCAGGTTTCTGCCAGAGTAATTGGATAGTTATTACAAACAGCTGCTACAAGATAAGATGGACTGAATGGCCTCCTTCTGTGATGTATGATTCTATGGGAACGTTTGTCAAAGTTGGTGAAGAGAAAGGGCATGTTACTGTGTAGATGCAGCTGATTCTCCTTAACTGAAACTCATCTTGTTACTGTGTCTGAATTTCTGCTTTTATTTGAGATTACTGAATGTAGAACAATGAGTGTGAAATATCAGGATCCTTCATGAATCAAGGTGGGCTCCCTAAATCCTACTTTTGAGCAAAGAATGTGATGTCCAAATAGGATACAAAGCACTGCTCTGATTGTCACAAATGACCAAAATCACCGAGTTACAACTTGCAGGGAAAACTGAACACAAATGGTTATGCCTGAAACAAACAGTCACGCTCCTGAAATTACACAACACATTGGAAATACTCAGTAGTTCAGGTAGCATTTGTGGAGAGAAGCTGAGGTGATATTTTGGGCCAAGATGATCTTTCGTAAGGTTCTGAGGAAGGCTCATTGGGCTCGAAACGTTAACACTGATTTTTTTTTTCTTCACAGATGCTGCCAGACCTGCTAAACTTTTCCAGCAATTTTTGTTTTTGTTCCTGATCTTTCATAAGGTCTTTTCCCTGGACCATGCCCAGTTTTGGGGGATCTCATCCACATTGTGTTTCATCATTGAATGCTTCGCTTTTACCTCAGTGATTAGAACTGGACACGGTGCTCACATAATCTGACCAAGCACTAGATTATATTTACTTTTAATTTGTGCTGTTTTTTGGCTGAGCATTGAGTCATACAGCACAGAAACAGACCCTTTGGTCCAACTCGTCCATGCTGACCAAATTTCTCAACTAAAGTAGTCCCACCTGCTTGCATTTGGCCCATATCCCTCTAAATCTTTCCTACTCATGTACCTATCCAAATGTCTTTTAAATGTTGTAACTGTATCTACATCTACCACTTCCTCTGGCAGTTCATTCCACACATGCACAGCCCTGTATGAAAAATTTATCCCTCAGGTCACTTTAAAATTTTTCTTCTTTCACCTTAAAAATATGCCCTCTAGATTTGAACTCCCCAACTCCTGGGAAAAGACCTTTGCCATTCAGCCCATCTATGCCCCTCATGATTTTTAAACCTCTATCAGGCCACCCCTCAACCTCCTGAGAATAAAGTCTCAGCCTATCCAGCCTCTCCTTATAATTCAAACCCTCCAGTTCCAGCAACATCTGGGTAAATCTTTTCTGAACCATCTCCGATTTTGGTAATATCCCTCATATAGCAGGGCAACCAGAACTGTATTTAGTACTCCAAAATTGGCCTCACCCATGTCCTATATAACCACAACATGATGTCCCAACTCCCATACTCAATGGTCTGAACAATGAGGGCAAGCATCTTAACCACCCTGTCTACCTGTGATGCAACTATCAAAGAACCTGAACCCCAGGGTCTCTCTGTTTGATAACACTTGCCATGACCCTACCATGAACTGTATAAGTCCTGCCCTTGTCCTTCTTACCATAATGCAACACCTCACATTTTATCTAATTTAAATGCCATCTGCCACTCCTCAGTCCATTGGCCCAATTGATCAGGATCTTTTTGCAATCTTAGATAACCTTCTTCACTGTCCACATACCACCAATTTTGGTGTCATCTGCAAACTTACTGACTATGCTTCACAAATTCTCATCCAATTCATTTATATACATGACAAACAATAGTGGACTGAGTACCAATCCCTGCTGAATACCACTGGTCACAGGCCTCCAGTCTGAAAAATCTCCACCACCACCTGTCTGCTACTGTCCAGCCAATGGTATCCAACGGTAAGTTCTCCCTGAATTCCACATGATCTAACTTTACTAACCAGTCTACCATGCAGAACCCTGTCAAATGCTTTACTAAAGTCCAATTACTCAATGTAGGAATTAAAGCACAGTGAAACAGGTGAATTGTTGAACATGGAATCATGGAATAATATAATGTAGAAGGAAGCCATTCAACCCTTTGTGCTTGTGACAGTAATTTGAAGAGGTGTCTAATTATTCCCATTCTCCTGCTTTCCCTCCTTTATCCAATTTTACTTGCTGTGTCAAATTATTTTTCATCACATCATGTTTGGTTCTTTTATCAATTACCTTAAAAATGGTTCCTCCTTATTCGTCTAACCAAAGTCTTCATGATTTTGAGCAACTTTCAAAACATTGCTTTAGCCTTCTCTGCTCTAAGGAGAACAATCCAAGCTTCTCCAATCTCTCCACATCAACTGAAGTCCCTAATCCCTGATACCATTCCTGTTAACCCCTCTGTGCCATCCTTAAAGGCCTGACCTTTTTCCTAAAGTGCCATGCAGAGAATTGTACAATGCAGCTGGGACATAACTAGTGTTCTTTAAGATTGAGCATAAAATTTGTCACTCTTGTATTCCACAGCCTTCAATAACATTAAAATTTTTCGGGGTTACAGGACACTGGCGAAGTGCCCTTGAGGCAAGGTGTGAACTCGATGGGTCGAATGACTTCCTTCAGCGCTGCAAATGTTCTGCCATGCTACTTACTAAATCAAGGATTTCATGTTGCCAAGGAATCTGTTATTGAATTATGGGGAGAGACTCATCATAATCCACACATTTAATTGCAATATTGAAGAAAATAATGGTTCAAAACAGCTATTATTTCCAGAAGCAACCAATTGCTCCCATGTTAGATTTTAAAGGAAGTAAGCAAGAACATTGCAAATGCCCAAACTATAATATTCCAGATTCTCTTGATTCAGTAACTGTTCACTTAGATTGGAAAATTGTGTATGTCACTCTGCTATTTTAAGAAGATAATAGAGGGGAAACAGAGAATTATACCAATTAGCCTAACATCTGTTGTGTGGAAATTACTACAATACAGATCTAAGGATAAAGTAACAGAACATCTTGAAAATGGTCAAATGATCAGAGAGAAAGAGTCAATGTGGATCTATAAAGGGTAGATCAGGTCAGATGATCCAGGTCTAATTTCTTGAACAGGCGACTAAATTCACAGCCTAAGAAGCAATTTGCAATTATATGGATTTGCAAAAGGCATTTCATAAAGTCCTTTAGTCAGTTCTAAGCAAGGGGCTCACCTTTGTCCCCCTACAACCACACATCAACAAATACCAGTCACATTTGGACATAGAGCAGTTTTTCCGCCGCTTTCGCCTCCACGCTTACTCCTTCAACCGGAAACCTAACCCTCCCTCCACTGACCCCTTTACCCGCTTCCAACACAAGTTCTCCTCCTGGACAACACCCACAGGCCTCCTACCCTCCCTCGACCTCTTCATTTCCAACTGCCGTCGAGACATTAACCGCCTCAACCTCTCCACCCCTCTCACCCACTCCAACCTCTCCCCTGCAGAACAGGCAGCCCTCCGCTCCCTCTGCTCCAACCCCAACCTCACCATCAAACCCGCAGACAAGGGTGGCGCAGTGGTAATATGGCGCACTGACCTCTACATCACCGAGGCCAAACGCCAACTCTCTGACACCTCCTCCTACTGCCCCCTTGATCATGACCCCACCCCACGAGCACCAAACCATCATCTCCCACACCATTCATGACCTCATCACCTCAGGGGACCTCCCACCCACAGCCTCCAACCTTATTATTCCCCAACACCGCACGGCCCGTTTCTATCTCCTTCCCAAAATCCACAAACCTGCCTGCCCTGGTCGACCCATTGTCTCAGCCTGTTCCTGCTCCACTGACCTCATCTCCACCTATCTGGACTCCATTTTCTCCCCTTTGGTCCAGGAACTCCCTACCTATGTCTCTGACAGCACCCACACCCTCCACCTCCTCCAGAACTTCCAATTCCCTGGCCCCCAACACCTCATTTTCACCATGGACGTCCAGTCCCTATACACCTGTATTCCGCATGCAGATGGCCTCAAGGCCCTCCGCTTCTTACTGTCCCGCAGGCCTGACCAGTCCCCCTCCACCGACACCCTCATCAGCCTAGCCGAACTCGTCCTCACCCTCAACAACTTCTCTTTCGATTCCTCCCACTTCCTACGGACAAAGGGGGTGGCCATGGGCACCCGCATGGGCCCCAGCTATGCCTGCCTCTTTGTAGGTTACGTGGAACAGTCCCTCTTCCACACCTACACAGACCCCAAACCCCACCTCTTCCTCCGTTACATTGATGACTGTATCGGCGCCGCCTCTTGCTCCCCAGAGGATCTCGAACAGTTCATCCACTTCACTAACATCTTCCACCCCAACCTCAAGTTCACCTGGGCCATCTCCAACACATCCCTCACCTTCCTGAACCTCTCAGTCTCCATTTCAGGCAACCAGCTTGTAACTGATGTCCATTTCAAGCCCACCGACTCCCACAGCTACCTAGAATACACCTCCTCCCACCCACCCTCCTGCAAAAATTCCATCCCCTATTCCCAATTCCTCCGCCTCCGCCGTATCTGCTCCCAGGATGAGGCATTCCACTCCCGCATATCCCAGATGTTCAAGTTCTTCAAGGACCGCAACTTTCCCCCCACAGTGGTCGAGAACGCCCTTGACCGCGTCTCCCGCATTTCCCGCAACACATCCCTCACACCCTGCCCCCGCCACCACCGCCCAAAGAGGATCCCCCTCATTCTCACACACCACCCCACCAACCTCCGGATACAACGCATCATCCTCCGACACTTCCACCATCTACAATCCGACCCCACCACCCAAGACATTTTTCCATCCCCACCCTTGTCTGCTCTCCGGAGAGACCACTCTCTCCGTGACTCCCTTGTTCGCTCCACACTGCCCGCCAACCCCACCACACCCGGCACCTTCCCCTGCAACCGCTGGAAATGCTACACTTGCCCCCACACCTCCTCCCTCACCCCTATCCCAAGCTCCAAGATGACTTTCCATATTAAGCAGAGGTTCACCTGCACATCTGCCAATGTGGTATACTGCATCCACTGTACCTGGTGTGGCTTCCTCTACATTGGGGAAACCAAGTGGAGGCTTGGGGACCGCTTTGCAGAACACCTCCGCTCGGTTCGCAATAAACAATTGCACCTCCCAGTCGCAAACCATTTCCACTCCCCCTCCCATTCTTTAGATGACATGTCCATCATGGGCCTCCTGCAGTGCCACAATGATGCCACCCGAAGGTTGCGGGAACAGCAACTCATATTCCGCTTGGGAACCCTGCAGCCCAATGGTATCAACGTGGACTTCACCAGCTTCAAAATCTCCCCTTCCCCCACTGCATCCCAAAACCAGCCCAGTTCGTGAACCAGCCCAGCTCTTCCCCTCCCCCCACTGCATCCCAAAACCAGCCCAGCCTGTCTCTGCCTCCCTAAACTGTTCTTCCTCTCACCCACCCCAAGCCGCACCTCCATTTCTTACCTACTAACCTCATCTGAGCTCCTTGACCTGTCCGTCTTCCCTGGACTGACCTATCCCCTCCCTGCCTCCCCACCTATACTCTCCTCTCCACCTATCTTCTTTTCTCTCCATCTTCGGTCCACGTCCCCCACTCTCCTATTTATTCCAGAACCCTCACCCCTTCCCCCTCTCTGATGAAGGGTCTAGGCCCAAAATGTCAGCTTTTGTGCTCCTGAGATGCTGCTTGGCCTGCTGTGTTCATCCAGCTTCACACTTTATTATCTTGGATTCTCCAGCATGTGTAGTTCCCATTATCTCTCATAAAGTTCCTTCTCAAACAAATGAATGCCAACCATAGATCAGTTCAGGACATGGCTGAGAAGCAGGAGACTGAAAATTAGGGCAATGGAGAGATACTCTCTAACTGGCAGGATGTGACTCGTGAAATCTGACAAAAATGGGGTTGGATGTTATCCGTACCCAGAGTGTATGGCACCTCTGGATTGAACAGCAGATGTTGAGGCTGTAAAATCAATACTGCAATTTCAAATATTCACACTATGTATTCATGACTTAGATGAGGAGATAGCAATGACATTAGATTGGTAGTGTAACGTTGTCACACATACCGCTAGACTAAGTGAAAAAGAAGAGTGGTGGCAAATGGGTTTCAATGCAGGCAAATTGAGACAATCTACTATGGACCTAAAGAGAATAGAACAGGGTATTTTCTAACTGGTGTAAAGCTAGAAACAGTGGAGGCCCAAAACGTTTCCTTGTCCATTGATCTGCAAATCGTCGGGAAAGTTAAAACAAAAATAATCAAAAAAGCTAAGGTCATGGTGGCCATTATCTCTAGACAGGCAACGTACAAGGTGGAGAAAGTTAACAACAGTTATACAAAGCCCCAGTTATACAAACACCTGAACTACGAGCATATCTGGGACCCATGCCTTAGGGTGGGCATTCGGCCTTGGAGGGGTGGAATGTAGGTTTACTAGAATGATACCTGGATATCAAGGACTAAATTACTGGAAGAAATTACACAAACTAGGGCCATATCTCCTGAACTCAGAAAGTTAAAGCATGTGATTCGATTGAAATTTTCAGAATGAAGGCAAGGTATAAGCTGGACTGGAGTCAGTGCAGAACTGTTACCTCTGGGTCAGATGGTTGAGCACATAATGCAGTGCAGTACTGAGGGAGTGTTGCAATGTCGGAAGTGCTGGGTTTTGATTTTGAGGCCTTTCCTGCCCTCGCTGGTGGACATAAACAAATCCCTAGGCAGTGTTGCAAAGAAAATCATGGTATTCACAATGTCTGACCAATATTTATTCCCTAATCCACAACACAAAAATCTGATCATAATCACATTACTATTTGTAGGATTTTTTCAGTGTGCAAATTATCCACTGCATTTCTTCGTTACAAAAGCTGCCAGACTACAAGAGGACTTCATGAGGTGTAAAGTGCTTTTGGACATCCTGTGGTCATAAAACATAGAACATTATAGTGCAGTACAGGCCCTTCGGCCCTCGATGTTGCGCCAACCTATGAAACCAGTCTGAAGCCCATCTAACCTACACTATTCCATTATTATCCATATGTTTACCCAATGACCATTTAAATGCCCTTAAACTTGGCCAGTCTACTACTGTTGCAGGCAGGGCATTCCACGCCCTTACTACTCTGAGTAAAGAACCTACCTCTGACATCTGCCCTATATCTTTCACCCCTCAATTTAAAGCTATGTCCCCTCGTACTAGCCATCACCATCTGAGGAAAAAGGCTCTCACTGTCCACCTTATCTAATCCTCTGATCATCTTGTATGTTTCTATTAGGTCACCTCTTAACCTTCTTCTCTCAGCCTCAAGTCCCTCAGCCTTTCCTCATAAGACCTTCCCTCCAGACCAGGCAACATCCTGGTAAATCTCCTCTGCACCCTTTCCAAAGCTTCCACATCCTTCTTATAATGCAGTGACCAGAACTGTACGCAATACTCCAAGTGTGGCCGCAAGGGTTTGGGGAACAGGGGTCAGAGTAAGAGTGGGTGGTTCAAAGTTGGAGTGGGGGCATCAGGGTATGAATGTCAGTGTTGGAGTTCGGCGTGGGAGTGCAGTGGGACAACAGTGTTCAATTGGGGGTGCCAGGTTGGGGGTGAAGTGCTGGGATCAAAGGGTAGAAATGGAATTGGAGGGCAGAGAGAATGGGAGTTGCAGAGTCAGAGTGGAAGTGGCGGACAAGGTTCAAAATTGGAGTGAGGGTGCAGAGTGAGGAATGGGTATCATAGTGGGTTTGGGGGTCAGCATACAAGTGGGTGTCATAGTAGGGGTGGGGAATAGCAGTCTGAGTGGGGTAAGACATAGTGGGGGTGTCAGAGTAGGGTGCTACTATAAAGGGCTGCTATAAATACAAGTGTTTCTTTCTTTGATATAAACTATTTCTGCTGGTTGTGAAATTGGGGCTAGGGGATATCATCTAAAAATCAGAGTCAGACCTGCCAGGTGTTTGGGATTCTCTGCATCAAATGTAAGTTGATGCTAGTGTGATAGCTAATTTTAATTGGAATTCTGGTAGATTTTTGTTTATGCAAGTTATTAAGGAATATGGGGCAATGGTGGGTCAATAGAATTAGATCACAGATCAACCATAATCCTTTCAAATAGTAGTATGGGATTTATGGACTGAATGGCTTCTTCTTGTTCTGACAAACTCCCTTAAGCACCTTTTTCATTTTGGCCCATTCAGGTGGCTGTCTAACTCAAATAGTAATGCTCCGGTCTTGCAGCCAAAAGCTCTGGTTTCAAGTCCCAGTCCAGACATGTGTATGGTTTGAACAGGTCACTAACCAACCTGCTAACACTTCTCCAAAGGCAATAAAATTTAGGGAGATATGGTTCTAGTGCTTTTAGTCCAGAGGTTCATATCTAGGGACATGAATTCAAATCCCTCAATGTTTGCTAGTGGAATTTGAATTCAAATAATAATTCTGGAAATGGAACCTAGTCTAGCTAGTGGCAAATCTCCTTTGCACTGTCTCTTGTGCAGTCAACATCCTTCCTATAGTGTGGCTAAAAGTATGTCTTCGGAAAGGATGAAGCAAAAACGTGTAAACATACAAAACAAATTTGCACTATCACTGTCAGGGACAGGGCACCGAGGAAGGAGATGAAGTTGTTCTCATGGTCATTTTGGAGAAGATGCCCACTCTGACCCACTCTCATTCTGACCCTACCCCCAACCCCACTCTGACCCATTCCCACTATGACACAACACCACCCCACTCTGATCCACTGCCATTCCTACTCTGACTCCACTCCCTCTTTGACTTACTCCCATTCCTGCTCTGACCCACCCTCACCTGCAGTCTAACACCCTTATCCCACTTTGAACCTCCACTCCCACTCTGATCCCCATAACCCACCCTACTCTGACACCCCCACTATGTCTTACCCCACTCAGACTGCTATTCCCCACCCCTACTATGACACCCACTTGTATGCTGACCCCCAAACCCACTATGATACCCATTCCTCACTCTGCACCCCCACTCCAATTTTGAACCTTGTTCCCCACTTCCACTCTGACTCTGCAACTCCCATTCTCTCTGCCCTCCAATTCCATTTCTACCCTTTGATCCCAGCACTTCATTCCCAACCTGGCACCCCCAATTGAACACTATTGTCCCACTGCACTCCCACGCCGAACTCCAACACTGACATTCATACCCTGATGCCCCCACTCCAACTTTGAACCACCCACTCTTACTCTGACCCCTGTTCCCCAAACCTACTATGATCCACTCTATCCTCTGTTTGCACACGTACTCTGATCCCCACTCTGACCCATGTTTTCCACCTCCACTCTGACTCCTGTCCCAACCCTGATCCTGATCCCTATTTCCAGCCCCTTCTCTGATCTCCATTCTGACCCCTGTTCTCCACCCAGCTCTCTGGCCCCCAACCTCTCTGACACACTCTCCAACCCCATGGGTCAGTGGGATGGGGAATCTGCCTGCCCCAAGGCTGAGACAATCACACCGCCCCTCCAACTTCTCTGAGCCTTTTTACCCCTCCTTTCCCTTCCAGACCTCTAAGCTTTGACCCCACCCTGATCCCATTCCCCTTCCCACTGACCCATGTCCCAACCCCCACCGTGATCCCGTTCCCCATCCCACTGACCCATGTTCCAACCCCCACCGTGATCCCATTCCCCACCCCACTGACCCATGTCCTAACCCCCACCCTGATCCCTGTTCCCCACCCACTCTCTGACCCCCACCCCATCCCCCTTCACACCTACTCCCCACACCATTCTGACCCCTGTCCCAACCCCCACCCTGATCCCTATTTCACACCCCTTCGGTGACCCCCACTCTGACCCTTGTTCCCCATCCCCTCTCTGACCTCCTCCCCCATCCCCTCACTCCAACTCTGACCCCTGTACCCAACCCCTTGTCTGACCCCAAAACCCCACCCCCATTCTAACCCGCCCCCGCCTCCCATGTGACCCCGCCCACCCGATGCACCGTAGGCTCCGCCTTCCATGCCCAACGCGCTGACGTCAGGGGACGCGCGGACGTCAGGCGCACGGTGCGTGGCCTCATTCCGCTTGCCCCGAACATGGCGGATGCCTCCAAGTGAGAGAGCGGGAGAGACGGGGAGCAGTGGCGGCGGCAGCAGCGGCGTCGGCTTCCAGCCCAAGGACTCCTGCGTGTCCCCGCCCACCCAACACATCCCCAGGCGGTGGGGAGGGCGGGGGGTGGGGGGGAGAGTGAAGAAAAAAATGAGTGAGGGGGGGTCTGGCGGGAACTGACTGGTCCCGAAACAGCGCCCCGTGAGGGAAGCCGGAGGGTTGTTCCCCTCCCCCCACCCCCGACACAACCCCCTCCGAAGTGGGAACTTTGACCCCCCCCAGCCCGTGACCCCAAGTTGACCCCAGCCTTTTAACTTCTGCCTGCCCCAAGGCTGAGACAATCACGTCCCCCCCAACTTCTCTGAGCCTTTTTACCCCCCCCCCCCACTTTCCCTTCCAGATCTCTAAGCTTTGACCCATCCTCCCAGCCCCCTGGACGCTTCTTCCCCCACCCCTATGTTCCTATCCCTGGAGCCTAACCTGTGTTTCCCCCTCTGTTTGCCTCAGGTCGTGACCCTTCTCTGCTCCCCACTTTCTTAATAGCCCCGTCCCTGCTTTCTAACTTTCTGCCGTCCTCCCGACCCCAGTGTGTCTCCTTCTGTGGGCACTCACTTCCCTCACCCCTTCCTCCTCCTCCTCCTCCTCTTGCCCACCACTTCCAGCCGTAGAAAGAGTATTTCTTTTTGTATATATATATATTTTTATTATTGCTTGGACCTGGAGTGGATTAATTTATGGGGCAACAACCAGGCAAAGTTCTTGCGGACCAAAGAAGGCCGACACTGCCTGCGCTGCACTTTATCAAAGGAGGAAAGCGAGAGGCATCCAAACATGGAGCTCAGCATTTCAATGTGTTTGTGGAGCACGGTAAGGAGATATCTGATCATTGGATGCACTTGATTGTTGCTGGCATTCCCTTCATCAAGCAAAAAAATAAACATTACAAGCTAGTAAAATCAATCAACCCAAAATATGCTTCATTGCGTGGGATAGGGAATGGGATCAGGGTTATATGTCACACTTGGAAATTAGCAGCATAAAACTTACTTCATAGCCTTTTTTCTACCAGAATTTTGAGATTTCCGTTGATGTCTTTGGTGACCACTACATTCGATTTCATCAACTGCTGAAAATTGTCAACTTGTGCCATTGATTGTGTAACTAGTGTGGTGGTTGTTTGTTTTAAATGTTTGTTGTATTTCTCAGCCTGTTGCTGCGACAGTTTATTGGATGAGTGGAAGAGCAAAAGGTGCATCAGTCACCAGGTTTGAGTTTAGTGTATATGAAATTCTTTACTCACTATTGCTAGAGATTCTTCAATTGCACAGTTATATCAAAAATTTATAAAGAAGAAATCTGAGAGGTCCACCGGTGAGTAGTATTGTTTTTGAAATACAGGTGGATATAGAGGAAATGGCATACTTGAAAGTGATGCTGAACCTAGAGGGAGTACTTTCAGGAGAAAAGAACATCCTAAATGTATAATGTGAAAACATGGAAAGGAACTCTTTAATTTAGTCCCTTGTGTTTTTTGCCAAGGGAGTTGCACCATGATTTTCAGTTGCAGTAATCATTGCATCAAATTACATACAATCTACTGCACATAAACAGGTTATTCCACTCAATATATCTATGCTGGTATTTATGCTGCACAGGAGCCTATACCCATCATACTTGCACTCACTCTATCAACACATGCTTCTGTTCCTTTCTCCTATATGTGCTTTTCTTGCTCCCTATTAAATGCATCTATACTTTCTGTGCAACAGTAAATCCTACATTTCAACCATTCTCTGGATGAAGAGGTTTCTCTAGAAATTTCCATCAGATTTATGTGATTGTCTTACACTTATGCCCAAATGCCATAAGTGGCAATGTCTTCTCTGTGAGTACCCTATCAAATGCTTTCATAATGTTAAATACCTCAATCAGGTCACCCCTCACTTGCTACTCTTAGATTACTCCAACACCTTGAGTTAGCTGGGCATTCTGGAGTGACCATATTTAATGATGCACAGCAGTTGGGATTGGCTCACTGGCTGGTGATTTTGAAGCTGCTTCCGGATGGGTTTGAAACTTTGACAACCACGTGGATGACTGGAAAGTTCTGGACACATTTGTGATGGACGTGGATTAAATATGATAGTCAGTCTTCCGCTGTAGTGCTCCACAAATAGCAATGTGACAATGGCCAGATTCTTACTTTGTTTAGCCAGGTTCTTTCTATTTAATGATTTTAGTTGAGGGCATAATATTAACGAGGTCATGAAGGAGAACTTTTCTGCCTTTCTTCATCAAAACAGTGACATGGTTTCTTTTACACCTGCCTGATTGATATTTCATCCAGTAGACAGCACCTCCAACGATGTAGTATTCTGTATTATCTGTGAGCCTATGTTTTTATCTGAATTGCTGACCAAGAGAAAACTTAATGAATTATGGTACCATTGTGTTATGTTACAGACTCCAAATCCAGGGACTAATGATTTGGAGTCCTACATTCAAATCCCACCACCCTAACCACAGCAACTGAAGAATTTAAAATTACTTAATTGACTAAATCTGGAATTGAAAAAGTGAGTGTAGCAGTAAAGATGACCATGAATCACCGCCTGGTTCGCAAATATCCTTTAGGGAAGTGAATCTGCAGTTTTTAACCAATCTGGCTCGTGAGGATGGATTATAAATATTGGCCCTGTCAGCAACACGTCTATCCAGTGAATGAATAAAAATTACCAACAGGCTGTCCACCAAATTGGCAGTGAAAATCATTTTGCAGAGTATCTAGTATGTTAAAGCATGTAAATATTGTTACTGTGGAGACACAGGAAGAACACATCCCATGCACTGCAACTGAAACAACTAGTGTACAAGATGGCAACAGTTTAAAAACTCACTTGAATTCACGGATTATTGTTGTAGTTTAACCAACTTAAAAGCAAAATACTGTGGATGCTGGAAATCTGGAGTTAAAGTGCTGGAAAATCTGCAGCATCTTTGAATTGAGAAGAGGTTGATGTTTTGAGTCCAATGTGACTTCTTCAGAAATGGACTTAAAAAGATTCATATTGGACTCAAAACATGAACTCCTTTTTTCTCTCAGCAGATGATGCCAAACTTGAGTTTCTCCAGCACTTTTTGTTTTTATTGTTGGGTTGGTTTTCTGCTGTTTGTCAAATTGGGACAATCAGGATAGAGCAGCCCACTTGATTGGCATGCCCTCCATGAACTTAAGCGTTCACTTCCTCCGCCAAAGTCTCTGTGCTGCAAGTGACAGAACTCTGTGACACACAATGTGTGCTGTGATCTGTGTTGATAAACTGAAGTTAACTAAAGGAAACCGATTAAGAGTGATAGAAAACAGATGACAATGCTTATTTAGAAAGCTATTTAACTTTCAAAATGATCAAATTAGTTAAAAAGTTAAAATACAAAATTGCAAAGAATTGTTGCTAGTCATGTAATATAAATGTGAGGTGAAATGTGCACAGTTTTCCGACCATCCTTATTATGGGTGTTTGTAGACCACATGGTGGCTTCATAATATTGTAGTTGCATTACTTACAATAATTTTCTAGAAACTGTTTCTATTAGCAACCTGTCGATTGTGTAATTTCTCTTTTGAGGTTTCTTGTGGGCAGGTGATTGTGTGCAGTGCTTGTAGTGTACAAACTTAAACTGGAACGATTGTACAGTTCTCCTACTGAATGATGTTGTAACTCTAAGTTATTTAAAAAATCAAATAGCAGGCTTGAAAGAAGTGTTATACGTGCCCAAAGTTTATATCTTCTATTAAAAAGAAATGAAGGTAAAAGTATAGGAGAACTGGCTGTTATTGGTGGGCAGAGAAAGTAATTCTTTGTAATAAAATGCAATTTCCAGTCAGCACAATTGGAATATGCTATCCAATGGTCTCTGTGGCAGACAGTATCTAGTGTTCAGTTATTTTGGTTGTCCCTCAACTCTCAAGTAATGTTGAAGGGTTTGAAAATAAAGTATCACCAAAGTGGGTTTTGCAATTTGGCTTTTTAAAAAAACAACGTGATTTGCAGTTATGTAATGCTTTTCTTATCCACCGGCTGCTTCAAAGCTTTTGCACCCAAAAAAATCTTTTAAGTGCGGTCACTATTGCTATGTGGGAATTGCAGCAGCTAATTTGTATAAGGCACTTGCTCACAAACAGTAACGTGACAATGACCAGGGGTAATCTGCTTTTCCTTGATGATGTTTGAGGAACAAATATTACCTAAACATTAAGGAAATTCCGCAGTTCTTTTTTGAAACAGTATCTTTTTCACTCAACCAAGCTGATATGTACATTAAATGACTCCTCTGAAAGACAGCCTCTCTGGCACTGCAGTGCTCTTTCAGTATTGCACTGGAAAATCAGCCTTGATTTTTGTGCTGAAATCCTGTGTGTTTGTTGTATCACTTTGTTTGTCCTTGTAAATTCCTCTGTTCCCATTTAAGGTGCTGCCACCCTACATTAACTTGTAACTGTCCAATTAAAGTCATGTTATACCCACTTGATAGACTTTTACCAATCCTCAGAATCCCTACAGTGTGGAAATAGGTCTGCACTGACCGTCCAAAGAGCATCCCATACAGACCCATCCCCTGTACTTCCGATGGTTAACACACCTAACCAACATACCCCGAACGCTATGAGTAATTTAGCATGGTCAATTTGCCTAACTCGCACATCTTTGGACTTCACCAGCTCCAGATGCTGTAAGTAATGCTCGTTTTTCTCAGGTTACGAGATTGCAGTTATGTGAGTAGACTGGAGCAGCTGGGGTTGTCCTGCTTTTGAGCAGGGAAGGCCAGGAGGAGTTTTAGATAGAGCGAATGAAAAGAACCTGTTTCCACTGGCAAGTTTGACAAACGAATCAGAGGCATAGTAAATGCATACGGTTTGGAACACGCTGCCTGAGACCATGATAGTTGGGACCAACTCAATAGTAGCTTATGGAAGGTAATCAGATAGATACTTGAAAGGGGCAAAGGTGCAGGGGTAGATTGAAAGCAAGAAGTGGGACTAGCCAGGTTGCTGTTCAAATTGGGTTACACGAGGTCAGAATTGGAGGAGCACTGATAGTCTATTGAGGCATTTTGCTGTCTTGAATGCTGTCTCATACAAGTGCAGGGTGCTGCAAAGTTGTTTAATACAATCCAGTGTTCACATGTTTCACAACTGTCGAGGCTTGTCAGAAAAAATGCTCGCATTTCTTTTAAAACAAAATGTAATTCTAAAAAGGTGAAATAGCAAAGCAGCTGGTTCATTTTCAGCCAAATCCCAGAGCTGGGTGTTTGGCTCAATTTCTAATAGTCTGACAGATACAAATGAGTTTTTTTTTAATGGTATTCCTTTCACTGAGTTATCAACAGAAGCAGGGTTAGTATACTATGTTCCATTCTGTATGTCCTTCGTACAACAGTACCACAGAACTCTGGCAATGAGCACAGCACTGGTTGATAAGAAACAGTGAGAACTACATTTAAGTTGACTCTTCCATTGGTAAAAATGCAAGTTTTAGTTTTAGTTTTAGTCCTGAAAATAGTAAAAATATTGGAGAAGAAAATCTTGTTTGATTTATCCAGCCTGTCCTTCCAAGGCCATTTTTATTTTGGACTATACGTTGACCATTTGCTGTCTGCTGGGAAGTGTTTTATAAATACTTAAGTGATGTGCAAAGGTAATCCAACACAACACTATAAAAAGTGCATGGTAGCTCAGTGGTTAGCCCTGCTGCCTCACATCACCAAGGACCTGGGTTCAGTTCTTGCCTCGAGCGACTGTCTGTGTGGCGTTTGCACATTCTCCCCGTGTCTGCATGGGTTCCCTCGCACATTCCAAAGATATGCAGGTCAGGTGGATTGGCCGTGCTATATTTCCCAGAGTGTGTGGGATAGGTGGATGAGCCATGAGAAATGTAGGGATACAGGAATATGGTAGGGGGTGGGGAGGTCATAGGTCATAGATCATAGATCATAGAATCCCTACAGCCCAACTAGTCCACACTGCCGTTTGAGCTTGGGTAGGGTGCTGTTCAGGGAGTCAGTGTGAGCTTGTTTGCCCAAATGACGTGTTTCCACAGTGTAGGGATTCTATGGTTCTTTGATTTGTTCCTAATTGCCATGATTCAGCTTATGTTTGCTACCCTCCTTACTACTGTCTCCATCCCCCACCTCCCCGTGGCACCGTGGCTCAGTGGTTAGCACTGCAGCCTCTCAGCGCCAGGGACCCAGGTTCGATTCCAGCCTCGGGTGACTGTCTGTGTGGAGTTTGCACATTCTCCCCATGTCTGCGTGGGTTTCCTTCGGTTGCTCTGGTTTCCTCCTACAGTCCAAAGATGTGCAGGCTAGGTGGATCGGCCGTGCTAAATTGCCTGTAGTGTTCAGGGGTGTGTGGGTTATATGAGGATGAGGATGAGGATGGGGATGGGTCTGGGTGGGATGCTTCAAGGGGCGGTGTGGACTTGTTGGGCTGAAGGGCCTGTTTCCACACTGCAGGGAATCTCATCTAATCTAAAAAAAGGCAATGACGTGGTGTTTTTGACTTTCACCAGCCAGCATGCTCAGTGATGAACAACCACTGTTTTGAATGGTGTTTAAATATCTTGCTGTGTATCTGCTCTGTGTCTTATGAACCCCAGTCTAAGATAATTGTCTCCAGGATATTTGTCCTTAGTTTCGAGATGCGCATTTCCTTTAAAAGGGTTGGCTTTCAATTCGTGAGTGGATACTTCCTTACCACAATCCCTGGATCAAAATAAAAAAGACCAACAAGATAAAATTCCTTATTCAATTTTCCGATTTGCTCAAGTGTTCAATTTAACTCATGTTGCTGTTGTCTACCCAATAACTAAGCACCTGGCATGTAAGTTTTCTGCTGCAGCCACAACTTGAAGTGCCACAACAGAGTTTGGCAGGGGAGTTGAGTTTAAGAGCCGTGAGGTTATACTGCAGCGCTATAAAACTCTGGTTAGACCACACTTGGAATTTCGTGTTCCGTTCTGGTCACCTCATTATAGGAAAGATGTGGAAGCTTTTGAGAGGGTGCAGAGGAGATTTACCAGGATGCTGCCTGGACTGGAGGACACATCTTATGAGGAAAGGTGAGGGAGGTAGGGCTTTTTTCATTGGAGTGAAGAAGGATGAGAGGTAACATGATAGAGGTGTACAAGGTGATGAGAAGCATTGATAGACACTTTTCCCAGGGCAGAAATGACTATTATGAGGGGGCATAATTTTAAGGTGATTGGAGGAAGGTATAGGGGAGGTGTCAGAGGTAGGTTCTTCACACCGAGAGTGGTGGGTGTGTGGAATGAGCTGCCAGTACTGGTAGCAGAGTCAGATGCTTTAGAGACTTTTAAGTGATTCTTGGATAGGCACACGGAGGACAGTGAAATGTCGGGTATGCAGGGTCGATTGATCTTAGTAGTATAACAGGTCAGCACTTTGTCGCAGGCCTGTACTGTGCTGAACTGTTCTGTGTTCTATACACCACTTCACGAGACACAACACAATCACAACCTGATGTAAAATATACTTCCTGTCAGGTCCTGCATAGGTAGTGCTAAAGGTGGAGACAGGGCTCTGGTCCCTTGTGTCTTTTGTTGAATCAAATGAAAACCATGTGTCTGGTTTCTAGTAAATCTCTGTTGCCATACAATACTAAGAGCTTGCAAAATGTAAATAACAAGGGTGCTCCCAATATTCCTGTGCCAGTTTTCCAACCACATGTGAGTATGTAACCAGAATCATGACAAAAGTGCTGTACCAATATTGCACCCCCAGCTTTGTTCATTCTTGCGGCTGATTCCCATCAGGTTTATAGTTATTCAACTAAATGTGCTTGACAGCTTTAAGATTATTAGTTTAGCTTGCTGCAGCATAAGTAATTTCTGTTAACTGACTGTGTGAATAATTCATAGGAATGGTTAATCAAAACAAAGTCTTTATATCAGCTTATGCAAATATGAAACACAATTACCAGTATGAAAATTTCACCATTTACTTCTGTTTTACTTTTGGATTAAAAAGAAATCTTATTCATGTTTGACGTTCTTTGGTGAAACTCACTCCACAATTTTATTTTAATGTGAAGAGGGAGGTACTAACAGCTCCTTAGTCTGCATCCATCACCACCTAGAAGGGAAGGACAAGTGCTGAATATGAATACCATCGCCTCCAATTTCTCCTGTAAGCACTTGCATTGAAATCCCAGACCAGAATGTATGCCGAAGTTCTATACCACTGCATAAAATCTGCATTATTAAAACAGGCCATCTTGCTCAACCGATCCATGCTGCTGACATAATCCACTTGAGCCTGCTCCTGTTCTCATCTGACCCTAACCATGTCTTTTATTCCTTTCTCATTTATGTTTGTCTAGTTTTTCCTCAAATATGTCAGTCTTATTCACCTCATTACTCCCTATGCTAGCATGTCCCACATTCTCAGCACTCGCTGGTCAAGAAATTTCTCCTGAATTGCCGTTTAGATTTATTATCAACATCTTATTATTGATATTTATGACTTCTAATTTTGGTCAGAAGTGGGAGCATTTTTACTGTGTCTAACGTATTACATCTTTCATAATTTTAAACACCATTATCAGGTCTTTGTAGCCTTGTCTGAAGAATAGAGCTCCAGTCTGTTCATCCTTTCCTGCTGAGTATACCCTCTGAGTTCATTTTCATGAATGTTTCTGCATTTCTCTGATGCTTCTGTATTATTTTTACAGTATGGAGACCAGAATTGAGTGCAGTGCTCCAAGTGTGGTCTCACTTCGAACATGAACTTCTGATGCTTGAGGTGCAAATGCCATGAGCTGAGTCAAGCTAACATCCTGACAGTGCTGTAAAGCGTATCCACACGTAACAGTTGCTTGAATACATTACTGAAGATGAGAAAAGTCTGAGTTCATTACCATCAAGTCCAAAAACCTTTACTAATCCCATTGTACTTTTAAAGTTCATTGAGGTGTGGTCATTACTGGACAAGCCAGTATTTATTGCACAGGGGGCAGTTGGGAGTCAACCACATTGGGCTTGGAGTTGCACATAGGTCATACCAGGTAATGCTACAGGTTTTCCCTCCTTGAAGGGCATTAGTGAACCGGATGTATTTTTCCAATAACCTATAACGGTTTCATGGCTGTTAGACTCTTAATCCCAGATTTTTTTGTTTGAGTTCAAATTCCACCATCTGCCATGGCAGTATTTGAACGTGAGTCGCCTCCAGGACGTTGCCTGGGTCTCTGGAGTAATAGGTCTAGTAGTAATACCACTAGGCCATTGTCTCCCCTAAAGTAAATATTACACTAAGAACAGATTTGCTGAATCATAAAATTATGAATGTGAGCAAGATAATGTAAGTGGTTCTTTAACAAATAACCATTAAAATGATTTTATATTTGTGATTACTCTTTCAAGACAGTGGGTTTTAAATGTCTGTTATTTGGTTTTTGAGGAACCTGTAACTTTTTAGCTGCTTCTTTTAACCACATTCTTTCCCTTGTTTTCCCTGCAAATGCTTTTTTTTCGCAAGTAATGAGCAGCAGATCAGTTCCAAAATATGTGGATGACATTTCGCAGACTTCTGTGTACAGAGTACACTACATTTCCTAGTCGCGCTAACTGAACAAGATACTGAAGTTATTTTGGAAAACTGAATGGAGTGTGGTGAGAAATAAATTGGATTTTGAACTTTTTACTGTGGAGCCTGTTCTGTCAGTTTTTGTTAGTATCACAACATTTTTTAAGAGCTATTTTATTAATATCCAAAGTGTGTTTATATCAGAATAATTATTGTTTCAGATTAATAAGTTTGTAATACTTTTTTAAAAAAATGAAGCTATAGGATCAAAGAACAGAAGTATGCATGAATTAACATTATCAAACCAGCCGAATGTTAGAATTGAGCATTTAAACTTTTATGCAAATGACTCGTAATTGATTTGTATTTAAATCTCAGGTCTCAAATCAGTGAGGTGAGGTGTGAATTTTCAATAATCTTGAAACAGATTAATACCATCTCTCCAAGGGAGTATAAAAACGAACAAAGTATTCACAGACCATATAACCATACAGGACCTAAAGGGGCTACTCAGCCTGTCATGCATGTGCTAGGTCTTGGAAAGTGCTATCCAATTAGTCCGACTTGACTGAACATGCCTGATTCCCTCGGCAGATATTTTACGTACAGAATCACTACCTCCTTACAGATTGCCGTATATAAGATATTAATAATTAGTTGCTATCGGGGAAAATAATCAAATTAGATTGTATTATATAACTCCTTTCAGTTATTAATACTTGTGTGTCGAAGATCTGAAATGGAAAGGGCTAGCTTCAAGTCTTTTAATCTGTGCTATCAGTAACCTCTATCCCCACCATTACACCCCTGCTCCATTGCCCCCACTATAACATAAATGCTGTCCCCTCCACACTTCATTGTCAGCTCTGGTGGAGAGTCATCGAGACTTGAAACATTAGCTTGCTCTTTTTCCATCTTTGCTAGCTGACTCACTATGATTTCTAGCAATTTTTGTTATCTGGCTATTATCTTGATAGAGTTTGTGGGATCTTGTCCTTTTGTAATTTGTAATCCAAGAAATGTAGCAGGCAAGAATGACCTCTTCATTGACTGGAAAGCTTTTGAGGATGTCTTGAGGGTATTAAAAGTAGAAACGCAAGTCTTCTGTTTTTTTGGAGATCAGAGATAATGGGAACTGCAGATGCTGGAGAATCCAAGATAACAAAGTGTGGAGCTGGATGAACACAGCAGGCCGAGCAGGAAAGCTGTTGTTGCAGGCCTAGACCCTTCATCAGAAAAGGGGGATGGGGAGAGGATTCTGAAATAAGGAGGGAGAGAGGGGAAGGCAGACCGAAGATGGATAGAGGAGAAGATAGGTGGAAAGGAGAGTATAGGTGGGAGGTAGGGAGGGGTTTGGTCTGTCTGGGGAGGAAGGACAGGTCAAGGGGGTGGGATGAGGTTAATAGGTAGGAAATGGAAGTGCGGCTTGATGTGGGAGGAGGGGATAGGTGTGAGGAAGAACCGGTTAGGGAGGCGGGGGCGAGCTGGGCTGGTTTTGGGATGCAGTGGGGGTGAAGGGAGATTTTGAAGCTGGTGAAATCCACATTGATACCATTGGGCTGCAGGGTTCTGAGACAGAATATGAGTTGCTGTTCCTGCAACCTTCGGGTGGCATCATTATGACACTGCAGGAGGCCCAGGATGGACATGTCGTCTCAGGAATGGGAGGGGAAGTTAAAATGGTTTGCGACTGGGAGGTGCAATTGTATGTTGCGAAGCAAGCGTAGGTGTTCTGCCGCGGCTTGGTTTCCCTGATGTAGAGGTAGCCACAACGGGAGCGGACAAGGGAGTCCCGGAGAGAGTGGTCTCTCCGGAAGGCAGACAAGGGTGGGGATGGAAAAATGTCATTAGTGTTGGGGTTAGATTGTAGATGGCAGAAGTGTTGGAGGATGATGCATTGTATCTGGATTGTTGGTGGGGTGGTATGTGAGGACTAGGGGGATTCTCGTTTGGCGATTATTGCAGGGGTGGGGTCTAAGGGATGAGCTGTGGGAAATGCGGGAGACACGGTCGACGGCGTTCTCGACCACTGTGGGGTGGAAGTTGCGATCCTTAAAGAACGAGGACATCTGGGATGTGCGGGAGTGGAATGCCTCATCCTGGGAGTAGATTCGGTGGAGGCGTAGGAATTGGGAATATGGGATGGAATTTTTGCAGGAGGGTGGGTGGGAGGTGGTGTATTTTGGGTAGCTGTGGGAGTCGGTGGGCTTGAAATGGACATCGATTTCTAGGTGGTTGCCTGAGATAGAGACAGAGGTCCAGGAAGGTGAGGGATGTGCTGGAGATGGCCCAGGTCTGTTTTGTTTTTGTCCCTTTCTTGCTTTTTCGTAAGTAGAATGAGTTTCTGACTAGTTCACCTTTTATGCAGGAGCACCTTGCACAGATAATAGGTGGTGTCTATTTGGAAAAGTAATTATGATGAATTAAATTTTCATCTTTGTGATTTTTATACCAAAATTTTAATGATGTTGACTTCATATGAGCACAGTAAAAGTATACAAAAACCTATATGCAGGAAACGGAAGTCATCTGTGGTCACTGGTTAGCTTTAAAGGACCACATATCCCACAAGATTACTATTGCTAACACAGATTATGAAGAACCAGTCACACTCAAAAGACACATAACATAGGAATCACAAGCAGGAGTAGGCCACTCGGCCACTTGTGTCTGCTCTATCATTCAATAGGATCATGGCTGCTTGAAAAACTTCACATTCCTGCCTGTTCATGAGAGCCTTACACCACTTGTTTATCAAGAATCTCTCTGCCTCTGCCTCTGCCTTAAAATATTCAGAGATGCTGCCTTCACAGATCTTCGTGAAAGAAAGTTCCAAAAGACTGATGGCTTTCTGAGGGAGAACACTTTATCTTAATGAGCAACACTTTGTTTTTAAACAATGACTTCAAGTTCCAGAGTTTGCCACAAGAGGAAGCATCCTTTCCACATGCAATATGTCACGACCCCTCAGAATCTTATGTTTTTAATCAGGTCCCCTTTTACCCCCTTAAACTCCAACCAATACAAGCCTCACTGTCTTCTGATGAAAGATGGAAGCATCCTGCCCATTCCTGGTATTAGTTTACAATACCTTCTCTGAACTGCCTCTGTGCACTTTTTCCCCCTCTGGGTAAAGGAACTAAGGGCATTTTTGATAAATTTGCAGATGACACAAAGATAGATGGAGGGGCAGGTAGTGTTGAGGAAATGGGGAAGCAGCAGATGGCCTTGGACAGGCTAGGACAGTGGGCACAAATGTGGCAGATGGAATACAATGTGGGGAAAGTGTGAGATTATGCGTTTTGGTAGGAAGAAGAGAGACATAGACTATTTTCTAATGGGGAAAGGCTTCGAACATCTGAAGCCAAAAGGAACTTAGAGAATCCTGATCTAGAATTTCTTTAGGTTAATGTGCAGGTTGAGTTGGCAGTTAGGGAGCAGATACAATTGTGGCATTCATTTCAAGACAGCAAGAATACAAGAGCAGGGTTGTACTGCTGAGGCTGTGTAAGGCTCTGGTCAAACCACATTTGAAATATTGTGAGCAGTTTTGGGTTCCATATGAAAGGAAAAATGTACTAGCCTGAGAGGGGCTCCAGAGCAGGTTTACAAGAATGTTTCAGGGATGAAGGGGTTGTCATTTGAGGAATGGTTGAGGACTCTGGATGGGGTGAGGGTGGGAATCTAATTAAAACTTGCAGAATATTGAGACGCCTGGATACAGTCGACAGGGAAAAGATATTTCTAGTTGTAGGAGAGACTAGGACCTGAGGACACAGCCTAACAGTGAAGGAACAACCATGAGAACTGAGACAAGGAGGAATTTCTTTAGCCAGAGGGTGGTTAATCTGTGGAACTCATTGCCGCAAAAGGCTTTAGAGGCCATGTAATTGAATATATTTAAGACCGAGATAAATAGGTTGCTGACCATTAAAGGTTATGGGGACAAGGTAGGTGAATGGGGCTGAGAAATGCCTCAGCCTTGATTGAATGGCAGGGCAGACTCGTTGGGCCAAATGGCCTAATTCTGCTCCTATATCTTATGGTCATCTTTAAATAAGATCAATACTGTACAGAATACTCTGGATATGATCTCATCAATATCTTGTGTAGCTGAAGCATTACCTCCCTGTGTTTGTGTTTAGTCCACTTTTGCAGTAAACTATACAGCAAACCTTTTAATAACCGGCACCTGTGGGACCAGGAATGTGCCAGTTGATCAAAAACTCTGGATAATCAAGAGGTCCACATAGTTAATGTAAGAACATGCACTAAGAAATCGAAACGTAATGTAAGGAGTTTACACATCACTGTTATATTTAGTTTACACCATAAATCACTTAAGTAATAATGCAACTTCGCCTTAAATGAAACTTAGTGGCAGAGAGCCTTTCCATTTGCACCCTCAACTGACTATTCAGACATCCTGGTAGATCACAGTATTTGAGGGAAAATTGACTTGAAATTGGATCAACTTTTGATATTTCATGTCAACAACAAGTATGTTTACACTGAAGTAAACAAATTAAACTATAATAATTGGACAGAATAATGCAGTAAACTTCAGTAAAACACAATCATGTAGTATCCACAAAATCACGAATTGTAAATTTACCTATCAGCACCAGAAGATAAGTAACAATGAAAATCAGTATCTGCAGGCAAAAATTACGTATCCATAATTTTTAATCCACTTTTAACAAGCTCTGCACTCGCAAATTTCATCATTTTCTGGGGGTTCTCAGAAATGGAACCTTCACAGATAAGGAGGAATGACTAATTTTTGCACGTTAATTGAGAGTGCTGGTTCATAAAAATTGAAAGAACTGCGGATGCTGTAAATCGGAGACGAAAGTAGAAGTTGCTGGCAAAGCTCAGCAGGTAGATTGGGAGAAGAAGTTAAGGAGTAAACGATAGGTGGAGATAGAGTCCAAAGAGAGGGAAGAGCAGTTAGTGTGTCCCCACCTATCATTTACTTCTTAACCCCTTGCCCCACCCCATCTTCTGCATACAAATCAGTATTTTCCAGCTACTGTCATTCCTGAGGAAAGGTCACTCGACCCAAAATATTAACTCTGATTTCTCTTCACAGATGCTGCCAAGACTTGCTGAGCTTTTCTGGCAGTTTCTATTTTTGTACAATTCATAAGATGCTGGTTAAAAGAAAGTTTGCTGTACTATTTTTATCTTTCCTAATTACTTGCTGACCTTGCAAAATAACCTCTGATTCACGCACTGATACCCTGATTCTTCCGTAACAGTTCTGCAATCTCTTTACACATTTTTGTTCTTGCTGTCTAAATAGACAAGTTTACATTTTTCCATATTATATTCTATTTGCCAGATTTTTTTATTTTATTGTGCAACACAGGCATCGTTGGCTGGCCAACATTTATTGCCTGTCCCTAGTTGCCCTTGAGGGGGTGGTGGTGAACTTCATTCTTGAACCACTGCAGTTTAAGTGCTGTCGGTAGATCCACAATGATGTTAGGGAGGGAATTCCGTGATTTTGACCCAGCAACAGTGAAGGAATGGCAGCATATTTCCAAGTCAGGATGGTGAGTAGTTTTGGAGGGAGTGGTGTTCCCACGTATCTGCTGCCCTTGTCCTTCTAGAATGAAGTGGAAGGTGTTGTCTAAGTTGGTCTGGTGAATTTCTTCAGTGTGTCTTGTAGATTGTAGGTTCACTGATGTTTTTTGGGGAAGGAAACTGCCAATTACCTGGTCTGGCCTATATGTGACTCCAGACCCACAGCAATGTGGTTGACTGTAAACTGCCCTCTGGGTATTAAGGGATGGGCAATAAACGCTGCCTAGCCAGCAACACCTTTATCCCATGAATGGTACATATTGCTTCTTCTGCGTATCGGCAGTGGAGGGTGTGGATGCTGTGGACGTGGTCCCGATCAGGTGGCCTGTTTTGTCCTGGATTATATCAAGCTTGTGTTATTCAGCAGCATGCATGCTGGGAGTATTCTATCACATTCCTGACTTGTGCCTTGTAGATGGTGGACAGGCTTTTGGGAGTCAGGTGGTGAGCTGGTCACTGCAGTATTTCTAGTCTCTGGCCTGCTCTTAAAGCCACCAGTTTATTTCTCCTCAGCTCTTCCAGACCTCCCCTGTCCAGATCAATAGATGAGTTACTTGCTGCACTATTTACCTCTGACCCACTCTTGTAGCCACAGTGTTTACATAGAATCATAGAGGTTCCCTACAGTGTGGAAGCAGGCCATTCAGTCCATCAAGTCTGCGCTAACCCTTCGAAGACCATCCCACGCAGACCACTCCTCTACTCTATCCCTGTAACCCTGCACAACCCCATGGCTAATCTACCTAACCTATGTAACCCTAGACACTGGTTAAATTTAACATGGCCAATCCATCTAAACCTGCACATCTTTGGGACGAAGCTGGAGCATCTAGCAAAATCACATAGGCACAGGGAGAACATGCAAACTCTGTACAGGTAGTTGCCCGAAGTTGGAATTGAACTGGGTCTTTGGCACTATGAAGCAACAGTGCTAACCCCTGAGCCACCATGTTGCCCTAAATAGCAAGTCTGGTTCACTTCTGGTCAGTGGTAACCCACAGGATGTTGATAGTGGGGATTCAGTGATAGTAATGCTATTGAATGACAAAAGGTGGTGGTTAGATTGTCTGTCTGTTATTGGAGAAGGTCATTGTCCAGTATTTGCATAGCGTGAATGTTGTTTGCCCCTTACCAACCCCAGCCTGGATATTGTCTGTGGCTTGTTGCATTTAAACATGGACAGTTTCAGTATCTGAGTAGCAGCAAATGGTGCTGAACATTGTGCAATTATGGTAAATATCCTCCACTTTTGACCTAATGTAAAATAATAGATCAGACAGCTGAACATGGTTAGACCTCAGACAGTACTCTTAGAACTCTCGCCCAAGATGCTCTGGAGCTAAGTTGACAGACCACTGACAACACTACAATTTTCCTTTTGTGCCAGATATGATACCAACCAGCAGAATGTCTTCCTTCTGATTCCTTTGACCTGTCAGGGACGGAAATATGATCTTGCCAGCATGGGACTGCAGATCCACAGCAATGTGGTTGACTCTCAACTGCCATCTGAAGTGGTCTTTCAAGCCACTTGGTTGTATCAATTGCTACAAAGTCTGAACAAAGAAATGAAACCAAGTGGACCACTTGGCATCCACTTCGTCTCCTTAAAATGACAATGGCCAAGACAGCCTGTCAACCTTGCACAGTTCTCCTTACTAACATCTGGAGGCTAATGCCAGAATTGGGAGAGCTGTCTCATGGAAATCTGATATAGTTGTACTCATGGAATCTACCTTACAGACAGTATTCCAGATGCCACCATTACTAGGTTTGGCTATGTCCTGCCCCTCCGGCTGGACAAACCCAGCAGAGATGGCAACAGTGATAATGGGAACTGCAGATGCTGGAGAATCCAAGATAATAAAATGTGAGGCTGGATGAACACAGCAGGCCCAGCAGCATCAGATGAAGGGTCTAGGCCCGAAACGTCAGCTTTTGTGCTCCTGAGATGCTGCTGGGCCTGCTGTGTTCATCCAGCCTCACATTTTATTATCTTAGAGATGGCAACAGATTGGCATACAGTTGGGAGGGAGTGCCTGGGAGTCTTCAACGTTGACTGCAGTACCTATAAGACTCACTGCATCAAGTCAAATATGGGCATGGAAACCAGCTGATTACGCACACCGTCCTCCCTCAGCTGATGAATTAGTATTCCTCTCAATGTTGTGGTCACTTTTTACTTTTTCCAAAAGGACTTGTTGCAGCACATTTATTTATTAATCCCTTCTCATCGCACAAAACAAAATGTGAAATAGCCTGCCCCTGAGTTCGATCATAAACATACTGGTGTAAAAATTCATCGGTATACACTCCAGGAATGAATCTACCACAGTGTTATGGTTAATGTGGTTTGTCCTTTTACATACGAAGATTAAAATTACCCATGATTATTGTAACACCCTTTATTTTGTGGGTGTCACATACTTGGTGTACACCTCACAACCTCTGTCTAGATGTGAATAGACAACTTTCACCAATGAGTTTTGAGAAGATTTGTAGCTCAAGTTGAGGTTCTGGATGTGAGTTTGCTCGCTGAGCTGGAAGGTTAGTTTTCAGACGTTTCATCACCATTCTAGGTAACATCATCAGTGAGCCTCCGACGAAGCGCTGGTGTTATGTCCCGCTTTTTATTTATCTGTTTAGGCATCCTTGGGTTGGTGATGTCATTTCCTGTTCTTTTCCTCAGGGGATGGTAGATTGATTTGGAGCCAATGTGTTTGTTGATGGTGTTCCGGTTGGAATGCCATGCTTCTAGGAATTCTCGTGCGTGTCTCTGTTTGGCTTGTCCGAAGATGGATGTGTTGTCCCAATCAAAGTGGTGTCCTTCCTCATCTATATTATATATATATATATATATATGTGTGTGTGATATATATATATATATATATATATATATATATACCCATACAGAGACACGCATGAGAATTCCTAGAAGCATGGCATTCCAACTGGAACTCCATCAACAAACACATTGGCTCCAAATCAATCTACCATCCCCTGAGAAAAAGAACAGGAAATGACATCACCAACCCAAGGAAACCTAAACAGATAAATAGAAAGCGGGACATAACACCAGCGCTTCGTCGGAGGCTCACTGATGATGTTACCTAGAATGGTGACGAAACGTCTGAAAACTAACCTTCCAGCTCAGCGAGCAAACTCCCATCCAGAACTTTCACCCATGTTTTCCAGCTCGCGTCGCTTCTTCGCTCCATCCAGACTGATTTCATATCTAGATTTCCTATGCCAGCACTCTTTCCCATATTGCAACGATTTCATCTTTTTACTAACACTGCCACCCTGTCTCCTTTTCCATTTTGTCTGTTCTTCCTAAAGATTGAATACACGTTCAGTTCCAAGCTTTAGTCTCCTGGCAGCCGTGTTTTCTGTTCTCAGTCTTATTGTACCGATGGCTAACTATTGATGCTGTTAATTCGTCTAGCATATTGCGAGTGCTCATTGCATTTAGATATAGTACCTTTCAGACTTGTGTTTTTTGACATGTTTTACTTTTTTTTGTACTTGACTATTTCTTGCTAATCTTCATTTCCTTTCCCTTCTACTTTGGCCCTCTGCTTTTCTATCACTTGCATCTTTGTTTTCCTCTCTCCTGCCTCCCTGCTCAGGTTCTTGACTCCCTGCTACTCCCGTTGGAACCCTGCCTCACTCTGCTATTGATTGTCCCACGAAGGGTAAAACAAAGAACTGTGGATGCTGGCAGTCTGAATTAAACAAAATCCAGAAATTGCTGCAGAAACTGAGCAGATCTAGTGACATCTGTGAAGAAAAAACAGCATTAATGTTTCAAGGCCAGATACCATTTTTCAGAACTGATATCAGCGAGGAAAATGTAGTCTTTATGCTGGTGGGAGTGTGCTGATAGTGGTGACGAGAGAGAGTGGTAGATAGGGAGACAGGCGGAAAGGAATGGAGGGGGATGTTCAGAAAGTGGGCAGGCCCGAGGATTGTTGATTGTAAGCCAGGGAAGAAGAGAAGCTAGATAGCCCCTATTATTACCTGTGGGTAGGTGAAATGGGCTTGCTGTACTGAAAGCAGCTCATTTCATAAAAGGATCTGGGAGATGGGGTGCAATCCTCATAGAAGGAGGTGGTCATGCTCTAAAATTGTTAAACTGTATTTTGAGTCCTGAAGACTAAGGCCCCCAAGTGGAAGATGAAAAGTTGTTCTTCCAGCTTGTTTGGTTTCGTTGGAGCATTGCAGTGCAGAAGTGCACTGTCACAGAAATGTTGGCATGGGTACATGGTATGTTGAAGTGCCAAGTAACTGAAAATTTGAAATCATTTTTACAGATAGAATGTAGGTGTTCCACCAAGCAGTCACTCAGTTTATATTTTGTCTCCAGTGTAAAGGAGGCATGGCAGTTCCGGTGAGTGTTACTCTCCAGGATATGATAGTGAAGATTCAGTAATGGTAATGCAATTAAACTTCAGGGAGTTAGATTCACTCTTGGTGGAAATGGTTATTGCTTGGCACTTGGGTGGTGTGAATGTTCCTTACATTTTGCATGTCTCAGGTCTTTAATGTAGCTGAACAAACCAGGAATGAAAAAGAAACAATTTATTGAGGAAGTAAAACAAACTCTTCAGTTTGATTTTATATTTTTCTCAGGGGAAAAAAAACCTCTTATTCAGTCTGTTAAAATGTCACTTTATGCTGTTGATAATAACTATGAAGACATGACAGCTATTTTTCAAAGTTAAGTAGGATCAAAGTAAAAAAGTTCAGTGTGAAAGTTATAGATTTGGTGTTAGATGTTTCAATGGGTAGAATTTTTTTAAACACACTAAAGACACCTGGTGGTATTGCTTAGAGATAACAAGGTGTAGAGCTGGATGAACACAGTAGGCCAAGCAGCATCTTAGGAGCGCTTCCTGGGTTTGGCTACATCAGGAGAGACTGGACCTAATTAGCTTTTTGAATCTGATATGGCTTTTTTTTTGTGAAACATTAACTCTATCTCTACCTCCCCAGAGATACTGCTACTGGGAATTTCCAACATTTTATATTTTTATTTCAGAATATCCCTAGCGCACAGTGTTTTGCTTTTGTTGACCTTGTGATATTACGCTGCTAGAGTTCATTGTATAGTTCCCAACCTAGAGGCATCTATGTGGAGGTGGAAAGTACCATTCAAAACTCCTTAAATATTTTTCTGCCTGTGGGAGCCACATGGGAGGTTCTCACTGAGAGTTTAAGCCATGTTTGTCCTTCACCCTTCACGTGAACAGCCCTCACCCCACATGTGTGATGCAGTGTCCAATTGGCCTCTCAATTACACTGGTTCCTTTCAGTACCTTGCTTGCTGTCACTTGTAATCTTTTCACCTGTTGCAATTTCACCAAAACAGAAATAACTTATTTCCACTCATCTTAGGTTAATAACTGTCTTGATAGGTGAGACAGAACTTGTCAAGGCGCTTGGTTAATGCCAAAACAGCTTTAAGTGGCTACAAATCAACAGGGATATGAGGTTATGTAATCACAACAGGAGTTCAAAAGCAGGGTAATCCTGCAAAAGCTGTTGCATAATGTCTTGATCAGACAGAACTTGGAGTACAGTGAATAATTGTCCTCCATTCTGTGGCTTCGCCCTTCCGTACTGGCCCACTATCCTCCAACTTACCTGTGTTGTAATTCTAAGAAACAAAGAATAGTACAGCACAAGAACAGGCCCTTCAGCCCACCAAGCCTGAGCCAACAGTGACATCTGTTCTAAACTGAAGACCTTTTGCCTGCCCATGGTCCGTATCCCTCTGTTCCCTGCTTAATCATGTATCTGTCAAGACGTCTCCTAAACGTTGCTATTGTATCAGCCTCCCCCGCATCCTCTGGATAAGGTAACTGCATTTCAGACAATTACCACCCTCTGTGTAAATAAAACTTGTCTCTCTGATCTCTGTTAAACCTTCTCCCTTTTACCTTAAACTCGTGTCCCCTAGTAATTGATATTTCCATTCAGGGAAGAAGATTCCTACTATCCATTTTATCCATGCCTCTTGTAATTTTGTAAACCTCTATCAGGTTTCCCTCAGCCTCAACACTCAAGGGAAAACAAAGAGTTTGTCTAGTCTTTACTCTTCTGTACATTCTCCACAGCAGCCTCATCCCTCTGGTACGGGACAGCAATGAAGACATAGCTCTTCAGCCTAGAAAGGGAATAGGGAGATAGATGGGAGGTAGAAACACTACTATACAAGGGGGAGACTGCGCAGGTTTGGAGTGGTGGAGGAGAAGTGTAAGTTTGACATCAGCAAGTATCTCAAGTGATTGAAGCTGGACTGTTTTGCCAAGAAGTTTGACAGTTTCTCAAATGGAAACAATGAGATGATGTAGTTGGAAGATTTGGAATTTGAGGGAGAGATCCATCTTGAGTCAATCCTATCATAAGACATTTACCTAAATGGTTGTTGTCCGTAACAAATACAAACCAAACAGCTTGGAAGCAAAGATAACAAAGTGTGAAGCTGGATGAACACAGGCCAGGCAGCATCTCAGGAGCACAAAAGCTGATGTTTCGGGCCTAGACCCTACATCAGAGAGGGTCTAGGCCCGAAACGTCAGCTTTTGTGCACCTGAGATGTTGCTTGGCCTGCTGTGTTCATCCAGCTTCACACTATCTCCAGCATCTGCAGTTCCCATTATCTCTGATCACAGTTTGGAAGCAAATGTTTGCAAATTCACAGGGAATTAAGTTAATGAGCTGAATGGGGATGCAGTGTTAAACTTCGCTAAACCCCATTTCTATGTTGCTAGCTATGTTAGAAGAATCTTGCAAATTTTTTTAAAGCTCTCTTGGCTGACAAAAAGGACTATAATTCTCCCTTTTTTTTGTTTGCTATGTTTTAATTCATAATTAACCAGGTATCTATGCAGCTTAGTGAAACCACTCGGAGTAACGTACTGCAAAGGTATATGCACCAAAACAGTGCTAGCTGTACAAATCGGATTGAATAGCAAATCTAAAATAGAGAAAGCACATCCTTGGAAATGATCCATTATCATAAATTCAAGGCTGTCATATAGCTGGCTCGCGTGAGGATTTTGCTGAGACTTGTTTTTTGTTACCGAGGCAATAATCTATCTACACTTCCCTCCAATTTGAAGATGGTGCATGGTTCCCTAAACCAACAGCTTGAAGAGGGAGATAGATGCTGTTAGTTTTTCCTCACACGGATCTAGTGTTCTGCTTTGGTTGAGCTCTTCACCTAGCTTTGTGTCTTCGAGAAGAGACCGGTGAGGTACTCCAATCTTTTAAACATTAAATCCCCCAGGAACTCTCTTAACATTTTGAATATCCAGATCTCTCGGTGGAAGAGCATTTTGGTGACAGTGATCACAACTTCCTCACCTTTACTATAGCCATGGAGAGGGATAGGAGCACACTGTATGGGAAAGTATTTAATTGGGGGAGGGGGAATTACAATGCTATTAGGCAAGAACTACAGAGCACCAGTTGGGATCAGATGGTCTCAGGGAAATGCATGACATACTGTGGAGGTTGTTTAAGGAGCAGTTGCTACAACTACTGGATAGGTTTGTCCCGCAAGGAATGGATGGTAAGCTGAAGGACCCTTGGATGACAAGACATGTGGAATACCTAGTCAAGCGGAAGAAGGAAGCTTACTTAAGGTTGAGGAAACAAGAATCAGACAGGGCTCTAGAGGTCTACAATGTAGCCAGGAAGGGACTGAAGAATGGACTTAGGAGAGCTAGAAGGGACTGAGAGAAAACCTTGGTGGGTAGGATCAAGAAAAACCCCAAGGCTTTCTGTACTTATGTGAGGAACAAGAGGATGACCAGAGTGAGGGTAGGGCACTCAGGGATAGTGGAGGGAATTTGTGTGCAGAGTCAGAGGAGGTAGGGGAGGTCCTTAATGAACACTTTGCTTCAGTATTCACCAGTGAGAGGGACCTTGACATTTGTGAGCACAGCATGAAACAGGCTGATATGCTCGAAGAAGTTGATGTTAGGAAGGAGGATATGCTAGAAATTTTGCAAAACTCGAGGATTGATATACCCAAGATTACTACGGGAAGCGAGGGAAGAGGTTGCTGCCACTTTGGCACTGATCTTTGCATCCTCACTGTCCACTGTAGTAGTACGAGAAGATTGGAGAGTGGCAAATGCCATTCCCTTGTTCAAGAAAGGGAATAGGGAAAATCCTGGAAATTACAGACTGGTCAGCCTTACTTCTGTGTTGGGCAAATTATTGGAGCGGATTCTGAGAGGTAGTGTTTACGATTATTTGGAAAAGCACAGTTTGATTAGAAATAGCATGGCTTTGTGAGGGGCAGGCCATGCCTCAAGCCTTATTTAATTCTTTGCGGATGTGACAAAACATATTGAAGATCAAGCAGTCGATGTGGTGTATATGGATTTTAGCAAGGCATTTGACAAGGTTCCCCATGGTAGGCTCATTCAGAAAGTAAGGAGGCATGGGATTCAGGGAAATTTAGCTGTCTGAATACAAAACTGGCTCTCCAATAGAAGACAGAGGGTATATGTAGATGGAAAGTGTTCATCCTGGAGCTCAGTGACCAGTGGTGTTCCGCAGGGATCTGTTCTGGGACCTCTGCTCTTTGTGATCTTTATAAAAGACTTGGATGAGGAAGTGGAAGGGTGGGTTATTAAGATTGATGACATGAAGATTAGTGGAATTGTTGACAGGATGGAGGGCTGTTGTAGGTTGCAACAAGACATTAACAAGATGCAGAGCTGGGCAAAGAAGTGGCAGATAGAATTCAACCCAGAAAAGTGCGAAGTCTTTCACTTTGTAAGATCGAATTTGAATTCAGAATACAGCGTTAATGGCAGGATTCTCAGCAGTGTGGAGGAACAGAGGGATCTTGGGGTCCACGTCCAAAGATCCCTCAAAGTTGCCACCCAAGTTGATAGGGTTGTAAAGAAGGCATATGGTGTGTTGGCTTTTATTGGCAGGGGAATTGAGTTTCAGAGCCACGAGATTATGCTGCAGCTCTATAAAACTCTGGTTAGACCACACTTGGAATGCTGTGTTCAGTTCTGGTCACCTCATTATAGGAAAAATGTGGAAGCTTTAGAGAGGGTGCAGAAAAGATTTACCAGGATGCTGCCTGGACTGGACGACAGGCCTTATGAGGAAAGGTTGAGGGAGCTAGGGCTTTTCTAATTGGAGTGAAGAAGGATGAGAGGTGACTTGATAGAGGCATACAAGATGAGTAGCAGAGACAGAGTGGATTGTCAAAGACTTTTTCCCAGGGTGGAAATGACTATTACAAGGGGGCATAAATTTAAGGTGACTGGAAGAAGGTAAAAGGGAGATGTCAGAGGTAGGTTCTTCACACACACACACACACACACACACACACACACACACACACACACACACACACACACACACACACACACACACAGTGGTGGGTGAGTGGAATGTGCTGCTGGCAGTGGTAATGGAGTCAGATACTTTAGAAGACTTTTAAGCGACTCTTGGATAGGCTCATGGAGGATAATAAAATGTCGGGTATGCAGGGTAGATTGATCTTAGTAGGATAATAGGTCAGCACAACATTGTGGGCTGAAGGGCCTGTACAGTGCTGTTCTATGTATTAGTTTCTGTCATGTCTGTCAATGCCTTTTGGTGCTATAGTTCTTCACTTTTAAAAAGTCTTATTGTTGACTTTGAAATCATGGAATGGCAGGCATAAGTTTAACACTGACTGTTGAGATGGAGCATTGGGTCTGTGCTTCGTACAGAACACAGACCTCGTGCCCTATTTTGCATAAGGCAAAGGCAGCGTGGGTGCAGTTGTTGCCTACTGCAGCTTTCCCAGGATTTCAAAACATTATCTTTTATTCAGAAGCATTGTACTTTGATAGAGAGGAGTAAGTGACTGGCACATGTCGACTTGTAATAAAGAATGTGACCCTTGTCAGATTCCTGTATAAAATGCTTCACATAACTTGTGCACTTTGGGTTGTGTGTGGTGAGAACTTGGTGCAGCGGTGACCTTGCATATCTTGTTCATGATATACCTTTACTAAAACAAGTGCCGTATTAGAAATGAGATAACCCGACACAATGGTTTTTAAAATATAAAATACTTTCTTTCAATGTAATGTACTTTCTTGTTTTTTGTTGAGTCAAAAAGTTATGTTTCTTGGCTTTGTTTGGAAAGAGTGGCCTTTCTTAGGGCTCGGGTTTATTGTTTTTACGACTAATAGTTCACAACTCAGTTTGGCTAGGATTGTAATTTGAGGGCAATAAGAGGAATAATTTTTAAGAGCTGAGCTTGCCAGTGACTGAAAATTTCATGTCCCACGTCTTTGACTGTAACAAACTGAACCCAATATAGATCAAACATAACAGTTAAAATCTTTACCATAGTCCTTTTCGGACCATAGGGCTGCTGTCTCATTTAGAGAGAGACAGCTGGTGGTGATTTAACCTGAGGGTTCCCATTCCTTGGGCAAAGGGAAGTGTTGAGAAGGAATGTCCTCCTTGGTAACCTTGGCTAAAATTGAACTCATGCTGTTGTCATCATTGTGCATTGCCATCCAGCAGTCTGGCCACCCGAGCTAACTGACGGCTCGTACATCGAAATACAGAAAAGGTGCTTTCATACTAACTAACCAACAATTGAGATGGGTTTTCCAGTCCCTTTCAAAACGCAGCACACTACTGGAAGATATGTAGCATTACAGCATCATGTAGTTGCAAAACCTTTCCCAAATTTCCTGCAGGCGGATCTCCCTACAAAGCATGGTCGACCGTTCAGTGTCTTGAAAATAGTTCCTCTCAGCTTGAATTGCCTGGGTCTTTGTTTTAGTCAGAAAGGCCCACCATGGTGACTCTCTATGCCTTCAATTTCCAAGAACTATGTCTGTTCAATTTCCTGCCTTTTCAGTAGAAAACAAACTTTTCCTGTCATCCTGCTTGGCTATTAACACAAAACAGTCCACTTGCTCCCCATGGAGGTATCTTTTTTCTGTTTCTTGAAAGCTTCTGTCTGTCAGTCTCTCTCCTTGTACCATTGCACCTGATTGCATGGACATGTTTGTCATGACTCCACCATCCCTCTTTTCAGAAAGCTCTGTTTCACCTTAAAGGACCTTTTCACCTTTTAAACATAACCATCTTGTAAAACCCAGTGGCACAAATACAAATTGTTGGAAAAACTCAGCAGGTCTAGCAGCACCTGTGGAGAAAAAAGAGAGTTAATGCTTTGGGTCGGGCAATCTTCTTCAGAACCCAGTGTTCATTACATGTCTCTGTGTCCACAAAATTATGGGTTCAAGCCCCGCTACTGGATTTGATATCTAATCTAGGCTGATGTTTCAGTGCATTACTGAAAGAGGGTACAGTGTCAGATGGCAATTTAAAGCTGAAGTGTTAATTCAAGGCCTCAACTGCCTGGTTTAAAATATTTCGGAATGCTCTTTTGTAAAATATCAGCGATTTTTCTCATGGTGGTCTGTCAATGTAAATTCTGGGCTGGTTGTGAATTTGGTTTGATTTATTATTGTCACGTGTACGTAAGTACAGTGGCAAGTTTTGTTTTGCATGCAGTACAGGCAAATCGTAGCATACAAGGAAATACTGACCATAAGGTGATTGAACAGAGTGAGGCATTCAAAGTCACAGCTGCACAGGTGGTGTCCAAGAGCGAGATCAACATTAGTTTTAAAATTTGAGAGGCCCATTCAGAAGTCTAATAGCAGCAGGGAAGTTCTTGAACCTGATCATACATGTGTTTAAGCTTCTGTATCTTCTGCCTGACAGAGGAGGTTAAAAGAGAGTACAACCAGGGTGGGTGGGGTCTTTGTTAGCTGCATTCCTGAGGCAACGTGAAGTATAGATGGAATCAGTGGGTGGGAAGTTGGCTTGCGTAATTGGACTGTGCACATAACCTTCTGTAGTTTCTTACTGTCCTGGGCTGAGCAGTTGCCATACCAAGCTGTGATGTACCCAAATAGAGTGCTTTGTGTGGTGCATCTGTAAAAGCTGGTGAGGGTCCTTATGGACATACTGAGTTTCCTTATCCTCCTGAGGAAGTAGAGGTGTTGTTGTGCCTTCCTGACCATTGCACCTCTGTGGGTGGACCAGAACAGATTGTTGCTTATTGTCACTCCTAGGAACTTGATGCTGTCAATCATCTCCATTGCCACTCCATTGATGTAAATGGAGATGTCGTCCTCCTTTCTTCCTGAAGTCAATGATTAGCTCTTTAATTTTGCAGACATCGAGAAAGAGACTATTATCTTTGTACCATGACACCAAGCATTCTATCTCCTTCCTGCATATATTCTTGTTTGATATCTGGCCAGAGAGTAGTAAGGGAATGGAACGCTTTGCCTGCAATGGTAGTAGATTCGCCCGCTTTAGGTACATTTAAGTCATCATTGGATAAGCATACGGACGTACATGGAATAGTGTAGGTTAGATGGGCTTGAGATCGGTATGACAGGTCGGCACAACATCGAGGGCCGAAGGGCCTGTACTGTGCTGTAATGTTCTATGTTCTATAACGAAGGTGTCGTTAGCAAACCTGTAGATGGCGTTTGGACGTAATCTGGCCAACAGTCATGAGTGTCCAGGGAGTACAGCAGGGGACTGTATTCTTGCGGGGTTCTGTTCAGGATTATCGTGAAGGAAGTGCTGTTGTCTGTCTTCAGTGATTGCGGTCTGTGGACCAGGAAGCTGGTGGATCCAGTTGCAGACAGCAGAGCCAAGATCTAGATCTCGAAGTTTTGAGATTAGTTTGGTTTGGATTAGAGTACTGAAGGCAGAGCTGTTGTTGATAAGTAGAGACTTGATTTAGATATCCTTATTATCCCAGATGTTCCAGGGATGGGGAATTTGTCTATCTCTCTCCACCTCTCTTGTCACTTCAGCTGAGATTAAAAGCTCATGGTGTTGGGTTATTAGATTAGATTAGATTCCCACACACACCCCTCAACACTACGGGCAATTTAGCCTGGTCGATCCAGCTAGCCTTCACATCGTTGGACTGTGGGAGGAAACTGGAGGAAACCCACGCAGACACAGGGAGAATGTGCAAACTCCATGCAGACAGCCGCCAGAGGCTGGAATCAAACCTGGGTCCCTTCATTGCTCAGCCCATTTTCTGAATGTGTCATTACTAAGCCCAGTGACAATTTCTTGGTCTCGAAATAACTGGGAAATGGCATTGCTGAGTAGATTTTTTTTCTTTTTCCATAAGACCATAATGTGTAGGGGCAGAATGAGGCCATTCATCTCATTGCATTTGTTCTGTCAATCAATGAGATCTTGGCTGATTTGATAATCCTGAATTTCACTTTTGTGCCTTTTCCCATAGCCCTTGATTCCCTGGTGACTGAAAATCTGTCTCTCTCAAACTTGAATATACTCTATGTCCCAGGCTCAACAGCAGTCATGCAGTAAAGAATTCAACAGAGAAACCATCTTCTGAGAGAAGAAATTCCTCTTCATCTCTGCCCTAGCTGGGTGACCACTTGCTCTGAGTCTATGCCCTCTGGTCCTAGACTCTCCCATGAGTGGAAACAACCTCTCTGCATCTACACTATCAAACACAATAAGAGTGTTATGTATTTCAATAAGGTCACCTTTCATTCCAGCCAATACCAGCTCAAATCATTTGACCATCCCCCATAACAGAATCTTTCCACACCTGGTTTGAAAGTGCTCTGGACTGCCTCCAATACCAATATATCTTTCCTTAGGATGCCCAAAACTGTTCACAGTATTCAGCTGTGGTCTGACTATCACTTTCTGTAGTTATAGCAAGGCTTTCCCACCTGTATACTCCAGTTTGTTTGAAATAAAGGCTAACATTCCAAATGTCTTCCCGACTGCAGTCATTCTCAATATTTATTCTTCTGTTCCTCAATATATTCATTTTCTTTTCGGAGCTCAGGTAGAAGGGAAACTGAGTGGACATAATCTTCACCTTACTTGAAACACCTATCTCCCTGATTCGATAGAGTTGCTGATATATTTTGTGTGTGTGTCTGTGTGAAATATAGTGTCTAAAATATCAACCCAACTTTCCCAGGAATGGATGTTAACATTTGTGGCTTTACTGATAACCTGCTAAATGAAAAACTAATGTTACTGATGTTATCTTGTTACTAATAGTTCCCAGAACAAGTTTTTATTTTTAAATATTTCAAACTTGTGTGCCTCAAACATAATATCAGAGATAATGGGAACTGCAGATGCTGGAGATTCCAAGATAATAAAATGTGAGGCTGGATGAACACAGCAGGCCAAGCAGCATCTCAGGAGCACAAAAGCTGACGTTTCGGGCCTAGACCCTTCATCAGAGAGGGGGATGGGGGGAGGGAACTGGAATAAATAGGGAGAGAGGGGGAGGCGGACCGAAGATGGAGAGTAAAGAAGATAGGTGGAGAGGGTGTAGGTGGGGAGGTAGGGAGGGGATAGGTCAGTCCAGGGAAGACGGACAGGTCAAGGAGGTGGGATGAGGTTAGTAGGTAGCTGGGGGTGCGGCTTGGGGTGGGAGGAAGGGATGGGTGAGAGGAAGAACCGGTTAGGGAGGCAGAGACAGGTTGGACTGGTTTTGGGATGCAGTGGGTGGGGGGGAAGAGCTGGGCTGGTTGTGTGGTGCAGTGGGGGGAGGGGACGAACTGGGCTGGTTTAGGGATGCAGTCCAACCTGTCTCTGCCTCCCTAACTGGTTCTTCCTCTCACCCATCCCTTCCTCCCACCCCAAGCCGCACCCCCAGCTACCTACTAACCTCATCCCACCTCCTTGACCTGTCCGTCTTCCCTGGACTGACCTATCCCCTCCCTACCTCCCCACCTACACCCTCTCCACCTATCTTCTTTACTCTCCATCTTCGGTCCGCCTCCCCCTCTCTCCCTATTTATTCCAGTTCCCTCCCCCCATCCCCCTCTCTGATGAAGGGTCTAGGCCCGAAACGTCAGCTTTTGTGCTCCTGAGATGCTGCTTGGCCTGCTGTGTTCATCCAGCCTCACATTTTATTGCCTCAAACATAATCTTGTTTAAAGGAATGCGAGTAAAATCCATCTTTTCATCTGATTGTTCTTCAATAAAGAATTTCCAGTTTGGTGGTTGTCCTTTTAAATGGCAGTAGAAACTGTCTCCTTCATAGTTGTGTGGAATGTTGCTCCAGTGTGTCAACTTGGCTGATCTACATCAAAGTAAAAAGCATATGTTACCTCAGCTGACTTATTTCCAGACAGGATCCTGGCTTGATAAATTGTGATTTGTTTTGGTTTTAATGACATGATCTCCTGCTGAAACATAGGCATACAATGCTGCAGATTTTGCTTTATAAAAAAGACACAGATGATGAAATAGAATAAACCAAACCATTTCCTTATAATACAAACCAAAGATTTTTAAGCACTTGCAAGTATAATCCCATTAATCTCAGCATGCTCCTTTTTATAAATTGAAAAGGATCAAAACGCTTCTGTATGGTAAGATAAAACACCATTGGTATGATACTCACGCCAGAGATGCTGTATCTAATATCTAAGTAGGGTTCAATCACTTGAAACTTCAACTTTTACTGTAAATAAACTGTGGATAACTGCTTCCTGTAGTTAACATCTTCATGGTTTTATCCCAACACTACTTACAGGACAAACACTAACTCTTCACTCAAAGTTAATGCATGGGTGTATACGGCAATTCTGTTCCGAGGACTTCACGAGACTGCCCCACTCAAAAGTGAAACCCAAAAGTCTCATTGTCTAAGCCATGGGTGGTTCTCTCAAGTTTGGAAAAATTTCTATAAGTATTAGAACAAATCTTGGGGCCTCATTATTTAACTTGCTGGGTCACAACAGTTTAAATAGATGAAAGTCCTATGGCGCACAACATCTATTTATTTTGAAGCCAGGCCTCAAAAGCTGTTCAAAAAAAATTATCACGGCCTCAACAAATAGTCCTCAAGTTAATTATTACCTTCAGATGAAAAAGAAGCCTCCCGGCTTACTAACTCAAAAATCAGAAAGCAAACTTGCAGTAAATAATATTTTAAAATGTAGAAATCCCACAGTTTACATCACATACGTTGCATGTTCAACTCACAGATACTGGAAATGAGTCATTGAATTAAGGGGTTTATGCTGTATTTATGTTTATCACTTCCAGCTCTCACTTGGACATGTGATGCTGTTTGAAATGCTTACTTTTCCTTTCTTTCCGGAATAAGTTCTGTATTCAACAAAGGGTCAGGCTGCCCATGTGCAACAAACAAAAACCTGAGCTTCTCTGGCAGACTTTTGAACCAAGGACATTTGGCTGCATGTTTCTGTTCTGTTTTGAAAAAGCTCTCCAGCCTTATAACGGAATGTGCTGCAGTAAAACTCAATGAGTCAATACGCTTCTTGGAATTTAGTCAAGTGTTACTCAAGCACATTAAGTGGTATGAGCATTCATTGTGGAGGATAAGACTAACTGGGCACTGGCAGGACTGATAATAAAATGTGAGGCTGGATGAACACAGCAGGCCAAGCAGCATCTCAGGAGCACAAAAGCTGACGTTTCGGGCCTAGACCCTTCATCAGAGAGCCTAGACCCTTCATCATTTTATTATCTTGGAATCTCCAGCATCTGCAGTTCCCATTATCACTGGCAGGACTGATTTCTGTTTTGGATTTTGCATGAATGTTATTGCTTTGTGCAGCAATCTTCCACTTAACGTTGGGTAATGTGAAACAATGTGTTGAAATTTGGATGTCAAAAATGAAGCAAGTTTGTTTTTGCACGGAATGATCGGGGCTGTCCAGTCGGAACAATCTGATCAGATGGTCTTCTGAGGGATAGTCACTTGAAAAGAGGGAATGAAGTTTAGAGAATGTGTGATCTTCAACCAGCCTCCACCTCTGTGATTGAGTGTTTTTGATTTAAATCATCTTGAGCTAACACTGATATCCCGCTAAGTTTTTAGACTTGCACCCAATCACAGAGTGGGCTGCTGCAAACGGGTGGAATATTTGTATTGTCAATGTGGGTGTGTTTCAGTATTTTCTCTTGATCCGTGCTATGGAGGCAAGGTTGTCTCCGAAAATGTTTAAAAAAAAAACGCTCAGCAGCTCGGACAGCATCTATGGAGTGAAAAACAGAGATAATGTTTCAGGCCAATGACTTACTTAGTACTTAACCTTAATTACTTTTAATGACTTGTTATAGATATTTTCTAATCAACATATGCAGAGGTGTTATTACACCTGCCTCATTCCACATGAACCCCTGTGAGTGGTTATATTTTCTAATCAAGCTGTTCAGAGATGCTATTACATTCATCTGGAGCAAGTGGGACTTGACTCTGGCCTCCCGACTCAGAAATAGGGACACTGTCACTGCACTGCAAGAGCCCCTCATGATTAGTTTTGTTGATCGTGCTTACATCACTGCCAGCATGATGGTGTCTCTTCGTGGTATTTCTAATAACGGGAAGACAACATGGAGTGGGATGTAAATGGTAATGTTTGGTTTGAATTTCTAGCAGAAACAGCATGTTAATCCTGGTAGGACAATACAACCTAATTTGTAAATGGTCCAACCATGTTAGCATTGCTCATCACAATTACATAGAAACATAGAAAATAGTTGCAGGAGTAGGCCATCTGGCTCCTCGAGCCTGCACCACTATTTGGTACGATCATGGCTGATTGTGCAGTCTCAGTATCCCAGTCCCACCCTCTTCCACATAACCCTGTACCTGCAAGGGCCACATCCAGCTCCATCTTGAATATATCTAAGCTGACCCCAGCAGCTTTCTGTGGGGGAGAATTCTACAGATTCACAACTCTGTCTGAAGAAATTCTTCCTTTTCTCAGTGCTGAATGGCTCACCCCTTTTCTAATTTTAGACTGTGACTCCTTGTTTGGGACTTCCCCAACATAGGAAGCATTCTTCTCACATATAGCCTGTCCAGTCCCCTTAGGATTTTATATGTTTCTATGAGATTACCCCCCCCGCCACCTCATTCTTGTAAACTCCAGCGAAGACAAGCCCAATTGATCCTGTCTTTCCTTGTGTGTCATGCCTGCCATCCTGGGAATCAGACTGGTGAAGCTTCACTGGACTCTCTCAATAGCAAGAATGTCCTTCCTCAGACTAGGAGACCAAAACTGCACACAACACTCAAGGTGTGGCCTTAACAAGCCCTGTATAACTGCAGCAAGACACCCTTACTCCAATACTCAAATGCTCTCACTATGAAACTCAGCATGCCATTAGTTTTCCACACCGTCTGCTGCACCTGCGTGACAACCTTCAATGACTGTTTCACCATGATAGCCAGGTCCCGTTGCACGTCACCTATTCTAAACTGCTATCATTCAGATAATATTCTCCCTTCCTGTTTTTGCGACCACAGTGGATAACTTCACATTTATCCACATTATATTGCATTTGTCAAGTACTTGCTCACTCAGCTAGACTGTCCAAATCAACTTGTAGCCTCTAAGTATCCTTCTGACAACACACACTGCCACCCAGCTTAATGTCTTCAGCAAATTTGGAGATATTGAATTCAATTCCTTTGTCCAAATCGTTAATGTACATTATGAACAGCTGAGGTCCTGGCACTGAACCCTGCGGTACCCAACTCTTCACTGCCTGCCGCATAGAAAAGGGCCTTATTCCAACTCTCTGTGCTTGTTTGCCAATCAGTTCTTGACCCATGTCAATGCATTAACTCTGATACCATGAACTTTAATTTTCCTTCCTAATTTCTTGTGTGGAACCTTGTCGAAAGATTTTTGAAAGTCCAAATCACAACACTACCTGTTTCAGAGATAACAAGGTGTTGAGCTGGATGAACGCAGCAGACCAAGCATAATCAGAGGAGCAGGAAAGCTGATGTTTCGGGCCTGGACCGTCCTTCACCCCCATCTCCTGTTTCATTTCACCTGTGTCCACTTTTCTGGTCACATTCTCAAAACATTTCTGAAGGTTTGTCCGGCATGATTTCTCTTACAGTTCCAACAAGGGTGAGAAGTGTTGAAACAAATCCATTCACCTTTGCTGCACTATATTGTCCTGTATATCCTAGGTAAACTTGTTTTGAGGCAGGAGAGAGGTTAAATCAGAAATGAAATTTTGAGCTCAAGATCAGGTTGAATAGGTGAATCAGGGAAAAGGGGATGAAGGCATTTTACAAGTTTGATTAGGATTTTTTTATGTAAATACCATCAGTGTTTGGGCCAAATGATTTTTTTTTCAATTTCTTTGCTGTTCTATTTGCCCCTGATTCATATTAATTAACTGATGTGATTTATTTCATTCACCTTCAGCATGTTTGGCTTTTGATGGTCACCCCAGCGCTCTCACCTGGGCAAGTTGAACAAAGAGGTGTTATTGCATGAATTAAAATGTGCAATCCTGAACACTGCCTGTTCATTTCGATGGAAATGGAAGCTGTCTCCTCATAGTAATCTGGAAGTTTGCTCCAGCGTGTCAACTCAGCTGATTTACTTTGAAATCAAAATATAAAGCATATGTTATTACCAGATAAGTCAGACCCCAGACAGGTTCCTGGCTTGACTGATTATTATTTTGATTTTTTTTAATTTTAATGAAGTAATTTCCTACTGAAGAATAGATATGCAATGATGCCGATTTTCTTTAACAATAAAAACATGAGTTTAATTCTGTTAATCACAAAACATTCCTTTATAAATTGTAAAGAAACCAACAAAACAGCTTTGTATTGTACTGAAACCAAGCCCAATACAGTATCCAAAACACCACTTGTGCAATACTCACACAGGAGTTACTCTAATACCTCAGTAGGTTTATGTCACCTGTAACTTCAACTTTTAGGCAAGAATTGAAGATAACAGCTTCCTGGAGTTAAGTAACCGCAAATTAAAATAACAAAAAGAACTGAGGATGCTGGAAATCTGAAACCAAAACAGAAATTGCTGGAAAATAGCCAACATAACTGTGGGAGTAGGTCAGTTTGTTGTGGATATTACTGGCCAAGTCTGTCCCCACAAATGGAAATGGGGATGATGACAAAGAGAAGGAAGGAGTCCGACATGCACCAAGTGAAGGTGAAAGCAGGATGGAAGTTGGAAACAAAATTAATACGTTTTTTCAAGTCCGAACAAGAGAGGGAAGCAGCGCCGGTAGTACCATCGGTATACCAGAGAAAGACTTGTGGGTGGGGGCCGGAATAGGGCTGGAACAAGGAATGCTCCGTCTACCCCACGAAGAGACAGGCATAACTCGGGCCCATGTAGGTTTCTATGGCGCGGAGGAGGATGTTGGTGGATAAGGACAGTTTAAGCATTTTTTTTCGCAAGATGCTGCTTGGCCTGCTGTGTTCATCCAGCTTCACACTTCATTATCTTGGATTCTCCAGCATCTGCAGTTCCCATTATCACTGTTAACTAGTTCTCCCTTGCTACGTGCCTGTCCAGAGACCATCCTGATGAAGGTTGGACCTGTAAAGGGATTGCACGCCCGTGATGTAAAGAGGTGGCAGCTGAATCCTGCAAACTGGAAATTCGGAAACTGATATAAAGCTTCAGAGGAGTTGTGGATGTGAGTGGGAAGAGATGGACAAGGGGAGGAAAAATGGAGTCGAGGTAGGAAGAGATGAGGTCCATGGGGCATGAGCAGGCAGAAACGGTGAGTCTGCCTGTGCAGCCCTGTTTGTGTATTTTGGGAAGGAGGCAGAAGTGAGCTGTGGTTGAGGGAATATGAGCTTGGAGACAGTGCGGTGTTGGGAGATCATCAGATGCAATGAGGTTAGTGACTGTGGTCTGGAGGAGGTAGAAATATCTGAGAGCTGGTGCTCAGCTTCTGAAATGTGGAGGCTAGTCCCTCAGTTGCTTTGCATCACCAGTATCCACTACAAACTGTCTCCCACGGTTACTTTGACTAGATATCCTCACAACCTGCTTCCTGTAAAGTTATATTTCATTCTCTCAGTTGCTCAGTCTTCACCTCATCTGTTTTGATGATGCCAGCTTCAACAAGGAGGCCTCCAAAATGTCCACCTTTTTCCTCAACTGAGGATTTTCCACCACTGTAGTTGACAGGGCAAGCAGCTGGGTTTGACCCATCTCCTGCACTTCAGCCCTTACCCCTCCCTTCCTCTCATAACAGCTATAGGGTGCCCTTTGCCCTCACTTCCACCCCATTGGCATCCACATCCAGAGGATCATCAACCTCCATTTTCATTACCTTCAGCAGGCTGCTGCCACCACTAGACACCCATTCGCTTCCCTGCTTTGACAGCCTTCCGTAAGGAACATTCCTTCCAGGTCATCCTGGTCCTGTCCTTCTCCACTCCCAAACACACCTTCCAGGGCCCAAACACCTTCCAGGTGAAGCAGCGCTTTTCCTGCACTTCGCACAATCTAGTCTAGTGCATTTGCAGCTCTCGATTGTGGTCTCCTCTACACTGGGGGAATGAAGCATGGACTGGGTGACTGCTTTGCAGTACACCTACGTTCTTTCTGCAAAGAACACCCCTGATTTTCCAGTTGCCTGCCACTTAAACACACCACCATGTTCCCTTGCCAATGTCTGTCTCAGGTTTGCTGCAGTGTTCCAGTGAAGCTCATTGCAAGTTGGAAGAACAGCACCTCATTTACTGCTTGGGGACTCTATCGAGTTCAATAATTTTAGGGCTTGAGGCATCTTTTCCCATGTCCTTACTGCAACCCCCACACAGCAGGCTTTGCTATCGCATGGTCTGCTATTACACGCTACCATTGTTTGCCAATAACAGTCTCATTAGCAGCTATTCGTTCTCCTAGGCTGACCATTATCCACTGTTTTATGTGTCCAACTGTTCCTCTGTGAATATCTGCTGTGGAGATTCTATGATCTGAATTTATTGATAAGTTAAATTTTAACATTTTCTCCGTCAGCCATTTGAATAGTACAGATATTTCTCTTCACTGTCGGGAGATAAACTTTGATTAACTTGTTGGGAGTCAAGTAATTGAACAGTGTCTTTCCAGCTGACTGCCCTTTTACATCATAAGAACGTAACAGCAGTAGGAGTAAACCACATGATCCATTGGGCCTTCAATAAATCATGTAAATACTCTTGAGTCAGTAATTTTAATCAAACCCCATTCTGCTAGGAGTTTGATGGGATTATACTGATGGCCCATTTATTATCTTTTCTGAGTTTAAAATCACTTGGCAGTAAAATTGAGTGGGGTGTTAAACAAACCATCACTCTGAACCTGTCAGAATGATTAGGTTAACCCTGTTAAGTTCTCTAACTCATGCTAGTGTTTATTACTTGGGGAGATTGTAGAATATAGAGAGGGACCGTTGATGATTTTACCGTCCCCTTATTAAAATTTAACTGGCCTATTTTGGCATGCCCTCACCATATCACTTTCTTGCCTTTTATTCCAGAAATATTTCTGGTTGTAATTGACCCTGTTTATATACCATGCTCCACTAGCATTCTTGGGTAAATTATATTGTGTGTGTGTGTGTGTGTGTGTGTGTGTGTGTGTGTGTGTGTGTGTGTGTGTGTAGAGATTACAGAACAAGACTCTTCACTCATCCCATTACTCCTGCTTTTGAATTAGTTATTTACTCTAATTCTATTACCCAGCTCCTCCCAGTATCATTTTCCAGTATTTTTAATCCACGTTTGTACATGTTACAACATGTCAAGGGCAGATAGGACTGGAACCTTCTGGCCTCGTTATCATTTTATATTCTTGCTTTCCAAAAACATAATTGTTATTTAACTAGTTTCAATTAAGTATCTTACTGCTCCTACTTTTTAAACGATGTTGATGAATCATTTGTTAGTCTAAACAATTTGTTGGATTGTCTTCATGACTTTGTAGATATTTTTAATCGCCTTTGTCAGAGTTTTAATACACACTTCTGGAGCAGGTGGGGCTTGTAAACTTAGTTCACCTTGAAGTTACTACAATGGATCTTGTGGCACAGTGACCGTGCCCATACCTATGAACTAGGAGACCCAGGTTCACATTCCACCTGCTCCAGTGTTGTCTGTTAGACGTTACCGTGGGCTGGGTGCTGTTGTGGTATAGGGGTAGAGTCGCTACTTGTGGGCCCGTTGGCGTAGGTTCAAGTCCCACCTCCAGAGGTGTGTAAAAATATTTCTGAACAGCTTGATTAGAAAAATACCTTGAAGTCACCATGGACGCAGGGGAGTTGTTCTTTAAATTCTTTCCTTAAAGCTCAACTTACTTCACCTTAAAGGAGAACTTTTCCCTTTCCTGAGAATCATGACAGATGAGGATAGCTCTGTTTCTTATTCACAATTTCAATTTTCCCAATGGTTTTGAGTTTCTAGCTTACCCTTATTGTTGATGAATTTGTAATTTAAAGTTGCTTCCACTGATATCTATTCCCTCAGCCAGCTTCTCGATAAGCAGATTATCTGTTCATTGTTTTGCTGTGTGAATTTGGCAATATTTCAGAAGTAAAAGTGAGATGTTCAGAAAATGAGGGAGTTACTTTCTAACTGCAGCATCTTTTAACAGAAGCCTGAAAGTTTTGGGCTGTAGTGATCACCGTAGGAAAGCGTTGTAAAACATTTTACATTGGGGTCTACACAGTCCATGAACAAGCTGATGCATGTATGAAATCTCCTATCTGGTGTCATCTAGTCCTGTCAAGAAATTACTTTCATTAAGTAGAGTCATCCACTGAATCCCTTAAGCCTGTTTTGTCATTCTCTTAGGTTGTGGCTGCTATCTACCTCGACTCCATTTACTGGCTGTGCTTCATGTTTATTGGTGCCCTTACCTAATGTAAATCCATCTGTCTCATTCTTGAAAATGTAATTTGATCCATTATCCAGCATTTCAAGCCATACGATGCAAAACTCTTCCATAATTTAAAAGATGGAGAATTTGGAGCTTTCAAGCAGGCTTCTTCTGACTTGGAGCCAGCAATTCAGGTTCAGGTTACTTGGATTACCTATATAGACCACATCCCCAGATAAATATTTAACTAATAAGCTTAAATCATAGCTCTAGCTTTGCAGTAGATATTGCAGTTATGTTTCAGTCTGCCAGAGAATATACCACAGGTGATCAGAGATAATGGGAACTGCAGATGCTGGAGAATCCAAGATAACAAAGTGTGGAGCTTGATGAACACAGCAGGCCAAGCAGCATCTCAGGAGCACAAAAGCTGACATTTCAGGCCTAGACCCTTCATCAGAGAGGGGGATGGGATGAGGGTTCTGGAATAAATAGGGAGAGAGGGGGAGGCAGACCGAAGATAGAGAGAAAAGAAGATAGGTGGGGAGGTAGGGTGGGGATAGGTCAGTCCAGGGAAGACGGACAGGTCAAGGAGGTGGGATGAGGTTAGTAGGTAGGAAATGGAGGTGTGGCTTGAGGTGGGTGGAAGGGATGGGTGAGAGGAAGAACAGGTTAGGGAAGGCAGAGACAGGCCAGGCTGGTTTTGGGATGGGGTGGGGGAAGGGAAGATTTTGAAGCTGGTGAAGTCCACATTGATACCAATGGGCTGCAGGGTTCCCAAGCGGAATATGAGTTGCTGTTCCTGCAACCTTCGGGTGGCATCATTGTGGCACTGCAGGAGGCCCATGATGGACATGCCATCTAAAGAATGGGAGGGGGAGTTAAAATGGTTCGCGACTGGGAGGTGCAGTCCCAAAACCAGCCCAACTCATCCCCTCCCCCCACTGCATCGCAAAACCAGCCCAGCCTGTCTCTGCCTTCCTAACCTGTTCTTCCTCTCACCCATCTCTTCCTCAAGCTGCACCTCCATTTCCTACCTACTAACCTCATCCCACCTCCTTGACCTGTCCGTCTTCCCTAGACTGACCTATCCCCTCCCTACCTCCCCACCTATACTCTCCTTTCCACCTATCTTGTTTTCTCTCCATCTTCGGTCCACCTCCCCCTCTCTCCCTATTTATTCCAGAACCCTCACCCCATCCCCCTCTCTGATGAAGAGTCTAGGCCCGAAACGTCAGCTTTTGTGCTCCTGAGATGCTGCTTGGCCTGCTGTGTTCATCCAGCTTCACACTTTGTTACCACAGGTGATCAGCTTGTTTTTTAAAATTTCCTTTGTTGTATAGAGATTGCAGTATGCAGTTACATGTATATTGCTGTATTTATGAAATACTACTTGTAAGGTGTTTCTTTTGAAGTATTTTGTTATAATTCATATCTTCTGCAGCAAGAAGCTTGCAAAATTTAATAGTTACATATATGATGAATTCCCAATCAGCCAAATGGTGTGATTTACTTTTAGCACAGGTAATTCAAGCTTATGTTTCTACTTAGTTCTTGAAGTTGAAAAATTTGTTCGCTATTTTGAAGTCTCCATAGTTGTGGTTTTGAGATTTCAAGTTCTAGTTAAAGTCAAAGGGTTGCGAAGATGAAAATAGCCAGCTGATATTTACCCTTATGGCCTTTAAGATCTGAATGTCACTCAAAAGAATCAAACTGCCTCCGTATCAGACAGTGTGGTGTGGTTATGGGGGGTTGTGCAGAGATATCATTTGAGTATTAGTTGGGAAGACGACAATCTCGCATTGCTCCATTGTTTTGCTATGTTAAGTAACTAAAGGAAATTAAAGCAATGTGCTACAAGTATTGCAAGTGTTAAAATATCAAGCTAAGGGAATTAAATTGGCACTTGGGGAAGCTGATAGTTTCTTAATGAAAACCAAGCCCTTCATAGTCTCAGAGGGAGGTTGGGGAGAGCCTCATTGGTTTATTGTTTCAGAGCATGTCAAGCGTATGGCTCTTAACACATGAGCAAGTCTCTCGAAACACAAGCAATGTTGAAGAAATAACAAATCATCAGTGTTGTTGAAGCTATCCCAGGATTATGTTGATAAATGGGCCAATGCCCAAATTCCCCTGGTGTGGAGTGGGGACTGAGCCAGTAACACCCATCTGTTTTCATTTACACAGAGTATGAGTTACTGTAATTGCATGATTTTTGAAGATTTCACTGGTTTTGCTGTTTCTGTACCTCTCTTCCCACTTCTTCTGCGACACCCATAAGTTGGTCTTGCAGATGGGAGAACCTTCAGGACTCGCGGCAAAATTTCAGCAGAATTTGCAGTTATTCCCTTTTTTCCCCATGGGTAGTCTTTTCTTGATCAGATTGTCCATGTTTTCACAGGAAACCTGTCTCTCATCTGAACACATTAGGCAAACTGTCACTTCATAAGTGGAATAATTACAATAATTGACTGCCTATCCCAACATTTGTACTGCTTTGATTTGTACTTGGAGCAGAAACCTGATATGCAATAAAACAACTAGACTAAATTCTGACTCTAGGCAATTTGCTGCAATAAAACTTGAAGCTTTTACTTAGTTAATTTAAATGAAGAAGTGCCTTTGACTGATTTTAGGTTTCAACTTTGCAGAATGTTAACCATGTTGACCTCTTGTTTTGCAACACCTAGCAGTTTCTTAAATTAATATAGCGTCTGGTCTCAAAGCAACTTTTCTCAACCTGTCCCAGCTATTCGTCCAGCTGATGTTCAGCCTTTGTGTAAAGAAGTGCTTTCTGACACCTGTCCATGAATTCCTGAATTCATGTTTCACACCTAGAGTCTCAGTGCTGTTACAATAGCTGTGGTTTCTGTCAGGTTTCTTCCATTGCAGTGTGTTTTATTTATACTCAAAATTAAAAAATTCTAACTTATTGACCCATTTCCCCCCTCCCAGATCATTCATTCAGGACTGAGGGTCAGCTGCGATGTTGCTTTTATCTGCATTTTGTCACGAGAGCTTGATTGTGATGGCAACTAGAACTGTACACGCTACTCCTGAGTGCAACCTGAGCAGAGCATGGAATAATATGACCTGAAGAGATTTGAACTCAACAGATTTGCAGTCCACTCGAGCAGCATTTCCTAGTTCATGGCCGCCTTGTGTGGTTTGGACTTGGCAGACTAGCTATCCACCCCCACCTTGGGACTGCTACAGTGAAGTCTGCAATCTTGAGGGGGAGCACATAATTTTTTGATAAACTGCATTCCAGCCTTCCTGATTCAACATTGATTCAGCAATTTCCGATCATAACCTAATCTCCCACTTTAGCTTGGAAGGCAGTTGTCGATAATGTTTTTCTCCCTCCATTTCTGCCACTGGTAGACCTACCTTTTGGTTCCTAACTAATACTGTTACCATCTCCTTTTTATCTTTGATCATCACCCCTTTTATCATTTAGATTCACTTGCCCTTCATCTTGTGATTAGACCTTCCCTTTCGTTCTTCCGTCCTGTCTCCCTTTGGCCTATCTCTGTACTTGATAAAAAAAACCTTATATATTTCTTTCCCCGTTTTGACACTGGATCGTTGACTTGAAGCAGTAACTTTTGTTTCTTCTTCATTACGGGGGCTGCCAGACTTGCTGAGTTTTTCCAATGTTTTATGTTTCTATCCCTTTCGACGCAGTACTTTGCATTTGCTGCCCAGTGCACTTAATAAAATCTATGTTGCATTTTTAAAATATTCAAACCACCTTTCTTATTCGCCAGCTGAATTTGGTATTATCTGAGAGTCTATCTTTTATAACACTTTGTATATTTTCACATTCAAAAGCAGAAATTAGTGGAAAAACTCAGCAGGTGCCTGGTGTCATCAGTGCAGAGAAAGCAGAGACAATGTTTCAGCTTCAGTCACCCTTCATCGGAATGTTTCAGCTTTCCAGCGCTTTATTTCATTTTATGTATTTTCACAAAGCTGACAACACAGTTAAGATTGTAAGATATGAGAACAGATTCATTGTGCTGGGACAGCTTTACAAACACAGTAATCACAATTTATCAATATTCCAGTGCATTCATGCAGTCTGAGGTGTATGTTTAAAAAGTGCTGTTGTCTCAATGTGCCAAACTATTTATTTGCAGCATTTTTTGCAATCTCTCCCTCAAAAAATGTCAAATTGCCTGCATATTGACTGTTGCTGTCAACTGTCAGTGATTCTGTAAATGCACAGACTGTCTGTCTCTGTCCCTGAATGTCTCTTTGCCCATTTCCTCTATTGTGGATGGGATTGATGATTATTAAATTATTTTATTCATCAACAGTTATTGTCCTGCAACATGGTTATTTTTTCATGTGCTTTCATTTTTATGCAGCGAATGGTTAGAAGCTGAAAATGTGTGTGGTGGTTCAGTTGCATTTTTCAAAAGGGAATTGGAGGAGCTCCTTAAGGGGAAAACAAAATGCTGTGCTATCTGTGGTGAAAGGGCAAGGGTGTGAGTCCAGTTGAATTGCACTCCGTACATTTAGTGGACCGAGTGGTCTCCTTCTGTGCCATGATTGTTCAATGATTTAAACTTGATTGTTTCTTCGTTAACATGTTGCATCTTGTTGTTGGAATCACCATTTCCAGGTTATTTTGCACTGCTGTCAGAACCTCAAACCACATTTGAATCAACTGAAAATAAAATATTATTCCTGTGTGAGATGCATTTTATTTTTGTTCGTAGATTGGTCATCCCAGGTGATATGGACAGATCAACAAGAATCACAATTTCTTTGTTCACCTTGAACCCTTCCTTTTACAGTCATTCCATCTGACTAGCGTGTGTGTGTGTGTGTGTGTGTGTGTGTATCAGAAAACATCAGCCCTTCAGTGGTGTGACTCTCATTTTCCTGGTTTGTTAAATTGTAAGTTGCTCTCCAGTCTTGGCCAGCTGGTTTATATAATAAGCACAATAACGACCTGCCTTGTTGCAATTTCAGTTAGATAAGCTACTTTTCATTTTGTGGTTAATTCTTAAAAGATGTTAAAGTACTTGTATCTGCTGCAAATACAGTCATCTGTGCCTAATGTGAATGTTTTTGATATGTTTTAAACACCAAATCCTGGCTCAAAATGCTCAAGCATTTTGAGGATTATTGATCTTAGTTGAGGGATATAAGTGAGGAAAGGTATTGAGGAAACCACCTCTGCTTTTTTTATGCCCACCTGAGAGGATAGACAAGGCCTTAGTTCAACACCCCATCCAAAAGGTGGAATCATTGATGGAGTAGCACTTCAGAAGTCCACTGGCAGTATCGCCTTGAATCATGGACTCCAGTCTCTGGAGTGGAGCTTGAACCCATCATTTACTGACCCCGAGGTCGAAGCACTATCATTGAATCACAGCCGATGCTTCTGAAACCAAGACTAGAGGCTTAAGGATTGCTATGCTTTCTTTCTCCAAAAACAATTTCTTTTTCTGGTGGTGGACTTGAGAAATGGTGGCTTGATGTACTGGAAAAGCAGCCATCTTAAGGCTGCCTGCAGTTTTGTTGCTTGCCTGCACAGATAAAGAAGTTGTTCCAAATGTGTTATGATTCATTTGGCAGGCTTTCAGTGATCAGTGACCTCTGGCTTCAAACATTGAAAATACTGCACTTGCATAACATAAACTCATTTTATCTCTGAAGGGATTGTGCAACTTATATTGCAGTGAATTTTTTTTCCTCTAGTCAAAAGTAGTTGTTAATACCATGAACTTGTTTGGAGCAAATCTATTACAGTTTCTCTCAAACCTGTAACTGCACGTATATCATTTAGATTAGTGCTAGAACTGGTGTGGTAGAAGCCAGCTTGTTACACAGTTCTAAGTATTTGCCAACAGAAACTGGAATTTCATCACACTCTGCGATGTATTGGCTTCGTTATCCTGCACCAAATTTCTTTTCCTTTCTCTTAAAGTTTATGCTGTCTTCTAGAGAAGAACTGTGTATTTACGTTCCATGCATTTTATAACTTATAGATTACTTCTAAAGTGTGTTCGCTATCATGACATGTAGGGAACTACTGAAGATTATGTAAAGGTTAAAAAAAAATGACCACACTCGATCAGTGAGAATGGATTGTGAAAAAATTGAGAGTTTTGGTGACAGGCTCCCTGCTCGTTCTCGCATAATGTTGTGGTATCTTTTCCATCCACCTGAGCATGCTAACAGACCTTGAATAATATCTCCAGGAAACTCACTCTCAATACTGTACTGAAGTACGAAACAGACCAGGTGTATGCCTGGAGTGAATTTGAATCCATGCATATTGGATTCCGAGCTGAAGCTGGGTTGATAGCACTCGCCTTTTATTTGGAATCGTTAGCCAACACTGCGTTGTTCTGAGTGCAGGAGGCCCAGTGACCCCTTTTGGTACAGAAACTTGCTTCATGGATTCAACATCCTTGTGAGAGGTCATAAGAATGCAATCTCAGAATATGAGGTCAAATGAGATCGTCTGCACTTGTTTTGATGGGTGAGCAAGCCAATTCTGGAAAGGCAAAGTGTGCCACACATGAAGCCATCAGTGTAGGATGATCTCTGTTAGCACCTTGTTTACAGGACTGAGGGTTGACATATCAAAGTTAAAAGAATCAAGGCTTGAAATTCATCTTCGAATTGATCTCCATTTAATACACTTGGGACACTGGGCAAACACTTATGTACTCCTCCAGTCCAAACCTTATTGATCAATTTTCCTTTGTATAGTCAATATATTCTACTTTTTTAAAAAAATCAAGAATGTTCCAATGTACAATGAAGTGACATAAAATTCAGCAAATGGCCATATTTGAATTTGAGTCGTACAGCTCCAAAGTTGATCACAATATTGCAATTGATGGGCAGTTTAAGTATTATAAATTCTTACCAAATGACGATAAACCAGAATTACAAAACCAAGCAGGCTGCTGCTTTTTGACTTGGAGATGCTGCTTGTTGTTGCGCAACTGTCAGCTGGTTCTGGATTGCATACTGCAAGCGGACACATGGTTGGTTTATTAATGACCCTTAGGATGCTGTACATGTGCCTCCCTCTCTTGGGGCACTTCTCCATTAAGAGCTGCAGCTTGCAATTTTTAAAAATTATTGATTCTTTTAACTTTGCTATGTCAAAAAAATCTGGAATTGACTTGATTTATGCTTTTAAGAGTAATTGCATTCTTTTGTATGCGTCCCAAAGCTAGTGTGACAACTCAAAACTATTGCTTCTGCATTTTATTTTCACTATAGTGTATTTGAATATATATGTTCATAAATTGAAGTAAATAGGTGAAAGAATCTGTAAAAACTAGAGGCACACTTCACAAAGGTCACCATGATGGAACTAATTTGGACAGTTCTTTCTGAGAGCTGCGACTGGCAAGGTGGGCCAACTGGCACCCACATCTGGCGATTCTGTGATTCTATTCATTATCTCCTCCCGTGTCGAGGCCTGACTTTGCTGATTGAATTCCATGCATTATACAGCGTTAATTAGAAGTGCAATGCTTGATATGTGTCATAAAGCACTTTGCAAGGTTGAGAGAAAGACATCAAACAGGAAGGAAGAGCATCGAAAGCAACAAAAGCAGGAGAGACCATCTTGATGGAAAGAGTTAACGTTTCGCATCTAGAAGACTCTTCATCAGAGTTGAAGTGAAGTGTGAAGAGGACAGCATTTATGCTGTAGTTGGTGGTGGTGGGGAATCTGAACTATCAACATCTTTTCTCCACTGGCACTCTCCACCCCACCACCACAACCACTTCCCCCAACTATAGTATAAACGTTGCCCCCTCCACACCACGTCAGCTCTGTTGAAGAGTCATCTAGACTCGATGTTAACTGGCTGTCTCCTTGGATGCTGTCTGACCTTCTGTGATCTGCACCATTTGATGTTTTCAGCACAGATTCCAGCATCTGCAGTAGTTTGCTCCTGGGATGGAGGAGCAATCAGGAGACGCCATTTACTTTAATTCTAAGAAGTGGACTGTTTGTCTCCATCATAGCTTTCAAAACTCAATGAAGCAAGCGGCTTTGGGCATGAAATGCAGGTATGAGATTGTGTTCGAACTATACAAAGTACTCACCTGGACAGTGCTGTTTTTCTGAATGTATCTGAAAGTAACCAGGCCAAATCTGGAAATGAAGGTGTTTTAAAATGGTTCTGATTGCATGCAACAAATTTCCTTTATTTTAATTAATGCTAATTGTACATCCTGACCCTTGCCCTGCAATAGGGATCCAAATTGGATCCACATCAAGTTTGACCAGATCTTTTATAAGAATGTTTCAAATGGCACTTATGTTAAAAACAGATGGTGCTAAGTTGTTAGTCAGAAGGCACAGCAGCAGCTCTGGTCTGTTTGAATCCCAGTGGAGTCTAGAATTAAAAGTCACAAAATATTTCACACTTGCAATCTAAAATCAGGAAATGTAACATACTTTACTGGAGTTACAGCTTTCTCTTTCTCACCTATTTACTTCAAGTTGTGAAAACATATACTCAAATACACTATAGTGAAAATAAAATGCAGAAGTGATAGTTTGAGTTGTCACACTAGCTTTGGGAGACATACAACAGAATGCAGTTACTCCTAAAAGCATCAGCTCTCCCTTGCATAAGAATCCAGTCAATCACCTAAAAACGCTCACTTAAAGTGACAGTAATCTACAGATGGTATTAATCTGAAACTAAAATGGAAAATATTGGAGAGTTAATGATACCTGCCACTTCTAGCATATGAAATAATTGTGTGTCCAATGTTACTCCAGAACTTTAATCTGTTATTTCACTGAAAAGGATCAGCAGATGGGATCTCAAATGTGTTGAACCTTCTGATTTTTGTTTGTATGCTGGCAAATTTTAAATCTTTCGAGGATTTCAGGTCACATTTTGTGTAGTTGGTGATTTTGCAGTTCCCAAAATATCAATTCTGATTTCTGTCCACAGATGCTGTCAGACTTGCTGAGCTTTTCCAACGTTTTCCATTTTTGTGTCTGACTTAGAGCATCTGCAGTTCTTTTTGGTTTTTATTTAAAGTTAGGATGTAGGTGTATGCTGCTTATTTTTGCATTGCCATTTCTATGACACACCTGTGTCTCGTACTTGCATTGCGGATGCTGCAGATCCCTATACCTTTACCCCTGTCATCATTCACACCCTCTGAGGGAATTTCACTTTTTGCTGATTTTCTGTGGCAAAGTTGTAAGTAGTCCTGTATTGGATAATAAAATTAGATTGCCATTTAATGGCAAGCTTTCAGACAGTTTTTCCTGTTCAAAACCCCGAAGCAATTCAATTTCATTGACAAGCATTTGAAGAATTGCTCTCTGTATAGAACCAAATAACAGGATTAACTTTATTGGCATTAACATGGGGTTGCCACAGTTTCTGGCAGTAAAAATTGTTTTTTTTCTAAACTGTCCCAACCCATTGAATGGCCTTTTAAAAAGGGATATCTGGAGAAAGAAGATGGAAGCCTAGTTTGATTGGATTAGATGAGTGAAATATTGGACATTTCGAAAATGGAAAAGGGTTGGTGTCTTTGGAAAGGGAGATGATATCAGCCATTGAATGGATCAGGGAGATCAGGTTTGAGTGTGCATAAGACAGATGGATGGTAACTGAAGAGAGATGGAGTGAATTGAGGATAGGTCCAAGTGAGGAGATTATGGAATGCCTTGGAATACAGGGATAGCAGGAATAGATAGGGAAGTGACAGAGCTAACTGTAAATATGCTTCTAAACTTGCATGTGAGCTGTGTGAGGGTGCATTTGAGTTGTTGCAGAAGAGGGGATTACTCATGAAAAAGAAGCCCAATGTTTTCCTTTTGTCTTGTGGTATGTTGACCCTGTGGGGTGAGATGAAGAATAATGGCCAGAGGCCTGTATGGACTGTAAAACATTGGCGTCAACCTGTTGGATAAAATGACCTGATTAGCATTGTGCATTCATGTTGCTGGACCTGTACGGATAACATTTATTACTGCTTCTTCCATGCTTCAGTCAAAGGGATCATGCAGCACATAAATCAATCAGTTCCAAGATTTATTAAAGAGTAGCCAAATATTGCCTGAGGTTTTTCAAGATAATCATTTGTGTTCTGCAATACAGTTGAAAGTCTGTAGAACAACCGGGGAAGTCAAGCTTGATGTATGATTTTTAAGCTGCTAATGGGTCTTGGTCTGTGGCGTAAGGTAATGATTTGCGCTGTGGCAATCATCTGTTTTGTCGAGCATTGTTTAGTGTGGCTCAAGAGCTGAACTCTGGCATAGCAGTCCTAGCGACATCTGCAGTGGAAGATGGTGAGTTGAGAAGATGTACAGTTCGCAGGCCAGGATTTCTTCTGGACCAGTTCAGTTTTTTTTTATTTGTTCCTTCTTGGTTCCTCCAATTTACTTCCAGTTAAACTCCAGAACTACTTTTGGGATGTTGTGTGGAAAATCATTTTAGGGTGAAGCTAAGTATTAGTATTCATTCCTGCTAAGTGTTTTGCATGAAGTGCTTGTGGAAATTTTGCTGAATGAATGTCTGTGCGTTAAGAACATTGATATTGTGTTATTGTGATTAATTGCATGTTCGAGTCTGACTTACTCCTTCAGAAAATGGTACAGATGGGTGTCTTTTGTTGCACATCTGATTTTTTTTTTGGCCTCAAGTTATTTGTAGGTAATTACAAGTAAAGTGTCAGTCACATAGCAGAAGGCCAAAATAGGAAAACTCAGCACCACGTGCAGTTAAAGTCGACCATTATGCTCTCTTCAAAAGTAACTAGAGATTTATGTATTCAAGTACAATTTTTGTGTTTGATAGAAGAACAACTTTACTAATGTGCAGTAAACTCGGCTGGTGTTTGGGAACAAATAATAGGAAAAGTAATTGAAAACAGCACAAAAATCTTGCTGCAAAAGAAATGGAAAAGTGCATATTAGTTGTGGCTCAACGTGTAGTACTGTACGCCCTGAATCAGAAAGCTGGGCTCAAGTGTCTTGAGCGCATCCATGCAAACACTTCTGTTGCAGCACTGAGGTATGCTGCACTGTCAGAGGCACCGTTGTTGGAATGAATTGGGATAAATTGAGTTCTACTATATAGGTGTAAATTTTACTTTAAGAAGGGCATGGCAATTTCCTCCTTGTACTGCTAACGTTTAACTCCCATCTGCCATCGTTCAAACAAACAACTGCACCTCCCAGTCGCAAACCATTTCCACTCCCCCTCCCATTCTCTTGATGACATGTCCATCATGGGCCTCCTGCACTGCCACAATGATGCCACCCGAAGGTTGCAGGAACAGCAACTCATATTCCGCCTGGGAACCCTGCAGCCATATGGTATCAATGTGGACTTCACCAGTTTCAAAATCTCCCCTTCCCCCACTGCATCCCTCAACCAGCCCAGTTCATCCCCTCCCCCCACTGCACCACACAACCAGCCCAGCTCTTCCCCTCTACCCACTGCATCCCAAAACCAGTCCAACCTGTCTCTGCCTCCCTAACCGGTTCTTCCTCTCACCCATCCCTTCCTCCCACCCCAAGCCGCACCCCCAGCTACCTACTAACCTCATCCCACCTCCTTGACCTGTCCGTCTTCCCTGGACTGACCTATCCCCTCCCTACCTCCCCACCTACACCCTCTCCACCTATCTTCTTTACTCTCCATCTTCGGTCCGCCTCCCCCTCTCTCCCTATTTATTCCAGTTCCCTCCCCCCATCCCCCTCTCTGATGAAGGGTCTAGGCCCGAAACGTCAGCTTTTGTGCTCCTGAGATGCTGCTTGGCCTGCTGTGTTCATCCAGCCTCACATTTTATTATCTTGGAATCTCCAGCATCTGCAGTTCCCATTATCTCTGATTATTAACCATGTTAGGTTTATGGGAGCTTGCTGTAGATTAAATGATTGCTGCAGTTGCCCACAGTATAGCATGCTGATATTTCGGCAGTACCCGGGTCATTTAAAGGTGGTGTTTAATGTAAGTCTTTGTTTGCTTCTTTGAACATAAGTACACAATACCTGTGATGAGATCTTGGACCATCCCCCAACATTTGTATCCAGTAATTGCAGCAAAAATATCTTTCAAAAGCAGCCTGTTTCTCCTTTAACTGAAATTTGCTCTTCTGTGCTTGGGATAATGTGCCACAGTGCCAACAATGCGCCTTTAATTAATGCATCAGGAGACCATGTGGGATGCCTGCTGTGCTCTGAAAGACAATGATATTACTCAGACAGACATTGGATTCAGACTGGCTGTAGCTAATAGATTAAATTCCAACTTAGAAAAACACAGCAGGGGAGTCAGTGTAATACTTAACATAGATAACACAAAATAATACTGAAACAATATAAAACTCACAAATTTAGCGTTTGGTGAAGACTTTGGTGAATTATTAAGAACATTTTAGTCATTACATATAGATTGTTTAGTGCAAAGCAAGCTGGGAACAAAGGGTCCTAGACTACTACTAAAATGTAAGTCTTGAGTTGAACCAGGCTTGTTTGAAGATCAATTAGATGCTGCTCAGTGGTTGAACAGTCAAGATATAAATAGTGGTCATCCAGCTTCCATGGCTCAGTTATTCACAACTTCTGACTTACCGCCTTTTGTTCCTATAAACTTCAAAACGTTTATCAGAATGAAACCTGATTTGTTCAACCATTGGTGATCATAAACATAACTTACCCTTCCCTCCGTTCTCTCTCTCCTCACGTTTTTCTTTCAGTTCTCGCTCTCTGCTTCTCTCCTGTTCTCTGTTATTTTGGAAAAACTTTGATCTTCTGTGAAGCAAACTGTATAAGAACGAATTCGTTTGTTCCAGCAATCAGTCAGTGAAGGACAGTACTGGAGCTTGTCTCACCTTGAAATATTTGCCTTGCTAGCAACGAGCACACACTGTGAAAGAATAGAATGTTTCCTTGCCGTCCCAAGAATAAATTTTTAAATACATTTGCAGAAATGTTCACTGCTCGGCCTGATGAAATTCTTTATTCCCAATGTGCTTTCCATCAAATTGGTGAAATGCAACCAAACCCAGCTAGAGGTGCAAATCTGTAAGATTGATGTGGAGGTGCCGGTATTGGACTGGGATGGATAAAGGTGAAAAGTCAAACGACACCAGGTTATGGTCCATCAGGTTTATTTGAAACCACAAGCTTTTGGAGTGCTGCCTCTTCATCGGGTGAAATCTGAAACTTCAAGACCAGGAGTGTTTGCTTAGAACACTGACAATGAATGAAAGACTGACTTTGCCCAACAAAGGGGAAGCCCTTCAAAAGCTTGTGATTTCAAATGAACCTGTTGGACTATAACGTGGAGTTGTGTGAGTTCTGACCTTATTTACAGTTTGACCTTCAAGCAGATCTTAAGTTTTCTATTATTCTAATCTTTTTACACTCTTCCAGTTTTACGTTATTCTGAGTTCATCTGTCCTTTTCCTGAAGATTTTACATTTTGCTAGAGTTTTCATCCATGGGCAAGAGTCCCCCAGTTGTTACTCGGCTTAAAATGTCAGCAGACTGTTTGACTCTCTGACTCTCCAAGTCCAATGTTGTATTTTTGAAGTGTAGTTACTATTGTAATGCAGGAAAAACATCAGGCAGTTTGTGCATAGCAAGATCTCTCTGTGATAATGTACAAATAATACTAAATAATCTCTGTGACTACATAGTTTGCTTTAATGATTTTAACAAAGGGCTCCCTGTTGTTCTGATAGCTGGAAAGAACTCCCCTGGTGTTCTTTGAAATAGTGCCGTGGAATCTGTTATGTCCTTCTGGGGGCCTCCATTTTACATCTTGTTGAAAAGATAACACTTCTGAAGGTGCTACACGTTCTCAGTACTACACTGGAATAAGCTTTTAATTCAGAGACATGCACACTATAGAGAGAGTTTTTTCCTACTAGTCATTCAGTGTGGATGGAATGAGTGTAGAGTCCTACAGTTTGGAGACAGGCCCTTCGCCCCAAACTGATCCTTGCCAACCAAAATGACCATCTACGTTAACCGCATTTCCCTGCAATTGGCCAATATCCTTTTAAACCTTTCCCATCCATGTATTTTGTCCAAATGTCTTTTTAAATGTCCATGTACCAGCCTCAACCACTTTCGCTGGCAGCTCATTCCAAATGTGTACCACCCTCCTGTGTAAAGAAGCTACTCCTCAGGTTCTCATGCATTCTTTCCCCTCTTACTTTAAACTGATGCCCTCTAGTACTCAATTCCCCAACCCTGGGATAAAGACTGAGCGCATTCACCCTATCTGTGCCTCTGATGATCTTACACACTTCAGTAAGGTTCCCCTCAGTGTCCTATGCTCTGAAGAAAAAAAAGTCCCACCTTGTCCAACCACTCTGTATAACTCAGTCCCTTGAGTCCTAGCAACATCCTTGTGAATCTCCTCTGCTCTCATTCCAGTTTAATAACATCCTTCCTATCGCAAGGTAACCAGTACTTCAAGTGGGGCCTCACCAGCATTCTGTACAATTGCAACGTTACTTCCCAACTTCAGTACTCAATACCCTGACTGATGATGACTAATGCACCAAAAGCTGCCTTCGCTGCCTTGTCTACCTGGGACTCAACTTTCAGACAACTGTGTGCCTGAACTCCAAAGTCCCTCTGTTCAAGTACGCTCCTTAAGCTCTACCATTCACCATGAATTCCTGTCTTGATTTGACTTTACAAAATGTAGTGCTTCACACTTATGTATATTAAACTCCATCTGCCATTCCTTTGTCCACTTTCCCAGCTGATCAAGATCCTGATGCAATTTCCAATAACCTTCCTGACTGTCCACGATATTGCCTATTTTAGTGTCATCGGCAAATTTACTAATCATACCTCGTACATTCTCACTCAAATCATTGATATAGATAACAAACAGCAGTGGACCCAGCAACAACCCCTGAGACACACCACTAGTCACAGGCCTCCAGTCTGACAGGCATCCTTTCCCTGTACTGTCTGCTTCCTACCAGCAAACAAATGTGTATCCCTGGATTGCATGTGATCTAGAGCAGGTTACCTTATCAAAGACTTTACTGAAATCCGTGTAGATTATGTCTATCACCCTGTCCTCCTCAACCTTTTTGGTCACTTCTTCAAAGAACTCCAACAAATTTATGAGGCATGATCTCCTACGCACAAAGCCTTGCTGGCTCCCCCTAATCAAACCGTGTCTTTCCAAATGCACGTACATCTTATTTCTCAATATCTTCTCCAGTAACCTACCAACCACAGATGTTAGGCTTACCAGTCTATAATTCTTAAGATTTTCTTCGCAGCCCTTCTTAAATATGGACACAACTGCTTTCCCAGAGTCTTCGGGACCTTAGCCGTGGCTAACGATGATGCAAATATATTAGCCAGGGTCCCTGCAATTTCTTCTCTAGGCTCTTGCAGGGTTCTTGGATATATCTGGACAGGGTCAGGAGATTTATCTAACTTTATACATACTAATACTTCCAACATCACCTCTACTGTGATATGGACTGTCCCCAAAATAATGCCATTGACTTCCCCAAGTTCCCAAGTCGTCTTGTCTTTTTCCACTGTAAACACGGAGAAATAGTCGTTGAGGACCCCACCCATCTCCTGCAGTGCCACATCTACATGCCCACTTTGGTCTTTGAGGGGTCCTATTTGATCTCTAGTTACTCTTTTTCCTTTGATATGCTTAAGATTAGGGTGAATCCAAAGGGATTCTTTCTCAGCCAAAGCTAACCTGTGGCCCCTTTTTCACCCTCCTGATTTCCTCCTTCAGTAAATTCCCATATTCTGTATATACCTCCAGGGATTCCCTTTATCCCAGCTGTCTGTACCTGAGTCATGCTTCCTTTTTTTTCTGGTTGAAGCCTCAATACGTCTTGTCATCCAAGGCTCCCTACTCCTGCCAACCTTGCCCTTCACTCTCACGGGAAATACAGACCTTGAGCTCCAGCAATCATCATATTTTTAAAGGCCTCCCACTTGCCAGAGGTCCCTTTGCCCTCAAACAAACTACTCTAATCAACCCCTGTAAGCTCCTGTCAAATTCCTTCAAAATTAACTTTGCCTCAATTTAGAACTTGAACCTGTGGGCCAGTTTTGTCCTTCTGTATAACTGTTTTAAAATTATTTGAACAATGGTCACTGGTCCCAAAGTGGTCTCCCACTCTCACCTCGGTCACCTGTCCTGCCCTATTTCCCAAGAGTTGGGTGAGCTTTGCCCTTTCTTGAATAGGAGCCTCCATACACTACTTGAGGAAGCTTTCTTGAACAACATCTAACACCCCGTTTAAACCCTTAACAATATGCCAATTCAGTGTATGTTAGGAAAATTAAAGTCCCCCGCTATGACAACTCTATTGCTCCTGCAAGACTCATTAATCTCGCTGCATAATTGTTACTTTAATTCCTGTTGACTATTTGGGGGCCTCTAGTATAACCCCAAAAACATCACCATCCCCTTCTTATTTCTTAGCTCCACCCACAAATCCTCACTGGATGATCCCCCAATTGTTTCATCTCTTACTACTGCTGTGATAATCCCCTTAATCAAAGATGCAACTCCCCCTTCCCTCTTTCTTCCACCTCTGTACTGCCTAAAGCACCTTTTACCCTGGCACATTACGCAGCCAGGCCTATCCCTCCTTTAGTCATGTTTCTGTAATGGCTGTAATATCCCAGTCCCATGTACCTATCCACCCTCTCAGCTCATCGACCTTAACAGACAGGCCTTTTCCATTGAAATAGATGGTGTTTAATCAAACAGGCATTCCTCGCTCCCTGACCAGTCACTTGAGCTTGCTATTTCTGATTACTGCGTCTCTTTCCAGCCTCGCACTTGTCTCCCTGTTGTTGAGGATCCCACCCCACTGTCAATCTAGTTTAAACCCTCCCTACTCTGAAAAGTGAGACTTTGCTCTTTCCTTTATGACATTGACAGCGTTTTTTCCATTTCGTCATTTCCCTGCTTTTGTTGTGATGGACTTGACTCATTTATGTAGTGACTTTCACAACCTCAAAGCATAAGAGAGTTTTACAGTAAATGAAGAAAATAATCAGTGAAAAATGTGGCAACCGATTTGTACACACTTTTTCTTCTTCCCCAAAAGACTTTTGTGTATCATTTGACCATTGTGTTTTTTATTTTTTTTTGAAACATACTTTCCCATGCTAACTACAAGGTCATAGTGTCATACAGCAAGGAAACAGACCCTTTGGTCCAATTGGTCTGCACTGACCAGATATCCCAGTCTGCCAGCATTTAGCTCATATCCCTCTAAACCCTTCCTTTTCATCTAACCGTACAGATGCTTTAAAATGTTGTAATTGTACCCACCTCCACCACTTCCTGTGGCAGCTTGTTCCATACATGCACGACCCTGTGTGTGAGAAGGTTTCCTTCACGTCCCTTTTTAAATCTTTCCCCCCTCACGTTAAACCTATACCCTCTAATTTTGGACTCCTCCACCCTAGGAAAACGACTTTGGCTAATCACCTTACCATGCCCCTTTATGATTTTATAAACACCAATAAAGTCACCCCTCCATTTCCAATGCTCCAGAGAAAAATGTCCTAGTCTATTCACTCTCTCTGCATAACTCAAACCCTCTAGTCCTGGTGCCAACCTTGTAAATCTTTTCTGCACCCTCTAATGTTTAACAGGGGAGGAAATGGCCTAGTATTATCACTAGGCTGTTAACCCTGAGACCCAGGTAATGTTCTGGAGACCTGGGTTCGAATCCTGCCACAGCAGATCGTCGAATTTGAATTCAATAATTGTCTGGAATTAAAAGTCTAATGATGACCGTGAATCCTTTGCCAATTGTCAGGAAAACCTATCTAAAGAAAACCTAATAGTATCAGAGATAATGGGAACTGCAGATGCTGGAGATTCCAAGATAATAAAATGTGAGGCTGGATGAACACAGCAGGCCAAGCAGCATCTCAGGAGCACAAAAGCTGACGTTTCGGGCCTAGACCCTTCATCAGAGAGGGGGATGGGGGGAGGGAACTGGAATAAATAGGGAGAGAGGGGGAGGCGGACCGAAGATGGAGAGTAAAGAAGATAGGTGGAGAGGGTGTAGGTGGGGAGGTAGGGAGGGGATAGGTCAGTCCAGGGAAGACGGACAGGTCAAGGAGGTGGGATGAGGTTAGTAGGTAGCTGGGGGTGCGGCTTGGGGTGGGAGGAAGGGATGGGTGAGAGGAAGAACCGGTTAGGGACGCAGAGACAGGTTGGACTGGTTTTGGGATGCAGTGGGTGGGGGGGAAGAACTGGGCTGGTTGTGTGGTGCAGTGGGGGGAGGGGATGAACTGGGCTGGTTTAGGGATGCAGTAGGGGAAGGGGAGATTTTGAAACTGGTGAAGTCCACATTGATACCATATGGCTGCAGGGTTCCCAGGCGGAATATGAGTTGCTGTTCCTGCAACCTTCGGGTGGCATCATTGTGGCAGTGCAGGAGGCCCATGATGGACATGTCATCAAGAGAATGGGAGGGGGAGTGGAAATGGTTTGCGACTGGGAGGTGCAGTTCACCCATCCCTTCCTCCCACCCCAAGCCGCACCCCCAGCTACCTACTAACCTCATCCCACCTCCTTGACCTGTCCGTCTTCCCTGGACTGACCTATCCCCTCCCTACCTCCCCACCTACACCCTCTCCACCTATCTTCTTTACTCTCCATCTTCGGTCCGCCTCCCCCTCTCTCCCTATTTATTCCAGTTCCCTCCCCCCATCCCCCTCTCTGATGAAGGGTCTAGGCCCGAAACGTCAGCTTTTGTGCTCCTGAGATGCTGCTTGGCCTGCTGTGTTCATCCAGCCTCACATTTTATTATAAAGAAAACCTAATGTCGTTTAGGGAAGGAACTGGCCTACATGTGACTCCAGGCCCACAGCAATGTAGTTCACTCATAACTGCCCTCTAGGTGATTGGGGATGGGCAGTAAATACTGGCCTAGCCAGCGATGCCGTCATCCTCTGAATGAGTAAAGAATAAAAAAAACCTTCCTGTAGAAAGATGACCAGAATTGAATGCAGTAGTCCAAAATTGGACTCACCAATGTACATCGACAACATGACATCCCAACTGTCATACACAAATGTTCTGATCAATGAAGACAAGCGTGCCAAACACCACCACCTACCTGCGACTACACTTTCACGGAACTGTGCATCTGAACCCTTTGTTCTCTTTAATTGCCAACAGCCCCCTTGGGCCCTAACATTGAGTGGATAATGGCCTGATTTGCCGATCCAAACAGTAACACCTCACGTTTATCTAAATTAATCTCCATTTGCCACTCCTTGGTCCATTGGCCCATCTAATCAAGATCCCGTTACACTCGGAGGTAACCTTCTTCACTGTCCATTATGCCACCAATTTACTAACCAACTTACTAACCATATGTTCACGTCCAAATCATTTTATATAACTGACAAAAAGCAGTGGAGCCAACACTGATCACAGGCTTCCAGTCCAAAAAGCAACACTCTACCACCAACCACTGTCTCCAAAATAATAAAGTCTTGAAATGAGTTCCTTTTACAGAAGAGGTAGCGCTGGAGATCTTAAAATGCATTAAGGTAGATAAATCACAGGGATCTGATCAGGTGCTTCCCAGAACATTGTAGGAAGCTAGGGAAGGGATTGCTGGGCTCCTTGCTGAGATATCTGCGTTATTGACAGTCACAGGTGAGGTGCTGGAAAACTGGATGTAGGCCTATCTGCCATTGTTTGTGAAAGGATGGAAGGAAAAGCCAGGGAACTATAGAATGGTGAGCACTATGTCAGTGGTAGGTAGGTTGTTGGAGGGGATTCTGAGGGACAGGACATGAATTTGGAAAGACAAGGGATTAAGGACAGTCAACGTAGCTTTGTGCCTGGGGAGTCGTGTCTCACCTAACTTGGTTAAGTTTTTTTGAAGAGATGACAAAGAAGATAAGAAGGTTGAGAGGTGACTTAATTGAAACATATAAAATAATCAGAGGGTTAGATAGGGTGGATAGGGAGAGCCTTTTTCCTAAGATGGTGACGGCGAGCATGAGCGGGCATAGCTTTAAATTGCGGGGTGAAAGATATAGGACAGATGTCAGAGGTAGTTTCTTTACTCAGCGAGTAGTAAGGGAATGGAACGCTTTGCCTGCAATGATAGTAGATTCGCCAACTTTAAGTACATTTAAGACGTCATTGGACAAGCATATGGATGTACATGGAATAGTGTAGGTTAGATGTGCTTCAGATTGGTATGACAGGTCGGCACAACATCGAGGGCCGAAGGGCCTGTACCGTGCTGTAATGTTCTATGTTCTATGATTGAAGGCAGAGCAGTAGATGTTGTCTGTATGGACTTTAGCAAAGCATTTGACAAGGTTCACAATGGTAGACTCGTTGAATCAACCTTGTAATTGTCATTTTGAGGTCTTTCTCCTAAAATGGTGGATGAAACCTTTTCAGCATGAATTGTTATGGAAGTGGAACAAGGAGCAGCATTATCTGAAATTATCAGCTTAATTGAGGTCAGCCTGCATGCTTCACAGTTATTCAACTATAAAAACCTATGACCAGCTGAACCCTACAGGTTTGAAATGTTCCAGCTTTGTTGTGGTGGGTGATCTCAGCTGGGGTGTTGGTTGATGCCCTACATTGTTTACAGAGTGAAAACATCACCCAGAATCAACCAGATGTATTTGTTTAAAATAGTAGCATGTGGAAGGGTGAGAAAGACCAGTTGGCCTATTGTTATTGCTCCACCTCTTTGAAACAGCATCCAATTATTCCCATCCTTTGCACTTTTCCTCATAGCTTTGCCCCTTCTTCTGCATCAAGTGTATATTTGATTCCTCTTTTAAAATCATTATTGAATCTGTTTTCTGGATCCCAGATCATCATAACAAGCTATAGTTAAAGGGGAGTGAGGGATTGTTTACAGGATTGTATAGAGAAAAGCAGGGATATGGGACTGAGTGTGACTGTTTATTCAGTGAATCAGCACAGGCATGATGGCCTGAATCTTTGTTTGGATCTATTTTTCACTGTCTAAAATAAATAACGGTTGACAGAATTTAACCAAATTAGGGGTGGCAGCCTGTAAGGGACACCGTAACAGAAACTAGAAATGTCAGAGGAAATGTAACAATTTAAGTTAAAATATACTTTTTTATGGGTGATAATAGTGCTTGGATCTGGTTTCTGTGATTATATTTTTATTGTTAAATAGTTTAAGATTCCTCCTTTTGTCTCCTTGCCACCCAAAGCTAACCTACTCTCCTTGATCTGGCCTCCTTGGTGATTCACTGTGGTTACTCCCCTATTTGTGTCAGAATGTCTTGTTTCTGCTTGCTTCCTCTAATTACAATGCCCCTGCCAGACAAATTGTACTTGGGGAATTACAAGATTGAAACAGAGTTCCCATCCCTGGCACTGTATGCAGAAAGCATAATCGCTCTTCTTTTGGGGGGAAAAAAATGTAAAATGTCATTTGACCAGAACTAATGAAAGCTAGCGTGATTTAAAATTTAGAGGCCTCCCTTAATGATGACAGCCAATGTAACATGTAAGAGTCTGACCAAGAACCAAGGGCACTGGGAGTACAAGTGTCAGAGATAATGGGAACTGCAGATGCTGGAGATTCCAAGATAATAAAATGTGAGGCTGGATGAACACAGCAGGCCAAGCAGCATCTCAGGAGCACAAAAGCTGACATTTCGGGCCTAGACCCTTCATCAGATGATCTCTGATGAAGGGTCTAGGCCCGAAACGTCAGCTTTTGTGCTCCTGAGATGCTGCTTGGCCTGCTGTGTTCATCCAGCCTCACATTATATTATCTGGGAGTACAAGTGTTGTTTTCTCAGTAGCTTCTCGTTTACTGATATGGTTAATGTGTTACTGCCACCAAACCTGTGCTATTCACCATGTAATCCTTCACCTACCTTGGTTCATCTAACACCATCATTGCTTAGTTTCCTTGCACTTAGAAATCTTGACTTTGTATAAAACCTTTTTGTTTTGGAATGGCTAAAAGCGTAATGTAACAAAGATCCACTTGGATATCTTTTGTGAACTTGAAACCCTCAGTTACACCCTCAGATCTTAGCTGTAATATGAAACAATAGCCAAAAGCAAATGTACAGTCGCTGTCGTATTTGGAAATTTGCCTCGTGGTATTATCACTAGACTCTTAATCTAGAGACCTGATAATGTTCTGTGGACTGGGTTTGAATCCTGCCATGGCAGATGTTGGAATTTGAATTCAATAAATTTCTGGAATTGGTAGTCTAATGATGACAATAAAAGCATTGCCAATTGTTAGAAAAACTCATCCAGTTCACTAATGTCCTTCAGGAAAGGAAATTGCCGTCCTTCCCTGATCTGGCCTTCGTGTGACACCAGGCCCACGGGAATTTGGTTGAAACTTAAATATCCTCTGGGAAATTAGGGATGGGTGATAAATGTTGGCTTGGTCAGTGACATCCACATCCCGTGATTGAATTTTTTTAAAAAATTGCTTGATTGCACGTTTTCCAGCAGGAGTGGGGATCTATTTTGTTTCAGTGGCTTTTTTGAACTGCAGCTGTTTTGTTTGTCAGCGCCACGTCTATCCATATTTATTAAAGAATGAGCTTTTATTTGTATAGGATCTTTTTTCTTGTCCTTAGTGCTTTCCAGCCAATGAAATCCAACTAGAGTGGAGTCACTATTGTAATGATGGAAACACAGCAGCCAATTTGTTCAGCAAGATCCTAGAAATGCTGAAGAGAAAAACAACCAGTAGTTTTAGATTGAGGGAAGAATATTGGTTGTAAACTCAGTATGGCTCCCTATTCTTACTCCCTACTCTAAATTATGGGACCACTATGTGATCACCCAAGAGGGTAGACAGGGCCTCAGTTTAACATCTTGTCCTTCATACCATGCTCGATAGACAGTGGATGCAAGGGTGAATTTGGAAGAGTAGCTTTGTAGGACTTCCTGAAACTAATGCACCAAGATGAGGGCAGATTCAATGTGGCCATGATGCTTGAGTACTGGGTGTTAACGATCATATTTTGCAGTGGGTACAGCACGTGATCACAGGTCTGTTACATTTTAATAATGTGTTCCAACATGTGGAAAGGACAAGTTTGTTGATTTCGGCTCTTGATTAGTGGCATAAGAAACATTGCAAAAGCTACAAGGGAGGTGATAGAAACCATAACACTGAAACTGTCTGGTTTTATTCTGCATTTGGCTCACAGTTCTGATCCACACAGCCTGACAGGCCTGCAGAACATGCTTGGAGATCAAATTTCAACCCAGCAAACCAAACCAATTTTTAAAAATGTTTTCTCGCTGCAGCAAATACTCACTGACGGTTTTAAAAGCACAGCTTGCGTCAAAACTAAGAGTCACTCTGTATTCTGACTGAGGACGTTGGAAAAAAAATCAGTCACGTTTCTGTTTTTCTCGCATCCCTTACTAATTAAACTAAACAATCACATCCCCTTTCAAAGATTTTTGTTTAAACAAGTAGCATCTCCCTGAAGCAATGCGAATGTTGATATATCTTGAATCCAGAACAGCACGTTCCATCCAGAGTTAGGGACTCTGCTTTCGGCACACTTAGCTCCAGGACATCAGCTGCCATAAAATGGGAATTAATCCTTTCGTCACTAGGATTGGGAATAAATTGCAACAAAATTCCAATTTCTCATTAAAATTGGTCCAATTTCCAGTGGCACTGTTCACCACGAGCCTAGGGATTTTCTGTTTCTCAACTGGAGTGTTATCAACATGGAGTTGGATGGAAAAATGTGACAGGCAGTCTGAGGCTTTGACTAGAGATTATGGTTAACTGTAGGAAGTACGTTATGCATAAAGCTGTAATATATTTTTGACACTAATCGAATTATAACATTGCAAGATGTGTAAGACCATGTGCTGCTAACAACAATAACTTGCATTTATTCATTGTCTTTAGTAAAATGCCAGAAGGCACTTGCCAAGAGTGTCAGCAAAATTACATTTGACATGGAGCCACATGAGAGATTCAGACAGGTGACCAAATACTGTCCTAAGCATAAGGGCATTACATAACTATATAAAAATACCTTGCAAATCGCTCATTTCAGATCTTTAGATAAGCAAAGCAGGTGATATAATGTTTGTCTTTTGTTTAGGAAGTCTGGAATATTCTGCCTGAAATTGTGGTGCATGCTGATTTGATTGTAACTTTGAAAAGGAAGTTGGAGAAATACTTGAATGGAAAATGTTTGGACGGCTGTCGAGGAAGAGCTGAGTTGTAGAATGGGACTTGCAGGACAAGTTTTTCCAAAGCTGGCACAAATACCCTGGGCTTAATGGCTGCATTTTAGGCTGCAGGATTCTGTGATTCAGTTGAAAGCTTTTTTGGTGAGATAGATTTTAAGAGGCAAGGATAAGGTTTAGGGAAGTCCAAAGCACTTTCATTTCTGTTGGCAGCTGAAGTGTATGGAGTGAATATCAACTCGATTGGTTACAGCTTTTCAGTAAAGTCAAATTAGAGGCTGGAAGCTATTGTGATGTTTGTTCCGATGTATGGGACCAGAAAGAACCACCAGTGTCCATCCAGATGATCTTAATGTTAGATAGAAAAGCTCAAACTTAATTTGTTCTACCACCTTTGGTCAACAATCCTTCCTGTGCTATCTAAACTTTGGCAATTTCTGTTAACAAAGTGGCAATTGCAGCTTATGGAATATTATTTCCTCACCCCCTTCTCCAAGGCCCCACTTACCAAACATACAGATGGACTTAGAACATTAGTTTTTATCTGTTCAGAAAACACCAGAAGACACCATTTTTCGATTTTTGCGTTCAGAAAACACCAGAAGACACCATTTTTCGATTTTTGCGTGAGCGAGAAGTAGAAATGCTTTATTCAGTTACTTTAAAATTATAGTAGTGACCATGAATGTAGCTTTGTAGTCAAGAATGTTGCATTTTTCACCCCCCAGTTATTGTGACTGGGCAAGGACAAGTTCTCTGCAAAGGCCAATGAGTTTGCACATTACAACATGCCGCTAAACTGACATTCTTGCAATTTTTAATTCTGAAAAGTGAGGTGATCCCTGGGTCACCTGTCTATTATAATTAGGATTTCTATCTGCTCCAATTAAATGTCTGCATTGAATGTTTACACTTCTGTCTTTTTTAAAGCAGTTTGGAATATCCAAGTATGGTATCAGGTATATGCTAATGTGATATTGTAATACATCAGAGTTGCTGAAATCAATAACATGTCACCCAGAATTCGCAACATATTGATTTGGCCATGGTGCTGTAAGGATAGAGAAGGTTAGGGGATCAAGGGAACCAAATTACATTCTGATAGATTGTTCTTTCATTTTCTGCTGTGCTTCAGCTGCAGCTGAGAATGTTTCCAGATTTGTGACAATGCAGGTCAAGGGTCTTTTGAAAAATACTGCTTCACCATGAATCTTCCAACTGTTGCTTTTCCTTCCCCTCTTGTCCCAATTGTCTGAATTTTATACTGTGCCTCTTCACTGGACCACAGGCTGAAATGTGACAGATTAAACCTTGTGTGATAATGCTGTGTGTGACATTGTGATGTTCCACACAAGTTCATTACTTCAAAACTTGTTCCTTTATTAATTTAGCAGGATAGGCTTTTCAATCTCTAAAGCATCACTGTAGAACATACTTAATTTCTGGGAATGGAATATTTGTTACATTTATTTGACTTGGCAGTCTCTGCAACGAAATGAGAAGAATTGGACCGTAGGATGCATTGTTTGATTTAGATCCTAGCATATGGAAATCTAGTTTTGTTTCTTTGCATCTTTATTGTTTTAAAACAGCTCCACTAAATGGCTCCTCAATCTTCTAAACTTGCATATAAATAAAATTAGCTTATGCACCCTGTACTCTGATTTTAATCCTTTTAGCTCAGGTATTGTATTGATCAACTTGTGCTGTACTCCCTCCCGTTGCTGGTTTATCTGTCGTGAAGTATGGACCCTAGAACTGGAGACAGAATTCCTGATGGGCCAAGGGCCAGCGCAGCATTCATGCTGAACCCAGAGAAGATACTATCCTCCACTAACACCATTCATAGTGAAGGTTCCAATTTGGATACTCTCCCTCACCTCTCACGTGCAATCTCTGAGGCATGGGCTACGATTGTACATCCTATTGTGACGTACAAAGAGCAAGACTTCAAAGAGAAAAATGGTGAAAATAGAATTGGATAAATTTAATTAGCAATTATAAGCAAGAGAAGAATTGTTCAAATGTATTCAGGACAGGGGGTGATGTTGAATAGGTAGAGGGGATAGTGAGGTTTCAGGCAGCGAATGGGGAAGGCAACATTGAGACCGAGGAGCTAAGGTACCTAGTTTTTTTTGAGAGTTGCAATGGTGGGCAGGGCGCTCAAGCCATTGAGTATAGGAGTTGGGGCATTATGTTGCAGTTGTACAGGACATGAGTGTGGCCAGTTTTGGAGTACTGTGTCCAGGTCTGGCTGCCCTGCTATAGGAAAGATATTATTAAATTGGAGAGGAAGCGGAAAAGATATACAAGGATGTTATAGACCTGGAGGGTTTGAGCTGTGAGGAGAGGCTAGATAGGTTACTTTATTCACTGGAGTGTAGGAAGTTGGGGAGTGGCCTTACAAAGGTTTATAAAATCATCAGGGGCATAGACAAGTTGAAGAACGAAAGCCTTTTTCTCTAGGATAGGGGAGTTCAAAACTTGAGGGCCTATTTCTAAAGTGACAGGAGAAAGATTTAAAAGGGCCCTGAGGGGCAACTCTCTTCATGTCAAGGATGGTTCATGTATGGAAAGAACTGCCTAAGGAAATGAAAGATGCAGGTACAGTTACAACATTTAAAAGACCTTTGGATAGGTACATGAATAGGAAATATTTAGAGGGATATGGGCCAAACTCAGGCAAGTGGGATTAATTTAATTTGGGAAACATGGTCGGCATGGACGGGTTGGACCAAAGGATCTATTTCCGTGCTATATGACTCTGAAGGTTTTATGCAAAAATATGTTGTAGATCCAACCAAGTATCAGGCCACTTTGAATCTTGTACATGCAACGAAGTGGGTTTAGTAAATTATCAGAGTAAAAGATCTCCAAGGGAATTGCTCTATAATTCAGCGTTCAGTTTGAGAGGGAGAACCTTGGATTGGAAACAACTGTGTTAAACTTAACTAAGGGTAATTACACAGGAATGAGGTCAGAGTTGGCTGGTGTGGACTGGAAAAGGAATTTAGGTTGAGGAACAATGGCAGATGTTTAAGAACCTAATTAATGACTCACAGCAATGTTTTATTCTAGGACGGTGGTTAAACTAACCATAGTTAGCCAAGGAAGTTGAGATAGTATGGAGTTTAATGAAACAATGTGACAAAGATTAATGGTAAGCCAGAGTCAGATGCATATCCCTCTTAAACCCTTCCTACTCATATACCCATCCGGATGCCTTTTAAATATATTAATCGTACCAGCCTCCACACTTGCTTTGGTAGCCCATTCTATACACGCACCGCCCTTGGTGTGAAAAAGCAGCGCCTAAGGCCCCTTTTAAGTTTCTCCCCTCTCACCTTAAACTTATGTTCTCTAGTACAATAACAGAAATTTCTGGAAAAGCTCAGCAGGCCCGGCAGCATCTGTAAAGATAAAATCAGAGTTACTGTTTCAGTTCTGGTGACCCTTCCTCAGAACTATGTCCTGTAGCTTTGGACACCTTGTCCATTTACCCTATCCATGCCCGTCATGATATTATAAAGTCACCCCTCGGCCTTTGACGCTCTGGGAAAACAGCCCCAGCCTATTCAGCCTCTCCCTATAGCTCAAACTTTTAACCCTGACAACATCCTTGTAAATTGTTTCTGAACCCTTTCTAGTTTTGCAACGTTCTCCCTATAGGAGGTGGACCAGAATTGCATGTAATACTCCAAAAGTGGCTGAGCCAACGTCTTGTGCAGCCGCATCATGACCTCCCAACTCCTATACTCTACGCACTGACCAATAAAGGCAAGTATAACAAACTCTGCCTTTTAGTGTTTGAAAAGTCAATAAAATTTGTCCAAAAAGGAACAGAGGGAGAAAATAAACTTAAAAGTAACGATCCGTATCAAAGAGGATAGAAAGAGCTTCCTTACGTTTATTTTTTAAAGAAAGGCCAAAACAAACATAGGCCTCTTTTAGAGAATGAGGCTGGAGAACGGCTACTGAGGAACCAAGAAATGATAGATGACATGAGTAAGTACTTTGCACCTGTCAGCATGTATGAAGTAATCAAGTAGAGTGGGGATGGCGGGGAAATAAATACAAAAGGTATTACTAGTGGAAAAATACTAGGGAAAACCAATGGGGTGAAAGGTGGCTCAGTCCCCTGGAAGTCATGGTTTGCATCCGAGGATATTAAATGAAGTAGTTGCAGAGATAGTGGATGCATTCGTAGTTACCAAAAATCCTTAGATTCTGGTAAAGCCCTACAGGATTCAAAAACTGCCAAAGTAGCACCTTTTATTTCAAAAGAAAAGGTGACAAACAAAACATTAGCTCTTGGCCAGTTAACTTAACATCTGTGATTGGGAAAATGTTGAAGACCATTATAAAAGGATTTTATACAATCAAGTGGAGTCAGCATAGTTTCATGAAGGGGAAGTAATTTAGACCAAATGTATTACAATTTTTTGAGAAGCTAACAGGCAGGATAAATGAAGGGGAATCAATAGATGAAAGTATATGTGGATTTCCAAAAGGCATATGATGAGTCATTGCCCATTTGGTGACTAAATAAGATAAAAGTCTATGGTTTTTGATGTAGTATATGGGCATGGATGAAGGATTAGCTAATTTATAGAAGACAAAATTGGGATAAAGGGGGCATTTTCAGGTTTTTGACCTGTAATGAGTGGAATGTCACAGATTAATGCTGGGGTCACAATTATGTTCAATGACTGTTGATGCCTTGGATGACAGAAGTGAAGTGCCATCAGCAAGTTGGCAAATGATAAGAATAGGTAGTGAGGATGATTCTCAGTCTGCTGAGAAATATAAACAGGTTATGAGAATGAGTGAAAGCTTGAGAGATAGAATATATTGTGGAAAAATATGAAGTTGTGCACTTTGTTAGGAAGAATAAAAGAGCTGAATATTAATTAATAGAGAGAGACTACAGAAAGCTAAAGCACAGGGATTTGGGGGTCCTCATGTAGGAATCACAAAAGGCCTGTTTTGTGGTTCTGTGGACAATAGAAAAGGCTAATGAACTGTTGGCCTTTATTTCAAAGGAAATGGAGCATAAACCAGAGAAGTTTTGTTAAAACTATACAAGGTGCTGGACAAATCACACCTGCAATACTGGGAACAGTTTTCTGATCCAAGGAAAAGTATGCTGGCATTGGAGTAGTCCAGAGAAGATCGCTAGGTTGACCCAGGTATGGAGGGATTTTCTTATAAGAGGAGGTAAAATAGGTTGGACTTGTGCCCATTGCAGCTTAAGAGAATTAGAGGACACCATATTGCAACATACAAGGTTTGATGGGCTTTTCAGTCTACATGGAGAGAAGTTGTTTCCTCTTGTCTGAGGTTCTGGGACCAGCGAACATAATTTCAGGTTAAAGATTACCTGGTTAAAATGAGATGGAATTTGTTCAGTGATGGCCTTTGTAATTCTTTATTGGGGAGGGCTGTGAAAACTATGTCCTTTATTATACTCAAGACTGCAATAAATTCTTAATCAGTAGGAGATTCGAGGGCTGTTGTGAAAACGTGCAAAGTGCAGTTGAGAATGACCATGGTGTCATTGAATTGTGGAGAAGACCTGCTGAGCTGAATGACCTGCTTCTGCTCCAATGCTTTATGGTCTCATGTGAATACATGTTGGGAAAGCTGGCCAAAATCTTTGAAGAATTGGAAAATGATGTGGACTTGGCTTGGTTACGTAGCCATGCTTATTGTTTGTATCAAACCTTTCTGCTTTTTTTTGGGGGACCTCTCCTTCCTCCAGCCCCCAGTTTGGCTTCCTTTTGTTAATAGAAGCACAACTATATTCAGCCTCTTTCAATAATGACCATATTGATCAAGGCAAAGGGAAGATGGAAACAGAGTCATAGAGTTTTACAGCACAGAAACAGATCCTTCAGTCCAAGTTGTCCATGCTGACCAGATATCCCAAGTTAATCTAGTCCCATTTGCCAGCATTTGGCCCACATCGCTCCAAATCCTTGCTATGCATGTATCTATCTAGATGCCTTTTAAATGTTGTAATTCTATCAGCCTCCACCACTACTTCTGGAAGTTTCTATTCCACACATGCAATGCTTTCTGCAAGGAAAATGTTGCTGTTTCAGTCCCTTTGTAATTCTTTTGCCTCTCACTTTAAACCTATGCCCTCTAATTTTGGACTCCCCTACATTTAGGAGTCTTGGGTGTCAGTACAGCCATTTAATCTACTGAGAAGTAGCACAGCTCCTTAAGTACATGCACAGAGACAAATCTCGAGCATGGGGAATAGGATGTCTCCATCCGCCCAGTTAAATGTCTTGCTTGCATGATTAATAAGGTAGTGTTTGTGTCCCAGCAGTGTTGCTGTGTGAACAATAGCTGTATGGTGTTGTGGGCTGTGTGGTTGATTTGCCCCTTGTAGAAAACTCATTGAGACATTCATCGCTACCTGAAATATCGGCTACTCTTGTTTGTCACACCATATGCACAATGTTGGGAGGTAAGTGCTGATTTTTTCTTAATGTTGAACAAGCTAGTTTGAGAGCTTTAATGTTGTGCCTTCGGACAACACTCTCCAGAACTGTATATTGATAACTTAGGTTGAGGAGAGATGTGGAGAATTGCTCTGTGCACTGAGGATACACTGATGCTTACACTTTATTTTACATGCAGTGTTCCTGAGAACTCATGCCATTTCGTGCCATCTTCAGATTCAATGCTTTTGTGTCTACATTTAACATTTTGTGTAAAAAGAATGCTTAAGGGCCTTTGGAGGTCGAGATGATATCTGCAATTATTCTGATAACTCTATAATGTCAGGCAGGAAAATGTTTCTTTAGTATGCATCACAAAACACTGAATATATTGCCTTGTGAAATGGCTTTGGGTTTGTTTGGGATCATGTTGCAGCTGTCGCTGTTCCCAGCTAGCTGCTGTAATAAGATTCCTTTGTGCCTCATCCCGTGTTTGCAGGTTAGTGAAAAGAGCTTCCAAATAAGGCTGTACTGTCTCCAGCTCTCGCATTTCTGCAGCTCCTGTGATAACCTCAACCCCCAACATGAGGTCCTCCGTGCCAGCTTCTAGTGTCCCCAAGCCTCCATGAATTCCCTGTCCGTATGTGCCCTTCTGTGTTGTGTAGCCCCTGTGGGTGTCCTTGAAGGCTGTCACCCCCTCCTCCTATCCACATGCCCTTCCCTTCCCCCTCCTGAATTTGGCACTTCAAACTGTGTCTGACTTGGTTCACTGTAGTTTTTGGTTCTGGTTTTTGTCAAGACGGTTACTGAATGTCAGGCATTGGTAATCGAGCAACCCTATTTAACTTGGCAACAGAAGTGTTCCTCAGGACTTATCAAAAATTCATCCCTTAAGTGGTCACAGAATTCCACCTAAGGCAGGCGTTATTATTTTTCACTTCACCCTCCCCCAAGTAGGCCTCAATGAGCTTTAGTCTAGTGCATTGCCAGCACTTTTATATATTTTCAAGAAATTCGCTGTGCACTGTTCCTCCTGTCTCCTGCTTTAATCAGGAACCACGTGCATTTACTATTCACTGGAAGTAGGCCAATAGATTATGACGTCAATCAACATTCAGTACTATTTGTTGCTGCGCTGCCATTTTGAAATTTTGTGCTCCTGTCGATCTATTTTCTTAACTATACATGGCTGGTCACATGAGGCAATGTGAAGGACACCTTCACTGCCAGCCACACCCCGCATCACCTGCATTCCCACCAGTGAGGGATAATAACTAATTACGGTTTGGTGGTTGTTTGATTTTCTCCTTGCCATTATTGTGATTGAACTTTTTTTTACTGTTTTTATTATTTATTTTGAGGTTTGGAAATCTGTAGAGTGGTGTGGTTGGTGCTAAAGGATATTTTTGGAGCAGGAGAGGCTAGTAGAAAGAGAGCGAAAGGCCCATAGCAGGCCATAATTTCTTCCAGGTTTTTAAGGGAGAAGTTCTCCTGCCTAAACCTTTCAGCAACAATCGCTTCTCAAAGTCTGCACTTAACTGAGAAGATTGTTACCTAAATCTGCCACGTCCGCAGCCTCTGAGTAGGCAAGGACATTGTTCACAGCAAGTGACAATGAACTTGCACGCTTCTGGCTCCTTTCAGACTGGTTCGGGCGTTAGTAATGTCTTGTAGTTTTTCAGCCACATAAGGGAGATTGCGGAGACACTCTATTTAAAGAGAGAGAATGAAATTAAATGAAGTTCTATCTTGTCAGATAGATATGAGGGTTTACACATTTCCCCATGATGCAATTTGAGATACCACTCGCTGTTTTGTGAGTGCTGCATATCAGTTCTGCAAGTGTAGTAGAACCAATTTCTCATTGCAACTGATATGTGGACAGGCATAATGTACCTTGCAGGAAAAAACCATGAGAGCAGTCGATATGCCTTCATTCTGATTGTGTTCCAGTCACCTTGACAATTCCAAGGTTGCTACTAGAAGACCTTCTGTTGATGGCATGGCTCGTGACTCAGGTTCTCAACCCATCATCATGAAATCCATGTTCCCTCATGAAATATGATCGATCAGACTTGCAGCGCACCAGAGCAATGATTCTTTCATCCTCCTCCCAGTGAACTACTATAGAAGCTCTCCAATACTTGGCTGAATGGGTCTCTTTTTTGTTGAATGCTACATAAGTTAGTGATCATGACGGTTCAGTCCTTGTCAAAAGAGAAGTTGAGACAATGCAAAGAGGAGGAGAAAGGGAGAAGGTACCCAAGACAGCTGCTCATGCTTGGACTGTAAATAAAGAACTCATTTGAGTGTGTTACGACTAAATCCACCCCCTATTTCCCATTCGCCAACAGTGTCGCTGCATTCTTTAACCACTGATTATCATAGGGCATCATATTATCGTCTTGGCTATAATGCAAAAATAAAAGCAAACATAAAATAAGCAGTACAAACCACATTTGTAAATAATATTCTGCCACCCAACAAGACAAAAGTTGCTGAATCACCCAGTGTGCATTCCTTAATACCTGTTCTTTTCTCCTGTGCAGTGCAGCCCTCACAGCTGCAGCATGCCTGGAAGGATGAACATGGGCAGCTCTGGGTCTAGAAGGTCTGACTTTGGATTGCACTATGTTGGCGTGGGTAGCAGCAATCTGGGCAGGCAGATAAAAGCAAGGTCACACAGACCATCCTGAGAGATGTCAGCAAACCCCATGGAACCCACCACCACGTCTGCTGAACAGTGCCTCAGCAATCGGAGTAATCTGCTGGAGGCTGAGGGAATCCTCCAAATTATATTGGCAGAAGTCACAACATGCAGGACTGTAAACTGACAATTCATGTCTTTACAAGAAGGGTTTAGAGAGATATGCTGGCAAATGCTACTAAATTATTTTAGGATATCTGGTTGGCAAGAATGAGTTGGACTGAAGATCTATTTCTCTGCTGTACGACTCTGTGACTTCAGTCTGAGGTTCTAGTGCAGGACTTTGATTTTTTTTTGTGTGGAAATTACAGTACAGTCATCAGAAGTTGCATTGAAGAGTTAATCAGTGCTTCTATTCTAGAAGGAATGGTCTCCAAGTTCTGCGCAAATCCCTGTGCTAGGCTGGAATCTGATATCTCCGTTCTCCCTAACGTTGGCCATCACCCTCGTAGCAGACATTTCAATACACCAAGCATTTCAATGTGTACAGCTACCATCCTTTGCCTGATTCATTGAATTTCTCATTATATTGTACAGGCACCCTGAGATGGCATGCCACCTCCATGACATTGAATCGATGTGGGTAATCAATGTTTTTTAAATCCCGTGGAGTTTAATCTGCATACTTAACTTTATCAGGTGACCAGATGACAGTTCATAGGTTCTGCCACATTGTAGGTATCTATGCTATCTGGTACTTTATTTTCCAGCATACACATGAGTGCCATCAGTAACATTCTTTGAGTGTCTAAAAGTCACTAATTGGTTGTATTTCAAAAGACTACTCATGTTGTGTTTGGAAGTTGGTTGATGTCCTTAGTTCAGCTCAGGAATCTTCCTGGAAGACTGCTTCAACCTTGTTCATTTTTATCAGTTGGTTTTTTTTAATCACCCAGTTTAAATGCATGTAACACTGTGGTCCTCACATTCTGTGGTGCACCCTGAACCGAGACCTTCTAGCCCAGAAGTAGGGACACTACCACCTTGGTGAAAGATGCTAATTTGCATTCAAGCCATGGCCATTATCACCTATGTCCCTGCATATAGGAGCAGTGTGAAACTGTGCTAGTTGGATTGGCATTATGTGGTACGTTAATGGGTTTCTCTAAGTAAAAGTTTAGGTGTATTGAGATGATGCTGCAATTCTAACTTTCACCACTTGGCTGTCTGATTTCTAACAAATCTGACTGGCAAACTTTGGCAAAGTTGCGTCTCACCACATCTGAAGAGCTGCTAATTGAGGCTGTCTTTATGTTTCTACTTGATGCGTCAGCCATGGCTCACTGGTGGCCCTTGTATCTAGGTCAGAAGGTTAGGTCCCATTTGAGAAACCTCGGAGCAAAATCTTCGTTGTCACTTGTGTGCAATTCTTGAGTACCACCCTGTTGGAGGTGCCAGACACTGGATGAGATGCTGAATTGAGATTCCACCGATACACTAACTTATATGAAAAAGATTCTGTGATGCTTTTGACAGGGAGGTTCTCCCAAGTGCCCTCATTCAATTTTTTAAAAAATCCAAATAATTTGATTGTTAGGTGCAAGTTGCATGAGCTTGCAGTTTTCACTTGGCACCTGCATTTACCATATTATAACAATGGCCACACTTTAGCAGTACTTAGTTGGATGTAAAGGCCTGATCCATCTTCAGGTTGTAAAAGCCATTACCAGAAATACAGATTGACAAATATGTTTACACTAGGTACTTTGTCCAAATCATAATGGCTACTGAAAGAGTCTTTTGGTGGAACATGGAGGCTTTTGAGTGATCCACTTAAAAGACAACCTTCATTCGTTGAATCGAAGTACTCTCCACACATCAAGATTTCATTGAGTTACACTGTCACACTTCTAGGGAATACTTAAGATAGAACATAGAACATAGAACATTACAGCACAGTACAGGCCCTTTGGCCCTCGATGTTGTGCCGACCTGTCATACCGATCTCAAGCCCATCTAACTTACACTATTCCATGTACGTACATATGCTTATCCAATGACAACTTAAATGTACCTAAAGTTGGCGAATCTACTACCGTTGCAGGCAAAGTGTTCCATTCCCTTACTACTCCCTGAGTAAAGAAACCCCCCTCTGACATCTGTCCTATATCTTTCACCCCTCAATTTAAAGCTATGCCCCCTCATGCTCGCCATCACCATCTTAGGAAAAAGGCTCTCCCTATCCACCCTATCTAAACCTCTGATTATTTTATATGTTTCAATTAAGTCACCTCTCAACCTTCTTCTCTCTAATGAAAACAGCCTCAAGTCCCTCAGCCTTTCCTCGTAAGACCTTCCCTCCATACCAGGCAACATCCTAGTAAATCTCCTCTGCCCCCTTTCCAAAGCTTCCACATCCTTCTTATAATGCGATGACCAGAACTGTACGCAATACTCCAAGTGTGGCCACACCAGAGTTTTGTACAGCTTCACCATAACCTCTTGGTTCCGGAACTCGATCCCTCTCTTAATAAAATCTAAAACACTCTATGCCTTAACAGCCCCGTCAACCTAGGTGGCAACTTTCAAGGATCTGTGTATATGGACACCGAGATCTCTCTGCTCATCTACACTACCAAGAATCTTACCATTAGCCCAGTACTTTGCCTTCCGGTTACTCCTACCAAAGTGCATCACCTCACACTTGTCTGCATTAAACTCCATTTGCCACCTCTCAGCCCAGCTCTGCAGCTTATTTACGTCTTTCTGCAACCTACAGCATCCTTCGTCACTATCCACAACTCCACTGACCTTAGTGTCGTCTGCAAATTTACTAACCCATCCTTCTACGCCCTCATCCAGGTCATTTTATAAAAATGACAAACAGCAGTGGACCCAAAACCGACCCCTGCGGTACACCACTAGTAACTGGTCTCCAGGATGAACATTTCCCATCAACTACCACCCTCTGTCTTCTTTCAGCAAGCCAATTCCCGATCCAAACTGCTATATCTCCCACAATTCCATTCCTCCGCATTTTGTACATAAACAATTTTATACATAAACAATTTATTGGACCCACCAAAACTACAGTATATTAGAATGTGTAGACATTATTTTTACAAACATTTCATATGTAACCTATCTAAATATCTCTAACAGGAAGGTAAGTGGAATAAGCTGCGAATGTAGCTGCGCAAACGTTTAATGAAAGCGAAGAAATAAAAAAATTGGATCTACGGCCAGTCAAGATCATTCAGGGAAGCTAATAAGTAACAAATTCCATTGTAGCAGCTTCGCCCACTGGTTAGTAGTTAATCATTCATAACTAGATATGGCAGGCTGGCAGAATTTCATTTAGGATTGTTTCACTATCTAAGATACTTTTTATTCAACTTCGTAGAGCAACACAGGGAATGTGTTCAATACAAGCTTCCAGATTTCAAAACATCACATGAGGTCTATTGTTGCATATTATCCCCTTAAACCAATGCAGTTATCATCCTGATTTAGTTGTAACCTTGATGAAAAAGCAAAATGCTGCGGGTGCTGGAAATCCGAAATAAAATGAAACACTTGCAATCTTAAGGTTTGGCAACATCTGTGGAGAGAAAAATTGAATGGTGTTTTGGGTAGATGAACTTTAATCAGAGTATTGCCTATGATAATGTATTTGGCTGTGAGCTAAGATTACAAATTCTAGCCCATCGTGGCAATAGTTTAGTTAACCTAGGTCACATTGCAGTGGAAGACGTGATGGTATCATCCTTGGCTCAACTGGTAGCACTTGCCTCTGGTTCTGGCTACAATTCCGCTCCAAGGATTAAGTACATTTTGGAAGAACTAATGCAGGAAGAATGTGTATAGTAAACCCTTCGAGGGTGGCAAGAAGCCTTAGTGGCATCAACATACAGAGGGATCTAATTTGTTAGCTCCATAGTTCCCAGAAAGTGGCAACATAGGTTATTGAGATGGTCAAGAAGGTATATAGCACCTTCATTGGTTGGCCATAGAGTATAAACATTGGCAAGTCTGTTGCAACCGTATACAACCTTAGTTAGGCTACATTTGGAATATTGTGTACAGTCTGGTTGATACACCACCAGAAGTGTGTGGATGTTTTGGAGAGGGTACAAAACTGCTTTATCAGGATGTTGCCTAGTTTGGAGGGTATTAACTATTTGGAGAGATTGAATAATCTTGACTTGTTTTTGCTTGAACATTAAAGGACGAGGTCGAGAAAAGAAGCTGCTGGAAAAGCTCAGTATGTCTCACAGCATCTGTGAAGAGAAATCAGAATTATTGTTTTGGATCGAGTGACCCTCCCTCAGAACTCTTCCTCAAGGATGAGATTGACCTGATGGAAGTTTACAAAATTGAGAGGCATGTATAAAATGGAGAGTTGGAATTTTTTTCCCCCAGGGTAGGAATGTCAATTACTAGGGGAGACATAGGTTTAAGGTAAAAAGGGGTAAGTTTTTACAGGAGTTGAGAGGCAAGTCCTTTATTTTAAACTCAGGGTGGTCAGTTCCTGAAATGCGCTGCCAGAAGATGTGGTGGACGTGGATACAGTTGCAGTGTTTAGGAGGCATTGTGACAGACACGTGATTAGGAAACGAATAGAAGGATACAGACTTAAGAGGTGAAAGGTTTTTAGTTTAGCTAGCATCGTGTGTTGGTGCAGTCTTTGTGGGCTAAAAAGCCTGTTCCTAGGCTGTGCTATTCTTTGTACATAATCGAAACTGACACTCCTCAAGTACAGAGGAAACAATGCACTATTGGAAGCTGGTTGCCTTTTTGGATGTGACTTTAAACCTAGGCCCTAATTTGCTCTTCAGGTGATGGCAGCTTTAAAGAACAGCAGAGGAGTTATCCCTGATGTCCAGCCAAAGTTAACCCCGATCATCATCACAAAAACAGTTGGTTTGTTATCACATTTGCAGTTTATAAAAGTTGTTTGTTGGCATTTTTGACTGCCATGTTTCCTACTTAACGACAGTGACTACACTTCAGAAGTGCATTATTGGCTGTAAGCACTTTTGAGATGTCTAGTGGTCGTGAAAAGTACCATGTGATTGCATGTCTTTTTTGAGGGAGTGCTTTACTCTTGTGAAACCTTACTATTTGCAGATTGACAGTGTTTACTTCTGTAATAATAGTGTAGTTTCTGCTAATATTCAGAACTAAGGAGACAGATGAAGGGCTGTCATGCTAGTCTGTAGTAGTGTTGTACTTAACCACCAAGAGTTAGGTGGTATGTGTAAGTGCAAGCTTCCCGTTACTTAGATCATGGTTTCCTTATTTGGATGAGTATAGTCTGTTCCTAACTGGGTGACTGGATGGAGTGAGGTGATCCACATTGTTATTGGCCATCTCAAGTTGTTTGAGTCATACTTCCTGCTGGCTGGTTCTGAAACGCATTGACAGCTGTTTTTCAGCATTTGCCATACTTCTCAGCCAAAGCGTAGAGCGTGGTGATGAGTGGTTTATCGCAGGAAGGAAGTAGGTAAACTGCTCAAAGTAAAAGTTGTTTAAAAAGCATTTAAAATATTTAGACAAATTGCAGGTGAAACTGATTCTACAACATTTATTGTCATAAACATCAGCACCAAATCCTTATGAAGAGATCTCAGTTTTATTTAGTTCACCCTGCCATTAAACTAGCAGTGCATGAAAATTTATGTAGTACATTAAGCACTTGTTAACAGTAATCTGTCACCTCCACAACAGAGCTAGAATCATCTTTGATTATCAAATTCCAAACAGTATGAGGGGAAAATATTGACCAGAAGCATCACTAGGCTTAAGGCAGCTGCCTTATTGGTTCAGTTCAAGAGCGACACACACTGATGCACACAGATAACAACATTTCTGGTTCAAACATGTCGATTCAGTTAGCAGTTAGGAAGGCAAATGCAATGTTAGCGTTCATTTTGAGAGGGCTACAATACAGTTGTAGGGATATGCTGCATAAGTCACTGGTAAGTCTACGTTTGGAATATTGTGAGCAGTTCTGAGCCCCAAATCTAAGGATGGATGTGCTGGCATTAAAAGGGGTCCAGAGGAGGTTGACGAATGAAGGATTGTCATGTGAGGAGTGGTTGAGGACTCTGGGCCTGTACTGAATGGAGTTTTGAAGGATGAGGGGGGATCAGATTGAAACTTGAAGAATACTGAGAGGCTTGGATAGACGGAACAGAGTGCTGATGTTTCCACTAGTAGGTAAGAACAGGACCTGAGTATACAGCCTCAGAATGAAGGGAAACAGTTTAGAACTAAGATGACGATGAGAAATTTCTTCGGTGGACCGTGGTGAATCTGTGGAACTTGTTGCTGCAGAGGTCTGTTGAAGCCAAGTCATTGAGTATATTATTGCAACGAGGGCCGAAGGGCCTGTTCTGCGCTGTATTGTTCTATTCTTGATTGGTGTGGTTATGGGGAAAAGGCAGGAGAATGGGCATGAGAAATATATCAGTTATGATCGAGTGGTACAGCAGACTCAATTGACCAAATGGCCTAATTCTGCTCCCCTATCTTGTGGTATCCTGGTCTAAATATGTACCTTTGAGTTAGTAAATTGCTGGTTTTGAAAGGAGGTTGTAATAATAGGCCTCAGAGCCTGGAGAGCTGAAAAATCAGTCAGATCTTGATGCTGTACTGGCATATGTGATGGGCACTGGATTAGGGTAGAATCGGTTTCAGCTCTGATGCCAAAGGACACTGCTATGAATTAGTTATTGTACAGGAGAGCTGCAGAAATAAATACCGTGAAGGAATCTTTGTCTTTGGGAAAGTATTGCATTAGATAGGGAGCAGGAGGATAATATTGGCAAGATTAATCCACAGTGAATTACATGGTGGCTGAAATGTCCATCAGCAAAATCTTCAAATGTGGACGCATCACAGCTGGCTGATTCAGTATTATCTTTGCACTTTCAAATCAGAGTGACTGAATATTGGTCAAGGCAGGAACCTTTTCTCCCCCCTTGAATCCAAGCATTCTTGTCAGCTGTAGCATTACAGAATTGCCTTAGCAAAGACCAGCTAACTTCAGCAAGTCCTATGATCGAGTCAGGAGCTTCCTGTTTCTTAAGGCTCTACAAGATGTAACTACACAATAACATGTTTGAGAATCACCCAATTTAATGTAATTTAATAGAAGAGAAAATTCTACTTGGAAGGTACTACTGTACATTCTAATAGAGATGTTGCAACTTCTTTTCAATCATTCTGTGAATGAAAAATAGTCCCAAAAGCTTTGGGTAATTGAGTACTGTTTGCATCAAAATGTTGTAAATAATTTGAGTTAAACAATGAACCTAGTATTGAAGTTATATCATTTTGAAGTGCACAGCTTCTTGTAAGTGGAGTCGCAGGTAGACGGGGTGGTGAGGAAGGCATTTGGCACATTTAAGGAGCTGGGATGTCATGCTGCAGCTGTACAAGACATTGGGGAGGCCACTTTTAGAATACTGTGTACAATTCTTGTCGCCCACCTAGAGTAAGGATGTTGTTAAACTTGAGAGAGAGCAAGTAAGTTACAAGGATCTTACCAGGACCGGAGTTTGAGTTATAGGAGGAGGCTGAATAGGCTGTGTTTTTTTTTCCCTGGCGCGTTGGAGGCTCAGGGATGACATTATAAATGTTTATAAAATCATGAGGGGCATAGATAGGATAAATAGCCAACATCTTTTTCCTAGGGTTGGGGAATGCAGAACCAGTGGGCATAGGTTTAAGGTGAGAAAGAAAAGATTTAAGAAGGATCTGAGGGGTAACTTTTTCATGCAGAGGGTGATGTGCACATCAACAGAGCTGCTAAAGGAAATGGTGGAGGTAGGTACAGTTAAAACATTTGAAAGACACCTGGATGCCTACATGAATAGTATCAGAGATAATGGGAACTGCAGATGCTGGAGATTCCAAGATAATAAAATGTGAGGCTGGATGAACACAGCAGGCCAAGCAGCATCTCAGGAGCACAAAAGCTGACATTTCGGGCCTAGACCCTTCATCAGAGAGGGGGATGGGGGGAGGGAACTGGAATAAATAGGGAGAGAGGGGGAGGCGGACCGAAGATGGAGAGTAAAGAAGATAGGTGGAGAGGGTGTAGGTGGGGAGGTAGGGAGGGGATAGGTCAGTCCAGGGAAGACGGACAGGTCAAGGAGGTGGGATGAGGTTAGTAGGTAGCTGGGGGTGCGGCTTGGGGTGGGAGGAAGGGATGGGTGAGAGGAAGAACCGGTTAGGGAGGCAGAGACAGGTTGGACTGGTTTTGGGATGCAGTGGGTGGGGGGGAAGAGCTGGGCTGGTTGTGTGGTGCAGTGGGGGGAGGGGATGAACTGGGCTGGTTGAGGGATGCAGTGGGGGAAGGGGAGATTTTGAAACTGGTGAAGTCCACATTGATACCATATGGCTGCAGGGTTCCCAGGCGGAATATGAGTTGCTGTTCCTGCAACCTTCGGGTGGCATCATTGTGGCAGTGCAGGAGGCCCATGATGGACATGTCATCAAGAGAATGGGAGGGGGAGTGGAAATGGTTTGCGACTGGGAGGTGCAGTTGTTTGTTGCGAACTGAGCGGAGGTGTTCTGCAAAGCGGTCCCCAAGCCTCCGCTTGGTTTCCCCAATGTAGAGAAAGCCGCACCGGGTACAGTGGATGCAGTATACCACATTGGCAGATGTGCAGGTGAACCTCTGCTTAATGTGGAATGTCATCTTGGGGCCTGGGATGGGGGTGAGGGAGGAGGTGTGGGGACAAGTGTAGCATTTCCTGCGGTTGCAGGGGAAGGTGCCGGGTGTGGTGGGGTTGGAGGGCAGTGTGGAGCGAACAAGGGAGTCACGGAGAGAGTGGTCTCTCCGGAAAGCAGACAGGGGTGGGGATGGAAAAATGTCTTGGGTGGTGGGGTAGGATTGTAAATGGCGGAAGTGTCGGAGGATAATGCGTTGTATCCGGAGGTTGGTAGGTAGGGTTTAGAGGGATATGGGCCAAATGCTGGTAAATGGGACTAGGCCAGATTGGGATGTATGGTCATTGTGGATTTGTGTTCTGAAGGGTCTGCTTCTGTGCTGAGTGACTTTACGGCCTGTGAACTGTCAGCACATGTTGGAAATCGACCAATTTATTTGAAGATGTCCTAATTCGCATCTAAAGATATATCTAGTCGGAGGGTTGTAAATCTTTGGAATGCTGTAGCCAAGGGAGCTGGGAGTGCTCAGTCATTGAAAATACTCAAAACTGAATTCAATAGATTTTTAGATAATATAGTCATCTAGGGATATGGCAAGCATATGAAGTTGAAAGATGAGCAGTTATGATCTTGGTAAATGGCAGAGCAGGTTCCAGAGTTGATGGCATATGTTTGAGCCTATATTTTTATTTTGCGTGTATTTGGACTGTTGTAAGCTGATGCACGTTTTCAGCTTGTGTCTGTTTGCAGAAAGGAATTTATTTTTTAAAAATGAATGTCAAAGTTTATCAGACGGTAGTTACAACTTTCAGCCAGTGGCGGCGCCGTAGGGGTCCGATGAGGAAGAGTGTGATTTGATTATGAGATTTACAAATTTCCATCATGTGCAAATAACCACTTAAGATAGAAAAAAATCTGGGAAATGTGAGCAGCATGGAAGCTTTTGACATAGATATTGCAAACTCGGTCTCAAAAATAATTGCTGAAATTGGAATTATAGAATAATAAAGCATAAGAGGTGTGCAATTAATGTTACCCCCTGCACCTTCTGAACAGCCTTGCAGTTTTCTTTCAAGTATATATCCAAGTCACCTGAGACTATTCCTATTGAATCTATTTACACTCCCTTTTTACAAGCAATGGTTTCCAGATCATAACTTGCTGCAAAGAAATGTTTCTTTGTGTTCTCTATGCTTCCTTTACAAATCACCCTAAATCTTTGTCCTTTGGTTTACAAAATAGAAGGCTACTTAACCCATCAAATACGCACTAGCCCTTTTGAATAGCAGTTAATTACACTCACTTCATGCCTTTTATGCTATGTTCCTGCCATTTTTTGTCCAAGTATTTATTCAATCCCTATTTGAATGTTTCCATTAGATCTGCATCAGTATCAGGCAGTGTACTCCAAATCCACACATTCCACGCAAAATTAAACGTTTACCCTTGTGTCAAGCCTTTTGTCATTATTTTTTCAAATTCATTCACAGAATTTGCTCCTGTTTGCTGGCTGGCTGGCCAGCATTTATTGCCTATCCCCAATTACCCGCTTCGGGCGACGATGAGCTGCTTCCTTGAACTTGAGATACCTGCAGTGCTGTTAGGCTGAAACTGAGGATTTTATGAGGGAGATCCGTTTGACGGGGAAGGTAGTGATTACCGGGATTTTTCCCCTCTTTTTCCAAAGACGGAAGTATGTGGTTTGGTAGAGTTCTGTGCGTCCTCCCTCCTGAGTTCTTTTTACCGGAGTGCCCGTGTAGGAGAAACACAAGAATGAGCAGGCTGAGCTTTGACTGGCTTCTATTAAAGCCAGTGTGGGTGGCTCCAGTCTGCTGATGTCACCGATGGAAGCCAGGCAAAAGCTTCAAAGAGCTTCATTGTTGGATGTGGAACGTAAGCAAGTCTCTCAGTGCTGGGGGAGGGAGGAAACTGTGTTCAGAGAGCTCCGGAAAAGCAGGCTCATATGTCTTGCCCAGGCTCTCCACTGCTTCGAACAGCTAATCCTCCCAAAAAAGTTAAGTTGGATTTGAGCAACAGTTACGAAAAGAAAAATGGGTGAGGTACATGTTCGCTGAATTTCAGGTTCGACTGCAAACGAGAAAAAAGTATCGTCTACCCCCCCCCCCCCATCCTCCTGTTAAATCAAATTCCGAACAACCGCTCCACCCCCTTTCTGCTTCTGGATGTGAATTCTGAAGGGGGAGGGGGTGTTTGGAGTTGAATTAGTTCAACCAAACGAAAGAGACTACTTCCAAGCAAGAAAGAGAGGAAACCAAAAGAAAGGAATCACCTCGAATTGAAGTTAAACAAATGAAAATGCTGGAGATTTGCCGTAAACTGGTGGGGTGTAAATCAAGAAAGACTCTCTCTGCTTCATCCAGCTGCTACCTGGAAGGTAAGGATTGATGTGCCTTGGGAAAGGAGGCGCGTTGAGAGGCCCCGAAATGAATTCCTTAGTTGTGGAAAAAAAAACCTTTTACAGAGGCCTCTTCTCTCCTGCGGCTGCGGGGAGTGAGGGAGATAGCAGCTTGCGTAGTCACAGACGTAAACAGCGGAATTTTGGAAGACATTTTGCTCTTTGCCGGAGTTGCAAATTCTGATATTCGTGTTTCCACCCCCTACCCACGTGTAAGATTTATTAATTGAAATGGGTGCATTTGGCCCCTTGTGCTTTCTTACCAATTACTCAACACATTATAAAGTTGACGTTTTCATTGGCGAAAGGCAACACGGCGCCAAATTTAGTCTCCCAAAGAAGCTTTGAAGCATGTTTTGTTTCTGTGTAGCAATTACTCTTCTTGACTTTTTGCACATCAAAAATCTATCGACCCTTCTGGCATCCTCACAGTTAGGGCTGTAGCATTTGAAACACAATTGGAATGTTCTGTAATCATTTGTTTCCAATTGCATAATAAATACACATGAGCAAATGTAGTCAACACTGAAAGACTGGTGCTGTTCCTCTTGATGGAATGAACGGAGATCATAGCATGCCTTTCATGGAACATGCCGGCTCCTAAACTGGCATTGGCGGGGGAATTGAGTTTAAGAGCCACGAGGTTATACTGCAGCTCTATAAAACCCAGGTTAGACCACATTTGGAATATTGTGTTCAGTTCTGGTTACCTCATTATAGGAAGGATGTGGAAGCTTAAGAGAGGGTGCAGGGGAGATTTACCAGGATGCTGCCTGAACTGGAGGACAGGCCTTATGAGGAAAGGTTGAGGGAGCTAGGGCTTTTCTCATTGGAGTGAAGATGGATGAGATGGGACTTGATAGGGGTGTACAAGATGATGGGAGGCAAAGATGGAGTAGATAACCAGAGTATTTTCTTAGGGTGGGAATGACTGTTACGAGGGGTCGTAATTTTAAGGTGGTTGGAGGAAGGTATAGGGGAGATGTCAGAGGTAGGTTCATCACGCAGAGAGTGGGTGGGTGCGTGGAATACACTGTCGGTGGAGGTAGTGGAGTGGATACATTAGGGACATTTTAAGCGACTCTTGGATAGGCACATGGAGGATAATAAAATGTGGGGTACGCAGGGTCGATTGATCTTAGAGTAGGAGAAGAAGTTGGCACAACTTCATGGGCCGAAGCGCCTGTACTCTGCGCACTGTTCTATGTTCTAAACACACATTTTTAGATTACAAGGTGCATCGGAATGCACAGGGTTTGTTAGTAATGATTGTGTAGATTTACTTCTCTTTCCAGTAGATGTTCCGCACAAAAGTGGAACACGTCTGCAACCCATCACCTAAATTATTTGGTTTCCACTAACTTGACTATTTGAATCTTGACAGGAATAGGTTCCCGGTTTCCATTTTTTGCCCCCTTGTAGAAGAGTGCCCAGGTGCAGATTGGCATAGAATTTACAAAGCAGCTTTAGCCGTAATGTTGTAATCATAGAATCCCTACAGTGTGGAACCAGGCCATTTGGCCCATCAAGTCCACACAGGTGATGTGCATTGTTTATGTTATGCCTGCAGCATTATGCTATGTACAATATAAGGTTGGAATTGTATGTACCTGTGGCCTGCATCTTTTGTGTCCTAAACAATTCATCCTGAGGCCTGCTGCTTGTTATTTCCACGTGATTGTATTATCCATTGATTGACAACTAATTGTAATTCCTTGGCTCCGTCTTTAAGGTGAGGAAAAACTAGCAGAAACTCATTAGCATACTTGCTTTCATGTTTTAAACACTTGTCTATTTTTAAAATTAATAGTTACATCTACCTATAATGCCTTGCGGCATTTTCCAGGTTGGATGCAAACTAACTTTTTGTAGGTGAAGGGTTAATTGCTGGACTCGACTTCTATAAATATGTTAGCCCAGCTTTACTGATTACTATAATAAGCAAGATATACTGTGAATGGAGCAAACGTAACAAATGGAATTCACAGGGCTCTAAGTGTACTTTGGTTGACTGCAACATCAATAAAACCCAGGGCCCAGTGATTTGTCCCAGATTCTTGGGGAAATAACCTGCCTGTCAAGATAGCAGGTGAATGTTACTCATCCACTTGAGACATTTAACTGCCTTGCAAATGCCTGAGGGTAAATATAGTTTGCCTGTCTGCATAGACTGAGAGGAACCTGCTAATGATTGCAAATACAGATTCTGATCAAAGTAGTGTTAGGTGTCAGTGATTACTTCGTTTGATAAGGTTGAAATGCTGGGAATCTATCTGACAGATGATGTAACACAGTGATAGATGATCTCTCTCACTGAATAAATATTAAGACAAATCAAGTTTATAACAAGACAGCAAACACTTTAGGCCTAAGCTGCGGCTTAGTTCAGAGAACTTAATTTTTTACGCTTAACATTGCAATCGGCTGACTTTGTTTACTGCATAAATGGCTTTGTTCTACAATGTTTATCAGTTGCATCTGTTGTTTTAGTTGTCAGCCAGTGGTTTCCATACATTGTGCGGTTGATAGTGGCCTAAAATTTCCAGTCCTTCCAAAATTTACCACAGATTGAAGGGACTCGGTTGACACTGAGAAACTGGAACAATGTGAAGGAAAATGGTTCTGTGATTATAGCAAATATAATTTACAAACAGGCAGCAACAGAAGCAATGATAAGTTGAGGAAAATGCTGAAATTTGCTGTCTTTGGGGACTTGTGAATCCTAGTTTTAAAAAGCAGTGTTGTAAAAACTATTGATCTGTGTTTAATGTAAACTATTTTGTGAAGTGTAATCTGAAACCCAGTTGCACATCACGTCTAAGTATGCTTTATGTGAATATTTTTCTAATCGTGGATTTTGACCTTTTTTGTGTATGTTCATCAGAATCTCTATTTGGGTCAGGAATGTGAGTTCACTCCAGAGACATAAGCACAAATCCATAGCACTGTCGGTGAAATATTGAGGGTGTGCTGCACTGTCTGAGGTACCATGTTTCAAATGAATTGTTCAACCAAGACCCTGTCTGCCCCCTCAATTGGACGTTAAAGATCCCATGGCACTTTGCTATTTTGGGGGTTTCTCTTTGGTCTTCTGATTAGTAGTGATCCCTTGAATAAAAAAAATCTGGTTATTACTTTGCTGTAAATGAGCTGCTACATTTCCTACATTGCAGCAATGACTGCATTTCAACTGTAAAGTGCTATGGGATAATGCAGCTATATTTTCCTTGTCTATAACGCACCCATTTCAGGGGATACAGGTTCCATTCTGCACCAGAGAGGATAATGACCCTGCTGACGGTGTTGAAAATGGTTGGCTGCGCAGTGAGCTCAAACTGAACTTGAAGAGTTAATCTCTTAATGTCCTTCCTCAGGCTCAGGGTGGTTAGTTGAGACAGTGGGCCTAGATTAAATAAGAAACTGTGCTACATTGGCAAAGTTGACCCTTCTTACTGAGAGGAAGTTTGCTTGCTTAAAGGGTGTTGGGTGTCAGCAGTAAAATTTATGGTGTACCTGGACACTGTAGAATACAAATGAAGATATGTTTGTTTAGTTCCTTATCATGTTATGTAAAATACCCCTCTAACTTAAAAGCACTGATACCAAGTGGCCAAAAGGTAACCAGAAAACATGGATAGTGCAGAACAAATACATGGTTAGAAAAAGAGGCTGTTAAGATGATGAGAAGAAGTTCTCACCAGTAAGTTTGAGGTAGTTTTTAGTATTTCTAGAAGAGTTCCAGAGAGCAATTTATAGAAATTTAGAGTAGGTTGTTGGGATTTAGTGATTCCTAATGCACAATGGAGAGTTATAGGAGCAGCCAATAATGACAGAGTATGTTGAAGCACAATAAGCTGTGAAGTATTTTGGAGTGTATTGCTGGGAGAAGTGTTTTGGAAGGCATTTATTACCAACTGATAACTAATCTGCACCAAGCGTTTGACAAATTAATTTGTTTTTGATGGTATATACCTGGGGGAATGTCGGCTGAGACCCAAGAAGAATTCCCAGCTCTTCCTCATGGAATCTTCTAATGTCAACTTGAACATGCATCTGAAGAATGACATTTGGACAGTGCAGTGCTTGCTCCGTCAGTATTGCACCAAAGTGTCAACCAAGATTCTATGTTTAGGTTTCGTGAAGAGGTTGAAATACTTGACTTTAATCTAGATGTATGACTGCAACCAACTTGTTTTCTTTTATTTCTCTCGTGGGATGTGGGCATCACAGGCAAAACTAGCTTTTGACCCTGATTGCCCTTGAACTGAGTGCCTTATTAGGCTATTTCAGAGGGCAGTTAGGAATTGCCTTGGGTCTGAAGTTTGATGAAGATGGCAGATGTTCACTAAGTGTTCTTTAGAAAATACAAGGGTTTTTAAACCAATGGTTGATCATTGTCATTGGATGCCATTACTGAGCTATTCTTCTGATTTCTAGAGTCTTGAGATTTACTAATTGAATTTAAATTGCACCATCCTTAAAGGAAAGACAGGGAGCATTAATCTGGGACTCTGGATTACTGGTCAAGTGATTATTAGTATCACATAATCTTCCTCAAAATAAGATATTAAGAATTGCAGCTGTTGGAGTCAGACTGAACACAGTGTGGAGCTGGAGGAACACAGTGGGTCCGGCAGCATCAGAGGAGTAGGAAAATTGACATTTTGGTTCAGGATCCTTCTTCAGAACTCAGTTTGAAGAATGGTCCCGACCCAAAATGCCAACTTTCCTACTACTTTGATGCTGCCTGACCTGCTGTGTTCCTCCAGCTCCACACTGCCTTGATGTCCTCCCTGCAGTGGGTTAAGCAGTATCATTCAAACTAGGAGAGGATGGCTAACCTTGCAACTTGAGTTTTATATTTTCTTATTCATTCATGAGTATCTCTGGCTAGACTAGCATTTGTTATCCATACCTAATTGCCCTCAAGTTTGTGGTGATAAGCTACTTTCTTGACCACTGCAGTCCATGTGATGTAGGAATATGTATAGTGAAGGAAATTCCAGGATTTTGGCCCATTGACAGTGAAACAATGGTAATATAATCCTAAGTCAGCATGATTTGGAGGGAAATTTGCAGATGGTGGTGTTCCCATGCTTTTCTAGGTGGTGCAGATCACTGGTTTGGAATGTGCTCTCCTTGGAGTCTTGATGAGAATTGTAGTGTATCTTATGTATATAGCACACTGCTGCTGCTGTTTGGTGGAGAGAGTGGACATTGAAGGTGGTGGATAGGTGCCAATTAATCAAGACTGCTGTGTTACTTGCTGCAGAATTCCCAGCCCCTGACCACCTCTTGTAGCCAAAATATTTATATGGCTGGTCTGGTTCAGTTTCTGGTCAATAGTACCTTTCCGAATGTTGAAATTTTAATGTAAGTCAGGAGGACTATCAGATTTTGACAGTCGCCTGAGATGTTGGGACAGGGACCGGAAGCTTGGGGAAAGAGGTAGGCTTTAAGTGTCTTAACTGAGTAGGAGAGAGTGTTGACAAGGATTAAGCTGGGAATTCCAGAGGTTACAGCCTGGGCAACTGAAGGGACAACCAATAAAGGGAGAATGCTTAAAATTCAGGGATGTGCAAGAGGTCAAAATGGGAGGAGTGTCGAGATCTGCAGTCTCTAGGAGGTTACAGAGGTGGGCTTCGAGCCATCTCCCTACATACTGAATTCATGTAGTCCATGTAATGGTGTGGCTATCCTATGTTGAACAAGCACAACAGTGATGATCAGATGTCTAATTGAGCCCTTTTGTTAAAAGCCTCGGAATGTAGCAGTTAACTGCATTCCCGTTTACTGTTGGGTAACTGTGGAGAATGTGGATGCATGGCGACATATTGATCATTACTGGAGTTGGAAGAAAGACCCAGTCAGTGATGACACAAGTGTGCTGGTGATGAGTGCAGAGACATGTGTAAACCTGTTAACACATTTGGGGCACATTTGATTGGACTTGAGTGAAATGTCAGTGATACAGAAGGTATACATTCCTGTTTCTCAGTACCTTCCAGACCACTCATCAAAAGCAGCAAAGAAAGTAGTGGCTGGGCAATACACCCTTGGTAGCAGGCATTGCTGGTGCATTTAGAAACTGGAAAGTATGTGAATGATTCAAGCATGACTCTGATTTACTTTTTCTTTCCCTGGGGAAAATGTCTAACCTCCAGTCGGTGGATTTTTACAGTGACTAATGTCTGGGATTGCACGATGGGAATTACGGCTGGATTCTGCCACCACATTGGTATTCTGTGGAGCTGAACCACAGTGCCATTCTGTTTGGTTTAATTTCTTCATGTGGAACATTTAATGTGCTTTTTAAAGGCACTTGTCAGCCTTGTCTCAGAGGGTAAACACTCAGTGGGCCGTGGGTTCAAGATCTGCTGCAGGAACTAGAGCTCAAACTGGAGCCTGATGCTTCCAGTGCAATACTGATCAAGTGCTGTACCACTGGAGATGCTATCTTTTGAATGAGATCGTGTGTTCAGACAAGAAAATAAAACAAAGAACTGCAGATACTGGAAACCAGAAGGACTCCTAAACTGGAAACATTAACTCTGTTTTCACTTCATAGATGTTGCCAGACCTACTGAGTTTCTCTAGTAATTTTATGTCTTTTCTTAAAACAAGACCTTGTCTGCCCTCTTGGAGCCACTGGATCTATTAGTCTATCTATTTTTTAGAGATGAGCAAGGGAGCTCTTCCCATCCCTTAGATCAGCATCACTCTATAACCAGCTTTATTGATCATTATCATATTGCAGTGTATACAGATTAGTTGCTACAGTTTCTGCAATTAAGCAGTGACTACACTTTTAAAGTACTTTGATGGCTAAAAGGCTAAGGGGGTATGCTGAGGCCATGGACTATGCAATATAAATATAATTTATGTTCACAGGTGCCTTTAGAATTTTTTATGATTTCTAATTTGAAGTGAGGCGTTTTGGATGGGATATATAGAAGTATGAAGATATAAGGATAAATCTGCTGGATTTGTCAGAAGAGTAACCCAGAGCCACAGCTTCCAACCAGAACATTTAAATATAGGACTGAGAGTCACTGCAGCAATGGAGGCGTGGCAGAGGAGGAATTTGAGAGAGTGTTTGTAGAATCATTGATGGTTGAATGGCCCAACATGTAATTATTTATTTTGGCACTCTCTTGCCTGCAGCCGCATGAGCTGAGCAGCATGAGATTGTTCAACTCAGAGAGCTAGTTGGTGTTGCAGAATTGCAGAAGATCACAGAAGCCTGTGACTATTATGAAAAGCAATGACCCATCTCTGTGACAGAGGCCTCTATACATTATACATGATATGAAACTAACTGACTTGAACCTTCATTTTCAGATATTTTTATGTTGAATTTTGCATTTCTTTCCTCTCTTTCTTTTCCTCGCATATCTCCAGTAGTCACGTGGAACATTTCTATCCGGGTGGAAAGTGTAATTACATTGTCCATATGCTAGCGACTTCTCCCCACTGGTAGGGATGCAACCCTCCTTAAAGCACTAGTTTGCCAGATGATACATTAAAACCCTTCTCCACTTTCCCTGGGATGTATCCATTGCAACAATATCAGGTGACTGATTAAAGCATAGTTCTCTTGATTGAGTCTTGCAGTCCGGTGCCGTAGCTATTAATCCACGAGCTCTCTGCCATCATTGTCTTTTTAAGCTGTTTGAGCGGTAACTTGTTTTCATTCTCACACTTATACTGCACAAATGAACTATGAAGACTATTTGATATTAATAAAGCAACTGTAATCTCTGACACAGAATTTGAGATACATTTAAAAATACACTTTTTCCATGCTAGAACAGTGGATCCAACAATTCTTTTGTTAAGTGCTATTAAAGAATTGAAATGGCTTCTAAATGCAAGAGAATAGCAAGCATTAATTGTAAGATTTTTTGATGTGTGATTAGGAAGTATTCGAGGAATTGCAGGCGGATGCAACAGTCACTGAGTAAAAATCTCTGGAATTGATCTATTTAATGTGTTGCAGGAAGTGATTTCCAGATTCTTGGACCACTGTAGCAACAGTCACCAAGTTAAATAGAAGTTACTCATGAGCTGTATGATTGCATTGTAAATTAAATTGCTGGACTTTTTGTGTTTACATATAGGATGAAGAAATATAAAGCAGTGACTTGATTGAGCAATGCAGTTGTTGGTTGTTTGTGATTCATCATTCTGCCCGGACTCATAAGATTGAGGATTCACCACCGATTCCAGACTTCAGTACGCTATCCAGACTGAAATGTTCATGCAGTGCTGAGTGCTGTACTGTTTGAGGTGCTGTCTTGTGGATGACCCATTAAACCAAAAACTGAAGTGTTCCCTCAAGTGATATTAAAAGCCCCTACAGGACTGTTTCAAAGATCAGATAATTCTCCTCTATCCAGGCCTAGGTTTCTCATGTCAGATTATGGAGGTATCATGTTTCTGGATCAGATTTGTACTAGTTCATGCTCAAATGGCAACAGTTTCTTCATTTCAAAGTAATATATAGAAAGTACTCAGACTGTTTTGAGTGAAATGTAAGTGTTTCTTTCTAAGTAAGTGTCCTATTGCAGTCCCCTTATAAACAACTAACAGAATTTGAATGTTGCTACTGTCAAGTCAAATAATTTGATTTTCAGCACACACTGTTGGCCTTGATATTCATTGCTAGAATGTGATAATTGATGCTTGACTGATGCCCCTCATTTCAATTGTTGACATTCTTGGCCTTAGTGGAGCCACTGAATACAAATGGAATTCCCATATGTCCTTCATTTCTCCAACTTGTTTCCAAAAATTCTCAGTTTCTTTTCTTGTGCCAAACACTGTTTTTATACGCATTTTCTCCCTGTCCCCTCTCTTCTCAAAGCTGTTGATTTCTTGATATGTTCTGTACTTTTACTCTCAGCATTTATGGGGACACTACCAGAATGGATTGGGGAAGAAGGGGTGTTGCCTTAGCCAAGTCTGACCCTGTCACTAACTAATATTCATAGCTGTACATTTCTAGTAAGTGACCGTGGACGGTAATAAAGAATTAAATTCCCGGCTAACATTTCCTTTACTCACCTTGACTGCTAAGGCAAATTGTAGCTGTACCAAGGTTTTGAGGCTGATGTTAACAAATTCAGCAATTCTGTAAACCTGATGTCTGCCTGGTTGACATAGCTTTGTTCTCTATTCCAGTAAACAGCAGAATCATTGGAAAAACTGAGAATTCTCCTTGACCCCATCCTGTAAGTCATTGCTGATTTTCAATGCCCAAAAGGTGTACAAGGTAATGAGAGGCATGGGTAGAGTCGATAGCCAGAGACTTTTCCCCAGGACAGGATTGACTGCCACGAGGGGTCATGGTTTTAAGGTGTTAGGAGGAAGGTATGGAGGAGATGTCAGAGGCAGGCTCTTTACCCAGAGAGTTGTGAGCGCATGGAATAATTTGCCAGTGGTAGTCGTGGAAGCAGAGTCATTAGTGACATTTAAGCGACTGCTGGACATGCACATGGACAGCAGTGAAATGAGGGGAATGTAGTTTAGATTATTTTATTTTTGGATTAGGATTATTCCACGGCACAACATGGTGGGCCGAAGGGCCTGTACTGTGCTGTACTCTTCTATGTTCTATGTAAAACATGAATGGTATTCACAAATCTGAAGAAACTCTTTTAGCATCTTTTTCATGCTCCTGTACAAGTTACAACACTTAAGAGATCAGTCTCTGCCTCACCTTTTTGTTTTCTCTCCTCAGTTCCCTCTCAATCCCAATACTTTAAAATAGTGTAGTTTTTGTTGCAATTGTGCCCTTGGTTATATAATTTGGAAATGGTTTGCACCTAAAATTAGCCAACTTGGTGAGAAGTGGTCAGGAACTTAACACAGATTAAAGGCAAAATACTTCAGTTCTGTTAGAGCATTTGTTCTGACAACTTGACTGGCTAATCAGCTGAAATAGGAATTTCTGTGAAGAGCATGTTCTGCTGTCGTCGTGATATTGGCAAATACCATGTCTCTGTTTAGATTAAATATTTTAAGCTGAATATTTGATAGAAAAACTAGCTAAATACTCGAAATAATGTTAATCACTTGTGTTCTGTCCTGACTTAGTAACAACACAGAACATTACAGCACTGTGGGAGGCTGTTTAATCCATTATGTCTGTGCTATCTCAGGTAGAGCCGTGTATTTCTTGTCCCCTGTACTTTCTCCGTAATTCTGTCTCTTTCTTCAAGTATTTATCTAAGTATAGTTTGAATGTTCCTGTTGAATTCATGTCCATCATTTTTACATAGAATGTTCCAGGTCACAACAATTCACATCAAAGAAAAATCTTTTCTGATGTTGCCTCTGTTTGTTTTTGCCATTCAACTTAAATAAATGTCCTTTGGTGACTGATCTGGTTATTTACCAAACTTTATGAAATGGTATGTTATTTTCAGTGACAATCCTAAATGGACAAAGTACTGTATCAGAGATAATGGGAACTGCAGATGCTGGAGAAACCAAGATAACAAAAGTGTGGACAGAATCGGACATTTTTCCGATTTAATAAAACATTAACTCTGATTTCTCTCCACCGATACTGCCAGACCTGCTGAGCTTTTCCAGCAATTTCTGTTCCTGGGTCAGCTATGCTTGTACTTGCTGTTTTCAATATGAGGTATTTTCGTCAACATTCTGTTACCTTAATACAACTTGAATGTGAACCAAAGACCTGAAGCCATTAACAGCATGGTGGGTGATGCAGGAGATGGCAAAAGTATAATGTACGTACTTTTTCAAAATAGCACCAGTAGTTACTGTCAGTGATAACAAAGTGTGGAGCTGGATGAACACAGCAGGCCAAGCAGCATCTTAAGAGCACGGAAGCTGATGTTTCGGGCCTGTGTCAGCCTCCAGTCTTATGATTTCTGAAAAGGAGCCATTTCTTTTGTTATCCAGAGCACATATCATAGGTTTTAGGTCAACTCAAATTATGGATGCAAGCTTGACATATTTCACTTTTTGTTTTGTCTTATCTACACAAGTATAGCCACTGAACAGATGGAAATATCAGTCCCCTAAGTATGTCCCCCACAAACAAATGCATCTTAAGTTAGTTCAGAGTGTGTGTCTACAGCTGATATAGAAGCTGCAGTGTGTCAGTTCTATACTCTCTGGCACATTAGCAAAAAATTATCATGTTTACAGCATTGATGCTCATCAGGCAAACTGTTTTTACTTAGTCTTGTGCTCGAAATCAACATCTTCCCATTTACCTTATCTAACCCTGATAAGTTTACATCTTCTCTTTCATTACTGTGCCTGCCAGGTACTTGGCAATGTCCAAGGCATGACTGGATTCCCTCTTCATATCCAATGGACCAAGCCTTAACCTCGTAGTAGTATTATATTTGGTGTTTCGATGCTGACAGATGTTTGTAATGTTGTGACAATTGTTGAGCTTATCTACTATCAACAATGGGAAAAGACAACTTGCATGTGAGTAAAGTGTCTTTATTGCAAAACCGGAAGCCTCAAGATATTTTACAGAGCAGTAGGAACAGGAGTAGCCCATTGAATCTAGTTGATCAAACTCTTCAGCTCTCCCTGCGTGCTTCCCTTGTGCGCTCTCTCTCAGCAAAACTAAAGAACTGATCATTGTCAGAAAGGATCGAGGAGACCATGCCCCTATCTACATCAATGGGACTATGGTTGAGACAGTGGTGAACATCAGTGATGACTGTCAACCTGCCCTAGACTTCCCGCAATGGTCATGAAGGCTCCATTTACACAGCTTGTTGCTGGGGAATGGCTCCTAATGTCATCAAAGACCGGTTGCACCCTGGTAATGAACTCCTATAACCTCTTCGGTCAGGCAGAAGATTCAGAAGCCTGAACACACATACCAACTCATTGAGGAACAGTTTCTTCCCTGCTGTTATTATACTGATGAATGTGCTCTGTAGCCTGAAATAACACTGATCTTCCTGATGTTGATTTCGCCTAGCACACACCCTGTGCAATGCAACCTTAATGCCTCTAAGTCCTTTTGACCTGTTCATCCTTGCTTACAATGATCTGCCTGTACTGCTTGTAAACAAAGCTTTTCACCATACTTTGGTGCACCTGACTGTAAATCAATCAATCTATGCCTTTTAATGGCACTATCCTCATAAATTTTTGATTATCAATAGCGTAAAAGGTGATCAGCCTGTACTTTAAATATACTTAAAGACTGAGCTTCCAAAGCCCCCTGAGGTAGGGAATTCCAAAGATTCACAACCATCTGAGTATTTTTTTAAAAATTCTCATCGTCATGGTCCTAAATGGCGTTCCCTTTTTGAAAAAAAATTTTTATCCCCTACTCCCAAACTCTCCAACCAGGGCAAACATCTTAGGCACATCTGCCCAGTCTATCCGTGAAGTATTTTGTAGGTTTCAATGAGATGATCCCTCGTTTTTAGAAACTGTAGGGCATACAGGCCCAGTGTGCCCAGCCTCTCTGTCTCTCTCTCTAGGGCAGTCCCACCATGCTGGGAGCAAGTCTGGTAAATTTTTCATTGCACTCCTTGTATGGCACAATATCTTTCCTGAGCTAAGGAGGCTAAAATTGCGCATATCACTCCAGGTATAGTCTAATTTAGCCTCTGTACAATTGAAGCGAGGTTTCACAATTCCTACACTCACATTCTCTCTCAATAAAAGCAAACATTCCATTCAACTTCCTAACAGCTCACTGCACCTGCGTGTTTGCCTTCAGACCCTTATTGATGAGGATCCCCAAGTCTCTACACTTTCTAGCCTCTCAAAATTTAAGAAATAATTTTCACATCCGTTCTTACCAAAGGTTATCTGTTAACGTGTTTCCACGTTGTATTCCATCCTCCATGTTCTTGCTCAATCACTAAGTCTGTCCAAACTCTCCTGAAGTTACTTAACATATTCCTCACCGTGCGCATTCATACTTAACTTGTTATCAGCTGCAAATTTGGAAATAGTGCATTCAAATTTTTGCACTTTGAAGAAACATGTAATTGTTGTAAGCCATGTAACAGTCGTTTACAGATTGATCATTGCTTATGGGCCAGGTATGTCTTTTAAAACATTTCCCAATCCAACTTAATTTGTGCCTTATGCTTTCATAATTTCCTTTATTCAAATTTAACAGCCTTGCTTCAGGTTGAGCTACCTCATTTTCAAACGTAATGTGAAAATCTGTAACATTGTGGTCACTTATCGCTCAAGGTTCTTTGGCAACAAGTTTGTTATTAGCCCTTTTTTATTACACAATATTAGAACCAAAGTAATCTGCCTTCTCTTTGACTGTTCAACATGTACATCTAGAAGACCATCCACAAGATGCTTCAGAAAGTCATCCTCTTCTCACTTGGTTTACCCAGTCTATATGGAGATTGAAGTCACCCAATCTTGTCTTATCTCCTGATTTTATACTATGCCTTACACTGCCACTGTTATTTGGTGGCATATAATAACTCCAACCAATGTCCTTCTTTGCTGTTTTCTAAGTTCCACCCAAACCAATTCCATACATTTGTAAGCGCTCAGACTCAAAACAATGTACTGATCCCATCTTGTATCATCAGCACAAGTCCACCTCTCTTTTTTTTCTTGTCTATCCTTCCTAAATGTCAAATGCCCTTAAGTATTCAGTACTCAGTCCTGGTTGCTATGCAGCTGTATTTCTGTGATGCCAATTAAGTGACAAATATTTGCCTATTTATGCCTTTTGATCATCTACCTTGTTGCATGCATTCTGGTAGAGTGATCTTAACTTCCCTATCTTGATCCCGTTCCATATTTAAAGCCTTCTCAATGCTTGGCTTTGTCACTCCTGTCTTCTCGTCTCCCTTGTATCTTTTCTACTTCCTCCTACCAGCTTCTAGTTTGGGTTACTCCACGGGTTCCTATCCCCCGATAAGCTTGTTTAAACCAGTCCCTCCTGAGGGAAAATCACTGAAGAAACCCAAATCAGAGGCTGGCAGCTTAGTAGATCTACCCCTTGCTCATGCAGTTGAGTTTCAAGGTTAAAAGGAAGTAGCAAAAAATCCTTGAGGCATAGTGGGTGCGCTTATTCCTTTTCCAGTACCTTCTGCCCTTCACTCTTGACCTGAAAATAAGAGCTCACATGGTGTGAGAGCCAGCAGATTGCCATTGCGGTATTCAAGGCGCTAGCGAGTTTTGAGAAGATTTGTAGCTCAGGTTGAGGTTCTGGATGTAAGTTTGCTCGCTGAGCTGGAAGGTTCGTTTTCAGATGTTTCGTCACCATTGTAGGTAACATCATCAGTGAGCCTCCGGTGAAGACATGACCCACTATCACTAGTATCCTTACATACAGATGAGGAAGGACACCACTTTGATTGGGACAGCACATCCATCCCAGGACAAGCGAAACACAGACACGCATGAGAATTCCTAGAAGCATGGCATTTCAACCGGAACTCCATCGACAAACACATTGATTTGGAGCCCATCTACTACCCTCTGAGAAAAAGAACAGGAAATGACATCACCAATGCAGGAAATGACATCACCAACCCAAGGAAACCTAATCAGATAAATAGAAAGCGGGACATAACACCAGCGCTTCATCGGAGGCTCACTGATGATGTTACCTAGAATGGTGACGAAATGTCTGAAAACTAACCTTCCAGCTCAGCGAGCAAACTTACATCCAGTATTCAAGGTGCCCTCCTCCGATGTGCCTTCAAGCAGAGTGTCTGTACCTTATTTGAATATTAACCAAATTATTGCAGTGAACCTAATCTCACCCTTGCCTAATAGTCCACATTGATGCCATTTCAGTGACGAGATGGCACTTCACCATTGTGCTCCAGATTTTAGGACCAAGAACTATTAATCTTGAACAGGTAATACGTATTAAGTATCAGCTTCCAGGTCCCCAGTCTGATCTGAGAAATTAACGTATTATCAGGCTGCAAACAGCCTCCAGGAATTGGAATCTGAGGTTTCCTTTAAATTCTTTTGCAGAAAGTAAAATGATTAAAAATTTGTTGTATTTAAAAAGCAGCCTCCACTATTGTGACACAAGTGAGATCTTAATGTTGACGTGGATCCTGGACATAGCTTCAGTATGTAAAAACTTTGTCCCTTCCTCCCTCCTGTTGAAGATTGACTTCTCTTGAGGAGATTCAACATTCACAGATTAATATTGATGGTGAAGACTCAAGTTTTTTGGGTGTCATCACATTAGAACTGCAGCCAGCGTATATGTGGGGTTAGTTGCTATAATGCTTTGAAAATAAGAATTAGAAGTTCCAGCAAAAGTTTTGAGGCAAGGCACCCACGCCTAGTACACAATATAAAAGAATATCAGGCAGAATATGTGGACAGTAAAATGGAGTCACTGTCCTGGGCCTTTTCAGGCAGGATAATTCTGTTTCTCTCAGCTGCTACTTGATATTCCGAACATTTTCCAACATTTTCTGCTTATATTTCAGAATTCCAGCACACTCAATATTTTGGATTTTGTGTTACGCTCTTTCATTGAAGTTGGTGCACAAGAATATGGAGGCAATTTGCACATTTGTCCAGCAACTTGAGTAGGTTTTGCTGTGGTGATCTTGAATGCACAGTCAATTGGAATGAGAGGTGTACTACAACAACAATTTTCAATTATATAGCCCCTTTTAACGTGGCAAAATCTCCCTAATCACTTAGTGTAGTAAAGCAATGTTTGCCTCAGAACTGCTTAAGATGTTATCCGAGCAGGTGATCAAATTCTTGGGCATTTATATGGTACCTTTCTCGGTCACCCAAAGTCTCAAAGTGCTGTACAATCTGGGAGGAATTAGATAAGGAGAGTTGGAATGGAGAGAAACCTGAATAAGCAGGTAGATTTAGGGAAAGAATTCCAAAGATCAGCTAAACACAGGGCCACTAATGGTGAAGGAAAGATGTCTGAGATGAGCAGAAGTCCAGAATTGGTTTTATGTTATCTGTGTTTTTCTTGTCAAAATTTTGAAAACTTTGAAGAGAATTTTATGCTGCATTGCCATTTTTCTGTGGCTGTCTTCATTTGCAACTGGCAAGGAGTTCAACTGGCATTCCCATCAATTAGTTGCTGAGGAATTCCTGGTATGTCATTTTGTCCAGCTGTAGCAAGAGAAGAGAATTAACACGGCGCCTCATGGGAGGTTTGCACGAGAAGGCTTTCTGACTGTCTAAAGTGATAAAGTAAATTTTTCAATTTTCATGCTAGCTGTGTAGGCACATATTTAACCTACAGGCGTATGTACAAAAGATGCAATTGACCGAATGATCCCTGGATAATTCACCACAGTATCACCTTCCACGTCAGGTGGCCCACTAGTCACGTAATCGACAGTCAGTTGCTGCCCAGAATTTTTGAGAAATTTGATGTTTCTTGGGTTGGATTCTGAGTAACCTGTTTCTTTCATGTCACTAAGTGAGCTATGTTATCCTATTGACAGAATTGTAGGTCCAACTGTTTACTTCTCCAGAATTCTGTTTTCAAGATTTTATGGGCAAAACAATAGTTTTTAAGCTACAAGTTCCTAGCCTAAGACCTGAAGAAGGACCAATGCAAAAATAACTAGGGCGAACGGACTGGGGTGAATTGTTGCATCTAGAGCTGCGCCCAACATTGAATCTCAACAGAAAGAGCAGTGGAGAAAGTCCTGAAAATACTCAAGTCAGGCAGAGTCCGTGGATAGAAATGCTACAATTTTTCGGGTTTTCTGACTTTTCTGAGAACTAATAACAGACAACTAAAATATCCTTAAGCAGAGGGAGGCAAACAAACAATGAACACGAACAAGTACAAAAATGAAAATAAAAATCATGTCAGAGGGAAGACTATGTTTTCTTTTAGGTTGGAATTCCTGGAGTGGAACTGGCGGAGATTTGAACTTGTATGCCAAAGTAAAATACTATGTTGGATGTTGGAAATCTGAAATAAAAGCAGAAAATTCTGCAGATGAGAAAATTAGAACAGGAAATAGTGAAGCTGTATTGGATCTACATGATGGATTATTAGCTGGGCCACTGGTAATATATTAGCTGCAAAATACAATCATAGAACATAGAACATTACAGCACAGTACAGGCCCTTCGGCCCTCGACGTTGTGCCGACCTGTCATACCGATCTGAAGCCCATCTAACCTACACTATTCCATGTACGTCCATATGCTTATCCAAAGACGACTTAAATGTACCTAAAGTTGGCGAATCTACTACCGTTGCAGGCAAAGCATTCCATTCCCTTACTTCTGAGTAAAGGAACTACCTCTGACATCTGTCCTATATCTTTCACCCCTCAATTTAAAGCTATGCTCCCTCGTGCTCGCCGTCACCATCCAAGGAAAATGGCTCTCCCTATCCACCCTATCTAACCCTCTGATTTTTTTATATGTCTCAATCAAGTCACCTCTCAACCTTCTCTCTAATGAAAACAGCCTCAAGTCCCTCAGCCTTTTCTCGTAAGACCTTCCCTCCATACCAGGCAACATCCTAGTAAATCTCCTCTGCACCCTTTCCAAAGCTTCCACATCCTTCTTATAATGCGGTGACCAGAACTGTATGCAATACTCCCAAGTGCGGCCGCACCAGAGTTTTGTACAGCTGCAGCATAACCTCTTGGTTCCGGAACTCGATCCCTCTATTAATAAAAGCTAAAACACTGTATGCCTCCTTAACAGCCCTGTCAACCTGGGTTGCAACTTTCAAGGATCTGTGTACATGGACACCGAGATCTCTCTGCTCATCTACACTACTAAGCATCTTACCATTAGCCCAGTACTTTACCTTCCGGTTACTCCTACCAAAGTGCATCACCTCACATTTGTCTGCATTAAACTCCATTTGCCACCTCTCAGCCCAGCTCTGCAGCTTATCTATGTCTCTCTGCAACCTACAGCATCCTTCATCACTATCCACAACTCCACCGACCTTAGTGTCGTCTGCAAATTTACTAACCCATCCTTCTACGCCCTCATCCAGGTCATTTATAAAAATGACAAACAGCAGTGGACGCAACACCGACCCCTGCGGTACACCACTAGTAACTGGTCTCCAGGATGAACATTTCCCATCAATTACCACCCTCTGTCTTCTTTCAGCAAGCCAATTTCCGATCCAAACTGCTATATCTCCACAATTCCATTCCTCTGCATTTTGTACAATATCCTACTGTGGGGAACCTTATCGAACACCTTGCTGAAATCCATATACATGCTTTTGAAGCTGTAATGTTTTTCTTGTTTTTTTTAAACATGCTATTTTGCATTTTTAAACTTGCATGAGATAAATCCAGAACAGCCAATGACTGATCACTCAGATAGTAAGAATTGCCGATGCTGCAGTCAAAGATAACGCACTGTGGAGCCGGAGGATCTCAGCAGGCCAGGATCGGGACCTGAAACGTCAACTTTCCTACTCCTAAATGACTGATCACTGTTGTAAGCAAAATAAAATTCGATATGAAGTGTGGCATTTTTAATATTCAAGTATTTGCAGGCCTGGAATATTACTGATTGGATGCAGATTAAAAATGCAATGCTGCTGAGCTAAAACATTAAAACTTTATCCCTCTTCTGCTCTGGTGTGACACTTCCTTTCCCAAACCATCTCCCTGAGTTTGCTTCAGTCCCGATCACAACTCATCATTCCTGTTTCCTTACCGGGTAGCAGTTGCCAGTCTCGTTGGTTTGATCTACAGTCCTTATGCAGGTTCTCATAGGTGGCGTGATGATGTTCTAACCTCTGCCACCTGGCCCTCTTGTGCATGGCTGGTGGAACTAAAGCTGTCATCTTGTTCCGTAATCTTGGAAACATGATTGCATGCTTCTTAGTAATCAGACAATTCTGTAGTTTTTGCAGTTCTGCTATCTGATGCTTTGCCCTGTTTTGAATTTTGGTTATTCATCCTTTGAATTAATTACACAATAGATATATTTTATCTTCTAAAACATCCAGAAAAATCTATTTTAGAGCTTTTTTGTGTTTCCTGCGCATTCTGAACTGCCTGTGTTGGTGAGCTGTCTTGTTGACTTGCTGCAGCTGATAGGACTTTGACATTTGAATTGATTTCTTAGGTCAAACATCAAAAACTTATTTTTGAAAAGTGCCATGGCTTTCCACTGTGTATTTTTGAAAGATTATTATCACAGCTTCCTTTATTTCTAAGGAGGCCTTTAAAAACGAAGGGTTCAACAAAGTAGACGCGGAGAAGATATTTTTACTTGTGGGAGGAACTAAGACTGGAGGTTATAAATATAAGATAGTTGCCAATATAGCTAAGAGGGAAATTCGAATAAACCCTTTTACCCAGAGAGTGGTGATAATCTAGAATTCACCACCACAGGGAGCAGTTAAGCAAAAAAGGTATCACTGAATTTAAGGAGAGGCTGGACAAACAGAAGAAGAATAAAGGCTATATTGTAAGGATGAAATGAAGTGGGAGGTGACCTCTTTGTGTAAACACTGACGAGGGCCAGATGGGCCAAATGGCTTGTTTCTGTGATGTGGATTCTGCATGGTTTTGTGACACACGTTAGAACTTGGAAAGATTTTCTTATTGTGTATTCAGATTGTGTGCCTTTACTTTTTCTTTCTCCCTTTTTTGTCTAGCATCCCCTTAATGTGTCCGTGTTTTTATGTTCTAAGGCACTGCTAATTTTCAAAATTTGCCTGGCAGACTTGAAGAGTCTTTCAGTTTTCACTTTATCCTTGTATAACTTAACACTCAGACTGAGACCTGATGACTTCGATAAGGACAAGCGGTATGTTTTACATATTTTGCTCTGTGGCCATTTTGTTTTTGTTGGATTGAATTAGATACAAATTCAGCAACCACAGTGCAGTGAACTGCTAAATTGAACATTCTGGGCTTGATTTCTGTTCATTTAAATTCTTTGAGTTTGACTTCATTCTTTATACACTGAGGATTGGTCCTGTGTAAACATTGGATAGAAAGAATTTGTACCTCTTGTTGCATCATTCACAGCTTAAATATGTCTCTGTGATACTTCAGTGTCAGTGAGCTGCTGTTTAACTGGAGATGTTATTGTGTGGAAATGCAACAGAAGTTGAGATTTCTCTCGTCACAATGGGGGATATGGCTGTATGATCTGCTTTATTGGCACTAGCTGAGGAATAAGTATTGGCGAGGGTGTCAGTGAGAACTTCATTGCCCTTCTTTGAAGCAGTGACTGTGGGGTCTTTTACGTCTGAGCAGGGAGCAGGGATTCAGACTTGGTTAAAAGCTTTGTCTGAACGACAGCACTTCTAACTCTGCAGCATCCTTTCCATACTGCAATGGGATGTAAGTCTAGATTAAATCCAAGGGTGGGGATTAAGCCCATACTTTACTGACTTGGCTGAGCATTGCTACTTGCTGAGCCAAGGCTGACTTCTAATACGTAGGTTGAAATCTGATACTTCAGTCCTAGGACATTGTGCTTTGAGAATTGTCTCAAAGGGTAATTCATTTGGACACACCCTGAGGACTGCAAAGGGAGCAGTAGACTCAGCCTGCCTTGCATTTGCGCCTTAAATACGATGACTCCCTTGAAGATGGAGCCCAACTGTGAGACCAAATGGAAGCCTAGTCAATTCTGAGTCTTTCAGAGATCTGTTCCAAAGTCAATATTTGGGATTGTCTCATGTGGCTGGTGGGTGGTTTGTAACTGGAAGCAAAGAAAGGTGAAGTGTAACCTATTTCTTCCATGTGTGGTTGAAATTCCCAGAGGCTGGATGTTTTGGAAAAATTAAGCAGCAAGCTGAAGTGGAAAACACATTTCCTGAGCAGAAGTGATTTAAATAGTCTGGAAAGTACCTGTAACTGAAGCCTTGAGAATGGGGCGTTCAGGAACTAAGCAGCTTCCGATATGGAGAATGAACCTCTGGTTTCCCATGAACAGTTTTTTCATTTTCCTTCCAGTGTGCTTTTGAGGTTCAGTTCAGAAGTTGCAGGTGGGCTTTTTCTAGCTAAAGAAAACATGGAAACAGTCTGGTAACTGGACCTGGAAATTTTTGGTTTCAGAGAGGCTTACTTAGTTTGTATCTTTTCCATTTGTTGATCCAAATAATAAACACTCAGTTTCGTTGAGGTTGGTTGGCTCACCGAGCTGGTTTGTTCCGCAGACGTTACGTTACCGTGCTTGGTAACATGCTCAGTGCAACCTCTGATGAAGTGTCGGTGTGTTTTCCTGCCTGGGTTTTAAAAACTCTGGGGTCCTGAAATGTTAAAGGGATAATATTTGTTCTGCTGACATGTAAGAAATTAGGTGCTAAGCTAAGCCGTTGGCGCCTGTCTCGCAGACAAAATGTGGTAATCTAATTATACTCTGCTCTCTGTAAATGTTGAACTAAGGCTAAAAAGATGAGGAACTGTCCAGTTGTACACATAGTTTTTGGGCAGCTGACCTTTGCTTCTAATGTTAGGTGATTAAGTCATGTATTATCACTGTTGCTAGGCATATGACTATGGGGAAGTAAAAAGTTGTATCTTGCATACATGACTGACTGTGATGTAAAATCCTATGTAAAGGGAAGATGGTTCCCTTATTGGGGGGCATCACTTGTCATGGCTCCGCAAGCCCTGCAAAGATTGCTAAGTGATCCTCCAAAAGCTTATACTTAAATAAACTGTGGCTGTTCACAGAAGTTGGCATATTACATTTGTATAAAGTGTGTAGGAATCTCCTAAAAAGGGAACCCCACGTTTTGAGGCGAGGATGGGATTCCAGTATATATGGAACTTCTAGGTGAACTGAATAAGTGATCGGCTGTGTGATGGTGACTTGAGACGCATGGGCCCACAAGGTAAGATTTACCTTGATCTCTCTTATTAACCTGTCACTCAGTCAACCCCTCGTCCTCTTGCACACTGTAGTGATGGAATCTCCGAAATAACTTACGCATTTGCACCCTGACGAGTTTGCCTCAGGAAGGTTAGAGTCCTCCAGTGGCCGGGGTTCGAGCCCCCAGGTCAGGTAAAATTGACTACATAAGTCTGGGGGTTAGTATAAGAATGGTAAAGTAGAGTAAGTGTTCAAACGTAGGTATAGAATAGTTACAGTGTCTGTCTGTCTTAACCACCCTGCCTTAGACCGGTTGTTAAGAGGGGAGATTCCCCATGCAAAGGTCAGGACTCTGAAGTGGGTGTTGAGACTAAGGACGCTGGTGTAGTATATAGAAATAAGTAAAAGGTAAAGGGGTTAAAAATGGGACAAACGTTAAATAAGTCGGGTGTTGGAACCCCTTTACATGCCTAAATAAGAAATTGGGAAATGAAATTTTGCCAATAGGGGGAACTTGGGATGTAGATAAATGCACAAAAGCAGAAGAGGCAATTTGGAAACATAATATGGGGACAAAATGGACAACTCTAATATCCATGTGGAGAAAGACTGCTGAGGAAGTAACGAATAAATTATGTGGGAATAAAATTGCGGTAACTCCTGACACATCTGGCTTGCTGATGTTGTTCCAAAGTAATGACATCGATGAGCAAGATGAGGAGGACAGGAGTCGGCACCCCTCTGCCCCACCAGGCATGCCCATCCAGAATTCTTTCTATGTGCAAAACCTTTTTGAGGCAATCCTCCTCCCTGAACAATTGGCTATTATCAAATGCACTGCCCATGCCTCCAATGACTCTGCAGTTACTTTGGGCAACGCTTGGTCTGATAAGGCTGCCAAATAGGCTGCTGCAGATCAAACTTTTATTGAGCCCTCTATGAGCAAACAGGCGATAAATCACTCGCCTTCTTCTAATACGACAGGCATGCCAGACATTGTCACTGTGCAGCATTTACAGGAGGGGCTCCCAGTCCGTTGCGATGGATTGCCTCCCTTCCAGGTTTCCTCCATAGTGGAATGTGTATGGGGTCGAGTTCAATGTGTTTATTAATAGCCTGCTTCGTGGAGTACCATGCTTCCACGAATTCTCATGGTTGTCTCTGCCTAGCCTGTCCCAAGATCTTGGTGTTATCCCAGTCAAAGTCATGGTTCTCCTTGTCCATGTGGGTTGAGATGAGTGAGTATTAGTCCAATGAACACCAACTGGCTACAAAAAGACATGACCGATACTCACTCATCTCAATCCACATGGACAAGGAGAACCATGACTTTGACTGGGATAACACAAAGATCTTGGGACAGGCTAGACAGAGACAAGCACGAGAATTCGTGGAAGCATGGTACTCCACGAAGCAGGCTATTAATAAACACATTGAACTCGACCCCGTATACATTCCACTACGGAGGAAACCCAGAAGTGAGGCAATCCATCACAATGGACCCCAGAGTTTAAGAACCAGGCGGGAAAACACACCGACGCTTCGTCAGAGGCTGCACTGAGGACGTTACCAAGCACGGTAACGAAATGTCTGCGGAACAACAAACCAGCTCGGTGAGCAAGCCAACCAACCTCAACACCCACAACCCGATCTACTCCAAAATTCAGTTCTGATTGTGATAAGGGAGGCTGAGGAATAATTACAGACTGGCAGTACTGTGGAATACATTTGCTAGTAAAAGCAGAGGAGTGATTTTAAGATGGCTTCTGGTCGATATATAACTTTCCTGCCTATGGGGGAGACACTACAGTGCAGAAATAGCATTAGATAACTTGTTAGGATAAAGACAAAATGGGAACAATGCTGTTTGCCAAACGCACCCTACTGTATTTAAAAATGCCTATAATCCCATGTTATAAAAATAGAACCTGAATTAGCTTAGTCTATGTGTATTAAAATAAAATCGCCAGATCATGAACAAAGAATAGTATATGATGGATATGTTGAATATGGTGCCAGTCAAATGGCAGCTTTGTTTTGGGTGAATGAGTGTCTCTTGTGCTGTTACAGTTGCAACATCCAGCCAAGTTGAGAGAATTCTGACAGAATGGCAGAAAAAGCTCAACAGGCCAAGCAGCCTACTCCTCTTCCTAGGATTTTTTGGTTTTGTAATGATTTATTGTGGTTGCTTGCATATGATTTTGCCCATTTGATATTACTACATTTAAAGTAGTAATGCAACATTAAAAATGTAAAATCATTTCAGAAATAGTTGAAGATCAGAAAGACAATCTCTCTGCAGAGCATAGCTCAAGTGTCGAACATTTTGTCCTAAAACATTATTGGAACAGCTTGCATAGATTCGTTCAAGTAGGAAATACATATTCTGGTTTGGAGAAAAAGACACCAGCATAAGCTTGATTGCTTAAATTGAGCTTCTCTTCCTGATCTCTGGCATAGTTTTATTCCGTAAGAGAAAAACAATTTTGCATTTTAAAGAGTACGTTACTGCATTTAGTGCTGAAGTTCAGGTGAATGCCTACATGTTACTCGCTCTGCTTGCTGCACTCTTGGACTACAGAATACACTATCCCCAGCTGGCACTGCAGCAACTTGCTGAAGCTTTTTCAAAGCACCTCCCAAATGCATGACCACCATCATGTTGAAGGACAAGGGCAGCAGGTGCCAGGGGCCACTATCACCTCCAGATTGCCCTCCATTTTCACAACATCCTGACTTGGATGCATTGCCTGCGCTCCATGATCACTGGGGTTAGAACCTAGGAACTGCCTATCTAATGGCGCTGTGGGTGCACTTTCATCACAAGGGAGCTACAGTAGAATAGTTGAGGGAAAAAGCAATGGTTACCCCTCGGGATCAAGGAAATGCTGCAAGTTTAGATTACTCACACCAACTCTTGGTGGACAAATACAGTGTATGGAGGAGCAAAGGAAAGGAATACTTGTCAGATAGATAAAGAATTTGCATCTAAGTGTGTAGAGTAAGGGCATCTGATTTTCTCTTCCACTGCATTGTGTCATCTGAATTTACACTCTCTCGACTGCACTCAGCAAAGTTATTTTGAAGGGCTCTACCTGACAGGAAACAGCTGAGCATCCCTCAGTCCGTAAGTTGGGAGTATGACCCACAATGCAGTGTTAATGAGAGCTTGTTCAAGTTTTTCAAGATCAAGGAGGAAAATCTATTCCCTTAGGGTTTCCACTGATTCAGCAATTGGGTTTCCACATTCCAGTGGATCCTGGGTCTGCAAAGCTGCTGAGCATCACGCTTATGGTAGTGACATTCTGTGGTTACTCCATCTGAATGGAGATGATGATTAACTGGGCAGCCTGATAGAAATATGGGCAGAAGAGGAAATTATTTAGTCCTTTCAGCCTGTTCCTCCTTACAGTAAGATCATGACTGATCTCAAACCTAACTCCATGTATCCACTTTTGTCTCATAGCCCTTGAATACCTTTGATATCCTATTGATCTCAGATTTAAAATTAACAGTTCCCATCTTGCATCAAATGCTATTCATGGAAGAGAAGTCCCAATTTTTTATTACTCTTCTTATAAGTTGAATTATTTCCCAACTACGTCCATTAAAGTATCAATTACAGAATCACAGGATTTTTACTGCACGGAAGAAAGCTATTTGTTCTGCTGGGCCTATGCAGCCTGTTCAAAGGAATAATATGCCAAGCTTTGCCCTGTCACTTTCTGCCCATAACCCTGCACATTTTTCTTTATTGGAGAACGTTGTTCTTATCGTCAATTAAATCCTCCTCCACCACATTTTCGGGTACTGTTTTTCCAAATCCTAACCACTCACTGCAATTACTGCACTGTAATGAATGAAAAATTTCCATCTCCATGTGCCTTAATTGTGTCTGATGTGGCACTTTTCCTCTCTTGAGAGCTTAAACAGCTTGCATTTTGGGATGTTTTAACTTCCTCATTTTCAATTACAAAACGCGGTGGTAGAATCTAACTCCATTCCAGAATGCGCTCTGTTCTAGCATCGGAACAATATAGAGGCCATTTGAGTGTCAATTGTGCATAAACCCATATTCATACAAATTGAAGTGCCTTGTTTATTTTGGCAAATTCAAAGTTCACGCAACCTACATTTAAGCAGTTCCAATATTTAATTCCCAGCACAAATTCTGAGTCTATCCTGGCTTAATATGCACCCACCTCTGGAGTACATTTTGAGCTGCATTCAAATTTTGCAACATTGCAATATAAACAGGGATTTTCAACATTGGTTACCTTTATTTTTTTTCTTAAATCTTCTAGATATAAATGTTCATCTAACTTGTAATGTTCATCTAGGGCAGCACGGCCTCACAGCGCTAGGGACCTGGGTTCGATTCCAGCCTCAGGTAACTGTCTGTGTGGAGTTTGCACATTTTCCCCGTGTCTGCGTGGGTTTCCTCCAGGTGCTCCGGTTTCCTCCCACAGCCCAAAGACGTGCAGGCTAGGTGGATCAGCCATGCTAAGATTGCCTGTAGTGTTCAGGGGTATGTGGGTTATAGGGGGATGGGTCTGGGTGGGATGCCCCAAGGGGCGGTGTGGACTTGTTGGGCCTAAGAGCCTGTTTCCACCCCGTAGGGAATCTAAGTCTAAATCTAAATCTAATCTAATCTAACGGGGTGGGATGGTGGCTCAGGAGCAACAGTCACTGGTCTGATTTCAGTATCAGTAATCACATCAGATTTGTTTTATTTTAAATTCACTTGTGAGCTGTGGACATCCCTGGTTGGGCCAGAATTTATGCCTATCCCTAGTTATCCTTGAGAAGTTGGTGGAGAGCTGCCTTCCTGAGTTGCTGTAGTCCATGTGCTGTATTGGTTTTGTTTGCAGTGTGAGAAGTTCCCTCGGATATATAGATTTTTGACTTGTTGGAGGCAGAGCATCTTGTGCTGTGTGCGAGTAGGAAAGACAGCATAGCTTGAAGTTTAGAAGTATCTTTCACAACCTTGGAGTATCCCTAAGTGCTGTACTTTTGAAGTGAGGTCTTCATTCTAATACAGGAAACAAAGCAGCCAATCTGCGTGCAGCACAAATCCACTATCGTTGTCTTGGTGATGTTAATTTAAATATTGGCTGGGACATTGTGGAGAACTACCTTGTCCTTTTACACCCAATTCAGACAACTCAACTAATGTTGCATCTAAAGTCTACCTCCTTGACAGTGCAGTACCTTGTACCGTGCTGTTGGTGTCAGGTCGTGGAGCTAAATCTTCTAATGTGGGCTGTGTGTTATCAGCTGAATCACAGCTGAAGTCTAAAATAAGAGTTGGTGGAGGGGGGTGCTCAATGATTGTGAGAAATATTAGAAGGCACCCATTTTGGGCAGTTAGTGCACCTCCTAATAAAGGTTTGTTGGTTAATGTTTATAAAGAGCAACTGAAATCAAAAGTTATCTTTCCTTGGCTGTGCCTGGTTATGTAAAAGGGCTGATATACCATCTTCCATCTACAAAAACCTGCTTTTCTGTTTACCCAAATCCTAGGTTCTGATCTGGACCTGCTGGAAAATAAATTAGGAAGTGACGATGATAAGCTAATAACAGTGCTGCTTTTCCAAAGTTAGTCCAGAAGTGATAAAGTGCCTGTTGATTGGTGTTGGTGGGAGCCCTAGGAGCAGCAGTCACTGGTCTTGGAAATGTACGCTGCGCAAGTAGTTTAGTGGGGTTTAAATAACACTGAAGACCAGACAGAGATCTTTTAAGATCAGGAAGATTTTCAATAGGGTGGACTTAGGAAAGATGTTTTAATTTGTTGGAGAGACCAAAACTGGGAGTCGTGAATGGAATTGACCAAATATTGCAAATGCTGGAAATTTGAAATATAAACAGAAAAACGCTGGAAGTGCGCAGGTCATGAAGATGTAAACAAAGAGAAACAAATTTAATAAATGTTACAGGTCAATAACCTTTTGTTAGCGGTGATACCATAAGGAGTGACAAATTACAAATACATCTTAAGGGAAAGTTAGATAAACAGATGTAGTAGAAAGGAATAAAAGAATATATTGATGGCATTAACTGGAAGTTGTGCAGACCATGAACAGAAGTTGAGCCATAAAATCTGTTCTGTATAGTAAATTCCAAATAACGCAGGTTGTTATTCATATTGCATTTTTGATTTTCTCATTAATTTACGGGATATGGGCATCACTGGCCACACTGGCATTTGTTGCCCATGCTGAGTTTCCTTGGCAATGAACCACCTCAGTCCAGCGGTGTAGGTACACCATACTGTTAGGAAGGGAGTTCCAGAATTCTGACCAGTTAATAGTGAAGAAATGCTGATAGGTGAGGGTGGTGTGTAAAAGCGATGGGGATGAGTGTGGCAGATTGGTGGGTATGTGAGATCTTACAGATAATGTTCCCATTCATCCCTTCTTATGGTCTTGTCTTGATTAGTAAGGGGATCAAGTGTTACAAGGAGAAGGCAGGGGAATGGGTTTGAGAAATCTACCAAACATGACTAAATGGTGGAGTACACTTGATGGATTGAATGGTCTAATTCTGTGGCTACATCTTGTGGCCCTTGACCTTTTAGTTGGTAGAAATTGAGAATTTTGAAGGTGCTTTCGAATGAGCCTTAGTGAATGCTTGTTTAAATGGGATTTCATCTCCCATGTAATGATAAAATGTTTTATTTAAACAAAACAGACATATGAAAATGCTTGGTTCACCTGGACTTCAGCATTCTGCATCACTTGGCAAAAGACAGTGTCTGTGGTTACATTCCCCACAGCTCTCAGCACAGTCTCACTGATCAATACTGTGAGATTATTTAAATCCTAGTGTCTCTGGGTTTAAAATTAATGGAATGTTTCCTTGGCCATATGTCATGAAACCTTCTGTTTAATCTCTACTGCCTTGTCCTCTACCACAACCTTCCCTTTTGTTTCTCCTTCACCCTCACTCCTGCCTCCCCACTTGTTCAAAACCTATTATATTTCTAACTTTTTTCTAATATTGGTGAAGAGCAATTGACTGTGGATGTTGGCTCTGTTTCTGTCTGTGCAGTTTCTGATGGACCTGTTTTCTAGCATTTTCTGTTTTTAGTTCACATTTCCAGCATCTGCAGTAATTTGTTTTCCCCTCAAAAACTAATGTTGTTCCAAGTAACGTTTGAGAGGGGAGAGACCTTTTGACTAAGGAGTTGAGGGTATGGAGAGTGGATCAGCAGGTAAGGGAAATTTAACATCTCCATCAAATCGGCCATGGTGTGATTGGTGGTGTAGTCTCAAGTGGCCAAACAGCTTAATCTTACTCCGATTTCTTATGATCTTCTGAGACAATTTAAATCTTTGAGCATAACCTTGAACAAAACTGATGTTTGGGTCTTTCGGTCTGAGGATACAGATTGGGCTTTTGAAACAGAATCAAGGCAGGAGAAAAGAAATCAGGTATAGTAGTAGTCTTCTGAATCTAAAGTGCTTGCTTCAAAGTCAAATTGAACAAGCTGTGAGGATTCAGTACCTTGCAACAAGCATAATGGGACTTCAAGACAAAGCTCTTCAAATCTTGCATTCCATTATAATAAAATGTGAGGCTGGATGAACACAGCAGGCCAAGCAGCATCTCAGGAGCACAAAAGCTGACGTTTCGGGCCTAGACCCTTCATCAGAGAGGGGGATGGGGAGAGGGAACTGGAATAAATAGGGAGAGAGGGGGAGGCGGACCGAAGATGGAGAGTAAAGAAGATAGGTGGAGAGAGTACAGGTGGGGAGGTAGGGAGGGGATAGGTCAGTCCAGGGAAGACGGACAGGTCAAGGAGGTGGGATGAGGTTAGTAGGTAGCTGGGGGTGCGGCTTGGGGTGGGAGGAAGGGATGGGTGAGAGGAAGAGCCGGTTAGGGAGGCAGAGACAGGTTGGACTGGTTTTGGGATGCAGTGGGTGGGGGGGAAGAGCTGGGCTCGTTGTGTGGTGCAGTGGGGGGAGGGGACGAACTAGGCTGGTTTCGGGATGCAGTAGGGGAAGGGGAGATTTTGAAACTGGTGAAGTCCACATTGATACCATATGGCTGCAGGGTTCCCAGGTGGAATATGAGTTGCTGTTCCTGCAACCTTCGGGTGGCATCATTGTGGCAGTGCAGGAGGCCCATGATGGACATGTCATCTAAAGAATGGGAGGGGGAGTGGAAATGGTTTGCAACTGGGAGGTGCAGTTGTTTGTTGCGAACTGAGCGGAGGTGTTCTGCAAAACGGTCCCCAAGCCTCCGCTTGGTTTCCCCAATGTAGAGGAAGCCGCACCGGGTACAGTGGATGCAGTATACCACATTGGCAGATGTGCAGGTGAACCTCTGCTTAATGTGGAATGTCATCTTGGGGCCTGGGATGGGGGTGAGGGAGGAGGTGTGGGGACAAGTGTAGCATTTCCTGCGGTTGCAGGGGAAGGTGCCGGGTGTGGTGGGGTTGGAGGGCAGTGTGGAGCGAACAAGGGAGTCACGGAGAGAGTGGTCTCTCCGGAAAGCTGACAGGGGAGGGGATGGAAAAATGTCTTGGGTGGTGGGGTCGGATTGTAAATGGCGGAAGTGTCGGAGGATGATGCGTTGAATTCCATTCCATTGTTCTGTGGAAGTTTACACTTACTGTGCTGAAGGTGTCTTGATAGGTCTAATGCCAAAACCTGAAATGAATGTACTTGTTGGAACAAACGTCAGACCTGCCACATGGCTTTTTGTAATATTTATATTAGCAGAGTTACATAAAAACACAATCTGCAAAAGAAAACCAGCCCAATCTGCCGTAGTGTAATTTCTTAACCCTGTTGCTAAGTGACAACACATGTTAGCATGCAAAGTACAGTAAATTATTTTGTCTGAAACGTGTTCATTTTTTCCAGTTAGTCATAGCTCAATGCAAATTTATGCACACTTCTGAAAGGCATCAGCAGGTCTTTGTACCATCATGTCCTGGACCAATTTAGGAATTCTTAGCTTTCTCTCAAAATTGTGGGATTAATAATGGAGATTTGTAATGATCTTCAGAACAGCAACAACAGTTTGCATTTATATAGCACTTTAAAAGTAGTAAAATGTGTCAGGTTGTTTCATAGGTGAATTATCATACAAAATGTGACAGAGCCATCAAAGAAGACATTGACTAAGCTCAATTGGAGAGGTAATATTGTATGGGGTGTTCTAAAAGATATGCAAGAGATGGGGAGGCTTAATGAAGAGATGCCAGCGCTTAGGACCTTGGTACCTTGGGGCACAGCATCCGTGGCGTATCGACCGAAATATGGGATCTGCAAGATGATGGTTGTTTGCCCCTCCACGACCACTCTCCTTTTAGAACACACTGTAAAATGTTACCTCATTGAGCATAGTTGATCTGTCTCAATGTCTTTGGTTCTATGTCAAATTTGTTTGATAATTAGCCTGTGAAACAATTGGAGAAGTTATCATTATGGAAAGACACCATGGAGGGATTTAGAAACTAAGGTGCACATTTTTCTGGACCAGGAGACAAAGTAAGACTTTGTGCACAGGTAATCAGTGAATGGTACTTAGTCCAAATTATGACGTGTAGCAAATTCTTGGGTCTGCCTAGATTTATGTAGGATGGGAGGCCGCCAGGAGAAAATTAAAATAGTTAAGCTTCGTGGTAATGCAAGCATTAATTCTTTGCTGTGCTGGAACCACTTAAAAACTGCAAAATAATGAAAAATATTACTTGCTTACTGTTTTCCTTAAATGCAAAAACAAAGAGCAGGAATATATTTTGCTATAATTTTCATTTCCTTGAATTCTTCATTTCTGACTGATCATGGAGGAACATTGATTTTGCTGAGAAGCAGATGGAGCAATTCTTTTCATCCTCCCAGTTGGAGGAAGCTGCTTGACAGTGAACCAGATGGGAAAAGAATTGTATCTGAGGCTTGATAATGTGAATTCCCAGTCTCAACCAAGGAGATCTTACAGACTTGGAGTTTCTCTCCAGAAGTGGTACGCTGATGACATCTGACAGCCCTTGTATGTAAGTAGTGGTCTTGCAGCAAACCAAGGGTTACAAACCAGAACATTGCACGATGTGTGGCATGTTGTATTCTGCTTTATTTAACCTAGCTTCTCCCTTTAAGGCAATAAAATTTAATTGCTTTAATCTTGGGGCCAAATGAATGTCCAGCATTAGTGAGAGAACTCTGCAGGTTGGAGTCAGGAAGAATCAGCATTTGGTTTGCTTGAAATTTGTCACCTGAAGTGTGACGAATGCAAAAAACAAATATATTTTACATAATCCTTGTGGAGATGAACAGAAGGGATGATTGCACCAACTGTAAGACATACAATCATCAACTTGTCGGTCAACAGTGAGGTTGAATAAGAATGATAGTATGGATCAAAACTGTGGGTCCAAGATTTTGAGTATGGTAGACATCACCTTTGCTAATTGGAAGGTATAATCCGAATTATTCTAGCTGACTGAGCATAGAAATCTTATGGACGCAGATTTCAGTAGCCCTGCACTACCTGACATGTATTTCCTAATTCATGCCCAGATACCCATTGTTCTTAAAAATGGCGAGTGATTTTGCACAAACTGAACTTTGTAAGCCAAATTAAACCTGTCACTACTTGCATGGATTTTCGTACTACTTTGCAGCAGGTTGTGTTCAAAATTGTCACTGGGAATTTACATCTCTGTGTAATGTATCTATGTAACTACTTGATATACTCGCAGAATATCCTTTAAAAATAAAATTTCCTGCAGTCCTGCTTTTTAGTGTTATTATTTAGAGCAACTTAATTTAGTGGTAGAAATATTTATAAAGGTTGAAGGTGGGCAAAATATTCATCTGCATTTGTTTAGTAATCGCTGTAGAGGAAAGATACAGCAGGAAGACCTATTTCTTCAATGATTTTTGCTTTAGAAGTAATGACTCAATAAGCATGCAAGTTAAAAGGAAGGGAAAAGCTTGCATTTATGTAGCTCCTTGTACAATAACAGGAGGTTTCATGTTACTTTTAGGACAGTAGCCATTGTTGAAATGCCTTTATGTGCTCTGATTGCCATTTGCAGTATATACCCTCATTGATGCTATTTCCCTGGCTAGGATGGCTGTTTTTTAACTTTTAAAACTAAAATATACAGTGCAAGTTAAGGTTAAAATAACCAAGACAAAGAACTTTCTTATCTGTTCTGAATGCACCATGGATGTTATATTCATTTTGTCCTGTTTTCTCAGCTCGTTTTGGTTGAGTTTTGTCATAGATTCAGTTTATGGAGTCATTATGACATAGGAGGAAACCATTTGGCCCATTGAATCCATGCCATCTCGCTGTGCAATAATCCAGTCAGTCCCGATCCTCCATTTTATCACTGTAGTCCTGCAGATTTATTTCCATGAAGTACCCATCCAATTTCCCATTGAAATATGTGGGGGCGAATTCCTTCTTCTTGTCCTGTGTATTTCTTGTGTTTCAGTTTATGTCCCACAGTCCTGTACCATTAGCTAATGGTATTTTTTTCTTTGTCTACCTTATTTCTTGCATTTTATTTTGTATTTACCACTTAAAGGTTATGTGCATCAGTGCAGTTTATAACAATACATTTGGGTTTTTTGTTTGAGACAAGGCTCAGAAAGTGATGGCTCATATTCCCATTAGTCACTCTCCTGTGGCTAGTGTTGCATATGGCAACTAACGTCTGGTATTGCTGCCTGTCTAGGTTAAGATGTTTCACTCCATTCAGAGTCTCAACTTGCTCATGCTAGCAGATGGTGGGTCGTCGTTAATCATTATGTTTGCCTGTTTGTATCATAGTCGCTGTATCCCAGGTGTTCAACAAAAACTTGTATTTATGTAGCATCCTTATTGTATTAAAGCATCCTAAAACACTCTGCACAAGTGTTGTGAAACAAAACTTAATAGCTTGCTGCAGTTGGACAGATGATCCAAAGCATGGTCAAAGAGCAACATTTTAAGGAACATCTTAAAGGAGGTGAGGTGGAGAGGCTTGGGGAGGAATTTCAGATCTTCATGTCCAGTCAGTTAAGAGCACAGCTGCCACTGGTGGAGCAAATAAAATGGTGAATTTGAAAGAGGCCAGATTTGGAGGAATGCAGGTGGTTCAGAGGGTCATAGATTGGTATGAGACTACAGGGGTAGGTAAGTGCGAGGTCATGGAGGGATTCGAAAACAGGAATGATATTTTTAAAATCAAGTTTTTACCAGGCTATTTCTAATTGCGGGGTAGCACAAAGGTGTCAGCGAGTTTTTGGTTTTGGGGGGAAAAGGTCAGTATAGTCTTCTAGAGATAGTAGGAACTGCAGATGTTGGAGGATCTGAGATAACAAGGTGTAGAGCTGGATGAACACAGCAGGCCAAGCAGCATCAGAGGAGCAGGAAAGCTGACGTTTCAGGCCTAGACCCTTCTATTACAAGGGGTTGTACTTAAAGTGACTAGCCAGCATCTGACTGGTGAAGCAGGATTTAACTACGTGCTTTATGAAATGACATGCATAGTGTTAAAACTTTATCTCGGTTTTCTTTCTAGAAGCCCTACACCGTCCAGATTTTGAGTCACAGGGTCTGAACGAGGCTGCCCGGTGGAATTCCAAAGAGAACTTGCTTGCTTGCCCTAGTGAAAATGACCCCAATCTCTTTGTTGCACTGTATGACTTTGTTGCCAGCGGGGACAATACACTCAGCATTACTAAAGGTAAGAGTGAAGGGCATGCCATCAAAGAAATTGCCAAATCTATTTATGATCGTTGAACTAAATGCAACTGTTGGAATATATTTGAGAGTGGATGTGTGGTGACAGTGAGGGTGAGGCGGGAGAGATAGCTGGCAAGGAATGACACAAGAGGATGATGAACCCAAAGGAACACTTAAACTTGCATTTCTAATCTCTGCTGAAAGATAACCTGCTTTTATAAGCTGATTTTGTGGCCGTGGGGAAATACGTGCGACTTATGAAGGTGTTAAATGAAATTTGATTGCGCCTCATTTTGATACCAATGTAGCAGTATTGATTTGGCATCAAGAATTAGATCTAGACTGGTACCATCTTGTGAACTGTTTGCAATTCTTTTAAAACATGACTCCGAAATTATTTTTGTGATGATGATAATTACAAATGAATTGCTTTACATTTGAGAATTGGCCAGTATTCCAACATTGCAAATTTTTTTTCCCCTGCTGATTTCTACATCTGCCAATAGTGGTGGTGATGTTTTACGTTTATTCATTTGTGGGGCGTGGGTACTGCTGGCTCTCTTGCATTTATCGCCTGTCCTTAGTTGCCCTTGAAAAGGCAGTGGTTAAGCTGCCTTCTTCAACCCCTGCAGTCCATATGCTGTAGTTCTTATTTTTGCATACAAAAAAGACAATTCACTAATTCAGCATTTGCTAGTTCTCTCTCCTAATATAACCACTTCCTTTTGTAGCCCTCCCAGATGTTTAGTTCTTGACCTCCTTAGATGATGTTGACACTTACAGACAGGCAGAGGAGGGTTGATAGTTTGGTTTGATTTTTTAAAAAATTGAAGTTTTCTTGTCTCTTTAAAGGCAGAGTTTTGGTGTAAGTTAGTGCAAATGCATGAAAAAGTATCAAATGCACCAGGCAAACTGAAATCCTAAAGTTCAAACTTGTTCGTTGTTGCTTTTTGGAAATAATTCTACACAGCGTGCGGTAGAAATCCAGCCCTAGTCTGGACTGATGTATACAGAAGATATTTCTGTTTTATCTTGTCTTGTCATATCAGGGAAATGTGGGGGGACAACCGAATGGGAATCAGAGATTTCCCCATCCATCAGGTAGGTCTTCCCAGCCACAGCGAGGTCGGTCAGTGACGGTGTCTTGCCCTAATGTGATTGAAGGAGATAATTGGATATTTTGGTAAGGGCAATTAGGAGTGCCTAGAATTATGTATGAAAAGCAAAGATACAAGAAACCAAATCTGAAAACAAAGTGGGCAATGACCGTGTAAACTTAAAAAGACTTCATTTTTATGCAGTTCATTTTTTTTTTGGAGGTGTAATGCAACAGTTTGTGCATTGAGACCTTTGGTAACACATTCTCTTTCTGGCAGGTGAAAAGCTTCGTGTTTTGGGCTACAACCACAACGGAGAATGGTGTGAGGCTCAGACTAAAAATGGCCAGGGCTGGGTTCCCAGCAACTATATTACACCTGTTAACAGCCTAGAGAAACACTCCTGGTACCATGGGCCAGTCTCACGCAATGCTGCAGAGTATCTCCTCAGCAGTGGCATCAATGGAAGTTTTCTAGTGCGAGAGAGTGAAAGTAGCCCTGGTCAAAGATCCATATCACTTCGTTATGAAGGAAGGGTGTACCACTACAGGATAAACACTGCATCTGATGGGAAGGTACGTCTCCACTCCAGGCTATTGACTTGCAATAACAATGTTGAGAAATGTTACATTGTATCTGAGTTAACAGATTATAATACATCCCTGTAAACTATCAAATATTTTCATTGAGCAAGGCTTTCTGTTGCTTCATGTAATGTGACCATTGGATAATTGACATCAGACGACAGGAACAGGACCAGGATATTTGGCTCGACTGGTTCATTCTTAAATTTATCCTTCAAGCAAACTACCACCTCCTCACTCATAGTTAGTGAGGACTGCAGATGCTGGAAGTCAGAGTCGGTATATGTGGAGCTGAAGAATCACAGCAGGTCAGACAGCATTGGAGGAACAGGAAAATTGCCATTCCGGGTCTTGATAAAGGGTTGAGACATGAAACATTGACTTTCTGCTGCTCCTCTTCACTCATAGTGAGTTCCACCTTCTCAAAGCTCTCTTGAATGAACCTCATCTAATTGTACTGTGGGTGTCCCTCCACCACATAGACTTAGACTGAGGTAGTTTGTGACGATGGTTCACAATCACACTCGCAAAGAAAATTACAGATGTGCAATAAGGTCTGGCTTTGCTAGTGATCACAACCCATTAGTAAATTTAAAAATAAATCTCTTTTGTATTAGTGATTTAGCTTATATTTATTATCACTTTTTCTGGTTTCCACCACAAGTAATCCAAACTTTTCTTAATCTTAAAGACTTCTGTCAAGTCACTGCTCAGCCTTCCTGTTTATAAAGAAAAGGTCATCAGGCTACCCATTTTATTCCTGATAGTTATAATCTTTCACTACTAGTCTTATTCTTGACAAGCTTTTCAGCAATATCTCCAGTGCTGCTCTTTCCTTACTGATCTGGAGACCAGGTCTGCCCTGTGTACTCCGAATGTACTGAACAAGAAACTGTATGAAGGAAATAGAATAATCATAAAAGCTTTTACTCTAGTGTGCTGTATATATTTGGCATCCAGAAATCTCCATCCATCAATGATGTTCAAAGTATAACCCAGTCTGAGGGTGCCTGCATAAATTTCAAGAAGCTATATTTTTAAAATACCACAATTTTGCATTCTGTCCTGTTCTAATGGGATTAATGACCCAAATTGGGTAAACTCATTGCTTAATACACTTGTTGATATCTTCACTGTATTAACACATTGCATGAATAACTGTGCTGTTGTCAAACATTCAGTATCATAGAGTCAGAAATGTACAGCATGGAAATTGACCCCTTGTTCTGACTCGTCCATGCTGACCAGACATCCCAAATTAATCTAGTCCCATTTCCTAGCATTTGGCCCATATCCTTCTAAACCCCCAATAAAAACCGAAAGAACTGTAGATGCTGTAACTTAGAAACAAAAATAGAATTTGCTGGAAAAGCTGAGCAGGTCCGGCAGCATCCATGACAAGAAAACAAAATCATTCTACTACCTATATGGTGATTTAGCATGTCCCTCGAGGTCAGAAGTCACATGGCACCAGGTTATAGTCGAATTAGTTCATTTGAAATCACAAGTTTTTGTGATTTCACATAAACCTGTTGGACTATAACCTGGTGTCATGTGATTCTGACTTGGCCCGCCCCAGTTCAACACTGGCATCTCCACATCATGTCCCTCAAAAACATCTTGACTACTATTACAGTTTACAATGCCTAGGTGAGTATGTCACCATAAAAACCCACTTTACGCACATCTAAATTCCACAAATAACAATAAGATGAATGACCTGTTTTTGCTGAGGGAAAGTAATATTTGTAGCAGTGTCCCTGCAGTGCTTGCTACGTATGACTTCATAGTTGTCTTTCAGAATATTATTTGTGTGGAAGTGCATTTCCCAGAGTTTGGTCAGAAGCTGCATTTTCCCAAACAGAATGAATAAAATTTTTGGAATAGTCTGAGGGAGTCCTGCAAGCATTCATGGCAGTGTATCAAAAGAATCGGGATTGCAGTAGTTTAAAAAAATGAATGATCCACCCTTTTCAATTGTTTGCCATTCTGTATTTTTTGTGCATTTTTGCACTGAGTCCATTACATATAAACTAATGAGTTACATTCCAGTTATTTTCTGGTTTGACCTGCCTGTAAGATGGCGGCAAAAGAGACTGCTGTGTGCTCTGCTTCACAGAGACCTGGCTGTGCCTTAGAACATGAGGTTTTTTCAGTTCAGTGAATGGAATGCTAAGTGTCCTTGGGCAAGACAGAGGGCAGTGGGGTCTGCTTCCTGAAACCAGCATGTTATTTGGTGCTCGGTCATGGTGACCCTGGTGAGCTACTGCTCCCTGAATCTAGAATCTCCTACAATAGAGTGCAGCCCCTACTACATGTCACACAATTCACCTCTGCTGTCCTGAAAGATCTTCATCCCTCCCCATGTGGAAGTGAAGAGTGCACTTGATGAAGAACACAAAACAGCAAGCAACCCCAAGGCCTTGTTCATCATAGCCAGTAACTTCAGCTGGACCAACTTCAAGAATGTGCTCCCAAAATACCATCAATATGTCTGCTTTTCTACCAGAGGTCCAATAATCCTTGACCCATAGCTGTACAACCATCAAAGATGCCTACTGTTCCATCCCCCTTCCGCATTTTGGAAAATCAGATCACAACACTGTGCTCCTCCTCCTGGTTTGTAATCAGAAATTGAGGTGTGAGGACAAGTACAGGAGGGAGTGCATTGTTGTTCTGAGGCAGCAGAAGGGCTTCTGCGGGACTGCTTAGAGTTGGTGGAATGGTTCACACACAAGTTAGTGGCCAACCAAAATGAGTGTGCCACTTCAATTACAGACTTCATTAGTAAGTGTATAGAAGATAGTGTTCCAAAGAAGTTGATTTGGATATGCCCCGGCAAGAAACCATGGATGAAACGAGATATCCACTCCCTGCTGAAGCTCAGATCTGAGGCATTCTAACCTAATTGCAGGACATCAAGGTACAACCTTTACAAGGCCTTCAGAGATGCCGAGAGGCAATACCAAACTAAGCTTGAGACCCACACTAGCCATACAAACACCTGTCATTTGTGGCAAACTTTACACCATATAATGTGCCACAAAGCTAAGTCGAACAGAATCATAGACAGGAATGCATCCTTACACGAAGAATGTGATGCATTCTACACTCATTTTGAACAGGGCAGTAGAACAATGTCACCTGTCTCAACAGCTTTAGTTATACTGTACCCTCAGTCACTGCCACAGATGTCAGATCAGCTTTCTTGAGAGTGAACCCACAGAAAGCGACTTGCCCGGATGGAGTCCCTGCCCGTGCGCTCCAATCCTGTGTGGACCAGCTGGCAGGTGTATTTGCAGACATTTTTAACCCCTCTCTGCTTTGATCTCAAGTTCCTACCTGCTTCAAGAAGACCACCATCATCCTGGTGTCAAAGAAAAATCATGTAGTGTGCCTCACTGACTACTGCCCGGTGGCTCTGACCTCCACAATTATTAGGTGTTTTGAGAGATTAGTCATGGCTCACATCAGCTCCAGCCTACCACATTGTCTTGATCCTTTGCACTTTGCCTACTTGTGCAACAGGTCCATGGCAGATGCCATCTCCCTGGCCCTACACTAATTCCTGCAATATCTGGATGACAAAAATACCTATGTCAGGCTCCTACTAATTGACTACAGCTTTGCCTTCAACACCATAACTCCAAATCTGCTAATCTACAAACAGTTACTCTACAAACCTAGGTCTCAGCTCCCCTCTCTGTAACTGGATCCTTGACTTCCCAAGCCATAGACTGCAGTCAGTAAGAAAACTGGATCCTTGACTTCCCAAGCCATAGACTGCAGTCAGTAAGAATGAGTGACTACACCTCCACAATATTCTTCAATGCTGGTGCCCCGCAAGGCTTCATACTCAGTTCCCTACTGTGCTTATAAACAGGACTGCCCCCACTCAATTTACAAGTTTGCTGACAATGCTACCATTGTAGGTCAGATCTCGATGACAAGACAGAGTACAGGAAAGAGATTGAATGCTTAGCATGATGTAAAGACGACAATCTCTCCATCCGTGTCACTAAAATAAAGGAGCTGGTCGTTGACTTAAGGAATTGGAGTGGAAGGCATGCCCCTGTCAGTTTCAATGTTGCTGAGGCAGAGATGGGCCAGAGCGTCAAGTTCCTGGGAGTGATGATCACTAGCAATCTGTTCTGGTCCACCCACGTGGATGTGACAGTCAAGAAGGGACAACAACACCTCTGCATCCTCAGGAGGCTGAGGAAATTTGACATATCCGTAAAGACACTTACCAATGTACACGCCCTGTTGAAAGCATCCTATCTGGATGTATCATAGTGTGGTATAACAACTCCTGTTGCCAAAACCACAGGAAACTACAGAGTCGTGAACACAGCCCAGTCCATCTCACAAACCAGCCTTCCTTCCATTGACTCCGTCTGTACTTTCCACTGCCTTGGGAAAGCAGCCAGTGTATTCAAAGACACCCCTCCCACCCTGGTTATACTTTGTTCCACCCTCCTCCAGCAGGCAGAAGATATAAAAGTTTGATTGCCTGCATGAACAGATTCATGAACAACTTCTTACCTGCTGTTGTCAGACTTTTGAATGGACCTTTTTAATTATGATCCCCCTCTCACCCCCCCACCCCACCCTCTCACCCCCCCCCACCCCCACCCTCTCACCCCCCCCTCTCACCCCCCCCCTCACCCCTCACCCCCTCTCACCCCCACCCCCCCTCTCACCCCCACCCCCCCCTCTCACCCCACCCCCCACCCCCCCCACCCCCCACACCCCCCCTCAACCCCCCCACCCCCCCCCACCCCCCCTCACCCCCCCCTCACCCCCCCCACCCCCCCTCACCACCCCCCTCACCCCCCCCCCTCTCACACCCCCCTCACCCCCCCTCTCATCCACCCCTCACCCCCCTCTCACAACCCCCCCACCCCCCTCCTCAACCCCCCTCTCATCCCCCCCCTTCTCTCCCCCCCTCTTCTCTTCCCCCCCCCTTCTCTCCCCCCCCTTCTCTCCCCCCCCCTTCTCTCCCCCCCCCATCTCTTCCCCCCCCCTTCTCTCCCCCCCCTTCTCTTCCCCCCCCATCTCTTCCCCCCCCTTCTCTTCCCCCCCCTTCTCTTCCCCCCCCTTCTCATCCCCCCTTCTCTTCCCCCCCCCCTTCACTTCCCCCCCCTTCTCTTCCCCCCCCCTTCTCTTCCCCCCCCATTCTCTTCCCCCCCCCATTCTCTCCCCCCCCCCATTCTCTCCCCCCCCCATTCTCTTCCCCCCCCCATTTCTCAACCCCCCCCCATTTCTCTTCCCCCCCCATCTCTCACCCCCCACATCTCTTCCCCCCCCCTCATCTCTCCCCCCCCAACCTCCCCCCCCACTTCTCATCCCCCCATTCTCTTCCCCCCCCACTCTCTTCCCCCCCCCTCTTCCCCCCCCTCTTCTCTTCCCCCCCCACTTCTCTTCCCCCCCCTCTCTTCCCCCCCCTCTTCTCTTCCCCCCCCTCTTCTCAACCCCCCCCCTCTCACTTCCCCCCCCTCTTCTCTTCCCCCCCCTCTTCTCTTCCCCCCCTCTTCTCATCCCCCCCTCTTCTCTTCCCCCCCCTTCTCTTCCCCCCCCTCTTCTCTTCCCCCCCTCTTCTCTTCCCCCCCTCTCTCTTCCCCCCCATTTCTCTTCCCCCCCATTACTCTTCCCCCCCTCTTCTCTTCCCCCCCCCCTTCTCTTCCCCCCCCTCTTCTCTCCCCCCCCTCTTCTCTTCCCCCCTCTTCTCTCCCCCCTCTTCTCTTCCCCCCTCTTCTCTTCCCCCCTCTCTCTCCCCCTCTCCCTCCCCCTTCTCTCCCCCCCTTCCCCCCCTCTCTCCCCCCCCTTCTCTCCCCCCCCCCTTCTCTTCTCCCCCCCCTTCTCTTCTCCCCCCCTTCTCTTCCACCCCCCCTTCTCTTCCACCCCCCCTTCTCTTCCCCCCCCTTCTCTTCCCCCCCCTTCTCTTCCCCCTCCTTCTCTTTCCCCCCCCTTCTCTTCCCCCCCCCCTTCTCTTCCCCCCCCTTCTCTTTCCCCCCCCCTTCTCTTCCCCCCCCTTCTCTTCCCCCCCTCTTCTCTTCCCCCCCCCTTCTCTTCCCCCCCCCTTCTCTTCCCCCCCCCCTTCTCTTCCCCCCCCTTCTCTTCCCCCCCCCTTCTCTTCCCCCCCCTCTCTCTCCCCCCTCTCCTCTTCCCCCTTCTCTCCCCCCCTTCTCTCCCCCCCCTTCTCTCCCCCCCCTTCTCTTCCACCCCCCCTTCTCTTCCACCCCCCCTTCTCTTCCCCCCCCTTCTCTTCCCCCCCTTCTCTCCCCCCCTTCTCTTCCCCCTCCTTCTCTTTCCCCCCCCCTTCTCTTTTCCCCCCCCTTCTCTTTTCCCCCCCCTTCTCTTCCCCCCCCTTCTCTCCCCCCCCCTCTTCTCTTCCCCCCCCCCTCTTCTCTTCCCCCCCCCTTCTCTTCCCCCCCCCTTCTCTTCCCCCCCTCTCCTCTTCCCCCCCCGGTCTTCTCTTCCCCCCTCTCCTCTTCCCCCCTCTCCTCTTCCCCCTTCTCTCCCCCCCCCCTTCTCTCCCCCCCTTCTCTCCCCCCCTCTCTCCCCCCCCTTCTCTCCCCCCCCTTCTCTCCCCCCCTTCTCTTCCACCCCCCCTCTCTTCCACCCCCCCCTCTCTTCCACCCCCCCTCTCTTCCACCCCCCTCTCTTCCACCCCCCCTCTCTTCCACCCCCCCTCTCTTCCACCCCCCTCTCTTCCACCCCCCCTCTCTTCCACCCCCCCTCTCTTCCACCCCCCCTCTCTTCCACCCCCCCTCTCTTCCACCCCCCCTCTCTTCCCCCGCCTTCTCTTCCCCCGCCTTCTCTTCCCCCGCCTTCTCTTCCCCCCCCTTCTCTTCCCCCCCCCTTCTCTTCCCCCCCCTTCTCTTCCCCCCCCTTCTCTTCCCCCCCCCTTCTCTTCCCCCCCCCTTCTCTTCCCCCCCCCTTCTCTTCCCCCCCCCTTCTCTTCCCCCCCCCTTCTCTTCCCCCCCCCTTCTCTTCCCCCCCCGTCTTCTCTTCCCCCCTCTCCTCTTCCCCCTTCTCTCCCCCCCCCTTCTCTCCCCCCCTTCTCTCCCCCCCCTTCTCTCCCCCCCCTTCTCTTCCACCCCCCCTTCTCTTCCACCCCCCCTTCTCTTCCCCCCCCTTCTCTTCCCCCCCCTTCTCTTCCCCCCCCTTCTCTCCCCTCCTTCTCTTTCCCCCCCCTTCTCTTTCCCCCCCCTTCTCTTTCCCCCCCCTTCTCTTTCCCCCCCCCTTCTCTTCCCCCCCTTCTCTTCCCCCCCCTTCTCTTCCCCCCCCTTCTCTTCCCCCCCCTTCTCTTCCCCCCCCTTCTCTTCCCCCCCCCTTCTCTCCCCCCCCCCTCTTCTCTTCCCCCCCCTTCTCTTCCCCCCCCCTCTTCTCTTCCCCCCCCGTCTTCTCTTCCCCCCTCTCCTCTTCCCCCCTCTCCTCTTCCCCCCTCTCCTCTTCCCCCTTCTCTCCCCCCCTTCTCTCCCCCCCTTCTCTCCCCCCCTTCTCTCCCCCCCTTCTCTCCCCCCCCTTCTCTTCCACCCCCCCTTCTCTTCCACCCCCCCTTCTCTTCCACCCCCCCTTCTCTTCCACCCCCCCTTCTCTTCCACCCCCCCTTCTCTTCCACCCCCCCTTCTCTTCCACCCCCCCTCTCTTCCACCCCCCCTCTCTTCCCCCGCCTTCTCTTCCCCCGCCTTCTCTTCCCCCGCCTTCTCTTCCCCCGCCTTCTCTTCCCCCGCCTTCTCTCACCCCCCTCTTCTCTCACCCCCCTCTTCTCTCACCCCCCTCTTCTCTCACCCCCCTCTTCTCTCACCCCCCTCTTCTCTCACCCCCCTCTTCTCTCACCCCCCTCTTCTCTCACCCCCCTCTTCTCTCACCCCCCTCTTCTCTCACCCCCCTCTTCTCTCACCCCCCTCTTCTCTCACCCCCCTCTTCTCTCACCCCCCTCTTCTCTCACCCCCCTCTTCTCTCACCCCCCTCTTCTCTCACCCCCCTCTTCTCTCACCCCCCTCTTCTCTCACCCCCCTCTTCTCTCACCCCCCTCTTCTCTCACCCCCCTCTTCTCTCACCCCCCTCTTCTCTCACCCCCCTCTTCTCTCACCCCCCTCTTCTCTCTCCCCCCTCTTCTCTCACCCCCCTCTTCTCTCACCCCCCTCTTCTCTCACCCCCCTCTTCTCTCACCCCCCTCTTCTCTCACCCCCCTCTTCTCTCACCCCCCTCTTCTCTCACCCCCCTCTTCTCTCACCCCCCTCTTCTCTCACCCCCCTCTTCTCTCACCCCCCTCTTCTCTCACCCCCCTCTTCTCTCACCCCCCCGTCTCTCTCACCCCCCCGTCTCTCTCACCCCCCCCCCGTCTCTCTCACCCCCCCCCCCGTCTCTCTCACCCCCCCCGTCTCTCTCACCCCCCCCCCCGTCTCTCTCACCCCCCCCCCCCCGTCTCTCTCACCCCCCCCCGTCTCTCTCACCCCCCCCCGTCTCTCTCACCCCCCCGTCTCTCTCACCCCCCCCCGTCTCTCTCACCCCCCCCCCGTCTCTCTCACCCCCCCCGTCTCTCTCACCCCCCCCGTCTCTCTCACCCCCCCCCGTCTCTCTCACCCCCCCGTCTCTCTCACCCCCCCCCGTCTCTCTCACCCCCCCCCGTCTCTCTCACCCCCCCCCGTCTCTCTCACCCCCCCCCGTCTCTCTCACCCCCCCCGTCTCTCTCACCCCCCCCCGTCTCTCTCACCCCCCCCGTCTCTCTCACCCCCCCCGTCTCTCTCACCCCCCCCCCGTCTCTCTCACCCCCCCCCCGTCTCTCTCACCCCCCCCCGTCTCTCTCACCCCCCCCCGTCTCTCTCACCCCCCCCCGTCTCTCTCACCCCCCCCCCCCGTCTCTCTCACCCCCCCCCGTCTCTCTCACCCCCCCCCGTCTCTCTCACCCCCCCCGTCTCTCTCACCCCCCCCCCGTCTCTCTCACCCCCCCCCCGTCTCTCTCACCCCCCCCCCGTCTCTCTCACCCCCCCCCCGTCTCTCTCACCCCCCCCCCGTCTCTCTCACCCCCCCCCGTCTCTCTCACCCCCCCCGTCTCTCTCACCCCCCCCCCGTCTCTCTCACCCCCCCCGTCTCTCCTCACCCCCCCCCGTCTCTCCTCACCCCCCCCCGTCTCTCTCACCCCCCCCCCGTCTCTCTCACCCCCCCCCCCTTCTCTCTCACCCCCCCCTCTTCTCTCCGCACCCCCCCCCACCTTCTCTCTGGCTGTTACACTGTATTCTGCTACCCTCATGCACTTTATTATGGTACAAACTGCCTGTACAGCATGCAAAACAACACACTCACAACACACACTCTTTGCTGTATCTTGGAACCTGTGACAATAATAAATCAAATCAAATCAAAGACCAGAACAGCATAGAAACAAACCAGTCAACCCTTTGGATCCATGCTGAGTTTAATGCTTTGTGTGAACTGCTCCAATTCTTCCAATCAGCATAACCCTCTATTTCTTTCTTTCTGATCTTTATCTAGATTCACTGTCTGTACATGGCAAGTATTTGTCTTAATGACCCACTATGGTAGTATGTTCTGAAGCCTAACCACGTTTGGATAGGGAAATATCTGAATTCCTATTGGATTTATTGTTCAGTGTCCTAATTTGCAGCTATGTGCTGTACTGTTCTATGTTCTGTGTACTAGTTCAGGTTTTCTTTTGTATGACAGTATTAACCTATGTTTCTATTTTCAATGATTTGTCTATCTGTACCCTAGACCCCATTGTTCTTGTATTTATTTAGATTCATTTTCCAAGCAACATAAGATGTCTTTATTCTTCTGACCAAAGTGCATCTCCTTACATTTAGTAAAATCCGAATTGATTTGCTAATTGCATGCCGATTCTGCGAGTTTATTAACGATATTGTTTCTTTCTTTATTTTAACCACATCCTTGATTGGTGTCTGTGGGTTTGCTAGATTGAAAACATTCAACATCAAAAGATGTATTTTACATGAATATGTTTCAAAAACAAACACATTTCTTTCATCACCTTTATAAATGTTATTAAATAAAACTTCTCAATTTAGCTTTGCATTAGGAATGTATGCAAGATTCTGCATGTAGTTTTTTTTTGTTACCATTACTTGCCTTGGCATAGTCTTGCAGCACAGTACTCAGAAATATATAAACTTTTATGCCAAACAAAAGGAAAACCTTAGGCTCCAAGTTATATTTGAATTGATACATAATAGCTTCCATTAAGCTAATAATTTGAAGCTCTTTTTTCATTAGTTTGTCTGTATTGGGAACTTTCAGGACTGATTATAAATTACTTTTACTTAAACAGGATTCAGAGAAACAGTGTGTGAATGGTCTAGAGGTACAAACCGACCTGTAACAATCTTGAGGGGATGAATTGCTATTTCCGCATTTAATATGCAGCAAACTTTATTTTAATTGGCTCCTAATGAACTGGCACTCTCAATAGACTGGCAAAAATTGGATCCCTGAAAAACTGGAAGTTTACAGTGTTACCACGATCTCCTGTCTGAGTAGTTAGTGAAGGGTGTGAGTGAAGACTGTCTACCATTTATGTTTTATTTAAGTTATTAAATAAAGTATAACAGTGATATATATACCTCCTGCATTAGATTTCTTAGTGTGTTTTTACATTTGATTATGTGGACCTCTTGGTCAACTGGAGTATTTGATAAACTGGTATTCTCCTGGTCCCATAGGTGTCAGTTAATAAAAAGCTTGCTGTACTCGTGTTACTAATTCAAATAAAAGCAGATTAAAGGAAATTAATTGCCATAAGAACACTTTAAAACAGCCAGACTCAAGTGCTGTTAGTTTGCTGCCAGCTTTGCGATTAATTGCTGTGATATCGTAGTGAATGTTGAAAAGCACAATCCCAAATCATTGACTTTTGCTGGTTGTATGCCGAACTAACAAGCCCTGGAGGAACATCTGTTTTTTTTCTGGGTTCTGTTATGTAATCTAAGGCACGTTCTTTACAAAGAGTTGTTCCAATTTTTTTTAAACGCCTCAGAATTTTTGGGATGTTTAACATCCTGAATATTGCTGACACCCTACCGAGACCCTGCAGGGAGCGTCTCATTAGAGTCAAAATTCAAGTATCCACCCACCTAAATGTTGACTACGATAAGTTGCTCTGGTTAAAATTCTCAGTTTCTTTGTTAACAGTGTTTAGTGTGTAACTTAACAACGCAGTGAATAATTTTACAAAAATTAAACACAGAACTGTGGATGCTGGAGATCTGAAACACAAACAGAAATATCTGGCAGAACCTGTGGGAGAAAGCAGAATCAATGTTTTGAGTCCAGTGACTCCATCACAATTTCTGTTTTCATTACCAAAAAGGCAACCACATGCAAAAGTGTGAATATGAGGTGTTTCATCCTGGTAAGACAAACAAGGACATGACTTGCATGGTTAATGGTTGGGCCTTGTGGAATGGTATCAGACAGAGTGACCTTGGGGTACGGGCACATGGTTGCTTGAAAGTGGTGTCACGGATATACAGGGTAGTGAAGTCATTTGGCATGTTTGTCTTTACTGGTCAGACTATTGAGTATGGGATTTGGGACGTAATGTAATGGCCATACAAGACATTGGTAAGGCCACGTTTGGGTTACTGTGTACAATTCTAGTCGCCCTTCTATAGGAAGGGTGTTATTAAACTGGAAAGAGTTCAAACAAAATTTACAAGGACGTTACCAAGACAGGAAGGTTTGAATTATATGGAGAAGCTGGATAGGTTGACATTTTTTCCCTGGAGCATAGGAGACAGAGGGGTGACCACACATAGGTTAATAAAATCATGAGGGGCATGGATAAGGTGAATAGCCAAGGTCTTTTCCCCAGGGTAGGCGTGTCCAAAACTAGTGGGCATATGTTTAAGATGAGAGGGGAAAGATTTAAACGGGACCTGAGGGGCAGGGACACAGATGGTGGGGCAAATATGGAAGAGCTGCCAGAAGAAGTGGTAGAGGTAGGTACAACATTTTAAAGACATTCGGATAAGCACATGGATAGAAAAGATTTAAAGAGATATGGACCAAACAGAGACAAATGGGACTAATTCAGTTTAGAAACCTGGTTGGCAAGGATGAGTTAGGCTGAAATACCTCTTTCCCTGCTGCATACCTCTACGACTACCTCTGGTGTTGAGGCTAGATTAATAATTCATGTCACAGTAGAAGTTGCACTGAGAAATAGTGATCATTATATAATTGAATTCCACATTATACTTGAAACCAGCAAACTCCAGTCATTAGCAGAATATTCTTAAAAATTCATTTGCATAGATGTAGGGAGAGAGTTGGCAAAGGTTGATTGGGTAAATTAACTAAAAGCCACAAGATAAATAAGCAGTGGGAAACATTTAAAGAAATACCTCAAAATGCTCAATAAGAATACATTCCTTCAAAAAGCAAAAACTGTGAAGGATCTGATTTGCTAGGGAGATTAAGAATAGTGTTGGATTAAGAGAAAAGGCTTATTGGTGTAGAGATTAGGAGTTTTTTTAAAAATCAACCAAATACCACCAAGTTGACTAAAAAGTGGAAAAACGAAACAGAATGAGTGTAAACTGGCCAGGAATATAAAAACAGATTACAGGAGTTTTAAAATTAATGTAAATCAGAAGGTAGCAACTAAAGCAAACACTTATTTCTTTAGGAGAAATTATCATGGGTCTAAAAAATGGCAGATCGAGCAAATATTGTCTGTCTTCACATTCATACCAGTTACATAGCAGACAGGGAAGGTAACTTAGGGACTGTCTGGAGTGTTGACATAATATTATCAGCAGGGAAAATCTCAGGACCAAAATTCCCCAGGTCCTGATGGACTACGTCCTGGCATTCTAAAACAGATAACTACAGGGATAGTAGATGCTGGCTGTGATTTTCGATACTACTCTAGATTCTGGTACAGTCCAAGCAGATCAGAAGTTACCAAATGTAGCAATGCTATGCAAGAAAGAAAACAGAACTACAGGCCGAGCAGGAAAGCTGACAATTCGGGCCTAGACCCTTCATCAGATATGGGGGAAGGGAAGGGGGTTCTGAAATAAATAGGGAGAGAGGGGGAGGTAAATCGAAGATAGATGGATAGACGAGAAGATAGGTGGAGAGGAGTTGCGGTACCCTGAAGAAGTTAACCTCCTCCCTCCAGACAAACCTCAGGGGATCTGTCTCCCACTGCAACTGCTCCCAGCTATTTTCTTCTAACCATCTTCGATCCACCTCCCCCTCTCTCCCTATTTACTTCACAACCTCCTTCCCCTCCCTCATTTCTGATGAAGGGTCTAGACCCGAAACGTCAGCTTTCCTGCTGCTGTGCTGCTGCTTGGCCTACTGTTTTCATCCAGCTCTACACCTTGTTATCTCGGATTCTCCAGCATCTGCAGTTCCTACTGTTTTGAGAACTACAGGCCAATTAGCTTACTATCAATCATCAGGAAAGTGTACATATCTATTGTGAGAGAGTCTTAGATGGTATGGTTCGAACAATTCTCTGAGATTATAAAGAGAGAATTTTTTTTGACATTTTATAGGGTAAATGAAGGGGAACCAGTCGATGTAGTATACTTGGACTTGTTCAAGGCTTGTGGAATCAGGTGTGATGTATCAGCATAGATTGAAATTTGCTTAATGGATACAAAGGAATAAATGGTGTATTTACAAGTTGGTGGGTTGTGACTGAAGGAGGTCAGAAAGGATCAGTGCTGGGTTCTCAGTTATTTATAATCTCTATTTTAAATGCTTAGACAACGTGCTGGAGAGTAATGTTTCAATGTTTGTTGGCTGTGTAGAGCTTGGCAGAAATTTAAGTTGTGAGGAAGACACGGGCTGCAAGGAAAAATATGCAGGTTAGGCAAGCAGGTAACAAGATGTGATAATATGTGACAATGTGTCATGTGGGGAATGTGAAGTTAATCATATTAGTTGTATGATTAGAAATTTAAAATATTTAAAAAGCATAAAACTTGTAAGTATTGGTCTTCAGATAGAATGGATGTGCTCACACTAAGAAGACAAAGTTAGTATGCTGGTCCCATAAACAACTAGGGAGGCAGATTGTATGTTAGCCTTTATTGCAAGCAGATTGGAGTACAGAAATACAGAAGGTTTGCTTACAGTTGTTACAGTACTTTGCTGAGACCAGCACTGTGTGCAATTTAAGCCGATCTAGCAACTCAACACTGGGCATCCATAAGGTGCTGTGGGTCATCAGCAGAATTGTGCCTGAACACAATTTGCAGCTTCAGGGCCCACCATGCCCCCTAATCTACCGTTATCATCAAGCCTGGTTCATTGAAGAATACAGGAGGGCTAGCCAGAGGCAGATTCGGTCATACCTTAAAAATAAGGTGTCAATCTGATCAAGATACAAAAACAGGCCACATTCATGCCAAAACTGTATAAGCAGCAAGTTGTAGTCAGAACCAACAGCCAGATCTAAGCCACATCGGATTGTAAGTGGTGGTGAACAACGAAACAACTCACTTGAGGAGGATGAGGAGGCTCTGCAAATATCCCCATGTAATGGGACATGCAAATAATGAGTGCCCAACAGTCTTCAGCCAGAAGTTCTAAGTGGTTGATCCATCTTGACCTCCAGACGATCCCAACATTGCCAGTGCCAGGCTGTAGCTAATTTGCATCACTGTGATATCAAAAAAGAGTTGCAGACACTGGATACTATGATGACTGTGGTTTATGATTTACTTTCCAGCAATAGTTCATGTGCTCCAAAACTTGCTGCTTCCTCTGGCCAAACTGTTCCAGTACAGTTAGAACACTGGCATCTACCCAACAATGTGGAAAATTGCTCAGGTATGTCCTGTACATAAATAGCAGGACATGCAACCCAGCCAGTTACGTTTGACTGTTCTCAATCGTTGATAATTGATGGAGGATATTATCAAATAACATTTGTTTAGCAAAAATCTGGTCACTGATGCATACGTTATACTAGTGACACTTGGGCTCATGACCGCGTTAAAGCCTTGATTTAAACATGGACAAAAGAGCTGAATTTCAAAGGTGTGGTTGGAATGATTGCTCTTAACACCAAGGTTGCATTGACCAAATGTGGCACCAATGAACCCTAGTAGAAAATAAAGTCAATGGGAATCGGAAGGAAAACACTCTGGTTGGGGTCATAACTGGCACAAAGGAAGATAATATTATTGGAGGCCTTTCAGATCTGTTCCAGGACATCTTTGCAGGAGTTCCTTAGGGCACTGACCTACGCCCAATTATCTTCAGCTTCTTCATCAACGATACTTCCTGCATCATAAGACCAGAAGTAGGGATGGTCACTGATGACAGCACAATGTTAAAAGAGTTCCCAACTCCTCAGGTAGTGTAGGAATGCATGCAGCAAGACCTAGACAATCTCCAGATTTGGGCTGGCAATGATTGGTAAAGTTTGTGCCAAACAAGTGCTATGCAACAGACACCTCAAACACAAAAGAATCTAACAATAGCCACTTGACGTCCAGTGGCATTACCATCTTTGAATTCCCCTACTACATCCTGGGGGTTACCATTGCTCAAAAACTCAATTGGACTTGCCATATAAATACTGTACCGACAAGAGCTGGTTAGACTTTAGGAAAACTGCAACAAGTAGCCCATCACCTGTCACCATCTACAAGGCACTAGTCAGGAGTGTGATGTAATACTTCCCATTTGTCTGGATGAGTGCAGCTTCAACAGCACCTGAGAAGCTTAACATTATCCAGCACAAAACAGCCTGTTTGATTGGTACCATATCCCCAAACATGCATTCTTTCCACTGTCATCGCTTATTAGAAGCAGTGTGAATGGTAGGATTCAGTGCAGAAATTCACCAGAGGTCCTCAGAGAGCACCTTCCAAACCCATGATCACTGCCATCTAGACAAGGGCAGCAAATACATGGGAACATTACCACCTGCAAGTTCCCCTCCAAGCCACTTTCTGTCCTGACTTGGAAATATATCACCATTCGTTCAGTGTCACTGGGTAAGTATCCTGGAAATCACTCTCTAACAACACTGCCAAGGATTATTTGCACCTCACAGACTGCGGCCATTCAAGCAGACTGCCATCGTCACCACCTCAAGGGCAGCTGAGATGGGCAACAAATTTTAACCCAACTGGAAACATCCGTGAATGAATAAAAATATACTGAGGCAATACCTCTACTTAACACTCAGTACCGTTATTTAAGAAAGGATTTATATGCATTTGAGACCCTACAACAAATGTGCACTAAATTTGCTCCTGGAATGAGAAATTTGTCCAATAATGAGATGTAAATCTAAATTGAGCTTTTGTTTTTGATATTTAGAAGACTGAAATTTCACCTTCTATTTTTAAAATGTAAGGGACTGGACATATTGGATATTGAGAGGTTATTTTCCCCCAACTAGGGAATCTGAGCCGCTGGGTCCCAGTCATAAAAAAGAATGATCGTTTAAGGACTGAGACAAAGAGAAATTTCTTACTCAAATATTTGGAATTTTTTAACTTTTGAGGGTTGTTTATGCACCATTGTTGAATATATGAGGCTGTGATAAACAGATTTTTGGGAATTTGAAGGATATGGGGAGCATGCAAGGAAGTGGGTTTGATGCCCAAGATTGAGTTTGAATGATGGAGCAGGCTCAGAGCTAGTTTTCTCCCACCTCTAACTCTTGTGTTCCTACGATCTAAAAAGATTATGAGGGGAGAAAAACTATCTATTCTGTGAGCATTTGTGGCTGTGCAATTTTATTTCCCATAACTGTCTGACCTTCCAGAATTCAAAGTTTAGCAGTGCAGTATAGCACTAATTGTAATAACTGTCCTGGATTTATAATGTTGTTAAGGCACTCAGAGACTTGAATTTGATTTACCTGCCATCCAATCAGCACTGCCCCATTAGAAGACATGAGATAAATATTAGGAGATGTCTAATTAAACACAACAACCTCCTAGAGAGCTGATGGAAAGCAGAGAAAACTGCTTTTATGAATTGTTTTCACATCTCTAAGCAGCTCACCTGCAACGATTTATTTTACAACTGCAGCTGCTGTTAATGAAGGCTGTGCAAAATGGGCAAGCAAAAACTCCTGCACAAAAAGAAACTGTCATGTATCTTCTTTAAACAAGACAACAAAATGTATCTTCCCTTGGTTTAAGGCCTGCTCCGCTCGCAGACACAAATATTGTCCAAACTCTCCAGCTAATGAAACACACAGCTCAGTTCACAGTGTTGTTGGTTTGACTTGCTTTGAATTTCTTCCATCTGATTGAGATGGAGCTGCCTCGTCGCATAAATCTTAATTCACACAATATCTATTTCATTAGCAATGTGGAATGCACAGTTTAACTGGAACATAGATTTAAGTTTTGTGCCCAGTAATCTCCAAGGTTTACAGCTGAAGTATCCCAGAAGACCAAAATGCTAGGACATTGGGAAGATTTATTAGTGTGAGGTTTTAAGCCGTGACCTGCTTGAGATACAGTACAAGTCAGACCAACATAACCCAAGCAAATTAGGTTCACTTTGCCGAATGGTGACAAGAGCAAACTAATTTTTTTTTGCCCTTGAAGCTCAATTACAGTACCAGACAATATAACCAGGCCAATCAAATGCTTGCAAGCTGAACCTGACCATCACTTTATTTTAATGACAGTTGGTATTGGATATAAACTGTTTAATTTAGGAGTATTCTAAATAGGCAAAGTGCCTAGACAGGAAGAAAATCTGATTCATGCTTGGAAAACTCTTTCTTGCAAGTAAGCTTTGTTATGGTCAGATCCAGGAAGTAAAATTGTCATTATTGCATAGTTTTAAAGAAATTTGATCTTAATTCTGACGTATCTGGTCATTTGTATCCAGAGCTTTAGAATAAATGGTCGAGTTTCTAGCAGAATCCATGGCATCATTCCACTTTTCATTATTTAACAAAATAAGATATGTAGAAATGAAGGTGAGAAGGACAATAAAGTGCCAACAAATCTCAGACAAATCAGATTCAATTGTTGCTTTGTTGAAATTTACCCTTTACCCTCTCCATCTCAACATGTGATATTTTGGAATGGAAATTCAGTTTCGAAGTTTGTTTTGTGTTCAGTTCAGTTCAGTTCACTCTTCCAGCCACAGCTTTTTAATAAAGTTTCTCAGAAGTATCGTGATCTAGAATCAACCATTTGCTTCATTGAAACATTGTGAAAGGACACTGTTTACAAATTTGAGTTGGTTATTCCTCTTACTGCCTGTAGTTTAAGGGAAATTGTTACTTGGAATAGAGCTTTCCTGCCATTCCGTCATTGCTGGGTCAGAGCTCTGGAGCTCCCTTCCTAGCAGCACTGCAGAGGTACCTTCGTCAGAGACTGCAGCAACAGAGATTGGTGGTACATCACCTTTCCAAGGACAGTAGGTAAGGCTCATGATACCTGCCTTGCCAGAGATGCCTATACGCCATGAACAGCTGAAGGAAAGATAATGGGAATGATTACATTCTGAGTAAGACTATGCTTTGCCTTTGTGTCTGGAAGACACATCACTACTGCTTTGATGCTGTGAGGGGAATATTAAGGTCTGTCTCCAGACCAAAGACAGCCACAAGCAGTCATGATCTGTCAGGCCCCCGATCTTAAGATGGTCATATGAATGACACATCCATCAAGCTAAACTGTCGGAGCTAAGATGAGATCAGTGAAATGAGTGTTTTTAAGGAGAAAAGAGCTGGTCGGAAGCAGTGTTTGAATTTGATCACACTTGCCCCATAATGATTTTCATTTTATTAATGTTTTTAATATTGAAATGTTTTGTTGGGAAGCCACCCATGGTGAACATTTTAACAGAAATTGCTGGACAAACTCAACAGGTCTGGCAATATCTGTGAAGAGAAAGCAGAGTTCACGTTTTGGATCCAGTGACCTTAATTCAGAACCCAGTGAACATTGAGTTATGATTTCAATAATTTGATCCTGGCCTCTTTAGTACACTGTTAGCTACTGGAAGAAAACTCAACCTATTCTATCACTGGCTATTCTTCGATATATGCATGTTGCAATTGGCAAGTGGGATAAAGAGCCTGGACCTCAGAATCCTGGATAGAACAAGGAAAATTGCAGTACAGGAACAGGCTCTTTGGCCCTTCAAGCCTGCACTGACATGCTGCCTATCACAATTAAAGCCCCCTGCCCTTCCAGGAATCACATCCGTCTATTCCCATGCTACTCATGTATTTGCCACAACGCCCTTTAAAAGTCACAATTGTATCTGATTTCATTACCTCCCCTGGCAGCGAGTTCCAGACACCCACCACCCTCTGTTTAAAAAAAAAACTTGCCTCGTATATCACCTTTAAACCTTGTCCTTCGCACCTTAAACCTATGGCCGTTAGTAACTGACTCTTCACCTTGGAGGGAAAAGCTTCTGACTGTCCAGTCTGTCCATAATCTTGTAGACCTCTATTAGGTCGCTCTGCAACCTCCATCATTCCAGTGAGAACAACAAAAGTTTCTCCAACCTCTCCTCATAGTTAATGCCCTCCATATCAAGCAGTATCCTGGTAAATCTTTTCTGTGCTGTCTCCAAAGCCACCACATCCTCCTGGTAGTGCGGCGACCGGCATTGAACGCAATATTCCAAATGGAGCCTAACTGTTGAATGTGGTGGGATTAACTTCTGTTGTCAAAATTCAGAGCTTTGTATCCATTCAGCTCCATCGCCCTGAGGTACACCTCAGCCTTTCGTTTGGAATTTCTCTTCAAATATCTCTGTACATGCACAGAAATAAAATGTAATTGCAGAGACTGTGAAGAGTTCAGTTACAGCAAAGACCAAAGTCTGTGTGAGTCTCTGAAGTGGTGGAACTTGTTCAGCCAGAAGGGAATCTGCAATAAAGAGTGGAGCGAGTTGGTAAATGGTAATAACCGAAAGAACCTGAACTGCATTATCTATTCTCTAGCTGTTCCTTCTCCCAAAGCTTGTTCAAAATATGCATGTTATTTTCTGTTATCTGAATGATGCTTGATTCATGGGTAACTGACCACGCAAACTCGGATAAAATGTCAACATGGATTCGCCCCTTGCCAAACTCTAGGCAAGTGGTGTGTGAAGTATTTGCCAGTATTATTGAAATGCAGAAAATAGCAGTAGTAGGCCATTTGGCCCTTTGAGTCTGTTTTGGTTTTCAGAATGATTGTGTGTTTCATCATCCCAAGTCTGTACCGTGTTCCTGCTTTCTCCGCAAACACTTTGATCCCATTGGTGCTAAAGAAGATATCTAACTCCTTCTTGAAAACATTGTGTTTTGGCCTCAACTGCTTTCTGTGGCAGAGAAGTCCACATGCTCATTACTCTCTGGGTAAAAAAAATTTCTGCTCCGTTACATCAGCATTGATGTTTTCAAGTTCCTCCTTCTCTTCCCACGCCTCTCTTCCCTGTTATAGCGATTGACTGACTGATTGTTTACAGCCAAATTTTGTGTAAATTTTAAACTGGACAGTTTGATTGTGTTTGGGAAAGGCATTCTGCTGTGAAAGGTTCCATAGAATGGTTGTCACCTGTTTTATTGCATTGAAACAGACCCCATTGTATATACATATTCTTTCTGAGAATATATTGTCTTGTATTTTAATATATGTAGCTTTCAGTACCTACAAGTATTCCTTGTAGCAAACCTGACTGACAAACTTAAATTGGTTAGAAATGGAATTCTTTGCACAGTTTGGGGATAGTTTAACAAATGCTGTCAATTGCAGAATCACATTTAGAACACTATGGTGTGAGTCTTGCCAGTATGGATAGGTTGGATAAAGTCAATACTTTGTGAATAGCGACAAGATGTATTGTTTGATGTGATTCACCAGTCTTCGGGATGTATGGCCTACTTGCCTAGGCAGTGAAATTCATGTTAATGTGATGTGTGAGCATTCATTTGGCTTGACGGCAGCATCCTGTTAGTGGTGAACACCACTCGTTGCAGCACTGTATAGTAGCAGCGTGAAACAGCTAGTTTCTCCTTTTGCTTAACTACACAAGTACTGGTGCATCCTCCACGGAAGTACCTCTATCAGTCAGTCCACTTGCCAGCCCATCAACACTGTCTCCTCTCGTAATCTAAATGTTCTTTTCCTGTTTGCTTTGGTATTCCTGCAAATTGTCTGGATGAGCACAAGGCGAAAAGTTTTGGAAAAATGTCTTCTTTTTTCAGCAATGCCTGAAAGGTAAGTAGGATAAGATATTTCAGCTGAAATTACCTTTTTGTTAGTTCAGGGGATACCAGTGTGAGCCATTGCTCAGTTGATGAGACCATCACTCCTCGAGTTGCAAGTTGTGCATCAAAACCCACTACAAATAAAACTCCAGGTTGACACTTCCAATGCAATCCTGAGGGAGTACAGCACTTTCAGGTGCCAACTTTTGGGTGAAGCATTTAATGCCATGCGTCATCTGCCCTTGTAGATGGGTTTCCAAGGACCTAGAAGCATAATTTGTCAAAGCAGGCAGGTTCTCCCCATCATCTTGGATCGATATTTCTCTCAGTAAACATCACTAGAACAGATGGCCTGCTCACTATCATGGTGCAGTTTGTGGGAGTTCGTTGTGTACAAATTGAAAGCTACCTTTCCAACAGTACAGCTGGGTCTACACTTCCAAAATGTACCTTATTGGCTGTAAGTTCTTCAGATGTCCTGAGGTTGTGAAAAGAGCTATGGAAATGAAAATCTTTATTTTTAATTCCCTGACTAGAATCAGCAAACTCGACAGAGACCTGTAATTGAAACCTGGTCGTCAATCTGAATGGTTCAGAACACTGTACTTGGAATGTTGAATCTGCTGGGAGTGTGTGGTAGCGGATGGGGAGAATCTCTGCCTCTATTTCGATATACCAGTGAACAGGACTAGTAAACAGGAAATTCAACATTTCAATCTCTGCATGCAATAAGTGATCTATGTATAGTGCATTAAATGTCTTGATATCACCTTTATCCTTCAATAAAGAATTAAGTCATGCACCCTTGTACCAACTGCTAGTGCCACGTTTTCAGATTCAGTATTCGTATCATCAGATTGCACCCCATTAGCAAAAATCACAAAGTTGCTGTTAGACAAATAAACTGCACACATTTGAGGGATGAGGTTTGATCAGGAGGCCGGGAAGATATTTTATTATCATTCAGTATACTTCAGGAACCACCATCACAGAAGAGAGATAGCAGTTGGAACTGAGATGTGAATAAAATTGAGGTTCCCATTCGCAAGATAGAATGCTGAATCACATCCTTGGATAGACTTTTTCTTGTAGCTTTGTAAAGAGTTGGACAGCATATCACTGGAAGAGTCCTGCACAAAAATAGATAGCACCCACATAAGTAAATTGGAATATTAATTTTAAGTCTGTTGGTGAAAGTGTTGACTTGTTTGTAGCGACATTACTCTCGAGTTGAAATGGTGTGGCTTGTGACTTGCTTCATTGAGAATTTCTTGGTGTACCTTGTGGGGGAATAAAAGTATTTCTGTATTACCCTTCTTGGTTGCCAGGTGAGCCAAAGTGCTTTACGGTTAATCAAATACTCATAAAATGTAGTTCTTATTGTACACATTTTTGGGCAATACTTTGTGATATTTTAGCATCTGTACAGTTAAATTGCAGATTCTGTCTAACCAAAAATGATGTATGTGACTAATGGCACGTGCCAAAACTAAATGATCTTTTTGTAATTGCTGAAAGGAAATACTGCAGGAAATCCTAACATTGAAATAAAACTGAATTCATTGTTGCTGTATGACTGTACAAGTTATGCCAAAACCCTTCATTAAACTATTGCAATAGAGTCCTGAAATTTTCATTTAAGTAGAAACTGGGGCATTGTTACCTGTCTTTGAAATACTATTCAGGCTGAAACCTCAGCCTTCAAAAACAATTAGTCGTTACAGTGCCTGTAACGTTTTAATAAAAAAAGAAGTGTTTTGCATCCAAATCATCCCAATTGGCTTCATGCAAACTAATCAAAAACAACTAATTTATTTAGTAGTGCCTTTTAAAGCAGTGAAACACCTCGCAACACATCGTATGGCAGGAAAAGATTGACCAACTGTGCAGTTAACAAAAGCTTTCCTGATCACTCCCCTCCAGTGTTATGATTGGTGTAGATTGCTCTTGTATTATAATGTTTTTGAAATATCTTCTTGTGCTTGGTTGTTGCAAGTTCAAACATTATAAATTAATTGCCTTGTGGAGATGTCAGAGCTTTGTGGACAAACCTTGGGTGTATTTGATAGCTGTGGATGCAGCACAGATGCTATCTCTGCTGCTGTAGCACTCCCCCCGCTATTAGGAGTGCACATTTCGTGTACTGAACCCATGACCTCCTGAATGAGAAGCTGGCAACTGTGGCAGGTAGGAAAATCCTGCATTCAGTCTATCTTGTACTATGCCCATCAGCAAAAATTTCTCTTTATTTAAATAGAATTATATTGTTATTTATCTTTTTAGGACTATGCTGAGAAGTAAAGTGAGGGAATTCCTGAGTTTACATTCTGAGCAACAAGTAGTGGCATGAATGGAGGATCAGTTAAAATTGGGAATGCCCCAGAGGCCAGAATTAGAAGAACATGGAGATCTTGAAGTGTTGTGGGACTGGAGGATATTGCAGAGATAGTGAGTGTGAGGCCATTAAAGATTTGAAAATGGGCATGAGAAATCTTGATTTAAGATGTTGCTTGGTTGGGATCTACTTTGGATCAGTGAGCACAGTGAAAAGGGGAACAGGACTTATGACTTAAGCAGTGGAGTTTCAAGTTATGTCATGCTTACTGAAGCTTAAATTTGGGAGAGCAGCTGAGAATGCATTGGAATAAGCAAGTCAAGAGGTAATAGCATTTCAGCAGCAAATGAGTTGACACAGGCGAAGCTGAGCAATGTTGTCAGTGAGTGAGAGAAAAGGAACTGAGTCAACACTAGCATCCTGCTGAAAGGCTTGACAATCAATTCATGTACGCACAATCTCTGCTTCCCCACACGACAATATTCCTGGGAGTCAGGCTGAAGTCACCTTAAACTATTAGTGTGAGATCACCTTCTGTATAAGCACAACCCAACCCAGCAAAACTAAAATAAGGAATTCTGGAAATAGTCAGCGGATCAGGCAGCATTTGTGGAAAGAGGAATAACGTTAACAGTTCAGTGACGTAGTGACTGAAGTCATTTTATTGTAAGCAAAGGGAAATCATGGATCCTAATCACAGGCACCTGTGGGATCTTCAGATTCACAAAATATATGGGAATATGAGAAAAATCTTATGGGAGAGTGATGCAGGGGTGGTGGTGGGGATTGAGGGTGTACGGGGTGTTGGTTTGAGAGACCGTGGGGAATTATTACACGTCTCTGGACCATGTTGGCCTTAAACCTAGGCACCCTGGCTCAGTTGTAGAGGCCCTGCCATTGTGTCACAATAATTCTTAATTCCTCAGGGTAATGTCCAGCTACATCATCAGTTATCTTCACTCCATCATAAGCTTGAGGTTCAGATGTTCACTGACAATTATACTTTGCAGCAAGACCTGAGCAGATTGTTAATAAACTACCATTATCGTGGTCTGATTATCAACAAGAGAGAATCTGACCATCATCCCTTGATATTTAATGCTACAGCTGTTGTTTAATCCAACTGCCAAAATCTTGAGGGTTACCATTGATCACAAACTGTACGGCTGAACCAGTTCAATGCTTACGAGAGCAGGTCCAAAGCCAGGAATTCTGTGGCAGGTAACTTACCTCCGCATTCCTCAAGCCAGTCCGCCATCTACAATGTCCAAATCAAGAATAGGATAGAATACTCTCCACTTGCCCGGTTCATGGCAGCTCCAACAACTCAGGAAGCTCTGCGTCATCGAGATAAAGCAGATTGTTTGATTGGCACCCCACCTAATGTCGATAGCATTCATTCCCTCAACAGCTGACACACAATGGTAGCAGCATCTGCTCTTGACCAGCAATGACTCTCGATTCTTTAGACAGCACCTTTCAAAGCTGTAACCTCCACCATCTAGAGGTGGAGGACAGCAGAGGGCTTACATGAGTTTGAAGTTGAGCCTTGGAAGATAACAGAAACATGTAATTGATTAATTTTAAGGCAGAGGTAGGTAAATTCTTATTGGGGCTAAGGAATTGTAATCTGGAGTAAATGGCAATTGGAATTCAAAACCAAATGGATCAGTTATGATCTTACTGAATGACAGGTGAGAATTGATGGGATGAATGGCCAAACTTTCCTGTGTCAGTCATGTCCTTGTAAATCTTGTTCGCATTTTTTCCAGTTTAGTGACATTGTTCCTTAGAAGGGTGACCAGAATTGTACACAGTAATCCAAACGTGGCCTTACCAATGTCTTGTACGGCCACTACATTACGTCCCAACCCTTTCCCTTTTTGTTTCAAATCTCCAGCATCCACAGCTCCTTTGCTTTTAGTGCCTTTACAGTAAAACAGTTCACAGCGTTGTCAAGCTACACACCAAACACTTTTTTTAGAAATTGAAAATTTTAACCAGAGCAAACAAAAACCTTATCAACTTATCATAGTCAACATATTTATGGGGTGGATACTTGGGTTTTGACTCTAATAAGAAGCACCCTGCAGAGTCTAGCTAGGGTATCAGCAGTATTCAGGATGTTAGTTTATGGGGCCCTGACATCAGTACTAGGGAAATTGGGATCTGAACCAATGGGATGGTCTTAACTTGAACTGTGCTGGAGCAGGTGCAGTGTTCTTATCGACTATATAATTTGGGAAGTAGAGAGTATTTCAAACTGAATACGAGGGCAAGTGGAATTTGGGAAGATGTGTGAATCGAAGTATAGAATTATGGCTAAATAGGAAGGTCGTAATACAGAAATGATAAGCAGGAAGGGGTAGAGAGTATGAATCCAAGAGACAACCAACAGATAAGACTTGATTTTACAAAGAGTAACAGATTAAAACTAACGACCGTGTTTCTAAATGAAGCTGTAGCATTTGTAATAAAATGTATGAACTAAGTAAAAATAAAATTACTACTTACAATAGCTATTACAGAGACATAGCTGCAAAATGACTTGAACTAGAGCCAGAATCTTGAAGGGTAAAAGGCATTTAGGAATGACAGGAAAGTTGGAAAAATGAACAGGTGTTAACACAATAGAGGGAGACTACCTAAATTCAGAAAACCAAATTATAGAAATAGTTTAGACAGAAGTGAGAAATGATAAAGGTGAGAAATCATTTGTGGGAGTGGCAGTAATTGCATTATTGGGTGGGCCATAATGGAAGAAATAATGTCAGAAAGGGATAATCATGGGAGATGTTCATTGACTAGAAAGTCAGATGGACAAAGGTAGCTGAGATAAGCTCAAAAGTATTTTCTAGAATAGCACATTCTGGAGCTGAGCCAACAGCGGGTTCAGCCATAATTGAACTGGTATGATGTGGTGAGATAAGGATAATGAATGATCTTGTACTGAAGGTGACCGTAAAATGATAGAAATTTTAGGGAGGGAAGAATAGATACGAGGCATTTTTTCCAAATTACATGTGGGCAATTATGAAGGCCTTAAAGCACTACTAGTTAAGTGTATTGCCAAGGTAGGTTAAAAGACAGGTTATTTGAGATTAATGTTAGATTTGGGAGCCATTTCTGAATATACTGCATAGATGAAAGTCCAGTGAGTATGAAATTTCCAAGGGATGGACACACTTGTCAGTGGTTTAACTAGAAATGTTAAAGATAGTGTCAGACATAAAGAGAAATCATGTGATTGCACAAAGACAGCTGAAGAAGATTGAATAGAAACAACAAGAATAACTTTAAACATTGTAGAATATGAAAGAAAGCTAGCCAGAAAGACACAAACAGATAGTATGAGTTTCTATAAATATTTTAAGAAGAAGAGAGTTAACAAAGTGAACTTTGGTCCTAAGAAAGTGAAACTGGAGAATCAGTGATGGAAAGTAAGCACATAGCAATTGAATTGAGTGGGTATTTTGCATCTGTCTTGACTACAGAGGATATAAGGAACTTCTCAGAAGCTGTGAAAAATCAGGACATGTAAAGGAAGGAAGAACTTGTATAAGCCACAAGAACGAGAGAAGTAGCACTGAATAAATAGCTCTGGTTGTGAGCTGACTCTTGTTTAGATCCTGGTGAACTTTATTTCACGATCTTTAAAGAAGTGGCAAGTGAGACAATTAGTTTTACTTTTCCGAAACTCCCTTGGTTTGGGGTTGTTTTATTAGATTACAAGGTAGTGAATGTGACTCTCATTTAGGAAGGGAGTGAGACAGAAAGCAGGAAATTGAGACAGTTAGCTTAACATCTGTCACAGGGAAATGTTAAAAGCTATTATTAAATCAGTTAAAGCAGTGTTTGGATAAGTTCAGTGTAATTGTGCAGTGTCAGCCCGGCTGGGTGAAAGTGAAATGATCGATCGTTTAGAATTCTTTTGAGGAGGTGAGACATGCTGTGGATAAAGAGGATCCTGCAGGATGTGCTCTACTTAGATTTCCAGAGTGCATTTGACACGGTGCCACCTCAAAGGTTTTTGTGGAAAGTAAAATCTTGTGGTGTGGTTATTTTGAATCAAGATGTGTTATGACGCATGACTGGAGTAATTGGGAATTGATCCCAGACCTTCTGGCTCAGAGGTAGGGACACTAGTACTATACCACAAGAGCCCTAAGCTCATGGTGTAGTGATAGCGAATTGGCTGGCTAACAGGACCAGAGAATTTGTGTAAATGGATCTATTTTACTTTGGCAAGATACACGAGTGATATGCCAGAGGGATCATTGCTGGAATCTGAACTGTTTATATGTCATCTTTACATGACTTAGATGAAAAAACTGATTGTGTGACTGCCAAACTTGCTGACAGCACAAAGATCGAAAAGTAAGTTGTAAAGAGAGCGAGAGAGCATTACAAAAGATTGATGCATTAATGAGTGTGCAAAGATGTAACAAGTGAAGTATAATGTGGGGAAAATGTGCAGTTGTCCATTTTGACAGAAAAGTTGTAAAATGATCAGGACAGCACGGTGGCTCAGCGGTTAGCACTGCAGCCTCACAGCGCCAGGGACCCGGGTTCGATTCCAGCCTCGGGCGACTGTCTGTGTGGAGTTTGCACATTCTCCCCGTGTCTGCGTGGGTTTTCTCCGGATGCTCCGGTTTCCTCCCACAGTCCAAAGATGTGTAGGCTAGATGGATTGGCCATGCTAAATTGCCCACGGTGTTCAGGGGTGCGTGGGTTACAGGGGGACGGGTCTGCGTGGGATACTTCGGGGGGGTGGACTTGTTGGGCCGAAGGGCCTGTTTCCACACTGTAGGGAATCTAATCTTAAAAAAAAATTTAAGCATGAAAGATTGTTGAGTTGTGACATGCAGCAGGATCTGGGTGTCCTCCTGCATGAATTGCACAAGGTTAATATGCAGGTACAGCAAGTAAGAAAAGAAGTTAATAGAACATCGTAATTTGTTACAAGAGGAATTAAATATAAAAGTAAGGAGATTATACTTCATTTACACGGGATGTTGGTGAGGCTTTAACAGGTGTACAATGCATGTTGCTGGTCACCTTATTTAAGAAAGCATATAAATGCATTGGAGGCAGTTCAGAAAATGTTTACTAGACTGATACTCTGAATTGACATGTTGTCTTATGAGAAGTAGTTGGTCAGGCTTGGCTTCTATCCACTGGAGTTTAGAACAGTAAAAAGTGACTTTATCAAAATGGTGCACCTTCAAATAAGTTTGAAGTAACTATGAAAAATACCTTAATTAGCGCAGGGCTATCACTGTTTTTTGCATTCTTTCTTTGGGAGGAACTAATGATGAGCTTAAAACAGTGTTTTCAGTCTGTAGAACATATTTTTCCACATTTTATTCCATTTACCACATCTTTGCTCACTCACCAAACCGATCCAATGTGTGCAGTGTTTTCACTGTAGTGCCAAGAGGGTCAGCATCTCTGTCTCAGACTCACTACAGTGCTGCAGGGAAGCTCCGCACAAGCTGGAAGAACAGCACCTCCTGCTCTGCCTGAGTGCCTTGTAGTTTCAAGACATCATCAAATTCAATAATTTATTGGCCTAAATGCTGTCTTCCATATCGATACCTCAACCCCGGCATCATGTGGGCTGCTACCATAAGTAACCCGTTGTCAGCCGATAATGGGCCCCATTAGCAGCTATTGATTCTCACAGGTTGACCTTTACCATTCTAAGTCTACTCAACTGTTGCTCACACTGACCACCAACCCCACATTCCCCCCCTCCCACCCATACACGCTCACTCACTCACTCTGTTCTCCCCACACCCACGCACTCTCACATGAGCTTGCTTGTCTTATGAGGAGAGGTTGACTGAGCTTGGACTTTTCTCTCTGGACAGAAGGAAGAAGAGAGGTGACCTGATCGAGGTGTACAAGGTAATGAGAGGCATGGATGGAGTCGATAGCCAGAGACTTTTCCCCAGGGCAGGATTGACTGCCACGAGGGGTCATAGTTTTAAGGTGTTAGGAGGAAGGGAAAAGAGGAGATGTCAGAGGGAGGTTCTTCACCCAGAGAGTTGTGAGCGCATGGAATAGTTTGCCAGTTGTAGTCGTGGAAGCAGAGTCATTAGTGACATTTAAGCGACTGCTGGACATGCACATGGACAGCAGTGAAATGACGGGAATGTAGGTTAGGTTATTTTGTTTTTGGATTAGGATTATTCCACGGCACAACACTGTGGGCCGAAAGGCCTGTACTGTGCTGTACTTTTCTATGTTCTATGTTCTACAATCTCGCACTCATGCTCTTCCACCGCACCCCCAGCTCTCTCTCCACCCTTCATTCTCTCCCCCATCATTCTCTCCCCCTGCCCCACTTCACCTTTAGCATATATACCAACCTTTTCCTAGCTACAGAGTTAATAGGAATTGCAGATGCTGGAGAATCCGAGATAACAAGGTGTAGTGCTGGATGGATACAGCAGGCCAAGCAGCATCTGCAATAGGGTTAATGAATCCAGAGCTTTAGCTGTGCTTTCTTTCCACTAATGCTGCTAGACCAGCTGAGATTTTCCAGCAATTCATGTTTGTGTTTCTGATTTCCGGTATCTGCACTTATATTGTTTTTTTTATTAGAGCTGCAGTTATTGTTCCAGCTTTCATCAGAACCACTTAAAAATAAGGTGATAAGTTTATGCATCCAATTTGAGTTCGAAGTCAGGGATCTGAACTTGGGTGATAAAGGCTTGAAAGCTAAGAATGTCTAGTATTTGCCTCCTCGTTCGGTGAGTTCAATCAATTCATTATAAGTAAATGGAGATATTAATAAAATTAAGTGGTATTGTGGTATAGTTGGACATTTCATCAGAATTTTGATAAGTTATATGGGGGTGTCTTTAGTCTTTTTTATAATCCATCTATTCATGGTATGCGTGCATTGCTGGCTAGACCAGTATGAATTGTTCAGTGTCAACTTCATTGCCGTGGTTCTGGAGTTATGTGTAAGCCAGACCAGGTAAGAGTGGCAGATTTCCTTCCCTAAAGAACACTTGTGAACCAGAGGGTATTTTCTAACAATGGGCAATAGTTTCATGGTCATCAGTAAACTCTTAATTCCAGATTATTATTGAATTCATATTCCACCATCTGCCACAGTAGGATTCAAACCCGGTTCGCAGAAGATTATCTACGGCAGTAGTCTCTAGGATTAGGAGTAAACTTGGTATTTCAAGAGAATGTTGGGAGGTGCAGGAGAATTTGCTTACAGCAGTGCACTCAACACAGTCAATTGTTTTGCCAGGATGACAGCAGCGTAGAAATGTTAAAAGAAGCATTCCTTTCAACCGCCAGCACTTGTAGAGAGCAAGATTAGCTAACTACTGGTTCTGAAATTGCTTGATCCCAACTATTTTTGGGAGAGAAACGTCTGATAAAATTCTCTGCAGGCAGGGGAGTTGTCAGGAGACTGAGAACTGGTTCACGCTGGAATAGTATCCAAGACTCCATGTGTAGATCCTGACTCCACAATATACCTTTCATAGCAAAGGGTGGTTTTCTTAAAATTTTCTTCTGTCCACACCGCCCACCCCCTCCCCCAAGAAAAATACCAAGAGACCGATATTTACATTCTTGCCATTTCTTTCCTCTTTTTAAAACATTCCACAAGCTGAAGGTCAGGCTCACAAAGAGCTAATTTATTGGTTTTGATTCCGCTGTTTCAGATGGTAACCTTGTGGGAAAATTCACAGGCATCACTATTGTGGAATTTCATTTCTGAAAATGGGTCTAAGCTCGAAACGTCAGCCTTCCTGCTCCTCTGATGCTGCTTGGCCTGCTGTGTTCATTCAGTTCTACACCTTGTTATCTCACTTCATTTACTGTGTTCTTTTCATTAACCCTACTCAGTATATTATGGAATACTATGTTTGCTCCTTATTTGAGGAATGTATAACTTTTACCCCAGCCCAGACTGATTCTCCCCAACAGCTTTGTTCTCAATGTGAGGCTCCTACCATTCCTTCCTTTTTCATTTTATCCCATTCTTCTATGCCTGTCTCCCTCAAATCTAGAGCCAGTACGGTAACAAAGTAGATCATTCAGCTCATTGAATATACATTAGCTCACTGGCAATTCAGTCAGACCTGTAGCTCCACACACTCCCCATGGCCCTGCAAGTTTATTGGCCTCAAATACCCATTCAATTTCCTTTTGAAACCATCCACCCTTTCCACTTCCGCTCCCCTTGAAAACAGCTAGTTCCAGGTTGTTACCAATTCGACATTCTTCCCACATTACCCCCTGTGCAAAACATTTGAAACAGAAAAGCAATTCTCCCAATTGCCCATCCTTAAGCATGTAGGTCTAACATACCTGAATGATATTTGAATGATTTTAAACCACGGTAATCATATTGAAAGGAATAAATGGTGGGGTCTGCACTTTCATGGGATGTGAGCAGTGCTGACTATGCCAGTATTTATTGTCCATCCCATGTCATTTCCTAGTGCGGTTAAGAGTCAACCACATTGCTGATGGGTCTGGAGTCACATGTAGGCTGTGCCAGGTAAAGATAGTAGTTTCCTTCTCTAAAGGATACTAGAGAACCTGATGGCTTTTTCTGCAATGGATTGATGGTCATCATTAGACTCTTAATTCCAGAGTTTTATTGAATTCAAGTTCCACATGGCAGGATTTGAACTTGGGTCACCAGAAAATTACCTGGTTCTCTGGATTAACAGTGCAGTGATAATATCACTGGGCCATCACATCCCTTAAATGACTGCACAAGCCTGGAGTCATATGTAGGCCAAAGTGGTTAAGGACAACAGATTTCCTTCCATAAACGACATTAGTTGACCAGTGGGGGGTTTTATGACGCCCACGGCCACCAACAGGCTAGCCTTAGTTTTTGAAAAATATTGTATTCAGTGTTCACCATCTGTCATGTTCAGATTCAAACCTATGTCCCCAAAACAGTAGCCTGGGACTTGGATTACTAATCTACTACCGCTATGTAGTTTAATCTGTTTACTAGGAAATTTGAGTTTATAATGGACCCAGGAATGAAATTTTGGTGTAGGTTGCATTTTAATGTCACATTTCCAGTTGAAGTTGTGGGGACGTTCCTGAGACCCTCTGACTCCAAAAAATGCATAAGATTTTAAAGCATACACAGCATCAAAACAGTGCTGAAGTTCCACACAAGCCTGCTCTTTATCATGTAATTATCAACATAATCCTGTTTTCCGTTCTCCCTCATATGCTTATCTAGCTTTACTTAAATGCATTGCAGTCACTTGAACAGAGTTCCATGTTAATACCTCACTGTCACTGAAGAAGTTTCTACTGAACTCTCTCCAGGATTTCTTGGTGATTCTCTTACAGCAACGGCGTCTAGCTTTGCTCCTTACAAGAGAAAACATAATTTCAGTATTCATTTGATGAAAAGTTTTGATAAATTTGCAGATTACCTTTGGTTCATCCTTCAGCCTTTTTTCTCCAGGAGTAAAGAGACTCAGCCAGTCAGTCATGTTTTGATAGATACAAGCATCAATCTCGCAAATATGTTTTACACCATCCCAGTGTCTTTTTCTTTACATATAACAATGCAACCTGAAAGATATGCAGTAATTAATCCAGCAGTGATCTGACCCAGTTTCAAAGCACATTCAGTATATCTTTACATTTTATTTTTATCTGTTTGAAGTTTGATAAAACGTTTGCATTTTAAATTATTTTAATTCAAGGTAAAATGGTGTAATGAAGTACATCACAGGAATAGCTCATTCAATCAAATCTACTCCATCATTGTAGATCATGACTGGCCTTTAGCCTCAGGACTGTATTCTAACTGCATGTCCCTTGATGTCATATCTAACTAGAAATGGATCAGTGTCTCCGTTGAATTTGCTTAACAGCATAAAATGTTGGAGCAGAAGCAGGTTGTTCAGCCCATCAAATAAGATCATGGCTGCTTCATAATCCACAATCCACTTTCCTTACTGATTAAAAGTCTGCCTGTTTAGCCTTGAACATACTTAATAACTCAGCTTTGTCACCTCTTTCTAATAGAGTACAACATAGTCCCTTTGAGTTGCACAGCATGGAAACTGACCCTTCAGTCTCCCTCATCCACACTGACAAGATATCCTAAACTAATCAGTCTCATTTGCTAGCGTTTGGCCCGTATTCCTCTTAAACCCTTCCTGTTCATGTACTTATCCAGATGAATTTTAAATGTTGTAATTGTACCAGTCTCCTCCACTTTCTGTGGCAACCTGTTCCCCACATACCACCGCCTGAGGCCCCTTTTTTAGATCTTTTCTCCCTCACTTTAAACCTATGCCCTCTAGTTTTGAACTGCCCTACTCTGGGAGAAAAGACCTTGGCTATTCACCTGGTCCGTGCCATCGTGATTTTATAAACCTATACAAGGTCACCTTCAGCCTCTGCTCCAGGGAAAATAGATTCAGCCTATTCAGCCTCTCCCTATAGCTCAAACGATCCAACCCTGGCAACATGCTTGTAAATTTTTTTGGACCCTTTCAAGTTTTGCAACATCTTTCCTGGAGACAAGGGCAGGGAGACGAGAATTGCATGCAGTATTCCAAAAGTGGCCTAACCCATGTCTTCTACAGCTGCAATGAGACCTCCCAACTCAGTGCACTGACCAATAAAGGCAAGCATACCAAACGCTTTCTTCACTATCCTGCCTACCTGTGACATCACTTTCATGGAATTATGAATCTGCATTCCAAGGTCTCTTTGTTTAGCAACACTCCCCAGAACTTTACCATTAAGTGTATGATTCCTGCCTTGATTTTCCTTTCCAAAATGTAGCACCTCACATTTATCTAGATTAAATTCCGTCTGCCAGTCCTTGGCGCATTGGCCCATGTGATCATGGTCTTGTTGTACTGTGAGGTAACCTCCTTCGCTCTCCATTGTGCCTCCAATTTTGGTGTCATCTGCAAACTTGTTAACCATGTCTCTTGTGGTTGCATCCAAGTCATTTATATAAAATGATGAAAAGCAGTGGACCCAGCACCGATCCTTATGGCACACTGCTGGTCTTGGCCTGAAAGTACCTCTCCTCCACCACACCAGGAGAAATTTTCCAGCTCATCTCTGCCTTAAAAGGGCAACCTCTTATTCAGGCGTTATTCCCTTTGGTCCTAGACTACCCGACAAGAGAAATAATCCTCCTTCATCTGTCAAAACCCTCAAGATTCTTGTATATTTCAATAAAGTGTGTCTCATTCTCCTAAATTTAACGAGTACAGGCTCAACCTACACAACTTCTGCTCATATGATTAGTGCCTCCATACACAGGATCCGTCTCGCGAACCTTGTCTGGACTGCCTCCAATGGCAGTATAATCATTCCTTAGATAAGGGGCTCAGAATTGCTCATCGTGGTCTGACTACTGCCTTATCTCCTTTTAGCATGACTTCCCTATTATATTACATTCCCATGTGAACCAAAGCCAACATTCAATTTGTCTTCCCTTATGCCTCTTAAACATGCATGCTATATTGTTGAAATTTATGTACGAGGACTACCAAATCCCTTTGCTGTAAAATTCTGCAGTCTTTCTCCATTTAAATAATATTTAGCTCCTGCTGTTCTTCCTGTCAAAGCACACACCCTCCCATTTTCCCGCATTATGTTCCATCAGCCACGATTTTGCCCACTTGTTGAACCTGTCTGTATCCCTCTGTGGACTCTGTCATCCTTATCGCTTGCCTTCTGATCTATTTTTGTGTCATCCACCAACTTGGATGTAGTGCATTCGCTTTCCTTATCCAAGTCTTTAATATGTATTGTAACTAAATTTGATCCCAGCACCGATCTCTGTGGCACTGCATCAGTTACAGGTTGTTGTCTGAAAATGTCCGCCTTATCCCACTTCTTTGTCGCCTGTTACTTAGCTCACCTCCAATCCAATGACTGAGCTTCCACCACCCTCGGTAATTGAGCATTCCGGAGATTTATCATCCTCTGAGTGAAAAGATTCTTTCTCCTCTGGATCCAAAATAGCTTGCCCTTTATTCTGAGATTTGTATCCTCTGGTTCTCGACCCCGTTGCTAGGCTTCTGGAGGGAGAGTCATTAAATATTGTTCAGGTGGAAGTAAATAGATTTTCTGTTCAGTACTGAAGTATTCCAGTGGACCATCTCCGGTAACCAGTTATGAGAGTAGATGGGGATGTGAATCAGTTGATCCCAATTTCAGGACTGACAACTTAGTTCAGACAGGTTTGTTATATGACTGTTGAACTATGCTTAATAAGTGAGAACAACTTATCAGTATCTCTAGTAATCATACCTGCAACAATGGCCACATTAAGAGTAAAGCTATCTGTTCTAACCCTTATTAGCTGTTACAGAGTCTGAGAGCCCATTTTTAATTCATTAACTTCAGGGCACTGAAATGCCATTGAGTCCTGCCAGCTTGCTCCACCATTCAGTAGGATTGTGGTTGATCTGTAATTAAGAGAAATACCTTAATTATTATTTTAATTTCCTTTCCAGTTCTTGTGAGCTGTTGCATTTTGTGGCCTTTAGAACTGTTCCTTGCTACCGTTTTGAGAGAATTTTACAGCATACCATTTGAGTGCCATCAATACAATTTAAAAGAGCAAATTAATTTATTTCAAATCACCACCCACTGCCAAGGATGTGCACTTTATTTAGTCGTGTTTCAAAATGTATTTATTGTTTAATATGTCACTCCAGTTAAACATTGAGATTTATTTTTAAAATTGCTCGAGAAAATTATACAAATTGAAATGAACAGTGTTTCATTATTATTACGATCATGTTTGTTTGCACGATACTGCTTATCAGAATATTGTTGCTAGGAAGACCACGTAATGTTGACTGTGTGCTGCTTTCCCAATCCTTTGTGTTGTCCAGTTTGCAAAGCTGTTCTTTTCAGTTGGATAAAGAAGATAAAAATAGTCACATTAAAGTACAGAAAATTCAGTAAAACATACTTTTAAAGAAGAAAATGTATGGCTAGAGATGGTGGTTGGCAACCTGATGAAGACAGCAGTGTATATTTAAATCAACTAACCCATTTCCTTCCCAAAATCCACAAACCTGCCTGCCCCGGTCGACCAATCGTCTCAGCCTGCTCCTGCCCCACCGAACTCATCTCCACCTATCTGGACTCCATTTTCTCCCCCTTGGTCCAGGAACTCCCCACCTACGTCCGTGACACCACCCACGCCCTCCACCTCCTCCAGGACTTCCAATTCCCTGGCCCCCAACACCTCATCTTCACCATGGACGTCCAGTCCCTATACACCTGTATTCCGCATGCAGATGGCCTCAAGGCCCTCCGCTTCTTCCTGTCCCGCAGGCCCGACCAGTCCCCCTCCACCGACACCCTCATCCGCCTAGCCGAACTCGTCCTCACCCTCAACAACTTCTCTTTTGACTCCTCCCACTTCCTACAGACTAAGAGGGTGGCCATGGGCACCCGCATGGGCCCCAGCTATGCCTGCCTCTTTGTAGGTTACGTGGAACAGTCCCTCTTCCGCACCTACACAGGCCCCAAACCCCACCTCTTCCTCCGTTACATTGATGACTGTATCGGCGCCGCCTCTTGCTCCCCAGAGGAGCTCGAACAGTTCATCCACTTCACCAACACCTTCCACCCCAACCTTCAGTTCACCTGGGCCATCTCCAGCACATCCCTCACCTTCCTGGACCCTCAGTCTCCATCTCAGGCCACCAGCTTGTAACTGATGTCCATTTCAAGCCCAACGACTCCCACAGCTACCTAGAATACACCTCCTCCCACCCACCCTCCTGCAAAAATTCCATCCCCTATTCCCAATTCCTCCGCCTCCGCCGCATCTGCCCCCACGACAAGACATTCCACTCCCGCACATCCCAGATGTCCAAATTCATCAGGGACCGCAACTTTCCCCCCACAGTGATCGAGAACGCCCTCGACCGCGTCTCCCGTATTTCCCGCAACACGTCTCTCACACCCTGCCCCCGCCACAACCGCTCAAAGAGGATCCCCCTCGTTCTCACACACCACCCCACCAACCTCCAGATACAACGCATCATCCTCCAACACTTCCGCCATCTACAATCCGACCCCACCACCCAAGACATTTTTCCATCCCCACCCCTGTCGGCTTTCCGGAGAGACCACTCTCTCCGTGATTCCCTTGTTCGCTCCACACTGCCCGCCAACCCCACCACGCCCAGCACCTTCCCCTGCAACCGCAGGAAATGCTACACTTGCCCCCACACCTCCCCCCTCACCCCTATCCCAGGCCCCAAGATGACATTCCACATTAAGCAGAGGTTCACCTGCACATCTGCCAATGTGGTATACTGCATCCACTGTACCCGGTGTGGCTGCCTCTACATTGGGGAAACCAAGCGGGGGCTTGGAGACCGATTTGCAGAACACCTCCGCTCAGTTCACAACAAACTACTGCACCTCCCAGTCGCAAACCATTTCCACTCCCCCTCCCATTCTTTAGATGACATGTCCATCATGGGCCTCCTGCAGTGCCACAGTGATGCCACCCGAAGGTTGCAGGAACAGCAACTCATATTCCGCCTGGGAACCCTGCAGCCTCATGGTATCAATGTGGACTTCACCAGTTTCAAAATCTCCCCTTCCCCAACTGCATCCCTAAACCAGCCCAGTTCGTCCCCTCCCCCCACTGCACCACACAACCAGCCCAGCTCCTCCACTCCACCCACTGCATCCCAAAACTAGTCCAACCTGTCTCTGCCTCCCTAACCTGTTCTTCCTCTCACCCATCCCTTCCTTCCACCCCAAGCCGCACCCCCATCTACCGACTAACCTCATCCCACCTCCTTGACCTGTCCGTCTTCCCTGGACTGACCTATCCCCTCCCTACCTCCCCACCTATACTCTCTCCACCTATCTTCTTTTCTCTCCATCTTCGGTCTGCCTCCCCCTTTCTCCCTATTTATTCCAGTTCCCTCCCCCCATCCCCCTCTCTGATGAAGGGTCTAGGCCCAAAACGTCAGCTTTTGTGCTCCTGAGATGCTGCTTGGCCTGCTGTGTTCATCCAGCCTCACATTTTGTTGTCTTGGATTCTCCAGCATCTGCAGTTCTCATTATCTCTGAACCCATTTCAATATACAGTTTAGCCAAGGGCTCCTTTAAAAGAATTCTGATAAGTGAGTAACCAAGTTCTAAATATCCTCCTCTGCAGTTTCTGTTGGTATTTGAAAGAATGTACCACACATACTTCAACAGCATTATGCTTAATGTGGCAATTGCTGTAGTTTCACTTCCCAAAGCTGGACACCTGTTGGCTATAAGCATTTCATTATGAGTCAGGACCTTTTAAACATTGCAGCAGAGGCCAGATTTTTAAGTTCTCCATGGCTTGTAAGTGCTTGGGACATCCTAAGGTTTTGAAAGTTGCTATACAATTGCGCGTTCTTCATCTTAGTCCTTTTATTTCAGCTCCGTCCCTCCGTTGCCTCTCACTTCTTTTATCTCTTTATTATAACATGTGGTACTCAGCTTTCTCACCATGCTCTCGGGCTATCTTTTTCACTTTTGAAGCTCAGCTGGGTAAAAACGAAAAATATAACCAGCATCCTGACTGATTATTGGCGCATGTCAGCTATGTGTCCACAAATTGCTTTAAGTTGGGCATCAGCACAAAGATCACAGCATAACTGCTGAATGTGGTCTCAGTCTGGAATGTAACCTGAGGTTTTCTCACATAACTCCATTGTGGTGTTGAAGTAGACTTGGCTCAGCTGTTCAATAAAACAGCTAACCAGGAGCTCGAGCGGCTCTGCTCACAGTGCCATTTTGTGAATAAAACAAAGAAAATTAGGGAGTGAAGTATCATTTTATTGAGGTGGAGATTCGGAAGAGAGGTGAAACCAGTGTTAACAGTGCCTCGTAGTCACGTATATGAAAGATTGCAATGATCAGTCATGAATACTGACCATGTGGGCCACGAAACAAGTGAATCATAAGAATCTGCTGTATCTATACACATTTGTTTTTAAGTGTTTGATTCACACTCAAGTTGAGCCCTTGGGCGTTGGTTTTTCAGTAAGACTTAATACATTTCCATTTAAGTAAAAATACCAAATCGTTGCGTACCATAGGCATGATCTGATTTATGGTCATTTTAAACAGCAACGGCTCTTGAGGGTATGACAAGGTAGTAATTATGTTGCTGGACTATTAATCCAGAAGCCTGAACAAATGATCCATAGATATTATCTCAAATTTCAACTTGATTAATACCCCCTTCCATTGTGTGGTTGAGGGAAGGAACAGGAAGATACCATTTGGTCCATCATCTCTCTGCTGACTCTCTAAAGGAGAAATTGTCTTGGCAACAAACTGCCTCCATCTGATAGCCCTGCATATTCTAATCCGGTGACAATCCAGTTTATTCTCAAATACCTGAACTGAACCCGACTTCTCAGTCTGTGCATTCCATTCTTGTTGTACAATCTGTCCTCATTATTGTTGTTTCTTTCACCTTAAATGTGAAGAGACAGGTGTGAAGGAATCACACCTGCCAACATCCACCGCTGTAGCAAAAGTCACCTCTTCCTACACCATTTCACCTGTCTGTGTCCCCAACTAATTAACTAGTTCCACACTATAAAAATAGGAATTGGACAAAACCATTTGACTTCTTGAGCCTTCTCTGCCATTCCATACAGTTGTGACTGGCTTTTAGCCTTGAACTTAATTCTTTCCAGTCTTGCCCCATAGCATGTATGACCAGACAATTCCCTGAAATCTGTCTATCCCAGTCTTAAATATATTCAATAGTGGAGCATCCACTGTTTCTGGACAGATAACCCCAAAGGTTAACCTCTGATGATGTTTGTCCCCTTCTCAGACCAAAATAATTGACCCCTATCTGACCTCCCATTCTCCCACAGTTTATCATTCTGGACAGCAGTTGGAGTATTATGTGCAGCTCCGGGCCCCTTGCATAAGGAAGGGTATACTTTGCATAGATGAAGTACAATGGACATTCAGATGAATTCCTGGGATGAGGAGACTGGGCCTGTATTCTCTGGGGTTTAGAAGAACAGGAGGTAACCTCATTGAAACTTACAAAATTCTTTGTGAGAGAAAGGGTAGATGCAAGAAGGATGTTGCCCCTGACAGTTATAAATCTTCGGAATTCTGTGTTCCAGAGAACTGTGGAAGTCAGGTCATTCTGTATTTCAATACACAGATTGGATTGATTTCTAATAATTAGTGGTATCAAGGGATGTGATCATCTACCTCAAAGCCATGTCCCCAGACTATGATCTATAATGGAGCACGTTGAATGACCAAATCCTACTGCTATGTTACTACCGAATAGTCAGTTTTAGACAGTTGAATGGAAGCAACAAGAGGATGAAGTTGCTGCCTTCACCCTCCTGGTCAGTCAGCCACTGGGAACGGGGAGTTAAGGCTCCGCTATTGTTAGAAGTTTCAGAAGATGTTTGAAGGTATAGCTAAGAGTTAGGGCTCAGGAAAACTCTTGAGATTTGTGGCAGCTCGAAAGTGGCCATGTGCCATTAATAGTTCAGTGCAGCTGAGAGTAGGGATGAAGGAAGCTCACAAGCAGTATTTGCTCAGTGCAGCTAAGAAACTTGAGAGGCCAACGAATTCAGGAGCAATATCAGCTTGGTGAAGCCAGCTGTCAGTGAGAAAACAGGCTTTATCCCTTTTGAGTATCCACTATTCTGCTGTTTGAAGAATCCAGGGAGGATACTCCCAGGAAAGGAGGGTGAAGTATCAGAACATGAGCAGTCTCTGAGTCAGTTTGTGACTGGCTTTTCATGGAGTTTGAGTTGGTCTTTGAAAGGGAAGAAATTGGAATCCTTTGTAATGTCTGGGGCGTTCTGAGAAATCAGTGGGATCTGCCTCTATCGGGTTTTCAAAAACTGTGTATCTTACCAATATAATAAAATGTGAGGCTGGATGAACACAGCAGGCCCAGCAGCATCTGAGGAGCACAAAAGCTGACGTTTCGGGCCTGGACCCTTCATCAGAGAGGGAGATGGGGTGAGGGTTCTGGAATAAATAGGGAGAGAGGGGGAGGCGGATCGAAGATGGAGAGAAAAGAAGATAGGCGGAGAGGAGAGTATAGGTGGGGAGGTAGGGAGGGGATCAGTCAGTCCAGGGAAGACGGACAGGTCAAGGAGGTGGGATGAGGTTAGTAGGTAGGAGATGGAGGTGCGGCTTGGGGTGGGATTCCTCCCACTTCCTACAGACAAAGCGGGTGGCCATGGGCACCCGCATGGGCCCTAGCTATGCCTGCCTCTTTGTAGGTTACGTGGAACAGTCCCTCTTCCGCACCTACACAGGCCCCAAACCCCACCTCTTCCTCCGTTACATTGATGACTGTATCGGCGCCGCCTCTTCCTCCCCAGAGGAGCTCGAACAGTTCATCCACTTCACCAACACCTTCCACCCCAACCTTCAGTTCACCTGGGCCATCTCCAGCACATCCCTCACCTTCCTGGACACCTCAGTCTCCATCTCAGGCAACCAGCTTGTAACTGATGTCCATTTCAAGCCCACCGACTCCCACAGCTACCTAGAATACACCTCCTCCCACCCACCCTCCTGCAAAAATTTCATCCCCTATTCCCAATTCCTCCATCTCCGCCGCATCTGCTCCCAGGATGAGGCATTCCACTCCCGCACATCCCAGATGTCCAAGTACTTCAAGGACCGCAACTTTCCCCCAACAGTGGTCAAGAACGCCCTTGACCGCGTCTCCCGCATTTCCCACAACACATCCCTCACACCCCGCCCCCGCCACAACCGCCCAAAGAGGATCCCCCTCGTTCTCTCACACCACCCCACCAACCTCCAGATACAACGCACCATCCTCCGACACTTCCGCCATCTACAATCCGACCCCACCACCCAAGACATTTTTCCATCCCCACCCCTGTCTGCTTTCCGGAGAGACCACTCTCTCCGTGACTCCCTTGTTCGCTCCACACTGCCCTCCAACCCCACCACACCCGGCACCTTCCCCTGCAACCGCAGGAAGTGCTACACTTGCCCCCACACCTCCTTCCTCACCCCTATCCCAAGCCCCAAGATGACATTCCACATTAAGCAGAGGTTCACCTGCACATCTGCCAGTGTGGTATACTGCATCCATTGTACCCGGTGTGGCTTCCTCTACATTGGGGAAACCAAGTGGAGGCTTGGGGACCGCTTTGCAGAACACCTCCGCTCGGTTCGCAATAAACAACTACACCTCCCAGTCGCAAACCATTTCCACTCCCCGTCCCATTCTTTAGATGACATGTCCATCATGAGCCTCCTGCAGTGCCACAATGATGCCACCCGAAGGTTGCAGGAACAGCAACTCATATTCCGCTTGGGAACCCTGCAGCCCAATGGTATCAATGTGGACTTCAGCAGCTTCAAAATCTCCCCTTCCCCCACCGCATCCCAAAACCAGCCCAGTTCGTCCCCTCCCCCCACTGCACCACACAACCAGCCCAGCTCTTCCCCTCCACCCACTGCATCCCAAAACCAGCCCAACCGGTCTCTGCCTCCCTAATCTGTTCTTCCTCTCACCCATCCCTTCCTCTCACCCCAAGCCACACCTCCATTTCCTACCTACTAACCTCATCCCACCTCCTTGACCTGTCCGTCTTCCCTGGACTGACCTATCCCCTCCCTACCTCCCCACCTATACTCTCCTCTCCACCTATTTTCTTTTCTCTCCATCTTCGGTCCGCCTCCCCCTCTCTCCCTGTTTATTCCAGAACCCTCTCTGATGAAGGGTCTAGGCCCGAAACGTCAGCTTTTGTGCTCCTGAGATGCTGCTGAGCCTGCTGTGTTCATCCAGCCTCACATTTTATTATCTTGGATTCTCCAGCATCTGCAATTCCCATTATCATTGTATCTTATCAATAATTACCTCAGATCAATTCTAGATATTAGAATATATGTTGTATGTAAATTGTGGATAGTGTTCTAACTTTGTTTTGTGAAGTTTATTCTTTGAAACCTTGGAATATTGTGGCGTTATTCCCTTTGTAAGAGCTATGGACCTCACAATTAATCTTTTTGTTTAAAGAAACATTACTGGTCCCTTGCCGCTTAAATGTCGCAGTCTGGTCCAGGATCATAGCATCAGCATGAACCACATCTGTTCCCGCCTCAATCGTTTGCTGTTGAAATCTTCATCCAGCCTTTATCTTTCAGTCCACCTATTTCTGCATCCACACCCTCAGTTGTGCTGGGATGTTTGGTTAGAGAAGTATTCTTCACTTTGCAGTTAGAAAATTAAAGGCTGACCGGAGAAAGTGAGATTACAAAAGGGAAATTATGCCTGGCAAGCGTAGAGTTCTCTGAAGATGTAAGTTGTAGTGTGAAAAGAAGGGATATTTAGCAGCTTTGTTATACTTTGATATCCAAATGTTATTCAGTTAGGTACCACCCTAAAAAAAAATGTTAATAGACAAGATGGGCTTTTTGAGTTTGGGGATGATGTATAGAGGTTTACTTAATCAACTGACGCAAATTATAGACATAAATGGGGAATTTTCAAGTTGGCAAGCAATAACTACTAGAGTGCTGTAAGGATCAGTGCTGGAATCTCAGCTATTTAGAATCTATATTAGTAACGAGCAAAGAGACGGGAAGTGCTGTATATAGGTTTGCAGACAATATAAAACTGGATGGAAGTGAAAGTCATGAGGACATAGGCTGCAAAGAAATACAGAATGAGAGTAGGCAGCAAGACAGCAAGTGGAACATAAATGTAAGAAAGTGAGATATTATTCACTTGCTTGTAGGAGTGTTCAGAGAGGCTTTGGTTTGCTCATGAAAAAGCATGTAGGTACTGCAAGCACACTGTCACGTGGGCCTTAATTGTAAGAGGATTGGAGTACAGGATTTTTTTTAAAATCATCTTACAATTGTACAGGACTTTAAGACCATACTGTGGGCCATTTTGGTCTGTATTTCAGGAGGATACACTCGCAGTTGGTACACTGATACCAGTTGATACACTGGAAGCAATTGTTCATGAAATTAGTCTGTGGGCTGTGAGGATTTTTCAGTGCTGATCCAGTTTACTCAGTATGTGTTCAGAAGAGCAAGAGGTGATTTCAGTGAAATTTACAAGATTGTGAAGGACATCAACACTGAGATGGTGTTTCACCTGGATGGATAATGATCCTAGAACACAGGAACAAAGTTTCAGGATAAGTGACTGTCAGTTCAGGGTGAATTGAGGGCATATTTCCACACTCGAGGATTGTGAACCTTTGGAGCTAGCCTATTTTGTACCTCAGAGGGTTGTGGCTCCTTCTTTACGACTGGGACGGGTGCCTTTTTGGCCTCTCAGGGAATTGAGGGATGGGGGAGCAGCTGGGAAAGTGGAGTTAAAACCCAAGATCAGCCACGGTCACGTGAAATGACAGGGTAAGCTTGTTGGGCCATATGGTGTACTAATGCTCACATCTGGTGTGTGTTGTCTTGTGCTCTTTGCAACCTATTCTGTGGAATTTCTTTACCAAATCCCTTGGTTTTTCAACCTCCTATCCCTGTTTTAAGACCTTACAGAACAAATCATGTCTTTGAGCTTTGAGTCAACCCTACCACTCTGTCCTTTGGCTTGGTTTATGTTTATTCCACAAACCTCAAAGTATCTTGAGTGCTTTTCAGTGCTGTAAAACTGCCTTTATAAATATAACTTGTTTGAGGCCAATAAAAAAAAGCCGTAACAAGGTCACACTTGAGTACATGGCCTCAAAGCATTTAATATAAAAACTGCTTCCAGCATAAAGCACTGTCTGACCTGAACTCGACACTGGTTTGGAACAAAAGCAATTACACTGACTCACACAGTAAGTTTAGTATTCAAATAGTTGTGGTTCCAAGCAGGAGCATTAGACTGTCAGTGTAGTTGATGGGACTCCTTGCTGATTGTGTTATTGTCATTACAGGAGATTACATTGCTTGTAGGAGGTGACATTACGTTTTACTGATCTCTCGTGGGCGAGAGTGAAAATTGCTTGTGGCTCCTGGTTCACTCTGTCAGAATTTTAATCTTTTTTTGAGCTTTGCTTTCATTTCCAGTATTTCACCAGAATTCCAGTAAAATGCATCCTGGAATGATTGTGTTTGCTCAGCTCAAAAATTTGTACTTGTTTCAAGTCCCCTTCTGCCTCAACTTGAATAAGTCATCAATGTTGATAGTTTAGTACCCTGCTACATTGCCATCCGTCGAATGAGGCAATATACTGAGGCTCTGTATCTTCAGCTGTTTCAGGTGTATATTAGAGATCCCATGATGTTCTTTGAACTAGAGCAGTGAGTTCTTACATGTTCCTTCGTATTCATCTCAATACAGTATTTGGTTTCTTGCTATATACATAACAGCTAAATGCATTTCACAGTAATTTATTGCATATAAGAACTTACCAGATATGCAAGTTGCAAACTAAGTACTAGCCTATTTTGTAAAACTAATGAAATTTTATTTGTGGTGTAGCTGAAATATCACTAGTATGCATACCCACATAACTAAGCTCTTTCCTTGCTTTGTGAGTCCCTATTCTCCACTTGCACAGACCAGGCCCCTAACATTTTAGGGATGTATTTTCTGAGGATAGACATCTCAGTGAAGGTTACAGAAAAGTTTGTGTCTATTGGTGTTATAGATGACCCAATTACCAGTTCTGATAAGACCTGCCACTTTGATCTAAAATGGCCAACAAGATTTATACCACTGTGACCACTGGACACAGAAGTAACAAACTTTTGGGGGCTAGTGAGTGAAGAGCAGCATTATCTTCTGAAAGCTCATTTTTAGAATAGAATCGTGGAATCCCTCCAGTGTGGAAACAGGCCCTTCGATCCAACAAGTCCACACCGACACTTGGAGCATCCCACCCAGACCCATCCCCCTATAATCCACCTAAGCTACATATCCCTGGACACTGTACGGAAATTTAGTATGTCCAGTCCACCTAACCTGCACATCTTTGGACTGTGGGAGGAAACCAGAGCACCCGGAGGAAACCCACGCAGACACAGGGAGAACGTGCAAACTGCACACAGATAGTCGCCCAAGAGTGGAATTGAACCCAGATCCCTGGTGCTGCCTTTAGAATGTGATAAAAGGTCTGTAATTTTCATATATTAATTTTTTTACGGAATAAAGCATAGTTCCTGGAATAGCTCAACAGGTCTGGCAGCAGTTCTGAGGAAGGGTCACCAGACCAAAATGTTAACTTTTTTTTCCTTCACAGATACTGCCAGGCCTGCTGAGCTTTTCCAGCAACTTTGTTTTTATTCCAGATTCACAGCATCTGCAGTTCTTTCGGATTTTATTTAAGATTTTTTATGGAGTTTGGATTTCAAACTCGGACCATGTGGAGAAAAACTCAGCAAGTCATTTAGTATCTGTGGAGAGAGAAACCGAGTTAGTGTTTCAAATCCAGTGTGATTCTTCTGAACTGAAGAAGTCATATTGGAGCTGAAATGTTAACTTCCTTTCACCTCTCTCTACATATCCCGTCAGATCTACTGAATTCCTCCAACATTTTTTTATTCCAGATTCACAGGATCAGCAGTGTTTTGATTTTATTCTAGTAAAATGTGAAGGTTTGTCTATTTCTGTGAAGGGATTTCGAAATGAATTAGGTCAGTCTTCCCAGAACCCTGATTTTAAACCAGTGTACGTTAAGGAGCAGGACAGTGAGGTCTTCTGTAGTGTTAATGAAATTTGGTTTATATTGTGGGGTTTATAGGAGAAAACATTAAGACGATAGTTTAGCAGAGTTTAGGATGAGCAAGTTTTTTTTTTAAATTTAGTTGAAACGCTTTTGGGTGCAGGTTGAAGAAAACTGACAAGTCACATGAAAACATACTCTGTCCTCGAAAGAAATTTGTTGGAATCAGTTAAGGAAGCGTTACCTCGGTGAAACTTGCATTGTTATTCAAAACTGAGAAGGTCCAAGATCTCAGTTATGTGAGGATTTGCACAAAAGACTTGGCAGGGTAAGGACAGACCTACGAATTGGACAAGGAAAACATCTTTTTCTGAATTTTGAAACACTGTAAAGTGGCGATGTTGGGTCGTAGTTGTGATTTTGTTAAGCTGTGTGTTTTGAAATCTTTCAAATGTATGATATTTAGGTAGTTCAGTTTGTTGTATTTTTCTTTCCGTTCCGTAATGAACTTCTGATTTATTTATTCTGTTAAAACCACATCTGCAGTCTTATGTATTCATGTTTCAATCAAAAATTTCTGTCTTCAATTATAGAGAGAGATATGATCTATCAAGCATTCTATATGATATATATTTAATGTCCCTTGTAAGGGGAGCTGAAAGCCTTGTGAAGTTATTGTTGGACTGTTAATCCAGAGACCCGGGTAACGTTCTGGGGACCTGGGTTTGAGCCCCACCGTGGCAGGTGATGGAATATTAATTCATCTGAAAAAAAATGTGGAATTGGTCTAATGATGACCATGAGTCATTGTCAATTGTGAGAAAATCCTATCTGATTCCCTGATGTCCTTTAGGGAAGGAAACTGCCATCCTTACCTAGTCTGGCCTACATGTGACTCCACATCCACAGCAAAGTGTTTGACTTTTAACTGCCCTCTAGGCAATTAGAGATGAGCAATAAATGCTGGTGTAGTCAGCAACAACCTCATCCCATGATTAAATAACAAAAGAACCAAGTGTTATTCTGGAATCTGACTTGTCTGTAGTAACACAATCTGGGATCATAACAGTGACCACTTGCAACTGTTTCCATTGTATTTTCTCCTGGATCAGCTCCTCTTCAAATCAAAGATTTCATGTATTTATCAAACCTTGTGCTTTTTAATACTGGTTACTTTGTTCTTGCAACTGTACCAGTCCTTTCTGTTCTATTTGTTTTTAGGAAGAATATGGGTATTTGCAGCCCTTGAACTGTGTGTCTTGCTAGGCAGTTGAGAGTTAACAACATTGCTGTGGATCTGGAGTCACATGTAGGTCTAATCCTATTTCCTCCTGAAGGAAGTCAAGAATCAGATGGGTTTACAACAATCATTGGTCACTGGTATGAATGCAAGCTTTCAATTCCAGATTTATATTATTTCAGTTTAAATTTCACCTGTGACCCTGGTGGGCTTTGAACGCGTGCCCCAGAGCAAAGCTTTGAAAGAAGGTAGAACTAAAACAGTAAAAAAACAGAAATTGCTGGAGAAACTTTGTGGGCCTACCAGCATCTGTGGCAAGAAAGCAGTGTGCCACCAGTCTCAAAACGTTAACTCTGCTTTCTTCTCACAGATGTTGCCAGATCTGCTGACTTCCTCCAGCAATTTCTGGTTTTTTTTTCCCAGATCTCTTAACATCCACAGTTCTTTGTTTAATTTTGGACTAGAATGGACTTGTGAGAGCCAGAAAACGTTGAGATGTCTGGATTTAGGTTGACTATGACCTTTCTCAAACAGAACTGACTTTTCCAGTGTGCATTTGAGTACTGTTAACACTTTCCCTCCTTGTTTTTGCAGCTATACGTATCTTCAGAGAGTCGCTTCAACACCTTGGCAGAGCTCGTTCACCACCACTCGACAGTGGCTGATGGACTTATTACCACCCTACACTACCCAGCTCCCAAACGTAACAAGCCTACAATTTATGGAGTCTCCCCAAATTATGACAAATGGGAGATTGAACGAACAGACATTACAATGAAACACAAGCTGGGTGGAGGACAGTATGGTGAGGTGTACGAGGGAGTGTGGAAAAAATACAACCTCACTGTGGCAGTGAAGACGCTGAAGGTATGGTAGATTTCCCTCACAGTTGTTGCACATAGAAAAGTAGAGTATCAAGTAACTGAATTGGGAAGAAAATGTAGTTAGAAGACTTACAATTTAAATTAATGGGTCATTAGACTACCAATATGTTGGCTGTATATAGCTGACTCCCTTTGAGTCGGAAGATCGCCACTTCAAACACTACATCGGCATGTAATCCATGCTGACAGTGTGATGCAGCACTGCCAGAGCTGCAGTCTCTAGGTGAGCCATTTAACTTACATTAGGACTACAAGCTTTATTTTATTGCACCAACTCAGGACATTGTAAATCATTTTCTAGCTTTGGAGCTACAGGCACGATTGTGGGATACACAGCAAGCTCCCACAAACACCAATGTCCAAATGCCCATCTGTCGTCTTTTTTGGGTTGATGGTTGAAGGAGAAATGGCGGCTACAGTAGTTCTCCTCTGCTGTTCTTTGAAGTGATGCTGTAGCATTGACCTTTACATCCACTAGACACCAGTTTAAGGTTTCAACCAAAGACAACACTTTCAGTGCTTCAGCACTCCCACAGTACTGCACTGAAAGTATCAGCTTAGATTTTGCGGTCACATTTCTGGAATGAGTCTTAGACCCTGACTGTTAGGTGATTCGGCCTGGCTAAATTGCCCATAGTATCCAGGGATGTGCAGGTTAGATGGATTAAGCATGGGAAATGCAGGGTTACAGGGATAGGGTAGGGGAGCTGTGTTGGGTGGGATGCTCTTTGAAGGGTCGATTTGGAGTCAGTAGGCTGAATAGCCTGTTTCCACACTGTAGGGATTCTGTGCAAGGTTACTGGCTGAGTATCGTATGTCATACTGATGCACAGCGTGAATTCAAGCAGATAGGAATGTCATACCTTCCCCAGAGTAAGAGTAACAAAAGTTTACTAAACTGGGTTCCTGAGTTGAGAGAATTGCCTTATATTCCCCACAATTTGGAAGAATGTGGGGTTGTCTAAATGAAATATAAAGTTGTGAATGAGGTTGACTGGGTAGCTGTTTCCATGCCTGGAGAGTTCTTAAACCAAGGCAGAATAAGGCGTCAGATTTTTAACACCAAGTTGAACAGTTTCTTTGTTCAAAAGGCTGTAAATCTTTGAAATTCTGCCTTAAGGGATATGGATGCTGAGGAATTGAACATAGTAAAGACATGTTGATAGATTTTTGGAATCAAAAGGAAATAAGAAATATGTGGATAGTATAAAAAGTTGGAGTTCAAATAGAAGGGCATCCATGACCCAATTGAATTGTGGAACAGTCTACGACCCCTCTTTTTTTCTCCCTTAGGAATCCTTGTTGCTCCTGGATCATGAGTATTTGTTTATCATTTGATGTGAGCCACGTGTAAAAATTGGTTTTGTCCCATATTGGCAAAGAAGAAGATATTCCATTATTGTGTCCAAATTGTTGCCAGGCAGTTAAATACGAGAGATACGTGGCAAGGATTTCGTGCATTCTGGCGCTTCACCAGATTCATAGTTGTTTATGTGTATGTTTCCAAGATTGATTAAAGAGAACAGGCGTTTGGGGAGTCATGAAGCAAATCTGACGGGAAGAGGACAAAGTGACTTAAAATAACCATTGAAAGTAATACTACCTTATTGTGACGAGGGAGAAAAACCACAAAAATCAAAGTCCAGTCAGAGTGAGTTCAGGTGGTTGGAGTTACCAAGGATTAAGAATGAATCAGTGGACAGCAGAGGGCAGATAAGAAGAGAGATTGGTTTAATTGCAATAAGTATTTTTAATTTCCTTCACAATAGTCTCCAATAATCTGTGTACATTTAAAAAAATAAGTTGATAATCAACAGTGGGGAAATTGTGAGCATCTCATGATCTCTACAATCCCCATACATAAATGTGGAGCCCAAGCAGCTGACTATACAATGAAGAAATGCAATGCATGATGCAGAAGGATTCCAAGAGATGTGTTTTTTTTTAATATAACAACCAAATTCAAGTTAACACATGCATCATTGCTTTGGCAGTTTTAATAATTTTGTGTGGAAGATCACTACCTGAAATACTTCAGAGCAACCACTTTATTCACAATGCTTGTACAAGTCATTGGAAAATCTTGCTCTCCCACAAGGCTTGCAATTTCCTGCCTTCACCACTGGTAAATCCTGACTTTGCAATGTTCTTTGACCACCAGGCACAACTATTCTAGTGCTCCTCAGCTTGGCCTTGAGTCCTATCTTAACCCACCCTCTCTTTCCACCTAACACAAACTTGAGTTCATCCAATACTCTGCCACCTGTCCGTAATTCATACTAAGTCTATTCACTCATTGACCCTTCTGCCGACATTGGCTCCTGGTCTGACAGTGCCTTAATTTTAAAACAGTTCTCACTTAGTATTCATTTCCTCCCACAGCCTCGTCCCTCCGAGTTTCACTAAGCTCCTTCAGGTGTACAACACATTCTTCCATCTCCAGGCCCTTGTGTACTTCTCACTCTCTCGGTCCCACTGTTGGGACTTTTGCCTTCACCTATCAAGATCCTGAGTTTGAGAATTTCATTCTTAAACCTCGCCGACTTTCAATTTCTCTTGCTTCCTTTAAAAACATCCCTAAGACCTACCTCTTCAACCAAATGTTTGGTCCCCTGCCCAAACATCGCCACCTTTGACAAATTTTGGCTACTAGCTCCTGTCATCCTGGATCATTTTACATGTTATTCTTTCATGGATTATGGATGTCATTTGCAAGTCTAACATTTGCCCATGAAGGACAGCCCCCTTTGACATCATCTTCCAAACCCTTGACCTGTACCATCTAGAAGGAAAACGAAAGTAGTCACATGGGAACATTATCACCTGCCAGTTCCCCATAACGCCACACACCGTCCTGTCTTGGAAACAGATCATCATTGCTTCACTGTTGCTGTGCCACTGTCCATTTCTAGTGGAGGAAGTGAATGTTCAAGCTGGTGGATAGGCTGTCATTTGAGCAGTCTGCTTTGTCCTGAAGAGTATCTAGTTTTTAGTGTATGTATACTTGATGCTTTTGTATCCGAGAAGTTGCAAGCGATAGTAGACATTGTGCAGGCATCAACAAATGTCTTCACATCAGGCCTTATGATGGAGGGAGAATTATTGATGAAGCAGCTGAAGATTATTGAGCCTTGGTCACCACCCTGAGGATCCTGTGCAGAGATGTTCTCTGTCTGATTGAAAGGCACCAACCAACACAATCATCTTCCATTGTGCTCGGTATGGCTTTAACAAATGGACATTCTATCCCCTGATTTCCATCGTCTTCACTTTTGCTGGGCTACTTGCTCCTACAGTCAGTCAAATAGTGCCCTGAGTCAACGTCAGTCATTGTCACTTCCCTGTAACTGTTTAAAGATGCTCTTGAAATGGGAGTTGTTTTGATTTGTTTCCTGGAGTAGGACTGAGTAACTGCAGGATGTAATGCTCCCATAGACCCATAGAAGCAGGAACTGTTTCCTGTTAAAGCTATTAGACCGAGTGGACCTTTGAGTATTTCTTGAGGATTCTGTTCAGTGAGTGTGAAAACAAGTGAATTAGCAACCAGATGGGCTCTGAAGACTGGAATAGACACAATTCAGGAATGGGACAAAAGATGGAGTGAAGGCGAGGAATGATCAGAGAGAATGGCCAACAGGAGGGGGAACATAGTGTATGCCTGCAATTAAAATATACAGTTCTGAGTTGATTTTCAGTGAAGGAAGCAGAAACTAGTCCCTGAGCACATTGCAGCCAGGCAGAGGAACCCACTTAACATGAAATAGTTCATTTGCCTTTCTCCCAATAGTTGATATAGCTGCAGGGATAGTCCAACTTTGATTTATTCCCTAAACCTCTTTGCCTGCAGTGACCTTGAAGTTAGTCACTGCGACTCCAGTTCATTACCTGTGAATTGCTTGTCAGACGTTTGAAGAAAAATGACATGAATCTGTGCTTTCCAAATGCAGGTCCTTTATTTAGTGTATTTGATCGAACTTGATGTCACTTTTTGGCCGCAGCTCGTGCATGTCTTTCCTGGTGTGTAATTGCCTGGGAGCAGTCTTTTCGTAGCCATCAACATATACAACTCAATGTATTGAAAAATATAGATGACTGACAATAGCGAACAGGAATTGAACTATAGAGACTCACCCTGTACAATTGAAACAAGTTTACCTCTTAACAAGGTTCCTGGTTTATGTGGAGGCCCTGTGCCTGAACAATCTCGCTACGTGATTTTGTCCAGTTTTGACGGCCTTGACTGGTTCTATCTATCTCCAGATTTAATATGATAGACTCACCTGAGAGGTCACAGCACCAATTTTTCCAACAATTTACTACTTGGGAGTACAGGCTGGTGAGGGTAAAGTCAGAAAAACCACCCCATACCCTGCCAACCACAGCTTGGGAAGCAAACTGTATCCAGTTTGTCCAATTGCATGATAATTGAGTGTGTCACTAGCCTCCCCTAGTGTTTGACTTGAGCATGACACATCTTGCGGCATTTGGTTGAATTGTACATGTGGAATTTTAAGTGATGGAGCGCGATAACTTATTGTCCACTGTATTAGATGCACTTTAATAAACAAGCAACAGCCTGACATTTGGATTGATTTGAATTTTTATGAACTTGCATGATGCTGTGGTGTTACCCAGAATTGAGCAGGTTAAATATTTGAGTAGAAGAGAAATAGCCTTTATTATCATATGTATTCAATGAGTATGGTGAAAAGTTTATATATCACCCATTACAGCCCCAAATTAGACACAAAATTACCTAGGCACAGCTTCTTTAGTTGCAAGATCTTAGACAATAGAGAAATAAAACGTCCAGCAGTACAGAAATAAAAGTTCAGTACAACAGACCATGCTGGCACCAAGCTTCCAGTCCACACAGGGCCCTGGCTGCACACTCCGTGGGCGACATACCATGCTGGAAGGCCAGAAGGTCACCGTGAATGTTACCCTAAATATCCTCAGGTTTCATCCTTCTAAACTTGTATAAAGGCTGGAGCGAGTTTGTTTTTTAGTCAGCTGCCTTTGAGGTGTTGAATTAAGTGTCATACGAGAAGTGTTGACACAGCTTTGCAAGAAATAAACTTCAATTAAAAAAATCTCTAGTAAATTGGAACTTCAGATGTGGAGACACTTGTAGTGGAGAATTTTTTTTAGATGTGGGTGCGAGTCTTCAGATTGAACTCTCCCACTTAAAATTGTTTTTCATCTTCCTGAAGTAGCACAAGAACAATTTGTTTTTATGTAGCATCTTTAGCACTGTAAACTTCCCAAGGCACATTGCTGCATTGAATTGCCAATAAGGAGGAAGTTAGCAATGATTTTGAGCAGATGATTCTCGTATGTCAACGACCCAATATGTTCACTTTAAAGGCCCATTCTGAAATTGGAGCTGGATGGGTGTAATGCATGTTTGAACAAATAACTTAATCACATCTAATATCCGATTGGTCCACTGGTGACCCGCCAATCACTCAGTTCCGGTGGAGTACTCTTCAACATCCCAATGCAATGCGAGAGACGTTCTGCCAACTTTGGTTCTTCTCACTTGCAGGTGAGGTCAACTGTGGCATGGGAGACTAGTTTCAATGCTACCTCATTTAAACTCAGTTCCCACTGGTTGTGAGTTCTGTTTTGCTGTAAGTGGGAAATATATTAAATAACCAATCTTATATGTTGGTGTAAGGTCTTCTTGAGTTGAGCTATGATTAGGTAGCTGAGAAGCACACAGAATGGAGCCTCAATAGTAAAGCCCCTTTCAATAGATAAGTTATGTTTAGCTTGCCCTCAGTGATAATGAGCAAACTTTATACTCCGAAGGATCTTGATTCAAACTTCATTCCTGTGATTTAAGCAGAACTGGACTGACATTTCAGGAATGCTGTCCTTTGGATAAGGAAACAATGTGGAGTAAAGAGCAAGGGATTGGAACTAATTGGATAGGCGTACTTGTAGAATTGTACAGGTGCAGTGGGCTGGATGGCATTCATTCAGTATTTCCAATTTTAAACCATGGCCCTGACTGTCTATTGAGTTGGAGACGATGGGCACCGTGACGTCTTCCACTAAGAGCAGGGAGCCCGATCAGTGCTCTAGTTGGCATTTCCTTCTTTAATGACATCTGCAGTAGATAATCTGTTCGTTTATCTGTTGCTGCTGATGGAACCTGAGCTTGTACAAGGTAGCTGCAAATCTCACAAAACAGCAGTGACCATGCTTTTAATAAGCACCTTATGGTTGTGAAATGCTTTGGAACATGCTGGGGGCATGTGAGGCGCTATATGTGGACACATTTGTGCATTTTATTTTGACAGGCCTGTCGAGGTGCTATAATTGTTTTGAAGATGAGAGGAAAACATTTGTAAAGCTATTTCTTGTGAGAGGGAATCAGTGGATAATTAGACCAAACAGCGCATAATCTTTGAGCAGCCCTGTTTTCTTTTTAAATTTTCCATAGCATTCATTTGAGTTCAATTACAATTGGGCACTGACATCAAGGAGTACCTGATGAACCTTTGTAGTGAGAATTGGTTGAGGTCTGAGCCACTTCCAAAGTGACGATGGGACATTTGAGATTGGGCTGTAACACCATCGGGCAGCATGGCATTGGTAGCACAAGGATGTACAATACTGGTAATTTTTCTCTGACTAAAATTGTTACGACTTTCCCGATTTGCATTTTGCATCTTGCATCTCAATTGCAGGATAAATTAGACTTTGAGATATTGTATCCTTTAAAGGCAAGGTAGCCGAATGTTGGAATCACTGGTGCATACGATGGAGCGTTGAGTAGTAGGATTATCTTTGCATTACTGTAGTACGAAGTCCAGTCTGACATGATGAGCCGAATTACAGATTCTGTTATGAGTATCTGTGGCTTGAGATGAGCATCTATCTTCACTGGTCAATTACTGATTTCCAAACTACGGATGTAACCCATCTGCAAACTAGATCCTCTAGTAATGGCACATTTCTTTAAGATGACATGTTTAGTCATCTTAAGGCGGAGAGAATTCAACCACAGGCTGGCCTGGATCATGGGCAAGAGCACAAACAGTATGACTATAAAGTGGTTTTCTTTTTCTCCTGCATTCAAGGTTCTTAATCTCAGTGGTTCCTGCTGGGTTTTCCTAGAATGAAGTCGTGTGTCTGTGTGTGTGTGTCTTTGACATTTGCTATGTCAGTTTATTGAATTCACGGTACCACAGTAACTCTGTCTTAAACATAGCGATTTCTGACATTGGCAGGGGAACATTACCACGTACTTTAGCCTTCTATCATTGCCATAGATCAGCTATTCAGAGGTTCAGATCCCACAAAGAAAGTTGTGAAGTCGCACTTGAAATAAATTGGTTGTCAAATGTATTGCCACTTCTACCTGGCATGAGGTGCCAGTTCCAAGCTGTGTGGTTGATTCTTCATGTTTTCCAAATTACTAAGGACGGGCAATAAATGCTGCCTTGCCAGTGTCACCCACATCCCAAGAAAAAGTAAACATTACCACATGGCAGCAAAATCCACCCACGGCTTGTCTTAAAAACCACAAAAGTTTCCACTTTACTCAGCACATTAAGGGATTCTTTCGGCTCATTGCATAACTTGGGAGTTTCTACAAAATGATTGTAGTAGCCACACACCAGATTGTTGTTTGAAGGCTGTCTGTATAATGTTCAATTAAAGTTGGTGTTCTCAAGGAAGCAGTGGCGATGGGTAAAAATTGGCAGAAGTGTCCAGGTAGTCAGAGGAAATAAAGAAAGAACAATAACGTACGTACTGTCTGAGACCGATTTAACTGGTCATTCACTGCTATTTCTGGCGTACTTGTACATAAAAGCTGCTCCCTCAATGTACCTCGTTTCTGGTGACATACTTTGAGATATTTCTATATCCAATAAGATGTCATATAAATGTGAGTCTTTTCATGGAATTGTAAAATGACAGTGCAGGAGGCGGCCATTTGGCCCACTGTACTTTTTTTGTTATCCATTCACGGCATGAGGGCATCACTGGCCAGGCAGCATTTGATGCTCACCCCTAATTGCCCTGAGGGCAGTCTAGAGTCAACCACATTGCTGTGGGTTGGAGTCACATGTAGGCCAGACCAGGTAAAGATGTCAGTTTCCTTCCCTGAAAGACATTAGTGAGCCAGATGGGTAATGCTGACACAAGTTTTTATGACAGTCGACAATGGATTCACTGTCATCATTAGACTCTTAAATCCAAATATTTATTGAGTTCAAATTCCACCATCTGCCGTGGCAAGATTCAAACTCAGGTCCCCAGAACATTATCTGGGTCTCTGGATGAACAGGCCAGCAACAAGAGCACTAGGCCATCACATCCCACTTCTGTCAGCTCTTTAAACCTGACCCAATTAAACCTGCTGTTTCTCCTTATGAGTGTTTTTTTTTTCTCCCTCAAGTCTGTATCCAGTTCTCTTTTGAAAGTTATTATTGAATCTGCTCCATGGTCCTTTCAGCCTACACTTTCCAGATCACAATGGCTCATTGCATCAAAATAGTTCTCTTTGCCTCTTCCCAGTTTTGTTTAGCATAGGAATATTGAGCAGAATTCACATTTCAGCCATAGGTGCTACGTTGAAATATAATATGTTGAACTTAATTGTGGAATTATAATAATCTTGTCTCCATCCATGTATTCCACACAACTTCCTACATATGTTTATATATCCATATATAAAAAAAAGATGCACAAGTCCTGTGAACAAATATCTGCTGCACAAGGTAACAGTATGACGTTTGCAGAGAAAATGCGCTGATATTTTAGCTACACATCTCTGTAAAACAATGTAACAAAGTGTGGAGCTGGATGAACACAGCACGCCAAGCAGCATCTTAGGAGCACAAAAGCTGATGTTTTGGGCCTTGACCCTTCATCAGATGAAGGTTCTAGGCCCGAAACGTCAGCTTTTGTGCTCCTAAGATGCTGCTTGGCCAGCTGTGTTTGTTCAGCACCACACTTTTGTTATCTTGGATTCTCCAGCATCTGCATTATCTCCGTAAAACAGTGTGGTGTATTTGAGATTAACCCCACTTCTGTCATCAGTTCTCGCAGTAGGCAGTACTGGCATCCCTCCACACTTTGCCCCTCCAGGAATAATGCAGAGCTCTTCTCTTTCTGCAGGAAGATACCATGGAAGTGGAAGAATTCTTGAAAGAGGCTGCAGTTATGAAGGAAATTAAGCATCCCAATTTGGTACAGCTACTAGGTAAGACTGTACGGATGAGGTGACTTGTTACTGCCTAAGTGTATGAGTGCACCATTGTTCAGAAAGAGAGATTGTCTTCGTTAATGGAACATGATGAATTTAAATTTGAAAACATGGATGTATAAATAAAAGCGTAAAGACCAGGAATTAGCAGCTTAATAAAAACTGAAGGAACTGCGGATGCTGTAAATCAGGAACAAAAACAGAAGTTGCTGGAAAAGCTCAGCAGGTCTGGCAGCATCTGTGAAGGAGAAAACAGAGTCAACATTTCGGATAAGGTGACCCCTCCTCAGAACTGAGGAAGGAAGCAGCAGCTTGGTTTGACTCAGATTGTTAACAGATTTTGATCGCATCATTTGGAGGTGCTACAGGATCTTGGCATTAAGAGAAGCTAAATTTTGAACGTGAATGTGTTGAAGGACATAAAGAAATGGGCGTGAGATTATAGTGAATGACTCCAGTTATTGAATCAAATACCACCAGAGGCATTTTCTAAACCTATCACAAAAAGTACTTATGGCTGAATGTTTAATGAGTTTACCTTTTCAGTGGATTAAGCAGCATCCTATATATTTGAACTGTCTTTGGGAATGGAATCTTGAGGAACAGTAAAATACATGTGCTGACAGCAGACCTGAAATATAGTGAACTAGCTACCATTGCAAATTGCAGTTTCAGTTGAATTTGCTGGACATAACATGTTGCAGAGCCTTGAATCCTAAGTGTGATCTTCGACTCATGAAACCTTACAGTATTGTATGAATAAATTCCTGGTCATTCTAAAGTTCTTTTACATCTTTGTTACATCCTAAGGCAATGTTTACATACACAGCAAATCATTTCATCAGGGAGTTGGAATTGTACAGAGTTAGAATGTGTAGCAGAGAAATGGGCCGAACTGATCGGTGGAGTGTTTATGCTGTACACAAGTCTCTCCCCAGTCCCTTTCATCTAAATCTTTTAGCAGAGCCATTTATACTACCTCAAGTGAACATTGAGCTTCCCTTAAATGTATCTGTGCAATTCACCTCAATTATATATTGTGTTGGCAAGTTTCATGTTCGATGCATACTCATTGTTTAATCAGCAAATATTACAGCAGGTGACAAAAGCTCGGCCGGACAGACATGTTTGGAGGAAGGAAAGAAGATGCATGGAAGGATCACAAACATTCTGCTGAAGCAATTTGGGATGCTTTCTGTGCTAAAGGCACTATATAACCAGTTATTATTATTAGGGCTTGGTAAAAATCATTTAATTTCTCAACTGAAAATTTTAAGATTGGGAAGGTTTTGCCAGATTGAATGGATTTGAGGACTTTGAGAACGCTAAGATACAGGGTATCAAGTTGGAACTTAACATTTAGTGAGAGAGATGTAACCTGCTCCCAGTCTTAAAGAACTTAATGAATGATCTGATGATGCCTGGCCTGCTGTGTTTCTCCAGCTCCACACTGTATCGCCTCTGACTCCAGCATCTCCAGTTCTTACTATCTCTTGATGAATCAGCTATAATCTTTTCCTGACTATCATTTTTTGTATCTGCCTAACAAAGTAGTAACAAGGCAGGGTTTTAATAAAAAAGTGATTTCCTGTTAAGAATGGGGGCTCAAAAATGGGTTGTTATAAAATCGCAGCGGTTAACTCAGTGGGGGATTTGGAAGATTAGGGTGCATGCAGCAGTAGTCTTCAGTTTAAAACTTGGTTTAGAAAGTCAATTTCACATGTTGGTGCTGTGCAATTAGTCACTCATCCAACTGGGAACACCTGCTGTATTTGTACACCATATAGAATGTTGGCAGTACACTTACAATGACTCTCCGTGCCATTTCTTTCCAAAGGTGTATGTACCCGGGAGCCTCCGTTTTACATCATCACAGAGTTTATGACTCATGGTAACCTCCTGGATTACCTACGTGATTGCAGCAAGGAGGAGGTGAATGCTGTTGTGCTGCTATACATGGCAACTCAGATCTCCTCTGCAATGGAGTATTTGGAGAAGAAAAATTTCATTCACAGGTATGTTGCCCTAGTACTCAAGAATTTAAAAATGATGAGTCTCTTTAATCTGAGCAACAGAGTCTTCAGCAAACTGCTGCATGTTCCTTCAAGGTAAATATAAATTCTGAGCAATCAAATTTTACCTTGAATCTTTTCTAGCATCAAGTTGTAATTTCGCACAGGATCTAACTATTTCTTCCTAATATTCTTTTCCCAGGGACCTTGCCGCTAGGAACTGCCTTGTAGGGGAGAACCACTTGGTTAAAGTGGCTGATTTTGGACTAAGTAGGTTAATGACGGGGGACACATATACAGCACATGCTGGGGCAAAGTTTCCCATTAAATGGACTGCTCCAGAGAGTTTGGCCTACAACAAATTTTCAATCAAATCCGATGTGTGGGGTGAGTATATAGGTGCTGCTTCTGAATATTCGTATTGTACATTGTTAAAATTATTTCACTGAGTGCAAGGGGAGGCAGTGGCCTAGTGGTTTTGTCACTGGGTTGTTAATCCAGAGACCCAGATAACATTCTAGGGACCCGGGTTCGAATCCTGTCATGGCAGATGGTGGAATTTGAATTCAATTTTTAAAAATGTGGAATTAATCTAATGATGACAATGAACCGATTGTTGGAAAAACCCATCTGGTTCATTAATGCCCTTTAGGGAAGGAAACTGCCATTCTTTCCTGGTCTGACCTACTTGTGACTCCAGACCACAGCCATGTAGTTGACCCTGAACTGCCTCTGGGCAACTGGGGGATGGGCAATGAACGCTGTTTAGCTATTGACGCCTTCATTCTGTGAATGAATTAAAAAATGGTGTTTTGGAGGGAGCTATCTGGCGTAATGAACTCTGGTTAAAGAAACATCACCCAATTCAAAAAAAATGCATACAATCAACTTGAGCCACCCGCTGAATTACCCACCTCTTCCACTCCTACCGTATTGGTTATGTTTTGCAGCTCTATCATCAAGTTCTGATGGCTATTAATGGGTTGCTGCCTGCAGCACAGAGAAGCTGAGTCGCTAGGACTTCATTTCAGTGGGGATGTTAAAACTTTTTGCGTTTTATCTATTTAATTCTTCAAACCCTTCCCCTCCTACCCAACCCCGATCATCTTATAATTGTGTTATCAGTGCTGATTGTTGACTGGATTGAAATCACATGGCAGACGTTAATGAATGCCCATATTGACCTCCTGCCCGTTTTAACTGTAACAGATCCTAAAGCCAACTGTCTGTCTACAAATATGTAATTAAATCATCCTGCCATTGTTTATTTTGTTTCTGTTCAGTAATTTGACCATTCTTTAGGCTTGTTGTTTGAACGAGACCAGCTTGTCTCATGAAAGAATTTATGGTAAGACTTTATATTGCAGATGCTTATGTTTTGGAATTGCTGAAAAGAAAATAATCAATATTTCATATTTGAACTGACATAAGATGTTACATTCCCCCTAGCATTTGGTGTCCTCCTGTGGGAGATTGCAACTTATGGCATGTCTCCCTACCCTGGAATTGACCTTTCACAAGTTTATGACCTGTTGGAAAAGGACTACAGGATGGAGCGGCCTGAGGGCTGTCCAGAGAAAGTCTATGAATTGATGCGAGCATGTGAGTACACAGGGAGTTAATTTAAGACCAGTTTGGATTCCTTCTGATTAATAATATTACATCTACACCATGCACTGTGATATCTAACTACTGCAACTTCCAAGCCTGTGATCTCCACATTCTGGAAGGACAGGAGCAACAGGTGCATGAGGCACCATTACCTCGATCCTCCCATCCAAAGTCTCTCAAAATCCTAACTTGGAACTATATCACTGTTGTCAAGTCACAAAACAGTGACTCAGTGCCTGGAAGCACTGGGAGTGTCTTTACCACATGGACTATAATGACAAGAAGACATCTTAACATCACACTCTAAAGGCTATTAGAGTTGGGCAATCAATTCTAGCCTTGCCAAAACTGAAATCCTGTGGGTGAATTTTAAAAATACTTACAGCACAAGAGGAGGCCACTTGACCAATGCATGTGACCAAATACAGAACCAAAAATAATTGCAATCAGAAATGTGCTCAATATAAAATATTTTAACACTATTGATCAAAACGTTTTTACAGGATGAGATAATTTGAAAAAGTATTGCAAATACAGAGGTTAATTTATTCTTTGCCATTGACCTGTCCCTTGTCCTGATTCCTGAATATCTACATTGCCAACTTTTTAAAAAATGAAGTGAATGTGGCCAATATCAAGCTACTTTGTGTTTTAAAGTAATTCTGTTTCCATAGAGTTTACATGTTACTTAGCCTTTCAGGTCTGTGCCAGTGTTGATCCTATCTCACTTCATCTTACCCAGTAGTATGCCCAGTTCTTTTCTTGCTCTGTTTCTGAACTAGGTTCTGTTTAAAATGCAGTGGTGCTATTTGCCTTAAGCCACTGCACATAGAAGTGAAGGTCGGATTTTCACCTTTCTGTCAATTAAAAACGGTTGATTAAACAAGAGATGATTACTAAGTCAACAAAGTTTGAATGATGAGCTGAGAACTGCAATTTACACAGGGCTTAACCCTCACCAGGAACAGAGGCAGCTTCCTTTCCTCAAAACCCATAAGTGGGTTAGCATTGAAAAGCAGCCATCGTATAACTGGTGGCTGAGAAATCTTTATTGCAGTTAGAAAACTGCTAACCATGTTGCGCACTTCTAGGTTGGAAGTGGAACCCAGGGGACCGGCCATCATTTGCAGATATCCATCGAGCTTTTGATACAATGTTCCAAGAATCGAGTATATCAGAAGGTGAGTGCTGGTGGCTGAGGCAATCTCGATTTATCTGAGGGATAACCAGACACTTGTTGGTTTCAGTCTCTCTGAAGCTAGCATATGTCTCCATCAAAATTCCAAATTATTTTATTTTTCTCTATGTTTAATTTTTTCCACACAATTTACTCCATCTACAATAACAGCATAATTTTACTTTTGTGTAGCAGAAATTGAAAAATTATGACACCGATACCATTGTAATTATGCAGGACTTTCAGTGATTTGTGGCAACACCAGTTTCGTGCAGGATTTTCAATGTCTATTGCATGCAGGAATAATTATCAAAATTCGCAAATGGAGCATACTAATAGTTTCGGGGAGTGCATCATGTGTATCAGTCTTTTTCAGGTGTACATTTGGGATGGTGGGGGAGAAGTCACTCTTTATCAGGCAATGTACAATGTGTGTGTGTCAGGCTTTGCCAGGAATTCAGTAGGGGCTATGTGTCAGTAATTGTAGCACTAAATCATGACCTTGCTCACTATTTTGTGGTCAAAAGAATTGGGTCATTGGCCACGTTAGATTTTTAACTTCATTTTTTAATGCAAAATTTTATATTAATCTGTAATTAATGTAAGCAGTTACATGGTGCGCTGTTTTCTACTTTTGTATATCAGTAAGTTATTAAGTATTAAGCACCTTTGTTGTTTAGTTGGTTCACTAACTTTTCAGACCGCAGCTTGCTGAAAAAGTGAGCAGGTTGTCTGAACGCACACACCTACATTTATTTTTGAAAATCTCACCATGATTTATTCAGCAGATCACAAATGTTGTTTTAACAGTCTGGAAATGTTCTGCTGATCCTTGTTACATGCTTTGCAGAGGTCGAGAAAGAGCTCGGGAAGAAAGGAGGGAAATGCTGTGTTAGCAACAAACCACAGGCGCCAGAACTGCCGACCAAAACACGCACTCTTCGCAGAACGACTGAGAACAAAGAGCCAGTTGAAGTTCAGGACGTGCCCCCTTCAATATTTAAAGTCCTGAGCCAACACGGTACGTTTCATAGAGGAAATGGTGTAAGTAAGGGAGGTTGGGGGTGGTCACACACGTACAATCTGAAAATATCAAACTTGACATTTAGTTTCTAGAAGCATGCATTTCATCCTAACTGGTCTGTGTGGGAATGTGTACAGCACCTGAACCACTTACCACTCGACATCTCATCTATCTTTACCAAATCAGATATTGTACCAAAACCAAAGTTAAACTGCATAGATCTCTGGAAACCGGAATAAAAATGCTGTGACTTTGTTTTGTTTTACCTCTGTCTCAGTTGAATTGCATGGTGTCTTTGGTAAGATACCCAGGGGCTGAGTGCTGAGTAACATTTACTGTGCAACAATTTAACATTCTTGTTTTATTTTTCTCCCCTTTTGTGCTAATCATAGTGAGGGGCATGTTAGTCCTGGGATCAGAACACTTTCCGTTTTAGATAAAGCTTGGTAAAGCCTGTTTGATCTTGCAGCAATTAATTTGCCTCAACTGCAATCTGCAGGAAGATCCTCTCAACTTCTCCATAGTCTATATCAGATGCTGTCTGAACTTTCTGAGTGAAGCTGTTAATAGCTGCACCATAAGAGGTGATCCAGCGTTGCAGTGCTGTGCCCACCCGGAACTGTATCTTAGACAGGATCATATGATTTTGGAGCTATTTTGTTCATTGAATCTGCCACACCATTCACTAAGACTATGGCAGATCTGATAATCCTTAACTCCACTTCTCTCTCCTTTCCTGTGACCCACATTCTGATTAAAAATCTATTTCAGCCTCCAATATATTTAACTATCCAACCTCCACAGCCCTCTGCAGTAAAGAGTTCCATAGCTTCTCCATCTCTGAGCGAAGAAGTTTTTCTTCGTCTCTGTCCTAATTGGGCAACCCTTGTTCTGTGATCATGCCTCTGGCCCTTGACTCTGACAAAAGGAAAAATAACTGTTCAGATCTACCCTGCCAAACCCCAACTTATTCAGTCTCTCTTCATTAGAAAATCCCTTGATAACTAGGGTGAATCTTTTCTAGACTACCTCCAATACCAGTTTATTTTCCTTGGATAAAGGGACCAAATCTGTTCACAGTATTCCAGCTATGATCTGATTAGTGCTTTGTATAGCTTTGCAAGACTTTCCTATTTTTATACACTGTTCCCTTTAAACTGAAGGCCAACATTTAATTTCCTTTCCCTGCTGAACTTGTACTGTAGATTTTCGTCATTCATGTGTTTCTGCAGACTTTCTCTGTTTAAAGAAGTCGCCTCCTCTATTCTTCCTGCCGAAGGACATAACCTCCTATTTACCCGCATTATGTTTCATTTGTCAATCTTTTCTCACTCACTTAACTGGCTTATAACCCTCTGCAAACTGGTGTTGTCCTCACATTTGCCTTCCTCATTCTTTTTTGCCATCAACAAACCTGTGACTGCTGTTGCACCCAGCTTTGAGTAGTGCTCTTTTTTAGTTTGAATGTGAAGAGTATTCATAAAAACATAAGTCATAAAATGAAAAGTGTTGGAAATACGGAGCAAATCAGGCAGCATATATGGAGACGCACAGAGTTAAACGTTTTGCTTAGTGGCCTTTGATCACAATTGAGGATAATTTTTATTGTTCAGAGCATGATCCAGCAAGTGTGCGACTGTTTATGTTTGTTTCTCTGTGTGCGCAGATTCCGGGGATCATGAGATGGCAGTTTCTCCCATGTTGCCACGCAAGGACAGAGACCAGGACAGCAACCTGGACGATGACCGCTTGCAGTCCTTCACCAAGGAGAAGGGCAAATCCAGTTCCATCTTCAGTTCCTTCATCAAAAAGAAGAAGAAGACAGCGCCTGCCCCTCCCAAGCGCAGCAGCTCTTTCCGAGACACGGACGGGCAGTCAGAGAGAAAGGGAGAAGCGCTGGAAGATGCCAGTACAGCTGGGAAAGATATAAACAATGGAGCCTTTTTCAACAGCGTGACCTCTCTCGAAGCAATTGATCAGAGTAAATTGCAGCAGTCATTTAGCACTGTGGCACAAACTGCCAGCAATGGAAGTGGAGGTGTTGCCAATGGAAGCTTCTTAGGAACAACTGGATTCTTCTGTCCACATTTGAAGAAATCCAGCACGTTAACATCTGGCAAAGCTGCAGGGAATGAAGAGGAGCCAGTCTCCAACACCAAATGCTTCATAAGATCATGCTCTACATCCTCAATGCCCCCAGGTGGCAAAGAGATGGAGCGGAAAGCCCTGACACTGCCCCGGGACCTTCAGTCTGTGGGGAAGCCAACAGAGTCTGTGATGCCCTCGGGCTGCGACAGGATTGAGAAGCCAGCACTGCCTCGGAAGAGGACAAATGAGACTAAAGTGGACTTGGTGCCTCGGGGAAGTATGACTGCTCCTCCTTGGCTGCCAAGAAAGACGGAAGAGTTAAACGATGATGTTTTTAGTAATCTGGAGTCCAGTCCCAGCTCAAGCCCACCAGCATCGACTCCAAAACTTGTCCGCGGGCAGCTCGTGACTGTTGTGTCCAGCAGTCCTGGTCTCAAGGACAAAGACGAGGGTGGGAAGATTTGTGCCTTAAATTCCCCACAGGAGCATGTCTCCTCCAGCCTGGCTGTCCCTGCACTGAAGCAGAGCTCCACCCCCAACCCTGGGGGGGTGAATCTGTTGACTGAGGACTCAAGAGTGCGAAGGTTCAAGCAGGCTCCCGACCAGCTGCAGTCTGCTCCCATTAGGGACCGGGGCAAACTGCAGAAACCCAAGCCAGTTCCCCCTCCTCCACCAGTGACAAAATCCCTTCGGCCGCCTCGGAGCCCAACCCATGAGGCAGCAGCTGAGGGCATCACAGGTGTCAAACCCAAACCAGTCGTGGACACTTCAAGTGGGGAGGCTACAAAGGCCCCCCCACCAGGGGATGCAGTTAAAAGGTCTGCCCTCCATTCCACACCAAAGTCCCAGTCCTCGACGAGGCCATCAGCTGCCTCCTCATCCTCCGCACAGCTTGCCTTACCAAATCCAAGCACCGAACTGCAAACCTCCACCACTACAGCCTTCATCCCCCTCATCTCCACCAGGGTGTCTCTGCGGAAGACCCGGCTGCAGCCCGAGAGGATGGCCAGTGCCAACATCACCAAGGACACAGTTTTGGAAAGCACTGAGGCGCTCCGCGTGGCCATCGACAAGAACTCTGAGCAGATGGCCAGCCACAGCGCGGTGCTGGAGGCAGCCAAGAACCTGTACACCTTCTGCACCAGCTACGTGGACTCCATCCAGCAGATGCGCAACAAGTTTGCCTTCAGGGAGGCTATCAACAAGCTGGAGAGCAACCTCCGCCAGCTCCAGATTTGCTCAGCCAGCCAGGACTTTAGCAAACTGCTTTTGTCTGTGAAAGAAATCAGTGACATCGTTCAGAGGTAGCAAAGGCTCTGGGGGGGGTGGGTGGTGGGCTTTAGTGGAGGAGGGTGGACAAAATATGTACACAGAAAGCTGCTCCCAGATTCCGTAGCAGTATGATAGAATCAGGAGGGGGGTTTGAATTTGGCTGCTTGCTGCCAGAGGTGTGCACAGAAACGTAGCTTTCATTGCTGAGTGGCCCTGTAAATTCCTCATGTCTGCTTCACTTACTTCTTGCAAGATCTTTGTTATCCCACGCAAAGACTTGTACCGTACACAAACAGGCAATTCGGCTTAATAGATGCACTCTAGCCTATGTTCAGACTTCCCTTTCACTCAGTTTCGAGGCAACAGCAGTTAATTCCTGTCCAAAGTATAAGAGGATCACCATTTCCCATTTGATAAGTAGCTGTGACGTTTTGTTTTGTATTCGGGAGCCAGCAAGATACTTGTGTATCACAAGTCAGCGATTGTTGATTAAAGCCCAGAACACGTTGTATCTTTTAATGGAGTGCTGATTGCTAAGAGAAGACAGTGGAGGCAAAACCTGATCCCTCACTGCAATTCACCTTTCATCAATTGCACTGGATTTCTTTAAGAAAGACAATATTATGTAGTTTAGCTTTTGCAGTATTAAACAATGGACAGGAATAGCATATGATCACAATAAATTTTGTTAACACCTCAGCAGACAGTGCTTTCCTTTGGCTATGGTGCCATGGGATTTTAATAACGTAGCTGCAAATTAACACATGATTCTACATCATGCACTCATTGTAACTGAAGAGGTTGTTAAATTAAGGAGTTGAATGCTACTGTAAGTGGCAGAAAGCATCAAATAATAGCTCACCACTTGTACAGTTCCTACCTCATTAGCACTAGTGTTTCATTTGAACACTTAAAAACAGACACAGAAAGCAGTGAAATCAGCCAGAGTCCCGTTACTGAGAGGTGACAATTCTCATCCTGGCTAGAACTGGCATTTCTTTTCCGCACGAAGAGGAATTAGTTATAATTGGCAACTCTGAAACAAGGCAGAAACCAGTCCACAACCACTACCATCCTGCTCCCAATTAACACAACTGCAGAGTGTGGAATAATAGTCCACACTGGCACTAACAAACACATTTTGACACTAGGAGGTGAGATAGGGGTTGTCAGCTCTGGTCTTGATGTATCCTTGGCACTTTCAGTGCATGACCTCCCATCTCTAAACTCAGTAAAGGAGCTTTCTTCCCTATCTTCTATACTTCAAAAACACCATTTTTTAAAAAAAAATGTCCCGACGATACATAGCATTTGTGAGGCACAGTTACCAGGGAATCACCAGCTCCGACAAGAAAAAGCCTCACCATCACCGCTTGACGTTCAATGGAATTACCATCATTGAAGCTCCCACTCCCACCATCAATATCCTGGGGATTGCTATTGACCAGAAACTGAACTGGACTAGCCGTATAAATACAGTGGCTGCATGGGTTCATCAGGGACTAGAAATCATGCAGCAAGTAACTCATCTCCTGATCACCTCTCTTCAAGGCACAAGTAACAAGTTTGATAGAATTGTGTGGATGAGTGCAGCTATAACAACACTTGAAGCACATCACAACAGCCCACCATCAATACACAGTGGCAGTGTGTACCATCTACAGCATGTGTTGTGGGAATTCACCAAGGCTGCTTAAAGAGCACATTAACTCATGATCTTTATATTCTAGAAGGACAAAGGCAGTGAACTCTCAAAAAACCTGCAAGTCCTCCAAACCAGTCGCCACCATAACGTGGAAATGTGTCACTGTTACTTCAGTGTGGCTGGGTCAAAATGCATGAACTCCCTCCCTGATGGCATTGCAGGTGTACCTAAACCACATGGACTGCAGCAGCTTGCCATCACCACCTCAAGGACAATTAGGGATGGATAGTAATTGCTGGCCTAGCCAGCAAACCCCACACCCCTGAATAAAGTTTAAAAAAGCAAATTTCCATTGGAGTTGCTCAGTGTAGTGTCCAGGAGAATTAATCCCTCATTCCTGGAGCAGCACTGTGTACTTTTCAGTCTAAATGCAGGAAGCTAGCTCTCAGCCAGCGCTGTAGCTGTAATCCAGACTAATCACAGGCTCTGTTTGTATTCTCTGTTCCAAATACAGATGTTCAAGGGGTTTGCTTGACAAAATCTGAACTCAGCAGTGCCTAACACACGCACACAGCCTGCAAAAAATCTGTTTTAAAAATGTAACTAAACATTGTTGTTACACAATGCTTTTTGGTTTCTCACAGCAAGCCCCCACAATCAGCAAATCGATAATGACCAGATAAAAAGACCTAAGCAAGCCTTAATCTCTGATGAGGATAATATATACCTGGCCAAAATAATATTACTGATATTCAGCAATATTGAGTGTTGATGCCCTTAATTAGGATCAAATTAATTGGTTCTGAGAACACGATGTAACATGAAATGATATATAATTTGTATATAATGTGGTAACTGGAGCAGACTTGAGGACTCATTCCATCTTTGAATATGTACATTCTTCCATTTCAGCCTTGCCCAGAGCTGAGATATACTCACAGGGCTTGAATGCAATAATTTCCCATTTGTGGTAAGGTTTTTTTAATCCCTCTCTGTAAGTAAAATTGCTCCCAGCAAATGTTATTAGTAATCACTAGCAAAACTCACTTGAGTAAACTGGTCTTTTGAACCAAATGGACTGCCTTGAACATTGCTTGTGACTTGTACCAGCCAGAAAGTTGTTAAAGATTGCAGCATCTTGACTGCAAAAACTGAAGGATTCACAAGCATTTTGGTCATCATTATCCAAGATCTTGTATAAAGGCGGTGGATATTGTCACAGTTTAAAGGGGGTGTATTTTAAACGGGGTGGGGGAAGAGTGTGGTGGGATGGAAGAGGAATGTCCTGTCCTTTGCATTTGTGGGATTACTCAGAAGCAGCCATAATAAAGCTGTTAAGACGCACATGATGCACTGTTATGTGGCAGTCAGATCTTTCGAAATGACTGACACTTAAATACACCATTAATGTGTGTGATTAACTTGGACACTACTTACTCTGAATCAGAAGGGTCTCGGAAAACAGACCCATAAAAACACAATGTGAAGTATTGAGATGGTTATGGTGTGATGTGTATCTTCACACTTCAGTTTTATTAAGCAATGCCTTAACTTCCTTCTCACAGCAGTCAAGAATTGGCTTCGACCAAACAGACGTGCATTTCAAGTTCATTAATCAATTCTGAGATGACTTCAGCATTCTCAAATCTCAGCAGTTGTAAAGTAAAGCTGATTCTTTCATTGGCTATTAGAATGAGGTGTTCTTGTATTGTGATAGATCTGCATTATGTTGAAACCTGGAGCAGGAAGGCTAAATGTGGCAGTTTGGAGGCAAATTAGTTTCCAAATCTGACAGCCTGCTTTTTTAATTCTTTTTAATTCCACTTAATATTCTGAAAAAACTTGAAAGAAATCAAAAGCTCATCCATTTTCTATTGCTGGGGTCTAGCTGTATAACTGAAGCTCATGCGGTGGTGAAGAAGTGCTCTTGGCTTCCTTTGATCCCCCTCTCAACAATAATCACTGAAGATACAGCCTCTGCATTAGCCAGACAGGGTCAGCAGTCATCCCAGTAATAATGGCTAGAATTTATGATTGAAATATTTTTATTTTGTACATTGTATCAGTATTTTTTTGTGAAGAGAATGCCAGTCACTTTACAACAGGAATCTAGGCACAATATTAAAAGGACTTGAATCTGCTATTTGATATCTCATCACTGTAAACTTTGTAAATGTTCTTCAAAAGGTATTTGGCCAAGTTTTTTTACCCAAATGTGTATTTACACTGAAGTTGCGGCCTGGCATTGGTATTGGAGACTTGACCACCAGTTCTGGCCATCTACTGGGATAATGTTGATCAAATTGCCACCTGCATAGGTCTCATGTGGCTACCACTGACTATGAATTTGATGAGTTTACAAAAATCAAAGCAAGTCCAGGCCAGTGTGAAAGCAGCATTTTGTGTAGAAAATCCTTTCTAAATCGCATCATAGAAATGGACCCGTTTAGCCCTAATCAGTCCGTGTCATCATTTGCTTTCCACAAGCACTTGTCTGGACAAGGAACATCAAAGCAGGAATTAGCTATTCAGCCTTTCACTTAGATCAGGGCCTATCTGTATTTTGACCATATTTCTCTTCTCTGGCTTATCTCTTGCTCAACAAAAATCTACCAATATCAGTCTTGAAATCCACTCTTTTTCAGGGGAAGTTCCAGATTTCAAACACAACGTGCATGAAAGGATGTTTCCTGATTCATTTCCAGATGACCTACCTCAAATGTTGGGATTTTCTCCTCCTGCTCTTGTTTCCCTCCCCAGAGGAAATACTATCTGCCCAGTCAAATCCCTTCATCAATTTCACCTTCTCTATCACGTCATCCTTCACCCTTCCCAACTAAAGGGAAGAGAAACCAAGTATTAAAAACAAATTGTAGAGCTGGATGAACACGGTAGGTCGAGCAGCAAAGCTGATGTTTCAGGCCTATTTCTGATGAAGGGTCTCGGCCCGAAACGTCAGCTTTCCTGCTCCTCTGATGCTGCTTGGCCTGCTGTGTTCATCCAGCTTTACACCTTGTTATGTCGGATTCTCCAGCATCTGCAGTTCCTGTTATTTCTGATTCAAGAACAAATGTTGAATATTTGAGTTCGTACAGATGAAGCAGTCTGATGACATTCTTTGTTGCTATAACCAACTTCAAATTCTAGATATCTTGTGAGGACATCCTTGTGAATGGATAGAGGTCACTGTTAGAGTGACTTGTACCATTAATAAACTTTAACCGATGCTGGCAGCACAAAACACCTGAGCAACAAAACAAGCCCACAGAATTACTGTGTATCACAAACTTGATAACTTTGCTTGATTGTAAAACTGTAATCAAATCTTACAGCTTCAGCTCCCATATCATTTTTGAAGCCTCTTCCATTCTTGTTTATTAATTGTCATAGAGTCGTACAGCCCAGAAACAGACCCTTTGGTCCAAGTGGTCCATGGTGAACATAATCCCAAACTAAATGAGTCCCTCCTGCCCCATATCCCTCCGAACCTTCCCTATTCCTATATCTATCTAAATGTCTTTTAAACATTGTAATTATACCAGCATCCATCACTTCCTCAGGAAGTTCATCCCACATGCAAACCATCCTATGTGTAAAAAATTTGCCTCATTTTTTTTAAATCTCTCAGCGTAAAAATATGCTCCCCCCCCAACCCCGGATTTTGAAATTCCCAATCTTAGGGAACAGGCAACTACCATCAACTCTATCTATACCTGTCTTTATTTTATAAACTTCTATCTGGTCCTAAATAGTTGAATAAACAAAAACCTTATACCTGCGCATACTCGTACCCGACTGGTCCGTTTATCCTTCATGTGAGCTTACTCCCATCGTGCTTCTTCCTCTGATTATAAGTGTGACCTTCTGTACAGCTTTTCTTCGTAGTTTGGGGTGATGTGGTGGAGTGGTAATGTCACTGGGCAAGTAATTCCAAGGTCCAGGCTCATGCTGTGGGTGCATTGGTTCAAATCCAACCATGGCAGCTGATGGAATTTAAATTTTCTTTATAAAGTCTAGAAATGAGAGCTACTCTCGGCAATGATAACCATGACAACTATCGTTGATAGTTGATAAACTATACCGTTCATCAGTGACTCTTAGGGAAGAAAATTTGCTGCTGCTACTCAATCTGGCCTGCGTGTGACTCCAGACACACCGCAATCTAGTTGGCCCTTAACTAGTCTCTGAAATAACCCAGCAAGCAACACAATTTAACAAGAATTACAGACAGGCAACAATTGCTGGCCTTTCCAGTGACACTTTCATCATGTGAAAGCTTTTGTTTTAAAAGGTTTCCCTCTAAGTGCATCAATGCTATTTGCCTCATTGTGGTAGCTAATTTCACATTTTCACCATTCTTTGAGTTTTTTTTTAAAAATGGGTTTCCTTAGTTCTCTTAAGATCATCTTTGTTTATGTCTGCCTTGTACACTTTCATAATTTTAAAGACCTCTGTAATCTTCACTTTTTAGTGAGAAAAGAGCCCCACCTCCAGTTTTTACTGATAGTTATAGACTTTCGGTCCTGGTATCAGCCTTGAGTCTCTTTTCCATTTCTAGGACCTCTATGTCCATTTGTATATAGAAAATAGAACTCTCAAGTGCCCTCACCACACTCTCAGCTGCATTTTTCCATCACCTTCCTGTTACCATCTTACATAGATTTACGTATACAGTACTGCTGTTGATCCAGTTGGTCTGTCTGTGTTACACATAATTGTCCTCTCATTATTCTCTATCGAACCCTGTCCATGTTACCATTTCTTCCCTAATGTATTTTTGGATGGTGTCAGTTCCATTCACTTGTTCAAACTCCCAAAGAAGTTCATCTGAGCAGTGCCCTTTGTTATTACCCTAGAGATGGGGGAATAACATTTCCAAAAAATTCCCCTGCCATCAAGAAATTGGTAATCTATAACTCGCTCTCCCCTCGTGTTAGAGGTATGCACCTAAGCAGAGTGCCTACCCTTGATAGAGTGGCTGAAATGTGGAGCACTCCCTACTGGAGGCTGAGTTATAGCTCAGCAACACCATGAGGCATTCAGAACATCAATGCCATGTTACTGTAATGAAGTAGTTAAGTGGATTTTAAAATAAGTTGACCAGAGTACAATCAATATCTGACCACCCACAATGGAGATATGAGTGCAGAGTCTCCCTGATATATTGAAGGCCTGTTAATGCAAATATTGGAAATGGTAGCAAGTGATCTGTTAGCACAAAATAGATGCAATGGTTTTTAAAACGTTTTTCTAAATGATGAAGCAAATGAGAAAATATGTCATGTCTTCTATCTAATGAATATCTTTAAAGGTATAATTGGCAGGTTTCCCATGGTGTTAGTGAGATGTAGTGATGTGTTTGTTCAGCTTAGCCATTCAAGTTATACTACTTTGTATGGAAGGTGGAACTGCCCACTCATTAAGGCCATATGGTTTAATTGGTGCCAGAAGGTCAATTAGAGGCTCTTCACCTTTAGGATCACTCAGAAGAGTCTTCTGCTTCTGTAAATTGGATTTTTTTAAACTTTAAAACTTGGTTTGAACCATTTTCCTGACTCTGCTGCTGTAAATGAGCTCATGGCAAAAATTATAAAATCGCAGTTTCCTCAGATCCAGTTTCTGATGGAATCAAGGAAAGACATTTAGGCCCATTCATTTACTGCTAATTAAAGGCCCTCTTCTGACCATATTAAAGTCATAATGAGAGTTGTTGGTTGGCTCACCAAGCTGATAGTTTTCATGCAAACTTTTTGTCTTCGTTCGGTGACATTTTCAGCGCTGTTGTTCTGTCCTGCTCTGAATTTTTATGGTTCCGTCTGACATGTTGGGCAGCCTTGTTTCCTGTTTTGCATTGTAGTGATGTGTCGATGGGGCCTATTTCAACATGTTTGTTTATCGCACCAGTGGTTGAAAACCAGGCCTCTAGGAATTCCTGTGCTTGCCTTTGTTTTGCTTGTTCTAAATTCATAGTAGGAAGGAATAACAACGCTTCAACATAGGTTACACAGCGCTAAAGATGTCACCTCGAGGGGAAACTAAATGTTTGCGTAAAAACCAGTCAGTTTGGTGAACCAACCCACAATTCCAACCATAACTGGAGCTACAGATCTTCGTTAAAGCGTTAAAGGCCATAATCATGTTCAACTTTACAATAGAATGCCATTTCCATCAAAATCAGTAACTAATTGGAATTGGATTGACATTTAGAATCCAGTGGCCTTTCTTTGGGTCACTGTAAAAACATAAGAGCACAACTTCTTGAAGGAAGTCACGTCATCCTTACAAATTTTACTTCTTAAAAAAGTATATTTTAAACGAGTTAAATTTAAGATGCCCATGGGCACATGGATGTCTCAGAATAAATTCCGATACCATGTTCTACAAAAAGCTATGTGATTTGTTAAGAAGCCAGCTTTACAGAAAAGCGTTTACATTCTGAAGCCATTAGACCTGACGCAGACTTGTTAACTGGTAGTCTAACAGTGACTGAGCGCAGTGTCTTTTTGGATGCTCATGATTCAAAATTGGCATTTAAAAAAGGAGACTTGTAAACATTTTATGTCCCTTGAGAATTTAAAAAGTGCCCAACATGCAAATGCATTTATGATTTCAGCTTCATTTGATGCTGTAAAGTTTTGAGCACTTATTTCCCTAAATTTGGTCACTTGCTGTGTGTTAATAAATCTATACAAAGTGATGGGTGTGTAATGTGAGCACAATAGGTTTGCCCTTTATTTATTTATTTATTTGACTCAGGATTTTTTATATTTCAGTTTATTTTCTCTCCTCTTTTTCCCATTGTCGCTCACCTTGACACATCCTCAGTTGGCCAAATGGACTGCAGGCTGCTCTTCAACCCTTCATTTTATGAACCTGGTGACTTTCACTTCTTTACAGAGATGATTTCCACTCAGTGGCAGCTAGACCCTACCAATAGCATATCCAATAAGCAAATTCATTTGAAAGTTAAAATCTGTTGATGTGGGTAGGTAGGTCTGAGTGGCCATCCACCATAGTCTTAATCTTTTAAAATTTGCATCCAATGCTTTAAGCACCCAGGTCCCAGACTTCTGTACCAGAAAATTCCTCTTGTGAAGGATATCCAACCATTGAGTTTCTCTCTTTACATTATTTGCCAGATGGCTTTGGATGGAGTCATAGGATTGGAAGGGTAGTTGTTTACACCTAATCGTTACAGGCCATTACCCCTTGGAGAGGAGCCTGGCTGTTTCAGTCTTAAAAGTGAATGCTTGATGGGTGGGTGTCTACAGATTCCTGTTTGTGAAATATTACAATTCTGGAACTGCTCACTTCTGAGTCATGATGCTACTTTGCATGTGTGAAAATGCTTGTGTTCCACACTCTGTGGGTGCAGCATTTACCATTCAGGTTTGTAACAAATAAATTATTGATCTTTTCTCTGGTAACAAGACAAAAGTTAAACATTTCTCAATTTTAATTAAAACATGTTGGTTCTACTTGTGCGCTCCTGAATAAATTGTTGCAGATTTTTTAAGTGACTGGTGTACAATTGAATATGGAATTGTTGGCAGTTACCCTCTGGAGCCAGTTTCCATGCACACCTCTGGATCCTTCCAAAGCAACACACATTGTAAAATTATCCCAGTAGCAACTTGATCGCCTTTGCCAGTGTTTACACCTGTCAGAAAGATAAACCCAAAAGAATATAGTAGCCATTGCCAATGTTTACATGGGGTTATAATAGCAGCAGGTTTGAACAGCCAGAAACCATTCTTGGAGCAACAGACGCAATGAATGATCTTTCATTTAGCACCTATAAGCCGAGGCACCTCACCTATTGAGAACGCTATTGGTAGAGCAATTAACCTCCTCTCCCCTCCAAAACAAAACAGTTCCTTTGGATCCCCTTAAAATTGTATTATATGGTATCATTGTTAATTGCCTTGGTTCCATTTATAGTTTTTTTTAATGAAAAGAAATCATTTCAGTATTAATGTTGTTATGACTTTCCATCACTCTCACCCTGACTGACTGCTGTGAGTTGGAATTGAAGAACCACGTGTAAGTTGCCTTTTGTTAAGGACATGATCAGTTCTTTTTGCCAAGGTACTGTTTGCTGGTGTTGGTTTTTATTTGAACAGCATTTGTGCCACTTTTATCTGATCTTTCTTGATGTTATCAGCATTTTGAAGGGTGATTCATGTATTCCTTTTTATGTGTAAATGTCTTTTTTGTTTCTGTAACATTTATGGTGCAATTTTAATTTTCCTGGTCAAAATACAGTTTGCGTTTATGTACTGGTTGCTGTTGCTTTTCCTTTTAAGCTTCTATTCAAAACTACACGGTCCAGCAGTGTCTGCACTATTTTCAGCAGTATTTCTTTGGCTGCAAAACACTTCAGGACACCTTGAAAGATGCTATAAAAATGTAAGGCTGTCATCAGCAGCAAGCGGTATCTGAAGGCTCGATTAAAATCCAAATAGAGTGCAAGAGGGGTTTCTGTCCTTCTCTCATGAATATGTGCAGAGTTTTAAGGCTTTATTAAGCAGCTGTGTGTATGTGTGTGACATTCCACTATACAGCAGGACACTTGTGGATTGAAGTCTAACTCCAGGGAGCACAGCACTTCATCTTGGTTGATGCTCCCATTGCCAGAACTGTGGGAGTGCTGAACTGTTAGATGTGTTTCCCTTTGGGTAATTGGATCTATGTTAAAGATCCCATGGCCACTGTTTTATTGCTTGCTCTACATGTCAAGATTTGTTGGTAGTAGAATTATTAGGGTGTTCTTTTAACTTGAGTTACTGGAGTGTTGTGGTTATTTACAAAAACTAAATCTAAACTTCAACAAAAATGTTTTATATTTTGTTTAAATGGAGCTCTGTTGATCTGCTTCATATCTCCACCTGGAAGAGGGAAGCTAACTGCTGCCAGCTCTCAGCTGCAGCAAGGCAAGCTTTAGGTAACAGAACAAACCTTTTGATTTGCGTTTTAAGAGCCTAAAGCTATCCTGTACCTCCAGGGACATCTTTAATAAGTGGAACCATATCATGACTTCAGCATTGTTTTGGTTTGACTTGTTGACGGAATGTATTTATAAGAAAATAAGAAATAGGAGCAGAAGTAGGCCATCGGGTCTGTCGAGTGGCAGTGCCACTTGTGGTGTATCTGCCAGTGGGAGGCAGCTTGATGCATCCGTATGCGTAACTTGGCCTCCCGGACAGGCTTCACTTAGTATTAGAGCCCATTGCTGAATTCCGCCTGAAGCTACAAGCGGCACTGCCTTGTTTTCATTAAGTAGCCCTAATTTACATCCATGAAGGCATTGGTAGAACTTCCTGACTCTCAATATGATAACCACATCTTCCTTCTGTACCTGAGCATATTTACGCTTTGCATTAGCAGAGTCCTAGATGTGTATGCCTTTGGGTATTTTCCCTCTGTTTGGCCACCTGTGAGCTAATACCACACGGATGCCAAACGGGGAGGCAACACATGTCAGTACTGTTGGAATGTTGCATTCAATTCTGGTCTCCCTACTATAGGAAGAACGCAGTGCAACTTGAAAAGGTTCAGAAATGATTTACAAGGATGGAGGGTTTGAGCTATAGGTACAGCCTGAATAAAGCGGGGGCCATTTTCCCTGGAGTGTCAGAAGCTGTGCAGGGTGTTACAGAAGTTCATAAAATCATGAGGAGCACGGATAGGGTGAATGATAAGGTCTTTTCCCTGGGGCAATCCAAAACTGGAGGCCGTAGGTTTAATGTGAGAGGGAAAAATTTAAAAAGGACAAAAGGGGCAGCTTTTTCAAGTAGAGGATAGTGTTTGTATGGAATGAGCTGCCAGAGGAAGTGGTGGAGGCTGGTACAATTACATTTAAAAGGCATCTGGATATGTGTATGAATAGAAGGGTTTAGAGGGATATAGGCTAAATGCAATTGGATTAGTTTTGGATATTTAGTCAGCATGGATGAGTTGGCTCGAGGGGTTTCCATGCTGTACAGCTCTGTGACCAGATTCTGCTTGGGATCTTATGATGATAGCTTTTAGGGAAGTGAAGAAATAACTGTGACTTGGCTACATGACCATTTCCAAAGCTGGACCTTTTTTTTTAAGGAGCTGCCAGCATGGAGGCCAGGTTTAATACAGACTTTCAGTAATCATTCACCAGTCCAAGCCCTAAGCTCCAGTACAGACATGGGACCGGGGGCATCTTCGGTCACTTCATGTTACCTTCCAGCAGGTGTAACCTGGTCTTAGAACATAGAACGTTACAGCTCAGTACAAGCCCACTATGTTGCGCTGACCTGTGAAACCATCTAATCTACGCTATTCCGTCATCATCCATATGTTCATCCAATGACCATTTAAATGCCCTTAAAGTCGGCAAGTCTACTGCTGTTGCAGGCAGGGCACTCTACTCCCTTACTACTCTGAGTAAAGAACCTACCTCTGACATCTGTCCTATATCTGTCTCCCCTCAACTTAAAGCTATGTCCCCTCGTGCTAGCCATCACCATCTGAAGAAAAAGGCTCTCACTGTCCACCCTATCTAATCCTCTGATCATCTTATATGTTTCTATTAAGAGGTCACCTCTTAAACTTCTTCTCTCTAATGAAAACAGCCCCTCAAGTCCCTCAGCCTTTCCTCTTAAGATCTTCCCTCCAGACCAGGAAACATCCTGGTAAATCTCCTCTGCACCCTTTCCAATGCTTCTACATCCTTCCTATAATGCAGTGACCAGAACTGTACGCAATACTTCAAGTGCGGCCGCACCAGAGTTTTGTACAGCTGCAACATGACCTCATTGCTCCGAAACTTAATCCCTCTACCAATAGAACCTAACACACCGTATGCTTTCTTAAGAACCCTGTCTTGTTGACTCTTAGTCCAAGTGGGTCACTTGGGATACCTGGAAAATACATTTTTCCCGCCCACCCAGGAGGAATGTCTAAGGACCAAGTGCAAGTTCTTTAAGTACTTCTTATTGTCTTCCTTGTTATTAGTGTGTCATCTAGATAAATGACATCCTGGGATAGATCTTGTAAAATGTGTTTCATGGTCTACTGAAAAATTGCACAGGCTGATGATATGCTGAATGTCAGTCTTATATATTGTTACAAACCCTTCTGGGTTTTAATTGTAGCACACTTGTGGGAATCCTCATCTAACCATAATTGCAAGTACTCCACCATCTTTGCATTTATATCCACTAGGTGAGGGATTGGGTATTTATTCAATTGAGAGAAGCGGTTTACCATTTGCTTATAATCCCCACAAAGGGAAACCAACCTGTTGATTACAATCCGTCCTGTTGGTGTTGTCTATTCCACACACCGGTTAGATGATTCCTTCTGATTTCTGCCTTTTGCCTGTAAGGCAAATGGCACTGGACAGGCCTTGGAGAATCATGGAATTGCTCCCTGATCAATATGCAAGGTGGGCTCGGCTCCTCTGATAGTCCCTAGACTTTCCTGAAAAACATCCAGGCATTTATTTAGGACTTCACTCAGGCAGCCATTTTCGAATTGAAAAATATTGAGCCAATCAGGTAAATCTTTCTGAATGAATTTTGCCCCGTAAAGCATGGGCCTGACCCTTTAGCTACAATCTGTGGAAATTGAACCAGCAGTTACTCATAAGAGACCAGAACCAAAGTTGTACCCTTAATCTGTCTAGGTTCTCCATGTAACTGAGGTTTTGTGCAAACTCAAGGATTAGAGTCCAGAGCAAATTTTGTTAAAGGATCACTGAAAGCTGGTATCAATCTCCAATAGAACCAGGTGACCATTTAATCAGACACTTATCTTAATTGAGATAACAAGGTGTAGAGCTGGATGAACACAGCAGGCCAAGCAGCATCAGAGGAGCAGGAAAGCTGACGTTTTGGGCCTAGACCCTTCTTCAGAAATTTTAATTTTAATTGGTTCTGATTTGAATGTTGCTCAGCAAGTTAACTGTTCCAAACCAGATATACTTTCCAGGGTGTGTGCACTCCTGGATATCAGCCTGTGAGTTCTCTTACTCTGTTTAGGTCTAGCAGGACTCCTTTGCTGTCTTGAGACCGCATACCGGCAGCAAGTTCAATGGCTTGCTGGCCCAGATCCTGAAGAAAATTTTTAACTGTTTGGCCAAGGCCTGACTTTGTTCTGGGGTTAAACTGTGGGCTGACCTCAAGCTCCTCTGTCTTGAGTGAGACTATGCAATTGCCTTCATTCAAGTGATGCTCCCCAAGCTCAGTCAGACCAGTGAGGGTAGCCATTTCCATTGGAATACCCTGCAACTCATGCTCCTCTTACTGCATTTTCCAGTGATAAAGCCAGTTGTAACTCCTGTTTGAAATCCAGTTGGACTTCAGCCAGTAGGATGCTTTTATACGGTTACATCATTAATCACATATACCAGACAGGGTCCCAGCATCTCATTAAGGTGTAAACCAAAGGCACATGCCAGTGCCAGAGATAATGGGAACTGCAGATGCTGGAGAATCCAAGATAACAAAGTGTGGAGCTGGATGAACACAGCAGGCCAAGCAGTATCTCAGGAGCACAAAAGCTGACGTTTCGGGCCTAGACCCTTCATCGGAGAGGGTTCTGAAATAAATAGGGAGAGAGGGGGAGGCAGTCTGAAGATGGAGACAAAAGAAGACAGGTGGGGAGGGGATAGGTCAGTCCAGGGAGGACGGGCAGGTCAAGGAGGCGGGATGAGGTTAGTAGGTAGGGAATGGAGGTGCAGCTTGAGGTAGGAGGAGGGGATAGGTGAGAGGAAGAACAGGCTAGGGAGGCGGGGACGAGCTGGGCTGGTTTTGGGATGCAGTGGGGGAAGGGGTGATATTGAAGCTTGTGAAGTCCACATTGATACCATTGGGTTGCAGGGTTCCCAAGCGTAATATGAGTTGCTGTTCCTGCAACCTTCGGGTGGCATCATTGTGGCACTGCAGGAGGCCCATGATGGACATGTCATCTAAAGAATGGGAGGGGGAGTTAAAATGGTTCACGACTGGGAAGTGCAGTTGTTTATTGCGAACCAAGCAAAGGTGTTCTGCAAAAGCGGTCCCCAAGCCTCCGCTTGGTTTCCCCAATGTAGAGGAAGCCACACTGGGTACAGTGGATACAGTATGCCACATTGGCAGATGTGCAGGTGAACATCTGCTTAACTTGGAAAGTCATCTTGGGGCCTGGGATGGGGGTGAGGGAGGCGGTGTGGGGGCAAGTGTAGCACTTCCTGCAGTTGCAGGGGAAGGTGCCAGGTGTGGTGGGGGTTGGAGGAGAGTGTGGAGTGGACGAGGGAGTCACGGAGAGAGTGGTCTCTCCGGAAGGCAGACAAGGATGGAAAAATGCCTTGGTTAGTGGTGTCGGATTGTAGATGGCGGAATTGTCTTAACCTTGTCAGTAATCCTCATGTAGATTCTCCTGGTTCTCAAATTGGCCAGTAAAAATGATAGTGTCTCAGAATTAGATGTTGTTTTGGGTTGTAATATTCCTTAACTATATCCGTCAATTCTTTTAGTATCTGGTGCCTCAGGGCAAAAGAAAACTGCAGGCCCACAAGCTGTTAGGAGAATTACTTATTGCTTTTCATCTGCCCCAGTGTTATTTGCCTGGGGAAAGAAAACATATTCTTTCCACAGACTGAGCCCAGTCATTGGCAGAATCAAATGTGTTGAGTTTATCAAATAACGGCGTGATGCCAGAAATGCTTACCCTAACTCAAAGATGACTGTTGTGAGCAGATTTCTTCAGGAGCACATCCCACGCTCATTGCCACTGAAATAGCTCCACAGAGGCCGGTACCCTGTCACCAAGTCACACCTTATTTAAATGTGGAAAGTTCTTGACACTGGTCCAGTTTCCTCAGAGCCCGCTAGCAGAGTGAACAGAACATCTGACACTTCTATGGAATCACAGAGTAATACAGTACAAAAATAGTAGACCCTTCGATCCATCCAGTCCATGCCAAACATAATTCCAAACTAAACTCGTCCCACCTGCGTGCTCCTGTCACACATCCCTCCAAATCTTTCCTGTTCATGTATCTATCCTAAGTCTTTTAAACATTGTAACTGTGTTCCAAACCATCACTTCTGCAGAAAATTCATGGTATATGCAAACCAGGCTCTTGAGTAAAAACAAAATAAAATTTTGCCTGTCTTTTTTTAAAATCTCTCTCCTCTCGCCTTTAAAAATGTGCCCCCTACCCTTGAAATTCAGACGTTCCATACATGGTATCATCCTCGTAAATCTCTTCTAAACTCTCTCCAGCTTGATAACCTCATTCCTATAATAATGAGGTGACAAGATCTGGACACCGTATTTCCAGAAGAGGCCTCATGATGCCCTCTGCAACCTCACCATGACTCCCCAACTCCTACACTGGAAGGACTGAGTAATGAAGTCAAGAGTGCCATCAGCCTTTTTAACCAGCCTGTCCATATGGGACACAAACTTCAAAGAATTATGTACCTGCATTCATAGGTTCCTCTGTTTTACCAAGGCCCTACCATTAATTTGTGTAAGCCCTACTCTTGTTTGTTGTACCAAAATGCAATATGTTGCATTTATCCGATTGAACTCCTTCTGCCATTTCTGAGCCCATTGACCCATTTGACCAAGATCCCTGTGTAATCTTAGAAAACCTTTTACACAGTCTACAATGCCACCAGTTTTGGTGTAATCTGCAAACTTACTAACCATGCCTTCTGCATTCTCATCTGAATCATTTATGTAAATGACGAACTAAAGAGGGCCCAGAACTGATCCCTGTGGAACACCACTGGTCACAGGCTTCCAGTCTGAAAAATAACCCTCCACCATTACTCTGTGTCCTACCATTAAGCCAATAACGTATCCAATTGACAAGTTCACCCTCAATCCCTGTGTTTTTCTTTAATTTACTGCACAGCAGTTCCCCTCCCACAGCACCCGTGTTGTACATATGTAGGTGCAGTTACTCAGTGAAACTATTCAATATTTCCACCACCAGGAAAACACCATCTGGCCAGGGAACCAGTGACAAGCAAAAGTCCAATAAGACTGATGATTAAGTGGGAAAAAAGTGCGGGTAGGGATTCAAATCAAAATAGAAATGAAGGGGGAAATAAAGCAATCGATGTTGCCCCCCGGACAATGGTGCCCTTCTCTCCCTAAAGGTATCGAGAGCATTGGTGGACACTACGTGCTCCTTCTCCTAGGACACCTGGGCTCAAACATAACTGCAGAAGAGCAGCAGGCAGTTAGCAGAAATGACCCCCAACATTCCTGTTTATATCTGTCAGCCAGCGCTCCCAGATTGGACCAGGTTAACAGCCCCTGTCAGATAAGTCATTATGAGGTCCACCTGGCTCGATCATTACCATCACTGCAGGGGCTATTCTCTTAATCTCCTTTGAACTGCTTCCAATGTAGGGCATCATTCAGTAAGTACAGTGATCAGTACTGTAAACAGTACCCCAGATGTGGTCTCCCTGTAAAACTGAAACACAACCTCCCACTCTTGCATTCAATTCCCCTCGCAATAAAACATAACCTAACTTTTCCTGAGTATTTGCTCTGCCTGCATGCTAACCCTCTGCAATTCATACACTCTGACTCCCAGATCTTCCTGAAATAGGGGTACTTCTCATCTGATTGGAGAGTTCTTTCAGAGTAGCAGCTCAATCTGAAAACTAAAACCAAATAAGACTGCTTAAGTTTCATCACCCTTTACTTTCATTCTTGTTATCTATTAGTTCATCTGAGTCATATTTAGTTTATGATGTACAAAATCAGAAACTTTGCTGGAAATGCATTATTGTCTGGAGTTGAATAATTCCAGACTAAACCTGACTATTTTGGAACTTGCAATTTTCTTTGAATCCCTAAGTATTACTGAGACCATTTAATCAGTAATGTGAAACTGGTTTCCCTCTGCTAAAACATTGCAAAATAGACTAAGAAACATCAACTGCCTTAAGTCATAAAGCCTGGCTATGTCTTTCCCTGCAGTGCAATACTAAGGGTAATGTTCTGTTATGTTTTTTGAGTCCATGTCGTTTCTTTAAGTGCATGACCCCTTTAATTTTTATTTTGCATGGCCACACGTGTCCAATAATTTAAAGATGCCAACTCGTTTATTGCCAGTGCAGGGATTTTCAATTTGCTGCATGGATTAGAGGGAACAATAACTGAAGACTTAATCTAAACTCTTACCGGTTCAATCAGCTGTGGCTTAGCGATCTGAGCAGATCACCTGGGTTGATGTTCCTGACGGAGTGCTACACTATTGTAGGTGCCACCTTTTCATCTGAAATGTTACTTGTTAATATTGAAACACCTGGCCTGTATAATAGACACACATTATCTAACAGCTAAAAGAAGTATAATCTGTTTAGTAGCACTTAGTGGAGTTTAACCTGACAATTTGCCACTTTACAGGTGTGAGACAGGATTAGCCCACAGGAGCAATACTCTGTTCCAAATGGTTCATCAAGCAGAATTTATCATCAAAGTAGATTTTACTAATTGGATTTGGAAAGCCTTGATGCATGTACTGCCTGCTGTACACTTCCATGATGCACAGTTGGCTAATTTAAAAACCTCTATTTGTTTAGAAAGGAAATTAACTGTGTGCAGAAAAATCCCTTCAGCAACAAAATAAATCAGCGAGAGAGAATATCCATACACTGATCAGCAACAAAACCACAGGGTTCTCCAACTGAGAGCAGTTAACTTCACTTTTACTCAAAAGCATTAGACCTTGTAGCTTTCAAAGTCCAAGTGAGTACCCTTTAGTAAAACAAAGAATATGTTTTGTTCTTAACGCAATATATTCTCCTAAACTGTGATATCTCTCCCTTGCTGTGAGCACATTTCCTTTTACGTTAAGTATCACGAGCAAGGAATCATTAAATTATAAAATGTGTTAAGTCTACTGGAAAGAACTGTATTTCTGTAGCACCTTTTCTCACCTCCATGCATCCCAAGTACTTTATAGTCAGTGACTTTCACACATCCATGTGCTTGCTATTGTTGAATGTAATGGTTGACATTTTTAGAATCGCTAACTTGTAGTCAATATTTAATTATGAGCATAAGAACGTACAAATTAGGAGAAAGGTCTGTTTGTGCTTTTGAATTCCACATTCCCATCTATCCCAGATTAATCTGATGTCCCTGCCTAACAAGAATCTTTCGTTACCCACCTTAAAAATATTAATGGCTGTCCTTCCATCTCCACCTGGGGTAATGGTTCCAAAGTTTCTCAGTCCTTTTGAAAGAAGAAAGATTCCCTCATCTTTGTCTCAAAAAGATCAAATCGTAATTTTGAGGTGCCCCCAATTTTGGACTAATCCATTTTGTCAAGACTGTTTACACAGCCCACTCATTGCAGTTATCAACCTTGTCAACTACCTTGGCATTGCATCCAACATGTTTCTATCAATTTCTGATGATAGATATTTAAATTTTAAAATGTACTAAATTAATTAATTTAAGCAAGTATACTGAAATGAACTATTAAGTTAATGCTTCAGGTATGTAAAAACAAAACTTCACCAACTTATAAAAGTTAACGTTAGCAATGCAATAACTTATGGCTGAATTTCATATTCATTCTTGTAGCATCTTGCATGTCAGTGATTGGAGAGTTTGTTGGCTGAGGGTGGGCCCTGGATGAAATGTGATTAGCTGAAACTAGGTCTATGAGGAGAAGTTTTCCAAAGAATGCAGGAATGTTTGAATAAAACAGATTGGAAGCTGGGTTAATAAAATGTGAGGCTGGATGAACACAGCAGGCCAAGCAGCATCTCAGGAGCACAAAAGCTGACGTTTCGGGCCTAGACCCTTCATCAGAGAGGGGGATGGGGGGAGGGAACTGGAATAAATAGGGAGAGAGGGGGAGGCGGACCGAAGATGGAGAGTAAAGAAGATAGGTGGAGAGGGTGTAGGTGGGGAGGTAGGGAGGGGATAGGTCAGTCCAGGGAAGACGGACAGGTCAAGGAGGTGGGATGAGGTTAGTAGGTAGCTGGGGGTGCGGCTTGGGGTGGGAGGAAGGGATGGGTGAGAGGAAGAACCGGTTAGGGAGGCAGAGACAGGTTGGACTGGTTTTGGGATGCAGTGGGTGGGGGGGAAGAGCTGGGCTGGTTGTGTGGTGCAGTGGGGGGAGAGGATGAACTGGGCTGGTTTAGGGAGGCAGTGGGGGAAGGGGAGATTTTGAAACTGGTGAAGTCCACATTGATACCATATGGCTGCAGGGTTCCCAGGCGGAATATGAGTTGCTGTTCCTGCAACCTTCGGGTGGCATCATTGTGGCAGTGCAGGAGGCCCATGATGGACATGTCATCAAGAGAATGGGAGGGGGAGTGGAAATGGTTTGCGACTGGGAGGTGCAGTTGTTTGTTGCGAACTGAGCGGAGGTGTTCTGCAAAGCGGTCCCCAAGCCTCCGCTTGGTTTCCCCAATGTAGAGGAAGCCGCACCGGGTACAGTGGATGCAGTATACCACATTGGCAGATGTGCAGGTGAACCTCTGCTTAATGTGGAATGTCATCTTGGGGCCTGGGATGGGGGTGAGGGAGGAGGTGTGGGGACAAGTGTAGCATTTCCTGCGGTTGCAGGGGAAGGTGCCGGGTGTGGTGGGGTTGGAGGGCAGTGTGGAGCGAACAAGGGAGTCACGGAGAGAGTGGTCTCTCCGGAAAGCAGACAGGGGAGGGGATGGAAAAATGTCTTGGGTGGTGGGGTCGGATTGTAAATGGCGGAAGTGTCGGAGGATAATGCGTTGTATCCGGAGGTTGGTAGGGTGGTGTGTGAGAACGAGGGGGATCCTCTTGGGGCGGTTGTGGCGGGGGCGGGGTGTGAGGGATGTGTCGCGGGAGATGCGGGAGACGCGGTCAAGGGCGTTCTCAATCACCGTGGGGGGAAAGTTGCGGTCCTTAAAGAACTTGGACATCTGGGATGTGCGGGAGTGGAATGTCTTATCGTGGGAGCAGATGCGGCGGAGGCGGAGGAATTGGGAATAGGGGATGGAATTTTTGCAGGAGGGTGGGTGGGAGGAGGTGTATTCTAGGTAGCTGTGGGAGTCGGTGGGCTTGAAATGGACATCAGTTACAAGCTGGTGGCCTGAGATGGAGACTGAGAGGTCCAGGAAGGTGAGGGATGTGCTGGAGATGGCCCAGGTGAACTGAAGGTTGGGGTGGAAGGTGTTGGTGAAGTGGATGAACTGTTCGAGCTCCTCTGGGGAGCAAGAGGCGGCGCCGATACAGTCATCAATGTACCGGAGGAAGAGGTGGGGTTTGGGGCCTGTGTAGGTGCGGAAGATGGACTGTTCCACGTAACCTACAAAGAGGCAGGCATAGCTGGGGCCCATGCGGGTGCCCATGGCCACCCCCTTGGTCTGTAGGAAGTGGGAGGAGTCAAAAGAGAAGTTGTTGAGTGTGAGGACGAGTTCAGCTAGGCGGATGAGAGTGTCGGTGGAGGGGGCCTGGTCGGGCCTGCGGGACAGGAAGAAGCGGAGGGCCTTGAGGCCATCTCCATGCGGAATGCAGGTGTACAGGGACTGGACGTCCATGGTGAATATGAGGTGTTGGGGGCCAGGGAATTGGAAGTCCTGGAGGAGGTGGAGGGCGTGGGTGGTGTCACGGACATAGGTGGGGAGTTCCTGGACCAAAGGGGAGAAAATGGAGTCCAGATTGGTGGAGATGAGTTCGGTGGGGCAGGAGCAGGCTGAGACGATGGGTCGACCGGGGCAGGCAGGTTTGTGGATTTTGGGAAGGAGATAGAAACGGGCCGTGCGGGGTTGGGGAACAATGAGGTTGGAGGCTGTGGGTGGGAGGTCCCCTGAGGTGATGAGGTCATGAATGGTGTTGGAGATGATGGTTTGGTGCTCGGGTGTGGGGTCATGATCGAGGAGGCGGTAGGAGGTGGTGTCGGAGAGTTGGCGTCTGGCCTCGGCGATGTAGAGGTCAGTACGCCATACTACCACTGCGCCACCCTTGTCTGCGGGTTTGATGGTGAGGTTGGGGTTGGAGCGGAGGGCTGCCCGTTCTGCAGGGGAGAGGTTGGAGTGGGTGAGAGGGGTGGAGAGGTTGAGGCGGTTGATGTCTCGACGGCAGTTGGAGATGAAGAGGTCGAGGGAGGGTAGGAGGCCTGGGGGTGGTGTCCAGGAGGAGGACTTGTGTTGGAAGCGGGTGAAGGGGTCAGTGGAAGGAGGGTTGGGTTCCCGGTTGAAGAAGTAGGCATGGAGGCGAAGACGGCGGAAAAACTGCTCTATGTCTGACCGTGACTGGTATTCGTTGATGTGTGGTTGTAGGGGGACAAATTGGAAGCTGGATCAAGCGGGATTAAGGAGCAAGAGGGTAGCTAGGGAAAGGTAGGTCCACTCAAGGACAAAGGAAGGAATGATTGAGGTCCTTTAATGAACACTGCACAACAGTTCACCAAGGAGAAGGACGTGGTGAATCTGGGGTATGTCTGAGGCTTTATAGAACCTTAGTTAGGCTGCATTTGGAATATTGTGTTCAGTTCTGGTTGCTGCACTACCAGAAGGGTGTGGGTGGCTTTGGAGAGGGCACAGGAAAGATTTATCAGGATGTTGCCTGGTATGGACAGTGTTACCTATGAGGAGAGGTTGGAGAAACTTGGGTTGTTCTCACTGGAATGATGGAGATTGAGGAGGGAACCTGATAGAGGTCTACAGGATTATTAAAGGTGTGGACAGTCAGAAGCTTATTTCACCCACAAGGTGGAAAAGTCAGTTACCAGGGGCCATGGGTTTAAAGGTGATGTACAAGGCAAATTTCTTTTACACAGAGGGTGGTGGGTGCCTGGAACTCACTGCAGGGGAGGTAGTAGAAGCAGATACAATAGTGACTTTTAAAGGGCACCTTGACAAATACATGAATAGGATGGGTTAAAAAACAAAGTTGCTGGAAAAGCTCAGCAGATCTGGTAGCATCTGTGAAGGAAAAAAAATCAGAGTTAATGTTTCAGGTCCAGTGACCCTTAGAAGCTTTGACCATCTCAGGATGGGAATAGAGGGATATGGACCCTGGAAGGGTGGGGGGGCTTTAGTTGTGATGGGCAGCATATCAGTGCAGGCTGGGAGGGCCAAAGGGCATGTTCCTGTACTGTAATTTTCTTTGTCCTTTGTCAACTTAAGAAAGGTGATTTTTGGGTGTTTTAAAAAGCATTAAAGTAGACAAGTCTCCAGGACCTGATGGGATCTATGCTGAGGGAGGCAGGTGATGAAATTGCTGGGGCCTTGTTTGAAATCTTTGTATCCTCTTTAGTCACAAGTGATTTTTTTTTGAGGAACTGACAGAGATGAGAGAAGAGAGCACAGCATTAAATTTCCCAATGCATTTTAGCAAGGCCTTTGACAAGTTCAATCATGGCAGGCTGATTATAAAAGATAAGGTCACATGCAAGCCACGATGCGCTGGTAAGATGGATACAGAACTAGCTCGGTCATGAGACAGAGTAGCGATGAAAGAGAGATTTTCTGGCTGGAAATCTGTGACCAGTGGTGTTCCACAGGGAACAGTGATGGGAACCATGTTATTTGTAATATATTCCAGTGGCCCGATTAGTATGTTTGGGGATGACACCAAGATTGGGGGAGCTGTGGATAGCAAGCAGGATTTCCAGAGGATACAGCAGGAGATAGATAGGCAGGAGACTTTGGCAGATGGAGTTTAATTTGGACAAATATGGGGTGAAGCGTTTTGAAAGATCTAATGCAGGAAGGAAGCATACAGTTAATGATCAGAACTCTTAAAATAGCATCAATATACAGAGGGGGTAGGCATTCAACTCCACAGTTCCTTGAAAGTGGTGACACAAATGGATAAGATGGTCAAGAAGGCATACAGTATGCTTGCCTTCTTCAGTTAGGGCGTAGCATAAAATTTGGTAAATCATGTAACATGGGGCAACATGGTGCCTCTCAGCACCAGCAACCTGGGTTCGATTCCACCCTCGGGCGACTGTCTGTGTGGAGTTTGCACATTCTCCCCGTGTCTGCGTGGGTTTCCTCCCATAGTGCAAAGATGTGCAGGTTAAGTGGATTGGCCATGCTAAATTGCCCGTTGTGTTCAGGGATGTGTAGATTAGGTTGGTTACAGGGGAATGGGCCTGGGTGGGATGGTCTGAGGTTCAGTGTGAACCTGTTGGGTTGAAGGGCCTGTTTGCACACTGTAGCGATTCTATGATTCAACAGGATAAAAATTTAATTGAGCCATATTTAGAATATTGTGTGCAGTTCTGGCCACCACACAACTGGAAGGATATGGAGGCTTTGAAGAATGTACAGAAATTGTTTTGAACAAAGAGTAGTTCAGCACAGGAACAGGGCCTTCAGCCCTCCAAGCCTTCACTAACACATTTTGTCCTTCCATACGAAAATTGTCTTTACCCTCAGGATGTCTAACCTCCTATTCCCTTCCTATTCATGTATTTGTCCAGGTGCTTCTTGAAAGCTGCTATTGGTCCCGCTTCCACCACCTCCCCTGACAGCATGGTCCAGTCAATCACCACCCTTTGTGTGAAAAACGTGTCTTGCCCATCTCTTCTAAACTTTTCCCATTGCACCGGTGTCCCTTATTACCTGACCCCTCCTCCCTGGGTAAAAGCCTCGTACTTTCCACTCTATCCATATCATTCACAATCCTTTAAACTTCAATCAGGTTCCCCCTCAACCTCCTGCATTCCATTGAAAACAAACCCCATCTATCCAACTTTTCTTCAAAAGATTTCTTCTAAAATCCCCCATTCTAAGCAACATCCTGGGAAACCTTATCTGTACCCTTTCCAAAGCATCCATCCTGCTGCTAGTGTGGTGATCAGAACAGTATGCAATATTCCGAGTGTTGCCTAACTAAGGTTTTATAAAGATGCAGGATAACTTGTCTATCCTTTTACTCATCCATAAGTCTTTTTTGCTACCTTATCCACCTGCACTGCCACTCCCAGTGATCAGTGGACTTGCACACCCAGATCTCTCTCCATATCAATACTCCTAAGGGTTCTGCCATTCACTGTATAATTTCCACCTGTACTTGACCTTCCAAAATGCACCCTCTGGCATTTAACCGATTAACCACCATCTGCCATTTTTCTGCCCATGGCAATCCTTGTGTCATCTGCAAGCTTACTAATTAGACCAGCTTCGTTTTTCTCCAAACCATTTATGTAGATCACAAACACCAGAGGTCCCAGCACTGATCCCTGTGGAATACCACTAGTCACAGCCATCCATTCCATAAAACATTCCATCTCCTCCAACTAAGCCAGTTCTGCATCTGTCCTGCCAGCTCACTCTGGTGTCATGTGACTTTACCTTTTGTATCAGTCTGTCATGAGGGACCTTGTCAAAGGCTTAACTGAAGTCCATGTTGACAACATCAACCACTTTTTTCTCATCAATCATCTTCATTACCTCAAAAAACTCAATCAAGTTAATGAGGCATGACCTCCCCATATGCCATCTTTTCAGCCGTGTTTATCCTATACATTGCATTAATGTCATTGTTCCAAGTACCCACCAAAGCTTTATCCACCTTGCCTATTATACTCTGACATTGAAACAGTTATCTCAGACCACCTCCCCTACTCTTTTCAGTAGTGTTTCCCTGCCTGTTCATTTTTACCTTAGTTTTTACCTCTCCCACAAATTCTATATTTGCAACTCTACTCCTCTGGTTCCCATCCCCCGCCACAGTAATTTAAACCCTCTCCAGCTACTCTACGAAGGATATCAGTCTTGGTCCTGCCCAGATGTAACTTGTCCAGTTTGTACAGGCCCTACCTTCCCCAGAACTGCTCCCAGTGCCCCACGAATCTGAAACCCTCCACCTCAGACCATCTTTTCAGCCACATGTTCATCCTATATTTCCCAAAGTTTCTACTCTGACTAGCTCGTGGTACTGGCAGTGATCCTGCTATAATTGGCAGCACGAGATAACAAGGTGTGGAGCTGGATGAACACAGCAGGCCAAACAGCATCTAAGGAGGAGGAAAGCTGAAGAGTCTAGGCCCGAAACCTCAGCTTTTGTGCTCCTTGATGCTGCTTGGCCTGCTGAGTTCATCCAGCTCCACACCTTGTTATCTCAGACTCTCCAGCATCTGCAGTTCCCATTATCACTGGTCAGAATTGGCAGCACAGTGGCTCAGTGGTTAGCACTGCTGCCTCACCGTGCCAGGAACCCGAGTTCGATTCCACCTTCCAGCGACTGTGCAAACTCCACACAGACATTACCCCCATGTCTGTGTGGGTTTCCTCCCACAGTCCAAAGATGTGTAGGTTAGGTGGATTGGCTGCGGTAAATTGCCCCATAGTGTTCAGGGATGTGTGGATGAGGTGGGTTTTAGGGGGTGATGGGTCTGGGTTGGATGCTATGAGGGTCAGTGTGGATATGGTGGGCTGAAAGGCCGGTTCCCACACTGCAGGGATGCTGTGATTTCCATGGACTATCTTTGAGATCCTACATTTCAACTTTCTTCCTAGTTCTCTCTACTCTGCTCTCAAGACCTCTTCCCTTTTTCTTACCTATGTCATTAGTACCAGCATGTACCACAACCCATGGCTGTTCACCGTCCCTGCTCAGAATGTCCAGCAACCACTCCAAGGCATCCAAGACCCTCGCAACAGTGAGGCAGCGTACCATCCTGGAGTCTTGTTTGCGGCCACAGAAATACCTACCTACTCCCCTTTCAATTGAATCCCCTGTAACTATAGTATTTCTATGGCCCCCTCCACCCCTCTGTCTCCCTTTCCCTCTCTCTCCCCCTCTCCCTCCCTCTGCAGCAGAGCCAACCATGGTACCATGAATTTGGCTGCTGCTGTTATCCCCTCAGAGGTCATTTCCCCTCAACAGTATCCAAAATGATGTACCTGTTTTGCAGGGAAATGGCCCCAGGAGACTTCTGCTGTGCCTGATGGTCACCTGTTCCCTTCCTGCCTGTGGCATAGGAGTCTGTGGTGTGACCACATCTCTGTACGTGCTATCCACGATACTCCGTGCCTCATAAATACTTTTTAGTGGCCCCAGAGGCCACTACAACTCTGAAACGCAGACTTCCAGGAACTGCAACTGGAGACGCTTCTCGCGCACAAGGGCAATTCCTGGGCCCTGGGAATGTGCCCAGCTTCCCATGTCGAGCAAAAGGGGCAAACTAAGATTTGGGGCTCTCCTGCCATGTTTTATCCCAGGCCTGGCTCACTTTTGCTTGAATGTTGAAGGCTGTGAGGGGTGACCTTGTAGAAGTTTACACAATGATGACAAGCATGGATAGAATAGATGGTCAGAGTCTTTTTCTCCCCCAGGGTAGAAATGTCAATTGCTAGGGGATATCGGTTTAGGGTAAAAGCGGGAAAGCCTAAAGGAGATGTGAGCGGCAAGATCTTTTACGCAGAGGGTGATAAGTGTCTGGAATATGCTGTTAGAGGATGCGGTGGAGACAGATACAATAGCAATGTTAAAGAGGCATCTTATCAGAGACATGAGTCGGCAGTGAATAAAGGGATCCAAACTACATAAAGGTAAATGATTTTTACTTCAGAAGGGCATCGTGTGCCTGCACAGTCTTAATGGACCGAAAGGCTTTTTCCCTGTTCTGTACTGTTCTTTGTTCTTGTCATCTGTAGCTCAGTGGATAGCAGCATTGCCTGTAGGTCTGAGTCTCATTCCAAAATTTAGTGCACACCGTCTGGGTTGACATGAGTGTCTGGACTGAGGGTGCGCCCCACTGCCAGAATTGATCTTAATTTGAAGCATTAAACCAAGGCCTCACCTGTGCTCTGAGGTCAATGTAAAATATTCCACAGCCTCTATTTTGAGGAAGAGCAAGGGGAATTCTCCATGGTGCCCTGGTCAATATTTATCCCTCAATCGGCATCACAGAAACACATTATCACGTTGTCATCGTTTCTGTTTATGGGACCCTGTACAATTGAGAACCCCATTTCCCAAGTTACACTGCTGCATACTTCAGTAGCTGTGATATATTGAGGTTGCAAAAGTGGATTATATAATTGCAACTCTTTCTGAATGTTTCATTTTATGCCTACAATTCTAAATGCAATATTCACCAGTAAATTTGTGTTTTCTGCTACTATTGAATTTGCAGTTTGGCACATGAGTATATTTCTTAAATTTCATGCTCCTGGTAGAAAATTTGCCTGTTTAATCATAGTGTAGTGTGACAGAACTGTGCTAGATGTGAAGTGATTAGCATAAGAGTTTGTCCCAGTTACCATAAGTAATTCAGATGTACATAGTTATGTCTTAGCTGCATATTCCATTCATTAATTCACAATGTGTTATTCTGCTGTCAAAGCAAGGTTGTACTCGAATGGACCTCCTAAGGTCAGAAAGCCTGCTTATTAAAGGTCGTTTGGGTTCACTTGTTTGCCCAAGGAGCATGGCTTACTGGAGTATGCTGCCTAAGTGGTAATGAATCTTAAAAATGTGTTATGAATGGCATCTGACTCATTCTGGACCCACTAAGTTTAATATATACCCGCTGTGTTACTTGAGAATCGTGTGCGGTGTCACTGATGAGTTGGTAAAATACTTTACTGTTATTATCCAGTATCTTTGAAGGGACAGGCTAGCTTAGTAAGTTAATAGCACAGATCACAGACGACCTGTTGTGTTACAGAAGCTCTGTAATGTTTCACGCTACATTTTACAAGGTATTCAATGGGGTACTGTTCACAGCAATAATCCTAATGATGCATTTGTGTACAAAAATAAGCTACTATCTAACAGAATGTAGGACATGACCTACTCCTTTATCTTCATGTGATGTTCAGTCATCCACTCCAGTGCGGAGATTTTTGTGTCTTTCATACTCATTGATGGAATAGAACATAGAACATAGAAAAGTATAGCACAGTACAGGCCCTTCGGCCCACGATGTTGTGCCGTGGAATAATCCCAATCCAAAAATAAAATAACCTAACTTACATTCCCCTCATTTCAATGCTGTCCATGTGCATGTCCAGCAGTCGCTTAAATGTCACTAATGACTCTGCTTCCACGACTACCACTGGTAAACTATTCCATGCGCTCACAACTCTCTGGGTGAAGAACCTCCCTCTGACGTCTCCTCTATACCTTCCTCCTAACACCTTAATACTATGACCCCTCGTGGCAGTCAATCCTGCCCTGGGGAAAAGCCTCTAGCTATCGACTCTCTCCATGCCTCTCATTACCTTGTACACCTCGATCAGGTCACCTCTCTTCCTCCGCCTCTCCACAGAGAAAAGTCCGAGCTCAGTCAACCTCCTCAACCTGGTAAACCTCCTTTGCACCCTCTCCAAAGCTTCCACATCTTGCCTATAATAGGGCAACCGGAACTGGACACAATATTCCAGTGTGGTCTCACCAGGGTTTTGTAGAGCTGCAGCATAACCTCGCGGCTCTAAAATTCGATCCCCCTGTTCATGAAAGCCAAAACACCATATGCATTCTTAACAACCTTATCCACTTGTGTGGCAACTTTGAGTAAGGCCAGCATTTATTGATATCCCTAATTACCATTGACAAACTGGCAGTGAGATACCATAATTCCTGTGTAGATCCACAATGCTGTGTGGGAGGGAATTCCCGGATTTGGACCCAGTGACACTGAAGGAATGGCGATGTATTTCCAAGTCAGGATGGTGACTGGCTTGGAGAGGAAGTTTCAGTTGGTGCTGTCCCATCTATCCACTGCCATTCTCTGACAAGATAATAGCAATAGTGGGTTTGGAAGGTGCTGTCTAAGGAGTCTTGTGAATTTCCTTAGACAAACATCAAAGTGCTTGACATCTGTGTCATACTGGAAGGTTAACCCAATTTGTGGTATAATGCAGTTTTCAGGCGATGTGTTTAATGGATATAAGAGGCTGCAAAAATGGAACATTCAGCTGGGTGGAGAATGGTGTGAACAGATGGGGCAAAAATCTGAACATATGGAAATTTAGTCATAACCAAAGCATGCAATGTCAATCAAGATCATTGCAAATTACAGTAGGAAATGTGCATAAATTGATAGGGAATGAACTACATTTATTGAAAGAAACATACAGCTAATAGTTTTTTTTATTAAAAACAAAATAATTCAATTGGACCCAATACAAATGATAATGACTTCAGTGCGGTTCTGTTAATAATTATATGATTCATTAAACCCATTTAAAAGGGGTTAATTATATTTCTCACACTTGGTGAATATTTATTGGTTTTATTTAATTTATTGCCAATTATCTTTCTCTTTGTGTTATTTAATGAAATAAATACATAATGATCTCTTCTACTCCTCACCCCTGCTCTCATCTTCCAAAGGCATTTGGTTCAGCAGAGTCTCTTCCATCACTTCCTTCCAGTCCAGCCCAGACAGTTTCTGGCTCACCCCTCTTCCAAACCTGAACCTGAAACCAGCTTGCTCTTGGCCAATTCCCTGCAATACTTTGGCTGCAGTCAGCAAGTCATTGAGAAATCCCCTGGATTTCTTTGTGAGGTGGACATCTGAGGCAAGGCTGAGTCCAAGAAGTTGTATGTTCCTCGTATGATTTTCCACTTGACTCTTGTGGAAGTTCTCTTTCTCTAATAGAGTAGGATAACACAGGAAGCTGCTTGCAAGAGAGTTCATCAGCAAGATAATGCCCACCACCTTCATCTAAAACTCAAAAGAAAGAATAACAATTAGTGATTAACTTACTGGACAAAAGAAGCTACATTTCTACTGCTCATCTCAGATCCACAGACTGGCCACAATGCACCCTGGGAGAGTTAAGCTCTTACTAACTGTGGTCAATGTTGTCACGCAAGAAATGCAACAACCAAAGTGTACACAGCAAGCTTCAGCAAATAGCATTGGTGTAATGACCAGATAATCTACTTTGGTGATGTTGATTAGAAGATAAATACTGGCCAGGACCCCACAGGGAACCCTCCTGCTTATTGAGTAAGAGCCAAGGGAGCGTTTACATCCACCCAAAAGAACAGGTTGACTTACTTAGCTCAGTTAGCTAATGGTGTGCGATCAATTCCCACACTGCCTGAGGTGACCGTAAGGGTCCTACCTTCTCAACATCTCTCCTTGCCTGAGGCATTGGTGACCCTCGCATTGAACTAGCATCAGTAATCTCTCTCTAATGAGAGAGCAGCCCAATGGTCCTCTGGGAATGTGGCAGATCTATCTTTTTACTTCTTCCGAAGCAGTTGTTCTTCATATAGTTAGTTACTTTACTATTTCATATCGCAATTGTTCACATCTTTGGTGAACTCCAGATACCGTATGTGGGACCTGTCTTTGTATTTAAGGGAGACTAAACCTGCATTGGAAACAGGATGGTAAAGCTTTGTTTATTCTTAGTTGGGATATGGGTTTGCAAGCAATTGCCCTTGATCTGTGTCAACGTCATTGAAGTGGGTCTGGAGTCCCATGTAGGCCAGAATAAGTAAGGAAGGCAGATTTCCTTCCCTAAATGACATTATGGATGCTAGCTAATCTCCACAAAGCTGACAATTATGGCTGAATACCCAGTCCCTTGCTTAGAGGATTTGTACACAGAGCTGGCGGGGAATGGGGGGTGGAGGTTGGAGGGCGCTGACCTTCATGAAGCTGGACGTAAGCCATGTGTATCTGCAAATGCAGTTAGATGAGAATTTCCAGAAGTTTGCTATAATTAATATCCCTCAGGGTTTGTACCAATATGTGAGACTGCCATTTGAGGTATCATCAGCTTAAACCACAAGGGAGAGCATTTTGTAAAGTTTACCCCGGTCACCGTTTGTCCAGATATTGTACTAATAATAGGGAAGACCAATGAAGAGAACTTAAAGATCTTGGAGATAGTCTTCAGATTTTTCTCTCAGGTGGCCGTTTACCTAAGAAGAGAAAATTGTGTGTTCAGGGCATTCCAAGTGACCTACTTGGGCTACAGAGCCGACAAAATTGGGTTGCACCCATGCAAAGATGAAGTGAGGGTGATGAAAGAAACCCTGGCTCCCACATTTATATTGGAGCATAGGACTTTCCTTGGTTTTGGTGAATTATTACAGAAATTTCATATGTAGCCTGGCCTCCATCCTGGCACCCTTACATCTGCTATTGGAAAAGGGTCAGCATTGGAAATAGTCTTGTAGCCAAGGTGTAGCCTTTAAGGAAGTGAAGAAGCAGCTATCAGTGTCAAAGGTGTTAGTGCACGAGAATCTGAAGTGAGACCTGGTGCTAGCATGCCATGCCTTCCCTGTGTGGAATCAGGCAGTGTTGGCTCACAGATGGCCCAACAGAGAGGAATACCCAATAGTGTGTGCTTCCTAGACTTTACCTGATGCAGAGCACAAATGTGCTGGATAGAGAAGGAAGGTTTGGCGGCCTTCTTTGGCGTGAGAATAAATTTGTAATAGTGACAGACCACAAACCCCTGCTCTGGCCAGTCAGTGGGGATGAGGCCATGCTGCCTGTAGCTTCAGGTTGAATTCAGCAGTGGGCTCTCATTCTAAATGCATATAATTACAAGTTGAAACACCATCCAGGCAGCAAAGTAGTAAATGTGATACCTTGAGTGTCTCGGCCGGTAGATACACCAGGGTTGTACTGCCACTGGAGGAGTCTGTCTAGTTTTAAACTTTCTGGGCACCCTTTTGGTCACCAGTGGCAATATCAGACTATGGATACAAAAAGATCAGGCCCTGGCAAAACTGAAACACCTGATGGTGACGGGGTAAACAAAAGGGCCATCACAAACCAGAAGTGAAACCTTTGTCCACCCAGCGAGACCAGATCACCACAGCGATCAGCATGTTATTAAGGGGAGCGAGGGTGATTGTCCCAAGCAAGGGTAGCCACCAGATACTAGCTGAACTCCACCAGAGTCAACCAGGAGTTTCCAAAATGAAGATGTTGGTGAGAGGTTATCTCTGATGGCCAGAATTGGATGATGACATAGCTGTGTTGGTGGGCAGTGCCCAGAGCGCCAACAAGGGCAAAAATTATAGCCAGCAGCTCTCCTACATTTGTGGAAATGCCTGGGTAAATCCCAGACTCAGTTACACATCAACTGTGCAGGTTCGTTCATGGGCTCACTGTTCCAAATGGCTGGACATGCATAGCATTCGTTCGTCAAGCACGCGACAACAGTAGAAAAGCTAACAGTATCTTTTGCAAAGCATGGGCTCAATTCCAGTGTTGGTCACAGTCAAAAGGCCATTGTTTACCATCAGGGAATTGCGGTATTTCTTAAAAGTCAAATGACATTTGGCACATAAGGACAGTACAATTGTTCAATGGGCTGGTAAATACAGCAGTCAAAACTTTGAAGGCAGGCTTAAGAAACAGCCTACAGCTTCACTAGAGCCCAAACTCTCCTAGTTCCTATTTGATTATCCAACCATCCCTCATATGCAACTAATGGGATAGCTCCAACAGAGTTGCTAATGGGGAGAAGTCTCTGCACCAGGTTAAATCTGATCTTCCCTGACTGGGTTGGGGGGGTGGGGGGTGGAAGGTGGAAGGTGAAATGGCATCAGGAAGGCCAGGGCTGGACACAAGACTCCTGCAAGTGAGAGGCGCTGTTTACTTCACAGGACAAAGGTTCTTTTGTGCTGAAGCTATGGAAATGGCTCTGTTTGAGTAAAAGGCTTGGCCGACGCAGGGTCAGGTCCTGTAATGTACAAAGTTCGGGTAGGTGAGGCAGTCCTGAGTGAGCACATGGACCATGTGAAAGCTGCAAACTCTCAAACAGGGTAGGAGCAACACATACCCAGCCCCTCAGAGCAACGAGAAAGGTTGTGGGTTCTCTCCCCCTATCTAGCATCAAAGAAACCTTGGTGTCTGAGAGGAATGTGGCAGATATTGCAGCCTTGATGCTTTTACTGCCTGAAGAATAGGATGACTTTCTTCTGAGAGACTTCAGGCACAAGAGGTGGGTTAACCAGGTGAGGCCAGGACACGTGCTGGACCTTAGCTGAATTGGAAGAACCAACACAGTGCGAAAACTCCCCAGGAAAAGCTAAAAGGCAAAGATCAGGCCTCTGAAATCCGACATGGAGGGGCTGGGATGTAGTGACAGTAATGAAGTCAGCCAGGTGGACTTTCATAGAATATGAGATCCCTGATTGGGGCTGTTAGTCTGGTCCAATCAAGGAGCCCTAGCTGACAGATATAAACAGGAGTTCTGCTCTCACAGACCTGGCCCTGATGAAGGAAGACCAGACCCAAGAACTGTGTGTGTGTACATAAAGGATGACTGGTTACCAGGCTCTGTGGAATTATTTCAGTTTTTGCCTTTTATTGCTGGTGTGAGTACAGTCACGTACATACTCCATGTATTTCATGTCCTGATTTAACAATGATCCATGGCCAACTGTAGGAATTTAAGAGTTGATTATCTTATCAAAAATCCACATTCTTAATTAATGAAGACTTGTAAAAGTTACAAACTCCTTCATCAATCACAAAAATCTAATGTAAATTTCAATTCCAAGTGATTTTCATAAGTTTAAATAATTTTCATGTTGTCTAACATAAGGCGTGTAGTTTGCAAGCCTGACAAGTATTTTGTCAGGACCTTTACCGTGCATTATTTGAAAATCAAAAGTAAGTATAAATAATCAAACTTCCTTCAGAATCCTAGCCTGAAGGTTGCAACGTTCATGGCTTCTGATCAAAATCCAAAATCTGTTTATGATGAAAATCCTTTGTAACTGAGAGCATCAAGCTGATATCTTGCATGTCGCAACCAAGTATTGATCTTAGATATGACTTAAATTTGACTTGACACATTTAGGTTTGGTTCTTAGTAAGAGACTAAGCTGGTTTTACATTTCTATATTGACAGAGCTTCATATCATATCAAAGGTAATTTCAGATTTCTCTTAAACAGCTGTCTTGTAAATTTATTTAGATAGTTTGAATAATTCAAACCTTATTTCACATACAATATTCAATACATAAAACATTCAAACAGTGCTTACGATTTGGTGTCTCTGGGATGAAGCTGATTAAGTTTCCTCAGACCGATCTGAGCCTCTCAAACCCGTGGTTTGCTGTATTTATATACTTGGCAATACAGCAAGTCTGGTATTATTACAGAATCTTTAACAAACTGCAGATAACAGATCACAGGAAGATGAGTATTGAATGGAGAGAGCCATGAGAGTATCTTCAGGGCAGGTAAATCCTGTCATTTCAGTTGCAAAGAATATTTTTCTGATATGCTTTGTGAATCATTCATAGAAAACAGAAACTTAACTCAATATTTCCTAATGTGGAATGACTAATAGAATCGCTTAATTTATTTACTTCATTTTTATTAAGGTCTGGAAAGTCATAGGAATTGATGGCAGCTTTAAACTGAGAACAATTAGGTTGAATGAATGCTGTCACGCATCAAGAGTGGCTATAAAAACACTAGCTGCTGGACCTGCTGTGTTCATCCATCCTCACATTTCATTATCTTGGATTCTCCAGCATCTGCAGTTCCCATTATCACTATAAGAACACTAGTTGCCTTTTAAGGGATTCATTGATTTTATATTGCATGAAAAACCAGTCATTAACTTTCTGACAGTTGATAGGCTTATCTATTAAAGTTTAGCCTGTTTTCGCTGGTGCAGGAATTGAACCCACACTGTTGACATTGTTGGAACTCTCACTGATTTTTCATATTATTTTTATTTTTTTAAAGATTGTTATGGAAAAGGATAGATCTTGTATAAAAGTTAAAGCTCTTAATTGGAGTAAAGCAAATTTTGACAGTATAAGACAAGAACTTTCAAGAGTTGATTGGAGTAGACTGTTCACTAGGAAATGGATGATTGGCAAGTAGGCTCTTAAAAGTGAGATAATGAAAGTTCAGAGGCAGTATGTTCTGGTTAGAGTGAATGTTAAGAGCAGGGAACAATGGATGAATAAAGATATTGAGGCTCTGGTCAAGAATAAGAAGGCGACATATGGCAGGTTGATGACTGGGATCAAATGAATCTCTTAAAGTGTATAAGGAGAATAGGGGCATTTTTAAGAGAGAAATCAGGAGGTCAAGATAGTGTTGGCAGATAAGATTAAGGATAATCCAAAGAGATTCTGCAAGTACATTAAGAGCAATTTGGGAGAAAATAGGGCTCCTTAAAGATCAACAAGGCCATCTATGTGTGGAACCACAGGAGATAAGCAAGATACCAAATGAGTATTTAGTCAGAGTGGTAAGAGCGTGAAACGCCGTGCCTGCCAATGTAGTGAACTCAGCCACATTAGGGGCATTTAAACAGTCCTTGGATAAGCAGATGGATAATGATGGGATAGTGTAGGGGGAGGGGCTTAGATTAGTTCACAGGTCGGCGCAACATCGAGGGCCGAAGGGCCTGTTCTGCGCTGTATTATTCTTTGGTCTAATATTTCATATTGGTTTTGTTGTGGACAAAGAAATGGAGACTACAGAACTTGGAGAAATCAATATTAATGTTTGAAAAATAGTTCACGTTACAGAAGAGGAGGTGATGGATGTCTTAAAAAACAAAGGTGAATAAATCTCTGGGATCTGATCAAGTGTATCCCAGGACATTGTGGGAAGTTAGGGAAGACATTGTGGCGCTCCTGGCAGAAATATTTGTATCATCTACAGCCAGAGGTGAGGTGCAGGAGGACTGGAAGGTGGCTAATGTTGTGCCTTTTATTTAAGAAAGGCTGTGAGGAGAAGGCTGGGAATGATAGACCGGTGAGTCTGACATCTCTGGTGTGTAAGTTATTGGAGGGAAACAATTGAGGGCAGAGCGGTAGATGTTGTCAACATGGACTTTAGTAAAGCCTTTGACAAGGTTCCACATGGTGGACTGACTAATAAAGTTAGGTAATATGAGATCAGGGTGAGCTTGCCAGTTGGATACAATATTGTCTTGACGGTAGGAGACAGAGGATGGTGGTGGAAGGTTGTATTGCAGACTGGCGGCCTGTGACCAGCAGTGTTCCACAGAAATTGGTGCTGGGTCCACTTTTGTCTGTCATTTATATAAATGATCTGGATGAGAATGTATGAAGTATGGTTAGGAAGTTTGGGGATGACATCAAAATTGATGGTATAGTTGACCGTAAAATTACAAAGGGATCTTGGTCAATGGGCTGAGGTGTGGAAGATGGAGTTTAAATGGATAGCTGTGAGATATTGCATTTTGATAAAAACAGACAGGGGCAGGACTTGTACAATTATTGGTAGGGCCCTCGGCAGTGACGTCAACCAGAGAGACCTTGGGGTTCAGGTACATAGTTCTTTGAGAGTTGTATCACAGGTAGACAAGGTGGTTAAGCAGGCATTTAGCACACTTGCCTTTGTTGCTCAGACCACTGAGTGTAGGAGATGGGATACCATGTGCTTGTACTGGACTTTGCTGAGGACACTTTTGGAGTGGAGTCTATGGCTCCAGTTGCCCTGCTATAGGAAGGATATTATTAAATTCGGAGATTCAGAAAAGATTTACCAGGAAGTGGCTGGGATTGGACGGTTTGAGTTATAAGGAGAGGCTGGTTAGATTGGGACTTTATAAACCTGAATAGGGTCACTGCTCAACCTCCTACACTCCAGGGAATAAAATCATGAGGGGCATGATTGAGGTGAATGGCAAGTGTCTTTCCCCAAGGGTGGGAGGTTTCTAAACTAGGGGGCATATCTTTAAGGTGAGAGAAGAAAGATTTAAAAGGGACCTGAGGGGCAATTCTTTTCACAGGCTGTTTCATCTGTGAAATGAACTGCCAGAGGAAGTGGCAGATGAGGGATAGTTACAACATCTAAAAGACATTTGGTGGATGAATAGGAAAGATTTAGAGGAATATGGGTCAAATGCAGGCAAGTGGGACTGGTTTAGTTTGGGAAACTTGGTCAGTGTGGACAAATTGGACCAAAGGATCTGTTTCTGTACTGTATGACTCTATTTTATCAATTTTGGTTTGAAGCTGTGAACTGGCAATTGAGAGCTGGGATGACTTGTTTACTTTGTGGAACAGCTTGTGGTAAACAGAAAACAACGGAGTGAAGAAGCTTTAGTTTGTTTGTGAAGCCAGGCCTGGAGGTTAATTGCAGACTGACTCTTGATCAAAAGGTTCCTATGGACACAGAAAGCATCGTTTAAACTAGAGAGCAGAGCTTGGCTTTTACAAAGTCAGTATATGGGAATTGGTTTTGGCATGTCTGAAAGAGGTCCTGCATTCAAGCAGAGGCAGATACTGAATGGTAATTGAGGTCTCAGGAAAAGACGGTCAGTCTCTGTGGGTGGAACCAGAGTTGTTGTTTTGAACTGTTTGCCAGGGAGAAGCTGCTGCAGATTTGAAAGCTCCCTGTCTAATCTCCCACAAACCTAAATTCTGCCGTTCTGCAACCTGTTGGAGAACGTTTAAACAAGTCAGAGGAGGTGTCACTGTCACAAATAACCCAAATCCTCGTTTTTTGGGGGCGGTGGTGAAAGAGAGGAGAGACCTGGCACATCGGTGCAAATGACAAGCCTGAAGTTTTGTATCCATCTTCAGCCAGAAGTGCCGAGTGATGATCCATCACAGGTGGTACTTAGCATTACAAATGCCAACCTTCAACTGATCTGCTTCCGTGGTAACAGGCAGTATAGCTGGAGGCATGAGGTACTGCAAAGGATAGGGACTCTTGACAACATTTTAGCAATAGTATTAGAAGACTTGTACTTCAGAACTAGCTGTGTCCCTAGTCAAGCTATTTTAGTGTAGTTACACACTGGCATCCAATTGGCAAAGTCAAAAATTGCCCAGGTTATGTCCTGTGCACCAGAAGGACAAATCCAAGCTGCCAATTACCATTCCATTGGTGCATTCTTGCTCATCAACATGAGGGAATGGGCCATGGAAGTGCCTATCTGATTGCACTATCGAAGCGAACAACCTACTCATTGCTCAGTTTGGCTTCCACCAGTGAGACTTCACTTCTGACCTCATTACACCCTTGGTCCAATCATGGACAAAAGAGCTGTACTGTAAAGATAAGGTGAGAGTGGCTGCCGTTGGGTAGCATTTTGCATCTAGGAGTCTGAGAAAAACTGGACGATATGGTAACTGGGGGCAAAAGTCTCCCCTGGTAGGAGTTGTACCTGGCACAAAAGATACTTGTGGTTGTTGGTCATTTGCTCAACTCCTGGCCATCACACCAGCTCTATCAGTTCCCTTCCCCCATCACAAAGTACGAAAGGGTAATGTTCACTGATGATTATACAATTTACAGGACCTCAGATATGGAAGTAGTCCTTTTCCAGGTATTGTGAGATTGAAACAATATCTAACCTTGGGCTGGTGAATGGCTTGTAATAGTCACACAACGAATTGTCAGACAATAACCATCTTCACTAAAAGAGTCAAACTATTCCACACTTGCCACCACTATATCTCCCCACCATGAACATGCTGGAGCTTAGCATTAAGCAGAAACTGAACCAAACTAGCCAAATTAATACCGTGGCTACAAAAGCAGATTTTTGCTAGGAATTCTGCAGCAAATATTTTACCACCTCCCAAGTTAGAAGCATGAAAACAGGTTGAGTACAGCTCTAACAACACTGGAGCAGCTGTATACCATCCATTATGGAGCGGCCTGCTTGACTAGCACTACATCCAGCATTCATTTTTACAATACTCATGGACAAGGATGGGAGTGGTCCTAAAGAAAGAGTACTAAACTGGGGGAAGGCCGACTATACCAAGATTCGGCAGGATCTGAGGAATGTAGATTGGGAGAAACTGTTTGAAGGTAAATCCACATTTGATATGTGGGAGGCTTTTAAGGAGAGGTTGATTAGTGTGCAGGAGAGACATGTTCCTGTGAAAATGAGGAATAGAAAAGGCAAGATTAGGGAACCATGGATGACAGGTGAAATTGTGAGACTAGCCAAGAGAAAAAAGGAAGCATACATGAGGTCGAGGCAACTGAAGACAGACAAAGCTTTGCAAGAATATCGGGAATGTAGAGCGAATCTGAAACGAGGGATTAAGAGGGCTAAGGGAGGACATGAGATATTGCTGGCAAACATGGTTAAGGAAAATCCCAAAGCCTTTTATTCATATATAAAGAGCAAGAGGGTAACTAGAGAACGGATTGGCCCACTTAAGGACAAAGAAGGAAAGTTATGCACTGATTCAGAGAAAATGGGTGACATTCTTAACGAGTACTTTGCATCGGTGTTCACCAAGGAGAGGGACATGACGGATGTTGAGGTTAGGGATAGATGTTTGCTTAGTCTAGGTCAAGTTGACATATGGCAGGAGGAAGTATTAGGTTTCCTAAAAGACATTAAGGTGGACAAGTCCCCAGGTCCGGATGGGATCTATCCCAGGTTACTGAGGGAAGCGAGAGAGGAAATAGCCAGGGCCTTAACAGATATCTTTGCAGCAACCTTAGACATGGGTGAGGTCCCAGAGGACTGGAGACTTGCTAATGTTGTCCCCTTGTTTAAGAAGGGCAGCAAGGATAATCCAGGTAATTATCGACTGGTGAACCTGACGTCAGTGGTAGGGAAGATATTGAGGGATAGGATCTATTCCCATTTGGAAGAAAATTGTCTTATCAGTGGTAGGCAACATGGTTTTGTACAGGGAAGGTCATGTCTTACCAACTTCATAGAATTCTTTGAGGACGTGACAATCTTGATTAATGAGGGAAAGGCTGTAGATGTCATATACATGGACTTCAGTAAGGCGTTTGATAAGGTTCCCTATGGCAGGTTGATGGAGAAAGTGAAGTCACATGGGGTCCAGGGTGTGCTAGCTAGATGGATAAAAAAACTGGCTAGGCAACAGGAGACAGAGGGTAGTAATAGAAGGGAGTTTCTCAAATTGGAGACCTGTCACCAGTGGTGTTCTACAGGGATCTGTGCTGGGACCACTGTTGGTTGTGATATATGTAAATGATCTGGAGGAAGGTGTAGGTGGTCTGATCAGCAAGTTTGCTGATGACACTAAGATTGGTGGAGTAGCTGATAGTGAAGGGGACTGTCAGAAATTACAGCAGAATATGGATAGACTGGAGAATTGGGCAGACAAATGGCAGATGGAGTTCAATCCAGGCAAATGCGAGGTGATGCATTTTGGAAGATCAAATTCAAGGGCGAACTATACAGTAAATGAAAAAGTCCTAGGGAAAATTGATGAACAGAGAGATCTGGGTGTTCAGGTCCATTGTTCCCTGAAGGTGACAATGCAGGTCAATAGAGTGGTCAAGAAGGCATATGGCATGCTTTCCTTCATCGGACGGGGTATTGAGTACAAGAGTTGGCAGGTCATGCTGCAGTTGTATAGGACTTTGGTTCGGCCACATTTGGAGTACTGTGTGCAGTTCTGGTCGCCACATTACCAAAAGGATGTGGATGCTTTGGAGAGGGTGCAGAGGAGGTTCACCAGGATGTTGCCTGGTGTGGAGGGTGCTAGCTATGAAGAGAGGTTGAGTAGATTAGGATTATTTTCATTAGAAAGACAGAGATTGAGGGGGGACCTGATTGAGGTCTACAAAAACAAGAGGGGTAGAGACAGGGTGGATAGCAAAAAGCTTTTCCCAGAGCGGGGGACTCAATTACTAGGGGTCATGAGTTCAAAGTGAGAGGAGGAAAGTTGAAGGGAGATATGCGTGGAAAGTTCTTTACACAGAGGGTGGTGGGCACCTGGAATGCATTGCCAGCGGAGGTGGTAGACGCAGACACGTTAGCGTCTTTTAAGATATATTTGGACAGGTACATGGATGGGCAGGAAGCAAATGGACACAGACCGTTAGAAAATAGATGACAGGTTAGACAGAGAATCTTGATCGGCGCAGGCTTGGAGGGCCGAAGGGCCTTGTCCCTGTGCTGTAGGTTTCCTTGTTCACTCCTGATGCAGCATGTATCAGATGCACTACAGTAACTCATTAAGGATTCTCTGATGGCACCTTCCTAACTTGGACCCTCTTGAAGTCCACGGCACAGATACTTGGGTAATGCCATGTCTACAAGTTCCCATCTTTCCTTGGAAGAATGTGGCCACTCCTTCATTATCACATGGCAATAATCATGGTATTTGGCTGTCCCTTCATCCTAAAGATTGCAGTGGTTTAAGAAGGCTGCTCAACCTTACCCATTCCTCATTATTCTGGAGAAAGTAATAATCGCTGGCAATTCCCACATCCCATGAACCAATAAAAACTACTTGAAGGGAAGTGGGACTAATTAGATAGTTCTTTCAAAATGTTGTCTGAAGCAGAAAGGAGTGGTCTCCTCCTGCATGATTTCAATCATTACTGTGTTCTGTTTGTGATTTATATTCACTTTTTGAATTACATACTGTAGGATTTCATCTTTTAAACATTAAGCAAGGCACAAACTTCAGTCTCTAGAAGGTTAAATAAATGTCAAAAGTTATGAAAAGTTATTGAGCAGAAATAGTTTGTGCTGATGTCTACATGACACCAGTGTGAGCAATTGTTGAAGCAATAATCAGAATTTAACACACAAAGGAATGTTTGTAACCCACTGCCTGGAGGACAGCAATAACAAGTGTAGAGCAGCTAACGTCAGCCCTAACGCAAATACCAGTATCTCATTTTGCTGCTTGTTCTGCATTACGTGCAAATATCCACATTGTGCCTCATTAGCACAAAATAATTGCTCATTGCTTTTAGGGAATGGAAAAACAGGAAGGGACAACAAAACCGTTATTTGCAGGAGATCATGACGGGAAGTCAATTAATAGTCCAAATGCAGTCTCCCTACTATTACCAGACATATGGAGACTGTACCTGGTCTGTAAACTACCTACGCAGAATTACGTAGATTATGGTCTAACATTGACTCCATTTTGTCATTACTATTAGTACGGAGCTTTACTATCAGCCTCGTTGTAATAGCAAGTGAGATCCTTAAGCTGGCCATTGCTAGGTGCCCCTTTCTCTGGCAAAGTCACTTTCCTTTCATCCCTCACTGCCTTAGCCCTAATGTCTGCTTCAGGAATAACTCTTTCCCCAAGTCACAACTGCACTTTCAGGCTCCTACTAGAATAGTGTCATGGTACTTCTGCAGTTGCTGATCCTTCAGCCATGTCCACCACCCTTTGATGTTCCTGACTTCAGTGAAACCCTCACTCTGATCCTGCCAATTCTCCAAGCCAAGCCTCTATCTTCACTGAAAACTTATAGCAGTTACACGCCAAGTATCAAGTTTGACCACCTTAAACCAGCCAGTGCTCCAAAATCAGAGATAACAAAGTGTGGAGCTGAATGAACACAGCAGGCCAAGCAGCATCTCAGGAGCACAAAAGCTGACGTTTCGGGCCTAGACCCTACATCAGAGAGGGGGATGGGGAAAGGGCTCTGAAATAAATAGGGAGAGAGGGTGGGTGGATCAAAGGTGGATAGAGAAGATACGTGGAGAGGAGACAGGCCAGTTAAGTTAAAGGGGTGGGGATGAAGCCTGTAGAGATGAGTCTGGGTGGGGAGGTAGGGAGGGGATAGGTCAGTCCAGGGAGGATGGACACGTCAAGGTGGCGGGATGAGTTTAGGAGGTAGGGAATGGAGGTGCGGCTTGAGGTGGGAGGAAGGGATAGGTGAGAGGAAGAACAGGTTAGGGAGGCGGGGGTTGAGCTGGGCTGGTTTTGGGATGGGGGGGGGTGTGCAGATTTTCAAGCTTGTGAAATCCACATTGATACCATTGGGCTGCAGACTTCCCAACCAGAATATGAGTTATACAGTTCCTGCAACCTACGGGTGGCATCATTATGGCACTGCAGGAGGCCCAGAATGGACATGTCATCTGAGGAATGGGAGGGGGAGTTGAAATGGTTCACGAATGGGAGGTGCAGTTGTTTGTTGTGAACCGAGCAGAGGTGTTCTGCAAAGCGGTTCCCAAGCCTCCGTCCTGGAGTGGAAAAACAACAGGTCATTTCATTGACCAAGTGCCTTCTTCAGCCCTTTGTTCCTACCTCTCCGACAAGCACACAGAACTGGATACTTCTGTCAATGGGAACTGTGTTAATAACAACAATGCATAACAACCCTGACACACTTGTGATGGTCTTTGATCTGCTTTCAAGGGGTTTGGAATATATTTTGTTTTGGGAGAGGATGTACTGAAATGTGATTTTTGAAACCAAACTATTTACATTTTTATTTAGCCCGAACACTATGAAAGATTGAGATGGCTGGGGTGAGGGTTAAACATGTTATTCTTAAGGAAAAACAATGAACTCAAAAGATTTAGCAGAGTAGGATAAATAAAAAAGGGAGAGCCTGCTTGACTGGCATCCCAGTCACTCGCTTCACCACATTGCGGCATCAGCGTGTACCATCTACAAAAGGCACTGTAGTAACTCTCCTCATTGAAGATTGTTTTTAAAATCTGCCTCTGGCTGAGGGTTTGGCCACTCATCTTTGTGGCTGGCATTAATATTTTTTGCTAAAGTTCCTGTGAAACACTGTGGGACATTACTACATTAAAGCCATCACTTAAATGAAAAATGTTGTTGGCTCATTAGAAAAGGGTCACATGTCATGATTCATAGACAAAGCCAGGATTATTGTAAAATTTTATTCAAAATATTAGTTAAAAAGTCTTTTCCTTATCCTTCCTGATCAATTAAACGTTGTCTGGTCTCCATCACTATTTCTTCCATTATTTCCGGCTTCAGAATATCTTTAATCTGGAATAAGATCAAAAAGAACATAGGAATACAGACTTTAAACATACCAAACTAATCTTTACCTGCTTTTAGGGTTTTTACCACTGAAGCAGTTGCTAGGAATGGGAAGAAAAAAAAAAACTTCGCTCGGAGCAAATAAACGCAAGATTAAGAATGCTCAACCTTTAGGGAACAGGATACACCTGATCAAGCAAAGACTTCTACTATGCTTTACAAAGGCAGCTCAAAAAAAAAGCATGTTACTGATGTGAAATAAAGCAGTTACGTAGGGATTCTATGATTCTACTGTGCAGAAAGAGGTCATTTAGCCAAGTAAGCCCACACTGATCCTCTGAAGAGTATACTACAGAAGTTCAAACCCCTCCACCCCATCCCTATAACCCCACATGGGTGATTTCTTTTTAAACCCAAAGCTAACCTGCATCTTTAGAAAGTGGGAGAAAACTGAAGGAAACCACACACACACGGAGAAAACATACAAACTCCATGCAGTCACCCAAGGCACCCAAACCCCCCTTGGCACTGAGAGGAAACATGGCTTAAAAGGTCTATGCCACTCCTGACTCAGGAACCTTCAAGAGGTATTCCCTCAACAACTCCTGACAGACATGCTGCGCATTTACAACAGGCACAGAAAGGCAAACAATAGCTGCTCTATCAGGGAATAAATTTGTACATAATGCCAGTCTATGAATTACACTGACCATGTTTATATGTATCCATCCCCCTTTACTACAAATGCTGCTGTTAATATTGTGAATCTATTTGCTACTTTGTTTAAAATAATATTTGAAGTAAGGATATTGAGTCTTCGAACAGTATCGAGTAACTTAAAGCCAAAAAGGTTGAAAATTGTTAATTGATGTATAGAAATTAGACTTAACTTTCTCCAAATCAAGAAAGAAGTGCAAAAATTTGTTTTAAAATTTTAGATCCTTCATTGCTGCTCCATTTCAGAAACGTTACCTGTTGGTGCATTGAAGCTTCATAGCAATACAGAACACTGGTATCATACAGCAACATCTTGTGGATATTCAGGGCAATGATGCAGTTGCGGAGTCGTGAGATCACCTCTCTGTCTGTTAAAGGAACTGGCTTGATCAGAAACAAAAGGAGGAGCACTGACATTACTATTGTGGGACATACAAATGTACAAACAGGAGTAGGAGAAAACCACTTGACCCCTTAAGCATGCGTCATCATTTAACAAGATCGTGGCTAATCTGATCATAACCCCAAAAACTTTTCAAAGCCCTTGTTTGCTAAGGATCTGGCTTTAAAAAAACTACTTCAAGAATTCCAAAGTCTCGCAACCCTCAAACAAGAACTTTGTGTCTTAAATGGGCAACCCTGATTTAAACAGTAATCAGGTAGTTCTAGAATCCTGCCTCTACCACTCTCTTGGAAGAATTCCACAGGCCATCATCCTCTGAAGAAAACAAATTCTAGTAATTTCTGTGTTGAATGCCTCTTATGTTTATCTGCATCTTCTGGTTCTAGTTTTTTTTCTTCCCCACAAAGGGGAAACATGTTTTCACTATCCACCGCGTCAAGGCCCCTCTTAAGTTTCAACAAAGATTCTCAATCTTCCAAACTCTAATTAGCATACTATCAACTCTCACCCACAAAACTTTAGCATTAGCTTGGTTCCTCACCTCCAAGTTAGTCACAAATCCTCCTGCTTCATCGTCCTTCTGTTCAGTAATTGGATAAATCCAGATGTAGCCATTATTCCCAAGGATGATGGCGGCTCCACAGGGCAGGTTATGAAAATGAGTCTTGCGGCGTTTTACAAGTGAAGGCGATACTTGGACCAATGTTCCCTGACCCAGCTGATTACAGACATAAAAGTTGCAAAAGAGAGTGGGTAAGGAGTCTCCTTTGCAAATGGAAAAATTCCAACAGAAATGTAAAATACAGAAGTACTAGGAGTGTTGTTACAGTGGATTCCCCAAAACCAATTTATGGCAGCAAACAAGCATCAAATAGGCTCCCTCTGTACAATTTCTGAATCAAGTCTACAACACATTCAAAGAGCATTCCACTCAAATTTGCTGTCTTGTTCTTTCCCATAAACCTGCAAACATTTCTTCATCAATTATTTGTCCAATTAAAGCCTATAATTGGATCTGTACCCACCCACCTTACCATCAGGCGATTTGTTGCAAATCCTAACCACTCAACTGCATAATTTTTTCCACTGGCTCATTTCAATCACCTCAAATCTGATCCATTCCAATTACCGGCAGAGTACGTGCCCAGTAGGTTGTAAGAAAAAAAATGTGCATTTTACAAAGCAGAAGTGTAAGTGACCATCCAAAAATCACTGCACTACACCCAATACTCCCGTGCCTGCTGATCTACAATCCAGGAATGTCTCAATGTTAAAATTTCTGCCTTACATTCAATGTGCCCACACCTTGTCCTTTCCCATATTTAAGACCCTTTAGCCCTCTGCACTCCAATGCAGGCTTTCTGTGCATCCTCAAATGTCACCGCTCCATCAGCAATGGTCATGCTTTCAGCTGCCTGAGGCCCAAGTCTAGAATTATTTCCCAAGATCTCTCTCCCTATTTAAATCCTTTTTTGACAAAGCTTCAGATCACTGCCCTAATATCTCCATATTACTCCAGTGCAGCACCTCAGAAAGGGTGTTCATACAGGCTATGTAAACAAAAGCTTTTAAATGTCATGCTTTTTTCCCTTCAAAATTGAAAAAGAAATATCACCAGAAGTTGTATTACCTTGCCATACTTCAGACTCCTGGTGTGCAAGGACAGAGCACCATCTGCAAACACAGCCTGTACCTCTGCCTGAATATGTGATAAGGAGAGTCAACAAAATGCAAAGAAATTAAAAGAATTTGGTGCCTAAAGAGGGGTAAATGAAGTCAAGGTGCCGATCAGACCATAATTTAGCTGAATTGAAGGATTCAAACGACACCATGATTGTTCAGCCATACAATATTCACCGATGGAAGTCACTTTCACTTGTGTTGAAATCTTTTTAATGATTCCACAATTTCTCTCTCTCTTCCCAATCCCCAACAATGCGGTTTCACATTACTTATCACAACAAGAGATAGAGAGGCAAATGGCAACAGAAAACTAGTGTCAGTCACTAGCCATGAGCATTAATGGAAGACTTCTCCTCTGCAGGAAGGTCACAGCTGGGACTGATAAGAAAATAAATTAAAGTCAGTTTACAAATAAATAGAAAACTGTCCTCTCCTTAAAATGAACAGACTTCAATATCATTTAGGTATTTCTTAAATTAGCAGGTTTTTCACAACCTTCTTCTCATTGATCAAAAGCTCCTTTGATCAGGAGTGAGTTAATTTTAAAATCTGAAAAGACTCCATTCCCTACTCAGACAATCAGGCATAACTGGCAAACAACAGCTCTGGGGAAATTGTAACTTGCAGACACAATGTGCTGTCCATCTAAATTGGGCAAGATAATGTAGCACCCAGGCCCAGGATTTACTGAGCAGTGTCACATCTCTCCAGGAATGTCCCATCAAGGAAACTGCCCCAAGAACTCTCTATTGTTCAGTAAAAAGGATACACTGATCAAATCTCCTTCTTGCAGGTAATCCCTCATCATCAGTTCATCCTCTGCAGACCTTCTTCTCTGTAAGGAGACAAAAGTTATGTAAGGGGGACAAGAAATATTTGGACAAGCACTGTGATAACCCACACACAGCATTTAAGACAGCCTTGAATTGAGAAGCAAATCTGAGCCCACTATCCTAACCAAAGTAAAGAGGAACAGAAAGGGACAACTGGGATGTTTTGCTCTTGAATTCACTGAACCATGCGGCATTCACAGTTCATAATATACTCCACTCCAGGAATGTCACGATAAAAATCCACATTGATGGAGAACTGAGGCGCCGTCTATCAGGTAAGTCATTAAACCCAGTCCCAGTCTGCCCTCTCAAAATATCCCACATCAGTAATTTGAAGATGGCTTAGGAGTCTTCTGGACAATATTTATCCTGCAAACATCACCACGACAGATTATCTAATCAATATCATACTGCTGTTTACAGCAGATTGCTGTGTTAAGTGACTGCCATGTTCCAGGCATTCCAACAGAATTACATTCCATCAACTGGTCCAGTTCTGGTCGCCGTATTATAGGAAAGATGTGGATGCTTTGGAGAGGGTTCAGAGGAGGTTTACCAGGATGCTGCCTGGACTGGAGGGCTTATCTTATGAAGAGAGGCTGACTGAGCTCGGTCTCTTTTCATTGGAGAAAAGGAGGAGGAGAGGGGACCTCATTGAGGTATACAAGATAATGAGAGGCATAGATAGAGTTGATAGCCAGAGACTATTTCCAGGGCAGAAATGGCTAGCACGAGGGGTCATAGTTTTAAGCTGGTTGGTGGAAAGTATAGAGGGGATGTCAGAGGCCGGTTCTTTACACAGAGAGTTGAGAGAGCATGGAATGCGTTGCCAGCAGCAGTTGTGGATGCAAGGTCATTGGGGTCATTTAAGAGACTGCTGGACATGCATATGGTCACAGAAATTTGAGGGTGCATACATGAGGATCAATGGTCGGCACAACATTGTGGGCTGAAGGGCCTGTTCTGTGCTGTACTGTTCTATGTTCTATGTAAAGCACTGTAGGACATCCTGAGAGTCTGAAAAATGCTACAGAAATTGAAGTATTTTTCTGTTACTCACAAGTTCACCTCCAGGAAGATTAACAGATGACAAAAGAAGTACAGAGTCCAGTCTGGAGTTGGTCTCCACTTTCCATCGCTTCTGCTGCACCTACAATTGTTGAGGAAGGTTCAGTTACATTTCTGTAGGACTTAAGTCCAGCCTCTGCCATTCTTCAGGACAAGGGACTCTTAAAAAAATATGAACAGGAAAATGAACATCAATCAGCTCTTGTAGCATCAAGATGTCTTGCATGTAGGCTAAGAGATGGTACAGCACTTTACATAGTGCTGAGCCATAATGAGGGTCACTGATTAGGGGCAAAATTGAAGAAACATTCAAGTTTGAGGACAGACAGGGATCAACATGGGGGTGCTGAATGAGACAGTGAGAAAAAGATCCCATTCTTAAACAAGCAGCTTGCAATAGTAATAATATAAATTTAAGAGTAGGCCATTCAGCCACTCGACCTGCAGATCTGACTGTGGTCACAGCTCCACATTTTCCTAATAATCACCAACTCCTTTGTTAGTCAACAGTTTAACTACCTTTGCCTCAAAAGTACTCAGTGACCTCACCTCTACTATTCTATGGGAATCAGAGTTTCACAGAATGATTTCAATGCAAACAAAAAAAATAGGAGGTACAGTTAAGTAAGCAGTGGACACCAAAATAGGGAGTGGTGGGCCGTAAAGAACACTATCTCAGATGATACATGACCTTGATTAGATGGGTCAATGGGCCAAAGGATGGCATGGAGTTTAATTTAGATAAATGCAAGGTGTAGCATTTTGGTAAGGCACACCAGGGCAGGACTTGTACAGGTAACGGTAGGTCCCTGGGGAGGGTCAAAAGGCTGAGGGTGATTTCATAGAGGTTTATAAAATCATGAAAGGCATGAAAAGAGTGAATAGCCGAGGTCTTTTTCTAGAATAAGAGAATCTAAAACTTGAGGGAGTAGGTTTAAGGTGAGAGGGGAAAGATTTAAAAGAGACCTGACAAGCTCTTTTTCACGCAGAGGGTGGCGAGGGTAAAGTAATGAGGAGTTGGTGAAGGCAGGTACAATTACAGTATTTGAAAGAAATCTTTATGGGTGCGTGAATAGGAAGGGTTTAGAAGCATATGGGCCAAATGGGACTAAATCAGTTTAGGATTTCTGTGTTGACCAAAAGATCTGCTTCCATGCTGCAAAAATCTACGACTCTCAACCTTTTGAGAGAAAAAATTCCTTAGTCTTAAATGGGAGACCCTGATTTTGAAGCTGCATTCCCTAGTTCTAGACTTTCCCATAAAATGGAAAATATCCTTTCAATATCCACCCTGTCAAGTGTCAACCACGAGACTATTAATTGAGATGGACAATATTCTGGGGACCTGGTTTCAAATCCCACAGTGGTGAATGGTGGAGTTTGAATTCAATAAAGAAGTGGAATTAGGTAACAAAACCATTATGGATAGTTGGAAAAATCCTTCTGGTTCACTAATATCCTTTAGGGAAGAAAATCCATCACCTTTACTTGTGTGGACTATATGCGACTCCAGAGCCACAGAAATGTGGCTGAATTTAACTGGATTCTGGGCAATGTGGGAAGGATAAGAATACTAACCTAGTCAGCATCACGTGAATAAAAAAAAATTCTTCAAAACTCCCAACATATAGAGGTCCAATCTGTTCAACCTTTATTCAGAAGATAATTTCTTCTCCTCCCCATCCTAGGCATCAGTTGATTGAACTGTTTTTAACACAATTACATTTGTTCTCAAATAAGGAGACTAAAACTGTGAATAGTGCTCCAGATCTGGCCTCACCAATGTTCCATATATCTGTAGCAAAACAGCCCTACTTTTAAATTTAATTCTCTTTGTGATAAACAATATTAAATCTTTGATTCAAAAGAAGAAAAATTAAGTCTAGTTGATGGATTACAGAACATATGCAGGGATCCAAGGAGATTATGGAAGTAGATTGGGGTACATTCTAATTCACAATAAAAGGTATAGCATAAATTTTTCACCGGCTGGCAAAGACTGAATCCAATCATAAATGTGCATGCTAATCTAAAGAAACTAGACCCAGCCACACAGGATGTACTCCAACAATAACAATTTCCCAAACAAATTTTTCAATTTTTCTGCAATCAACTTATTATATCTTTAAACACAGAGACACCAGGAACTGCAGATGCTGGAGAATCTGAGGCAACAAGGTGTAGAGCTGGAAGAACACAGCAGGCCAAGCAGCATCCAGGAGCAGGAAGGCTGACGTTTTGGGCCTAGACCCTTCTTCAGAAACGGGGCAGGGGAAGGGGGTTCTTAAATAAATAGGGAGAGGGGGGAGACGAATAGAAGATAAGTGGGGAGGAGACCAACCGGTCAAAGAGGTGGGGATGGAGCCAGTAGACGTGAGTGTAGGTGGGGAGGTAGGGAGGGGATAGGTCAATCCAGGGAGGGCGGACAGGTCAAAGGGGTGGGATTGGAGAGGACAGGTGGGAGGAAAGACAAGTTAGGGAGGCGGGGATGAGCTGGGCTGGTTTTGGGATGCGGGGGGGGGGGGGGGGGGGGGGGGGTGGATTTTGAAGCTTGTGAAATCCACATTGATACCATTGGGCTGCAGGGTTCCCAAGCGGAATATGAGTTGCTGTTCCTGCAACCTTCGGGTGGCATTGTTGTAGCACTGCAGGAGGCCCAGGATGGACATATCGTCTGAGGAATGGGAGGGAGAGTTGAAATGGTTTGCGACTGGGAGGTGCAGTTGTTTAGTACGAACCAAGCGTAGGTGTTCTGCAATGTGGTCCCCAAGCCTCCGCTTGGTTTCCCCAATGTAGAGGAGTCCACAACGGGAACAGCGGATGCAGTATGCCATATTAGCACATGTGCAGGTGAACATCTGCTTGATGTGGAAAGTCTTCTTGGGGCCTGGGATGGGAGTAAGTGGGGAGGTGTAGGGGCAGGTGTAGCACTTCTTGCAGTTGCAGGGAAAACTGCTGGGTGTGGTGGGGCTGGAGGGGGGTGTGGAGTGGACAAGGAAGTCTGGAGAGAGTGGTCCCCCCAGAGGGCAGATAAGGGTGGACAGGGAAAAATGTCTTTGGTGATGGTGTCGGATTGTAGATGGCGGAAGTGTCAGAGGATGATGTACTGGATCCAGAGATTGGTGGGGTAGTACGAGGGGACCAGCGGGATTCTGTTTTGGTTGTTATTGCGGGGAGGGGGTGTGACGGTTGAGTTGCAGGAAATGCGGGAGACATGGTCGAGGGCGTTCTCGACCAGTGAGGGGGCAAGTTGCGGTTCTTGAAAAATTAGGACATCTGAGATGTACAGGAGTGGAATGCCTCTTCCTGGGAGCAGATGCAGTGGAGGTGAAGGAATTAGGAATAGGGGATGGCATTTTTTGCAGCAAGGTGGGTGGGAGGTGGTGTATTCTAGGTAGCTGCCAGAGTCGGTGGATTTAAAATGGATATTCGTTTCTAAGTGGTTGCCAGAGATGGAGACAGAGGTCCAGGAAAGAGAGAAAGGCACTGGAAATGGTCCAGGTGAACCTAAGGTTGGGGTGGAAGGTGTTGGTGAAGTGGATGAACTGCTTGAGCTCCTCGTGGGAGCACAAGGCAGCGCCGATACAGTCATCAATGTAAGGTCCGAAGAGGTGGGGTTTAGGGCCAGTGTAGGTACAGAACAGGGATTGTTCCATGTAACCTACGAAGTGGCAGGCATAGCTTGGGCCTGTGCGGGCACCCATGGCGGCCCCCGTTGTCCATGGAAGTGGGAGGAATTGAAAGAGAAGTTATTGAGGATGAGGGTGAGTTCAGCTAAGTCTACACCTTTTAATACATTCTCTTTGGTTTAATTTCACCCTCACAATATTGAAAATAGAAATCTGCATCAGAATGTCCTTCTTAGTTGTGATTCCCTCATTTTTAAAATTGTAAGCTCATAGGACATAGGAGCAGAAGTTAGGCCATTCAGCCCACTGAATCTGCTCCGCTTTTCAATCATGGCTGATAAGATTCTCAATCCCATTCTCCTCATAATCCTTGGTGCCCTTGACAATCAAGAACCTATCTATCTCTGTCTTAAATATACTCAATGACCCGGCCTCCACAGCCTTCTGTGGCACTTGATTCCATAGATTCACCTCCTTCTGGCTAAAACCGTTTCACCTAAAAGGTCTTCCCTTGTCTCTAAGGCTGTGTCCTCAGGTCCTAGTCTGTCCTGCTAATGAAGGCATCTTCTCAACATCTACTCTGTCCAAAGTAATGACCCAGAGTCCTCAAACGTTCCTCATATGTTAAGCTTTTCATTCCTGGGACCATTCGCGTGAATCCCCTCTGAACCTACTACAGGGCCAGTACATCTTCACTGAGACATGGGGCTCAGAACTGCATACAATACTCCACATGTGGCCTGACCAGAGACTTATAGAACCTCAGCAGTGTTTTATATCCAAGTCCGCTCAAAATAGATGCCATAATTGCATTTGCCTTCCTAACTACTAAATCAACCTGCAAGTTTACCTTGAGAGAATCCTGGATGAGAACTCCGTATCTCTGGACTTCAGACTTCTAAATTTTGTCCCCAGTTAGAAAATAGTCCATACCGCTATTCTTTTTACCAAAGTGGATGACCTCACGCTTTTCCGTGTTGTACTCCATCTGCCACTTCTTTGCCCAGTCTCCTAACCTGACCAATTCCTTCTTCAGCCTCCCCGCATCCTCAATACTACCTGTCCCTCTACCTTTCTTTGTATCATCTGAAACCTTAGCCAGAATGCCCTCAGTTCCTTCATCTAGATCATTAATGTATAATGTGAAAAGTTGTGATCCCAACACTGACCCTTGTGGAACACCACTTGTTGCTGGCTGCCATCCTGAGAAAGACCCTTTATATTCACTATCTGCTTTCTGCCAGACAGCCAATCTTCTATCTTATATTTAAATCTCTTCCCCATTCAGAACAATTTTCCTGGGTGGGATTTTGGTGGATCCCAACACCATGTTGAATACACAGCGTATCATATTCCAATAATAAAAAGCACCCATTTCATTTCCGAGTGAGCACATAAAATTTCAAATTAGTATCTCAATGCTAGTTAAATACCTTATTGGCCATTAGATACTTTACTAGCATGCAGATATTTTCAATTGGTCAGCTGCAACCAAAAACACTTCCTTTGCCCTGTTTTATGTGCATTTTCTTCCCAGCTGCTCAAACTACATTGCAGTTCTCTTCTCTTCTTAAAGGATATGAATGATTGAAATGTTAAACTTTGTTTCTTTGTTCTTTCATAGGATGTGTGTGTCGGTGACAAGGTCAGCATTTGTTGCCCACAACTCGAGTGGCTTGCTGGGCCATGTCAGATGGCAGTCAAGAATCAACTCAGTAACTTGATGTAGGCCAGAAGGTTTCTTTCATGAAAGCAACCTTTGACGACAGCTTCCAGATTTATCATTTAAATTAATGATTCCGCCATTTGCTGAGGTGGAATTTGAACCATGCCCTTACGCCCCCAAAGCTATTATTATGGCTTCTGGATTACTAGTTCGGTGCCATGATCACTACACTATAATCTCCTCAGCTCTTTAGCTCGAAACAAACCAGGTGATTTTGAAATCTTACCTCTGTGATTCTGCCCACAACGACATCCCCAACTTCCCCATTGTATCTAATAAAATAAAGAATTCAAATTGACAGAATTAATAGATTGCGGTCAAAGTCATAGACTGGCTTCCACTGCAATGTCAAGTTTAAATTTTCCATATTTGCCTTTAAATCCTCTTCCCTTCTCTAACCTGATGCAAATTCCACAATCCTCCAGATACCAACTCTGACATAGGCCCCAGCTCCCTTTGTCCCAACAATACTTCCTGTGCTTTCACCTGTCTAGCCCTTAAATCCAGATTTACCTCCTGAAAGCTCTCCATCTCTCCTCTCAAGATGTTGCATGGCTTTTTTTTCAAAAGCAATCAGATTTAGAAAAACAATGAAGTACATTTAAAACTAAACTAGTCATAATAGAAGTGAACTGCAACAATAAAATCACAACCAAAGCAATTGTTCTGCCATTGGCACATGACACAAACAAAACTGATCAACAATTGTGTACTAAATGTCTTTTGATATGTGCACTTTCATTAACTGCTAAAAATACTCTGTCTCAGATCAAACATTTGTCACAGCCCTAATGGCCTCCTCTTCAGCTTTGTTGCAGACTGTGTCTCATTATGTTCCTGTGATGTTCTGTTAAGTTTTATTAATCGTAGTCATTTTACTTTTCCGGGTCCAATACAAGCTCTTCTAAATTATCACTACTGCCACAGATTTATGGCTTTAATAATCAATTGGATGAAACTTTGATGTTTCAGTTTTCAGCCCGCCAGAAAAATCCTGCATCCTAAACTACTGAAATGTAAAATCTGATAGAGGTAGTACCCCATAAACAGCTGTATATAGACCATGGTCCCCAAAGGAGCTTTGTACTGGTAATGTGCCTTGTGCTAGCAGTGTCATTTGCAAGTTAGAAGGTTGTGTGCCCAAGTCCCAATCCTGGACCTTCTACTCTGACCCACTCTATGTTTGCAATCTAGTGATGGTGTTACAATGCTGGAGGTGCCATCATGTTATCATTGATTTTTAAAAAAATTTATACATTTGTGGAATGTAGGCATCACTGGCTGGCCAGCATTTCTCGTCCTGCGCCTAGCTACTCTTGAGAAAGTGGTGGTGAGCTGCCTTCTTGAATCTCTGCAGTCCACTTGCTGTGGGTCGACTCACAATATCATTAGGGAGGGAATTCCAGGATTTTGCCTTGCAACAGTGAAGAAACAGCCAATATTTCCAAGTCACAATGGTGAGTGACTTGGAGGGGAACTTGAAGGTGATGGCGTCCCATACATTTACTGCTTTTGTCTTGTAGGTGGAAGTGGTCCTGGACCTGGAAGGTGCTGTCTGAGGATCTTTGGTGAATTTCTGCAGTGCATCTTACAGATGATATACTCTGCAGCTACTGAACGTCAGTAGTGGAGGGAATGGACGTTTGTGAACACAGCGTCAATCAAGCAAGCTGCTTTCTGCTGTTCGAGATCAAGCTTCTTGAGTGTTGTTAGGGTTGCACTCATCCAAGCAAGTAGGGAGGATTCCATCACACCCTGACTTGTGCCTTGTAGATAGTGGACAGGCTTTGAGGAGTCAGGAGGGGAGTTACTTGCTGCAGCATTCCTAGGCTCTGATTGCTCTTGTAGCCAGTGTTTATATGGTGAGTCCAGTGAGTTTCTGGTCAATGACAACCCCAGGATGTTGACAGTGGGGATTCAGTGATGGTAACACCATTGAATGTCAAAAGGGCAGTAGTTAGGTTGTCTCTTATTGGCGATGGTCATAGGCTGGCATTTGCGTGGGGTAAATGTTGCTTGCCACTAACCAGCTCAAGCCTGGATCTTGTCCAGATCTTGCTGCATTTGAACATGGGCTGCTTCAATATCTTAGGTGTGGTGAACGTGCTGCACATTGGCAAACATCCCCATTTCTGACCTTATGGCTGAAGCGGTTGAAAATGGTTGGGCCTAGTGTACTACCCTGAGAAACTCCCACAGAGATGTCCTGGAACTGAGTTAACTGAGCCCCAGGAGCCACAACCATCTTCTTATGTGCCAGGTATATCTCCAACTACTTGAGAGATTGTTCCCTTATATGCCCTGATTCCAGTTTTGCAAGGGCTCCTTGATGTCACGAGCTGTCACCCTCACCTCACCTCTGGAATTCAGTTTTTTTGCCCATGTTTGAACCAAGGCTGTAATGAGGTGAGGGGGCTGAGTGGCCCTGGCAGAATCCAAACTGGGCATCACTGAGCAGGTGAGATAGCAAGGTGTAGAGCTGGATGAACACAACAAGCCAAGCAGCAGAGGAGCAGGAAAGCTTGACATTTCAGGCCCAGACCCTGCTTCAGAAATGGGGGAGGGGAAGAGGGTTCTGAAATATATAGGGAGAAGGGGGAGGCAGACAGAAGATGGAGAAAGGAGAAGATAGGTGGAGGGGAGGCAGACCGGTCAAAGAGGCAGGGATGGAGCGAGTAAAGGAGAGTGTAGGTAGGGAGGAGATAGGTCAGTCCAGGGAGAACAGACAGGTCAAGGGGGCAGGATGAGGTTAGTAGGTAGGAGATGGGGGTTGGGCTTGAAGTTGGAGAAGATAGGTGAGAGGAGAACAGGTTAGGGAGGCGGTGACGAGCTGGGCTGGTTTTGGAAACTATTTTAACTCCCCCTCCCATTCCACAGACGACATGTCCATCCTGGGCCTCCTGCAGTGCCACAACGATCCTGCCCAACGGTTGTAGGATCAGCAACTCATATTCCACCTGGAAACCCTGCAGCCCAAGGGTATTAATGTGGACTTCAGAAGTTTCAAAATCCTCCCTCCCCCTACCACATCCCAAAGCCAGCCCAGCTCATCCCCTCCTCCCTAACCTGTCCTTCCTCCCACTTATCCCCTCCTCCCACTTCAAGCCCCACCACCATCTCCTACCTACTAACCTCATCCCACCCCATTGACCTGTCAGGTCAGTCCAGGGAGAACAATCTCCTCCCTACCTCCCCACCTACACTCACCTTTACTGGCTCCATCCCCACCTCTTTGACCGGTCTGTCTCCTCTCCACCCACCTTCTCCTCTACTCACCCCCCCCCCCACCCTATTTATTTCAGAACCCCCTTCCCCTCCCCCATTTTGAAGGAGGGTCTAGGCCCAAAAGGTCAAGCTTTCCTGCTCCTGTGATGCTGCTTGGTCTGTGTTCATCCAGCTCTACACCTTATTCTCTCAGATTCTCCAGCATCTGCAGCTCCTACCATCACTGAGCAGGTGCGGCTTGATAGCATTGCTGATGACACGTTCCTTTGCTTTACTGATGATCAAGAGTAGACTGATGGGGGCAGTAATTGCTCTGTTGGATTTGTCCTGCTTTCTTTGCACAGGACATACCAGGGCAATCTTCCACATTATTGGATAGATGCCATGTTGTGTAGATATTTAAACATGAGTGCTGCTGGAAGAATCATGGGGGTGGGGCACCTTGTTTCAAACCTTAATACAACTACTGGTTATGAAATGGAATCAAACCATTTCTATAAAATTTACTCATTGTTCGATGACCAAATGCACAGACAGTAAGTGTTAAGGACATGCCTGGTTTGAAGTGGTTTGACACATATCAACTTGTTCACTCTTTCCACAGCTCCAGCAACTGACGCAATTAGCTTCTCATCTTCCATATAGGTACCATGGCCTCTGGAACAGACATAATATATACTGTATTAGGATACACAAAAGTTACCCACTCAAGGCAGGCTAATGGAAACCTACAACTCTTCAAAGAGAGAGTTCGGTGCTGAATGTGAACTTTTGTCTATTTCTCTCACCACTGTATCTTTTGAATAGAATAAATCAATCTCAGATTTAGAGCTATTAGCTGGCCAACCTTCTGCTGTATTTATGTTTCCTAATTTCCAAGGCCTTGGTCTTAATTTTGAAGATCATGTCCACTTAGGAAGTCTTCACCCTATCCCAATGAACCTGTTTCATAAGCTTTATTGGCCACAGTTTCCAATACATCTGTCACTTGCCATGTGGCGAATTGATGCTCTCAGTATTATGTTACACTAAAAAGATGGAGTTGTGGCAATACAGTTGGGATGCAAAGTGAAGGACTTGGTTTTATTCATTGGTTGTTTTCACAAAAAAAAACTGATGTACTTCAGCAACTGAGTGTTGCATGGGGTCAATAAGAACTAAAATGTGCAATGCTGGCAAACGGGCAGTGCATAAAAATTCACCTTAATAGATTTGTTGAAACAAGCAGGATTACTTGAAAAGGAAGGTTACAGGAGGCTGGCCTTGAGCCAAGTCTCCAAACACTGCATTCAAAACTGGCAGGTAGAGTGCAAGTAAGAATCAGAGCACAAACACCATAAAGACATGTGGTGGCTATTTTCCTCCCCATATCTCCTAATATAGCAATTCTAAAGGGAAAGAAAATCTTTATTTCAAAGATAAACTTGAGCACACTATCAAAAATCAACATATGTTAAAAGCATGTCACCAGCATTACGAGATTGCGCATACTTGCGAAACAGCCCAATTGGAAATTCCCTTTTGAAGTTGTCGTACGGCTGTGGCAGCAGATTTACCAGCCTCGATTGCTGATGGTTCAAAACACCCCAACCTAAAGTTTCCTAGAATCACCACAGGATGGAAAGAAGCCATTTGCCCCATAGAATCCACACTGACCCTCTGAACAGCATTCCCACTGCCCTCCCCATCCTATCCTGTAATGTTGTATGAATCATGGCTGATCCACGTAGTCTGCACATCCACGGACACCGTGGGGTAATTTAGTCAATCCACCGAACTTGTACAGTTTTGGACTGTGGGACGAAACTGGAGCACCCAACAGAAAGCCACAGAGCAAAACATGCAAACTCCAGAGAGAGTCACCCAAGGCTAAAATTGAACCCGAATCCCTGTCATCAAGAGACAGAAGTGTTGGCTGCTGTGCCAATTATTTTATTAATAAATGCATTTATTTTGTGTTCCAGTTAGTGATGAAACAGTCACAGATTTGAAGAATGAAAGCAGAAAGCCATATGCACGACACCAGTCTAAGTCATCTTTATGCCTTCTTTCTAAAGTCTGTCTGTTAATGTATACAAGGCACTTGTTAGATCTCAGCTCGAGTATTGTGAACAGTTCTGGCTGCCACATGTAGGAAAAGATGTGAACACATTGGAGAGAACGTATAAGTGGCTTGCAAGAATGCTTCCGACGATGAGGAATATCAGTAAATGAGCACAGACTGGTGAAGCTATAACTGTTTTAGAGAGAGAGAAGGCAGCTAAAATGCAATCTGATAGAGATTTTGAAATCAAGAACAAGCTTAAGAGGGTAAAATAGGGAGAAACTGTTTCTGCTTTTGAAAGGAACAAGAAGAGGAGAGCATCAATTTAAAGTAACCTGCAAATGAAACAAGAAGGAAGTCAAGAAAAAAAAAAATTCAGTGAGCATACTCAGGACAGGGAACATAGAGACTGGAAATGTGGAGAATGGTTCAGCTGATGCACTTAAGACAACATTGAATAATTATTTAGATAAAATAACATGCAAGATTGGGAAAAAGCAGGAGACTGGCACTGGATGACATTGCTTTAGCAACCACTGCAAATGTTGGAAATCTGAAATAAAAACTGGTGAAACCTGGCAGAGGGTTATACAGGTTACACTGAGTCCAATACGATTCACCTTCTGTTTTGTCTTTTCTAATACTTGTTTGGAAGCTTCCAGTACTATCATTCCCTTTTGTATATTCAGCGGAGAGTCTTATTTTAAGACACAGACGAGGCAGATGTGGTAAATAAGAATGAGGCAGCTATTGGAAATCTGGAACAAACGCAAAATGCTGGAGAAACTCAGCAGGTCTCACAGCATCTGCTGAGAGAGAAAACAGAATTAATATTTTATGTTCTGAACGAATGGTCATATCTCCAGAGATGCTGACAGGCCTGCTGGGTTTCTCAAAGATCATTTCGATGCAGGCTATCGAGTTTGCACTGATGGCGACCATCTAGTATTTATGGAGATGTGACTTTGAACGAGTTTCAGTCACTGACCGTTGATAAAAAGATTTAAATTTATAGGCCGAATGCGCACCGTCTACCCACGTGGATTTCCTTGCCTCTGGAGTTAACGTCCTGATTTAAAATATAAAAGTTCTCCCATTTTTGTGTTAGTTTTACCTCATGAAACCGGTGTCGGTGGTGATGGTGTCTCCCGGTGATACCAGATGTTTACCGACCTCAGCCGGTAAAGAGACACGCTTTCGCGCCGTCGGTAACCGAATGTCCACCGCCATCTTTGTTACTGGCGTACAGCCTGCGGCGGCCACCTATAACCACTGCCGCCATCTTTGATATGGCGAACGGGCATCAGCTGCCAAATATCATTGCAGCCGCCATCTTCAATATTGGCAAATAGCCTTCCGTGGTTATGACCACATCGATATCTTTCACGTCGGCGAATCCTACGTTACTGAATACCTGATGCTGAAAGTCGGATATAAACAAAAAAAGAAACATGAAAAGATACACAGAATTAACATTTCACTTCCATGTGTTCGTCAAACCTCTCAAATATTTCTCGCATTGTTTGCAAAATCCAGCTTTTACCACATTTACTGAACTCAATCACTGTAGAGCTGCTGCAAGCCCCGATTAACAGAATCCTTTAAATTTTTATTTCAGTCTTCCATCATCCGCAGTTTTGAGCTGTTAACTGCCATCTTTAACACTGGCAAGACACGCCAGCTCTACTTCCGCCATTTTTAACACAGGCATTCGACAAGTCTTTGGGGATTGGGGGGGGTGGTGATTGATTATCGCCATGTTTCTTACTGGCAGACTGAAACTGTCACCATCTTTGTTATTGGCAGATGTTTGGCTCCTTTCTCCTTGCCTCCATGTTTGTTTCCGGGCTGTCTCTGCACCGTTATATCGTCCTAATAACGAATCGACCCGCGCTTTTCTATGATGTTGTGTGGTGAATCAATTAGCTCTTCAACGTAACAAATCAGATAGTTACCATATTGTTGCCAGTATTTTTACGCGTTTTACAAGGTTCTGGTTAACTCGATGTCCGTCTCTGGAAATGGTGGGTGCCGCCATTTTGAGTCCAAAGTTAAACCCAAAACAAATTTTAAACACTGTCAAACTTAAACTATAACTAAATAATATGAAAGCACACGTAGTGATTTACTAGTTCTGGATCTATTGTTGGTCAATCTTATTTCGTAGAATCCCAACAACGCTGAAAGAGGCCATTCGGCCCATCGCACGAACTATGACCCTATGAATCTGCAACGACCCGCAGAGCAGCCCACCCTATCCTTGTTCGCCCCACGTTAAACATGGCCAGTCCACCTAAAGCTGCAAATCTTTGATCTGTAGGAACAACCTGGAGCATCTGACACAAACTCCACACACGAGCCACCCAAAGGGCTGGAATTGAACTTGGGTCCCTGGCACTTGTGAAGTAATAATGCTAACTGTTGAGCCACCATGCTGTCCCAAACCATACTTCTAGTAAGGCTGAATATTATTTCACTAATACTTGCACAGGTCTAAACAAACAATATGGCTTCTTAAAAACATGTTTCTCAAATTTTGAAATACATATGCCTCTACTTTTATCAATAGCTGGCAAAAGTAAAGGTGACATGGGAAGGGACACCTGGAATGCACTGCTTAGGAGGTGATGACTTGTCAATACAAGAGGAAACCATGGGCAACACAGAAGGGGTAGGATAGTGGTTTTCGTTGGTTGCCCTCACTATCACCATTTGGCTAGATTACTGCCTGCTTAGGCACCAGTTCATGGTAATACTGGACAAGTCAAATTCCAGAGTAACATCTGTCTTGATAGACCATGTCGCATTTTCAAAAAAAATTCCAGATGCTGGATAACAGAAACACAAACAGAAATTGCTGGAGAAACTCACCGGGTCTGGCAGTGACTGGATCCAAAACGTTAATTCACCAACCCAAGGAAGCCTAACCAGATAAATAGAAAGCGGGACATAACACCAGCGCTTCATCAGAGGCTCACTGATGATGTTACCTAGAATAGTGACGAAACGTCTGAAAAACTAACCTTCCAGCTCAGCGAGCAAACTCACATCCAGAACCTCAACCTGAGCTACAAATCTTCTCAAAATGTTAACTCTGCTTCCTGCCCAAAGATGCTGCAACCTATACTCACCTCTACAGGCTCCATCCCCACCCCTTTAATTTGTCTGCCTCCTCTCCACCTATCTTCACCTCTATCCACCTTCGGTCCACCTCCCCCTCTCTCCCTATTTATCTCAGAACCCTCTCCCCATTCCCCTTTTCTGATGAAGGGTCGAGGTCAGCTTTTGTGCTCCTGAAATGCTGCTTGGCCTGCTGTGTTCATCCAGCTCAACACTTTGCTGCAAGACTTGCTGAATTTCTCTAGCAATTTCTGTTTGCATTTCTTATTTTCACAATTCTGTTACTATGGTGGTCAGTCACCAGTGGTTGCCATTGTATCTTTGATAAAAAGAATTTAAGTTTATTACACAAAGAATAGAGGAAAAGACTAAGATGACAATTTGAAAAACATCCAAAAAGCTTCTCTTTTCCAGCAATATCCTTTATTGATACTCAATCCTAATATTACAAAATACCTTTCGTAATTGATTTCTGACACAATTAACAAGGCTACAATGATTTACTGTTGACAAATGTATGTATATTTTGTATGTAAGATTACAATTATTTCCGTTATTCTATCTCCCTGACACAGTATTGTTACTAGTTAGCTCAGACAAACATTTAAGAGGATTAATGTTTGGCCAAAAAAACACAAATGGCATAGGTGGAGGCTATTCAGCCCATCGTGTCTATGCAAGCTCGAGTGCATATTATTACCTAATGTCAATCTTCTGCTCTTTTGCCTATTCTTGCAAGTTATTCCTAACCAAATAATCATCCAATGGTCTCTTGAATGTCTCAACTGAATCTGCTTCCATCATACTTTCAGGCATTACATTGCTTCCAATGTTACGGACAGTATGGCCCATTTATACATATGAACTAGGAACAGGAGAAGATCATTTAGGCCCTCAGCCTGAATGGCCTATGACAACTCATAATTTGTATTTTTATGTAAATATAAATGGGAATATTATCTGTGCTAGCAAACGATTATCTATTCAAAAGCCCTTTTTCCATACATCTGTATATATTTTAAAATGTTAATTTATATAGCACAATCTCAGGATGCCCCAAGTGTCTTCTAAACCATGTAGTTAGTGACTGAGTTAAGGATACATAGTGTATTAAGTGTTACATCCCACTTGGGACAGTGTGCTGATGCTTGAGCCTCTCTATTCCTTAGGGCATCATGAAAAGATTTAATCAAAGTCTGTACAGTTCCCAACTTACCTGACTGACAGATTCAAGCCAACAGAAAACAGTCGCCAGACCCCCAAAAAAATTGATGTTAAACACAGAGGAAAGATCCGACAGACAAGCAGAGTTCAAAAAGCACGAGTTCACAAGACTCAGTAAGGTGAACCTTTTTCTTCCAGATACCGTCTACTGCCTGGTCTTTTTTCAGTTTCTTTCACTTTGTGGCAGGAGGCACAGGCAATTGATACAGTCTTTGTATTATTGGTTAAAAGCAACAAATCATTGCAACTTTTGGAAGAAAATAACTAGAATGATTTTACTGCAGAGATATGAAGACAGAGCCTTCTGACCTTGTCCACTACACACATGGCAACTGTTCAGTTGCCCAGGATCCAATCACAGAGCATTGTTAAACTGGTGACCTCAACTGGTCTGAATAAATAATCTGTTGCTAGCTAAACTTGCTTTGCAAACAAACCCTGATAGTGTGTGGAGAGGAATCTCTTCTTCTCCACTGTTTGCAAAGCAACAATGTAAAGGCAATAAAATGTGAGGCTGGATGAACACAGCAGGCCAAGCAGCATCTCAGGAGCACAAAAGCTGACGTTTCGGGCCTAGACCCTTCATCAGAGAGGGGGATGGGGAGAGGGAACTGGAATAAATAGGGAGAGAGGGGGAGGCGGACCGAAGATGGAGAGTAAAGAAGATAGGTGGAGAGAGTGTAGGTGGGGAGGTAGGGAGGGGATAGGTCAGTCCAGGGAAGACGGACAGGTCAAGGAGGTGGGATGAGGTTAGTAGGTAGGAGATGGAGGTGCGGCTTGGGGTGGGAGGAAGGGATGGGTGAGAGGAAGAACAGGTTAGGGAGGCAGAGACAGGTTGGACTGGTTTTGGGATGCAGTGGGTGGGGGGGGAAGAGCTGGGCTGGTTGTGTGGTGCAGTGGGGGGAGGGGATGAACTGGGCTGGTTTAGGGATGCAGTAGGGGAAGGGGAGATTTTGAAACTGGTGAAGTCCACATTGATACCATATGGCTGCAGCGTTCCCAGGCGGAATAGGAGTTGCTGTTCCTGCAACCTTCGGTTGGCATCATTGTGGCACTGCAGGAGGCCCATGATGGACATGTCATCTAGAGAATGGGAGGGGGAGTGGAAATGGTTTGCGACTGGGAGGTGCAGTTGTTTGTTGCGAACTGAGCGGAGGTGTTCTACAAAGCGGTCCCCAAGCCTCCGCTTGGTTTCCCCAATGTAGAGGAAGCCGCACCGGGTACAGTGGATGCAGTATACCACATTGGCAGATGTGCAGGTGAACCTCTGCTTAATGTGGAATGTCATCTTGGGGCCTGGGATGGGGGTGAGGGAGGAGGTGTGGGGACAGGTGTAGCATTTCCTGCGGTTGCAGAGGAAGGTGCCGGGTGTGGTGGGGTTGGAAGGCAGTGTGGACCGAACAAGGGAGTCACAGAGAGAGTGGTCTCTCCGGAAAGCTGACAGGGGAGGGGATGGAAAAATGTCTTGGGTGGTGGGGTCGGATTGTAAATGGCGGAAGTGTCGGAGGATAATGCGTTGTATCCGGAGGTTGGTAGGGTGGTGTGTGAGAACGAGGGGGATCCTCTTGGGGCGGTTGTGGCGGGGGCGGGGTGTGAGGGATTTGTTGCGGGAAATACGGGAGACGCGGTCAAGGGCGTTCTCGATCACTGTGGGGGGAAAGTTGCGGTCCTTAAAGAACTTGGACATCTGGGATGTGCGGGAGTGGAATGTCTTATCGTGGGAGCAGATGCGGCGGAGGCGGAGGAATTGGGAATAGGGGATGGAATTTTTGCAGGAGGGTGGGTGGGAGGAGGTGTATTCTAGGTAGCTGTGGGAGTCGGTGGGCTTGAAATGGACATCAGTTACAAGCTGGTTGCCTGAGATGGAGACTGAGAGGTCCAGGAAGGTGAGGGATGTGCTGGAGATTGCCCAGGTGAACTGAAGGTTGGGGTGGAAGGTGTTGGTGAAGTGGATGAACTGTTCGAGTTCCTCTGGGGAGCAAGAGGCGGCGCCGATACAGTCATCAGTGTACCGGAGGAAGAGGTGGGGTTTGGGGCCTGTGTAGGTGCGGAAGAGGGACTGTTCCATGTAACCTACAAAGAGGCAGGCATAGCTGGGGCCCATGCGGGTGCCCATGGCCACCCCCTTAGTCTGTAGGAAGTGGGAGGAGTCAAAAGAGAAGTTGTTGAGTGTGAGGACGAGTTCAGCTAGGCGGATGAGAGTGTCGGTGGAGGGGGACTGGTCGGGCCTGCGGGATAGGAAGAAGGCAACTGAGTTACAGCCTCCTGCAGTGCCACAATGATGCCACCCAAAGGTTGCAGGAACAGCAACTCATATTCCGCTTGGGAACCCTGCAGCCCAATGGTATCAACGTGGATTTCACAAGCTTCAAAATCTCCCCTTCCCCTAATGCATCCCAAAACGAGCCCAGTTCTTCCCCTCCCCCCCACATCACACAACCAGCCCAGCTCATCCCCTCCCCCCACTGCACCCTAAAACCAGCCCAGCCTGTCTCTGCTTCCCTAACCTGTTCTTCCTCTCATCCATCCCTTCCTCCCACCTCAAGCCGCACCTCCATTTCCTACCTCCCACCTCATCCCACCTCCTTGACCTGTCTGTCTTCCCTGGACTGACCTATCCCCTCCCCACCTCCACACCTATACTCTCTACCTATCTTATTTTCTCTCCATCTTCAGTCCGCCTCCCCCTCTCTCCCTATTTATTCCAGTTCCCTCTCCCCATCCCCCTCTCTGACGAAGGGTCTAGGCCCGAAATGTCAGCTTTTGTGGTCCTGAAATGCTGCTTGGCCTGCTGTGTTCATCCAGCTCCACACTTTGTTATCTTGAGTTACAGTAACTTGCTTTTGAAGACACAGCATTTCCTTCCACAGTCATTGTTTTAAAACAAAGTCTTTTTTTCCATTTTATGCCATAATTAAAAATAAAAAGATGTGGTTTTGCATAATCCCAGCTGATGTTACTATTGGCCAAATCAGATCCAGAATAAAATCCGGCTCTAATAGATTATTTTTAAAAAGTATGGTGGTCTTTTGCTGAAATAAACACACAAGGCTCCAGGTTTTGATGTTTATTACACACAAGAAAATAAAATATGTAAATATAACAATTGCTTGTACTGTGTGTTTTGAAATCTTTCGAGGTACTTCAGTACCAAGTCTTTCCAGTTAATTAAAATCCAGAGAAATTTTCCTTCCCCATCACATTTATTGAATTGTTTCTTCTCAGTTCCCCGTCCTGTGAGCTGTGAATCTTTCTTCTTCGACTTCTCATGGAGCTTAGAGTTTTCTCAGTGTTTTAACCATCGTCAGTGTTCTAACCAAATACTCTCGGTCTTGGAGTTTCAGAAACACCATCCTTTCACTGAGTTAACTTATTTTCTTAACTGTTCTGAACAATGTCTTTCTTCTAGAATAGACTATCCTTTTGACCCCAGTCAGGTCTTCTTCAGACTGAATCCAAATGCTTTTGAACTTAAAAATTTCTCACCCTAGATTCTGGTACAGCTAATGGTTTGCCATTTCCTCTCTTATGATATAAACCCCCACAGTATGAATCAGCAGGCCAAGCAGCATCTCAGGAGCACAAAAGCTGACGTTTCAGGCCTAGACCCTTCATCAGAGAGCTGTTGAAGGGTCTAGGCCCGAAACGGCAGCTTTTGTGCTCCTGAGATGCTGCTTGGCCTGCTGTGTTCATCCAGCTTCACACTTTGTTATCTTGGATTCTCCAGCATCTGCAGTTCCCATTATCACTCAAAGTATGAATCAACTTCCTTTAATATTCCAAGATGCCTTGCAGACACCTGCTCTTTGGCACATACTGATTTTAAAATGATGATTCTAGAAAATCTGATTCCGTTAATTTTTAAGCCTTTCATACAAATAGACCAACAAATGTGCCGCAGTTTGAAATCCAAAAAAACTCAATCATATTCCTATCATAACAACACTCTGAGTGACTTTGATAGAGGAGAGCTGGAAATCATGCTGGTGCAAACTTGTGAACATTTATTGATCGCTTACAGAGGCAGATTCCAGCAGGACTCATTTGATTCTTCTTGCCTCGATTCCAATATGCGATTGGTAAGTACCAACAATGCACTCTAATAATTATGCATGGCAACCCAATTGCACACAGTAAGGTTCCACAAATATTTTCGTAATCCAAGAATCCCTACAGTTAATGACCAGAGATGATGGGAACTGCAGATGCTGAAGAATCCGAGATAACAAAGTGTGGAGCTGGATGAACACAGCAGGCCAAGCCGCATCTTAGGAGCACAGAAGCTGATGTTTCGGGCCTAGACCCTTCACCAGAGAGAATGACCAGTTAATGACCAGATAATGCTTTTAATGATACTGGCTGATAAATATTGGCAACGGATATCAGAGAGATCTTCCTTAATCATTTTTGAAATAGTCGTATCTGATTTTTAAATTTTTAGGCCCACCCAAGGAGACAGAAAGCTTGAGTTTATGTCCCAAACAAAGATGGTTCTCAAAATTGCAGTGAACCAGATGCTGGATTCTGTTTTAAGTGAATACGACCAATACCTTTCTGCACTCCTAAGATGCTGCTTGGCCTGCTGTGTTCATCCAGCTCCATACTTCGTTATCTTGGATTCTCCAGAATCTGCAGTTCCCACTATCTCTAAATACCTTTCTGCCATCCACTTTGTCTATGCAAACAGCTACATGGATCCAGGAGAAAATAAGGATAGCAGATGTTGGAAACTAGAGTCAATAAATGTGGAGCTGGAAAAGCACAGCCAGTCAGACAGCATCCAAAGAGCAGGAAAGTCAATGTTTCGGGCTGAAACCCTTTGTCAGGACACAGATCCAGTCTTAATTTACCCCTTTTTACTGGCTCAGGTTTTGCCCAGCCGATTAGGCTCACTTTAAAAATTACAATATACTGAAGAACACACTAAATGGACTGTAATAAAGCACTGGAAATGGATCTTTCGTTGGAATTGAACTTCAACGCCTGGAGAGAGAGAAATAGAAGTAAACTTTTCAGGCCAGTAATCTTGCATTATTTTTATTAATTCTATGATATGGAGGTGCCAATGTTGGGCTGGGGTGGACAAAGTCAGGAGTTACACAACTCCAGGTTATGGTCCAATAGGTTTATTTGAAATCACAAGCTTTAAGACCAGAAGTGTTTGGTTAGAATTCTGATGATGATTAAAAGACTAGCCTCATCTGACAAAGTGGCAGTGCCTCAAAAGCTTGTGATTGCAAATAAAGCTGTTGGACTATAATTTGGCATTGTGCGACTTCTGTCCTTATTGAATCTAAGAATGTAGGCATTGCTCATTGCACTAGAACCATTAACTATTTTCTTTCTCTCGCCACCAATAAGTCTGGGCATTTTCTATTTATATTCCAGACTTCCAGCAACGGCAGTTACTGGACTTGAACTTTAATTCTGCTTTCTCTCCGCAAATGCTACCAGACCTGCTGAGTTTCCCCCAATAGTTTTCTGCTTCATGCCAAGAGCTCCACCAGGCTAGAGTTTTCTCATATACAACAAAAACGAAATACACCCAACACTGGAAATGTGAAATTTAATGAAAGAAGAGCAGAGATTTAGGAAACACGGCAGCATTTCTGCACAACAAATGACGGAACCGCCATCTTTATTCCTGGCAAGAATGAGCGTAGGAGACACCATCTTTAATGCAGGCAATGGGGTTCGAGCCCTCCTGGCCGTTGGCGGCGCTGTTTTGGGAGTTTTCCTTCCGGCCGCTCGCGGCAGGTATTCCTTCTCCCGCGAATGCAAACGGTCGAATTTCTCCTCCTTATTAACAATAGAAATTATCAGATTTTAAATCGTGTAAAAGAAGAGATTTTGTCGGCGTGATGTTCCCTCAACAACAGCAGCAGCAACACTTCCAACAGCAGCTGCTTCAGCTCCAGCAGCTAATTCACCAGCAGCGGCAGCAGCACCGCCATCCACATCCACATCCACACCCGCACCCGGGAGGCTCTAACCGGTAAGACCGTCAGTCTAGGCCGGGGATGAAACTAGGCCCATACCGACTCTACGTGATCAAGGGGGAGGGTGAAGGCTGTGCTGTGGTAGGATAACGATCTCGGGTGGGAATTTGTGATTAAATGACAGTTGTAAATAATGTATTTAAATGAACTTTTCGAAATCAGATTCATCTTAGAACTACTTTCACACTCCGTCTTTGCTTGCCCGCCTCTGGGAGAGAGAGTCGTTTTTATTTGAAACGAAAGTTAATATAAACGCCGGAAGAACTTGTGGCCTAATAGGAATTTGCACTTACCCGCGTTTCCATCCATGTTAACTCTCAACTGCGGGAGTGCTACGCTGTCGGTGGTGCTATCCTACAGATAAAGTGGATAGCGACAAACTTTTTCCCAGAGTGGGGGACTCAATTACTCGGGGTCAGGATTTCAAGGCGAGAGGGGAAATGTTTAAGGGAGATATGTGTGGAAAGTTCTTTACATAGAGGGTGGTGGCTGCCTGGAATGTGTTCCCTGTGGAGGTAGTAGAGGTGGACATGATAGTGTCATTTAAGATGTATCTAGACAGATACATGAATGGGCAGGGAGCAGAGGGATGAAGATCCTTGGAAAACAGGTGACAGGTTTAGACAGAGGATCTGGATCGGCGCAGGTTTGGAGGGATGAAAGGTCTGTTCCTGTGCTGTAAATTTCATTGTTCTTTGTTCGAGACATTAAACCGAAACCCACCCTGCATGGACAGTGAGAAAGGACAGGATAGTTCTTCCTGCTGTTTCCTGGGCCAATATTTATCCTGTAGCTAACAGCACCTGACGCAGATTAGATTAGATTCCCTACAGTGTGGAAACAGACCCTTCGGCCCAACAAGTCCACACCGCCCCTTGGAGCGTCCCGCCCTGACCCATCCCCCTATAGCCCACACACCCTAGAACACTACTGGCAATTTAGCATGGCTGATCCACTTAGCCTGCACATCTTTGGACTGTGGAGGGAAATCCACACAGACACGGGGAGAATGTGCAAACTCCGCACAGACAGCTACCGGAAGCTGGAATCGAACCCGGGTCCCTGGCGCTGTGAGGCTGCAGTGCTAACCACTGAGCCACCGTGCCACCAAATCTTTGTAATTATCCAGTCATTCATCATATTGTTTTGCGGGCTCTTGTGATGTAGTGTGCCTAACTCAATTCCAGTAAGTAAAAACCAAAAGAACTGCAGATCTGTAAATCGGGAACAAAAACAAAACTTGCTGGAAGTGATCAGGTCTGGCAGCATCTGTGAAGAAAAAAATCAGAGTTAATGTTTTGAGTCCAGTGACCTTTTCTCAGAACTGATGGTAGCTGGGAAAATGTTGCTTTATATGCAGTATAAACATCTGTATCTATTCTAATAATTTTTGATCCCAACATCTCCGAACAAGCTAATTACAAAATATCACACTGGAATAAGTTGGGTTTTGCTGATTGCATAATGGTTGTCACCTAAATTACGTTACAACAGTGACTACACTTCAGAATGTCCTTCATTAGTTGTAAAATGCTTTAGGTGCCCTGAGGTTATGAAATATGATCTAGAAATGTCAGCGAAAAACTGTGCTAAAAGTACTTAGCAGGTTGAATGGCATCTGTAGAGAGACAAAGCAGCTGATTCAATACATAACTCAAACAACATCTGCAAAATGAAAGTCCGGATAGTACTTCAGATAGGAGACTACAATAGGATGAGGAAAGAGTTGGCTAAAGTAGACTGGAAGTAAAGTCTTTATGGTGGGACAGTGCAGGACTTCCAAAGCAACTATTCAAAGTGCCCATCAAAAGTATATACTGGTTAAAAAGGAAGGACTGTAGGAAGTGGTAATCAGCCATGGATGTTTAAGGAAATAAGGAATGTCATCAAATTGGAAGAAAGGGCACACAAAGTGGCAAAGACCAGTAGGAAATGAGAAGATTGGCAAAACTTTAAATGGCAATAGAAAGCCACAGAAAAAGCTATAAAGAAAATTATGATAGCCTACAAGTGTAAATTAGCTCTGAGTATAAAGTCAGATAGCAAAAGTTTCCAGAAATATATAAAATGAAAATGAGTGACTAAGGTAAACATCAGCCCTTTAGAGGATTAGAAGGGGGATTTAATAATGACAAATGAGGAAGTAGCCAATGCACTGAACAGATATTTTGTGTCAGTCTTCACAAATAACATGCCAGTAATTGATGACAAGGAAACTAAGGTAAGTGAGGACCTAGAAATGACCATTATCATGAAAGCAGTAGTGTTGGGCAAGCTAGTGGTAGGCAAGTCTCCTGGCCCACATAGAATGCAACCCAGGGTCCAAAAAGAGATGGCGGGAGAAATAGCAAATGGTTCTTGTGGTAATTTTCCAAATTTTGCTGAACTCTGGGGCAGTTCCAGCAGATTGGAAAACAGCTAGAGCAGTGCCACTGTTTGAAAAAGGAGGTAGACAAAAGATGGGGAATTACAGGCCTGTTAGCTCAACTTCTGTAGCAGGGAAATGCTTGAATCTGTCATCCAGAGAGAAATAGCAAGATGTCCACACAGAAATTGTCCTATTGGGCAGACGCAGCATAGGCTCATGAAAGGCAGGTCATGCTTAACTAATTTAGTGGAATTTTATGACGACATTACGAATGCGGTGGACAACGAGGACCCAATAGATGTGTATCTGGATTTCCAAAAGGCATTTGACAAGGTTCCACACAAAAGGCTGCTGCGTAAGACAAAGGTGCATGGTGTTACAGGGCAATGTATTAGTATAGACAGAGGATTGGTTAACCAACAGGAATCTAAGAGCAGGGATAAATGAGTGCTTTCAGGTTGACGATCAGTGACTAGTGGTTTGCCTCAGGATCAGTGTTGGAACTGCAGTTGTTTACACTTTACATAGATGATTGGAGCTGGGGACCATGTGTGGTGTGTCAAAGTTTGTGGATGACACTAAGATGAGTAGTAGAGCAAAGTGTGCAGAGGACTCTGAAAGTTTGCAGAGGGAAATAGATAGCTTCCCTGAGTGGACATTGACCTGGCAGATGGAGTACAGTGTTGGTAAATGTGAAGTCATCTATTTTGGTAGGAATAACAGTAAAAAGGACTATTATTTGAATGGTAAAAGACTGTAACATGCTGCTGGGCGGAGGGACTTGTGTGCCCTTGTGCGTGTGGGTTGGTTTGCTGATATGACAGGTAATTAAGAAGGCAAATGGAATTTTGTCCTTCGTTGCTAGAGGGATTGAGTTCAAAAGCAGGGAGGTTATGTTGAAGCTGTATAGGGTGCTGGTGGGGCCACACATGGAGTACTGCGCTCAGTTTTAATTTCCTTACTTGAGAAAGTATGTGCTAGCACTGGAGGGGTGCAGAGGAGATTCGCTAGGTTTATTCCAGGGTTGAGGGGGTTTGCTTATGAGGAGAGACTGGGATTACGTTCATTAGAATTTAGAAGAATGAGGGGGGACCTTACAGAAACATATAAAATTGTGAAGGGAATAGATAAGATAGTTTCAGGGAGGATGTTTCCACTGGTGGCTGAAACTAGAATAAGAGGGCATAGCCTCAAAATTAGGGGGAGCAGATTTAGGACTGAATTGTGGAGGAACTTCTTCACCCAAAGAGTTCTGAATCTGTGGAATTCCCTGCCCAGTGAAATAGTTGAGGCTTCCTCATTGGATGTTTTTTAAGCTAAGGTAGATAATTCCTTTACTGTGAAAAGATTAAGTGTTCTGGTGAGCGGGTGGATAAGTGGAACTGAGGCCATGAAAAGATCAGCTATTGAATGGTGAGCGGGCTTGAAAGACCAGATGGCCTACTCCTCCTATTTCTTATGTTCTTATACAAGAAACTCTTTAGCTGATATATCGTACTATTTTTGCATTTATAGTCATGAAGCCGTCCAGCGCGGAAACAGTCTCTTCAGTCCAACTCATCTGTGCTGACCAGATGTCTGATCTGACCTAGTCCCATTTGCCTGCATTTAGTCCATATCTCTGTAGACCCTTCCTATTGATATACTATGTAGATGCTTTTTAAATGTTGTAATTGTACTTGCCTCCACCACATCCCCTGGCAATTTGTTCCATACACATACCACCTTCGTGTGAAGATGTTATCCCTCAGGCCCTTTTTTTAAATCTTTCCCCTCTTCCCATAAACCTGTGTCCTCCAGTTTTGGACTGCTCCATCCTAGGAAAAAGGCCTTTGCTTTCACTTTATTCGTACTCCTAATGATTTTATAAACCCTTATACGGTCGCCCTTCAGTCTCTGACGTTCCAGGGAAAAAGCCCCAGCCTACTAAGCCCCCCTATTGCTCAAACCCTCCAATTCCAGCAACACCCTTGTAAATGTTTTCTATACCCTCAACATCCTTCTTATTAGAAGGACCACCAGAATTGTATGCAGTATTCCTAAAATGGTCTTACTAATGTCCTGTACTGTAGCAACATTATGTCCCAACTCCCATTTTCAGTGTTGTGACCAGTGAAGACAAATGTCCCTAATGCTGCCTTCACTATCCTTTCTATCTGCGACTCTACTTCCAAGAAACTGTAGTTTGTTTTGCAACACTCCCCAGTGCCGTACCATTAACTGTATAAGTCCTGCCCTGGTTTGCTGTACCAAAATGCAACACCTCACATTTATGTAAATGAAACTCCACCTACCTACCACTTCTTGGCCCGTTGGCCCACCTGTTCAAAACATTTGTTTTGGAAATTGATACACGTACAAACACCTGTGTGAAAATAAAGTTGCCCCTCAGGTCCCTTTTAAATCTTTCTCCTCATCTTAAAATCATGCCTGTAGTTTTGAAATCCCCCACCTTAGGGAAAAGACCATTGCTATTCACTTTATTTATGCCATTCATGATTTTATAAACCTCTACAAAGTCACCTCTCAACCTCCTATGCTGCAGGGAAAAAAGAGACAGCTTATCCAGCCTGTCCCCATAACTCAAGCACTCCAATTCTGGCAACACCCCTGTAAATTTTTTCTGCACCCTTTCCAATTTAATAAGGTCCTTCCTAAAGCCGAGTGACCAGAACTGTACACTGTACTCCAAAAGTTGCCTCACCAATATCCTGTACAGCCGCAGTGTGATATCTCAGTTGTTACATTCAGTGCTGTGACTGATGAAGACAAATGTGCCAAATGTCTTTTTTACCACCCTATCTAATGATGATGTCACTTTCAAAGAACTGTACCTGAACACCTAGGTGTCTCTGTTCAACAACAGCCTCCAGGTTTGTACCATTAACTGTGTAAGTCCTGTCTTTGTTCATTTTACCAAAATGTATTACCTTGCATTTACCTAAATTAAACTCTGTTTGCCGTTCCTTGGCTCATTGGCTCAGTTGCTGAAGATCCCATCGTACTCTTTGATTTGTCTGGAGAGGCAATGGCCTAGTAGTCTTATTGCTGGACTGTTAACCCAGGGACCCAGATAATGTTCTGGGGACCAGGGTTCAAATCCTGCCATGGCAGATGATGGAATTTGAATTCAATACATATCTGTAATTACTAATCCATTATTGATTGTTGGAAAAACCCATCTGGTTCACTAATGTGCTTCAGGGAAAGAAACTGCCGTTCTTACTCGGTCTGGCCTACATGTGACTCCAGACCCACAGAAATGTGGTTGACTATTAACTGCCCTCTGGGCAATTAGGGATGGGCAATAAATGCTGCCTGGCCAGCGATGCCCTCATCCTGTAAATGAATAAAGAAAAAAATGATAACTTTCTTCACTGTCCACAATGCCAGCAATATTTGATATCATCCAAATTAATTCTCTGAGGTGCATTGCAGTCAGGACACAATGGTGTATTGGATTAGAAGGTGAGTCTGATTCCGATTTCATGTATATAGTGACAGCAATAAAAAAAGATCAGCAGTCTGAAAAATGAACCAGAGGCAGGCTGCAAACTTGCATTCGGGGTGAATTTCTGTGCCCTGAGTGTTCATTATAAGTATATAGAGTTGGTTAATCTGCAGAAAGGCATAGTCTGGAATTTTTATCTTGCAATGTGAATTGGTGAATGAATACAGGCTTTTCGTACTGCTTGGCGTATGGAATGACTTGGGCATTGGCAATAGCATAAGCCCATGTGGACTGTCATAGTGACTGTTTGGTAGTTCTGAGACAATGCACCCAACAGATCTCTCAAAATCAGTTGGATGTTTCAACAATGCTACAGAGTGCTCCTGAAATTTATTCTATAAATTAATAATAAACTACCCCAAAGCTTTCCAGCTGCCATTTGTCCTCCAACCTCCATAAGTTTGAGCTTACCCAACTCTGACTTCTGTTGGCTCTTGTTCTATGAGTAAGCACCTCAATTTTTAATATGTTCATGCTGGTGCTTAACTTACTCATACCTACCTATTTATGTCACCACCTGTGACCCTTCTGGATCTTTGCCTCCCTCCAATTCTGACCTTTTGCATCCCAATTTTAATTTTATCACCAGTGCAGCCCTGCCTTGATTCTAAATTCTGGAGATCCCTCCCTTTAAAAACATCTAGTTGTTTGACCATCGCTAATGCAAATGTTTTCTTCTGTGGCTCAGTGTCATTTATGTTGTCTGATTCTGACATTGTAAAGCTTCAAAGTTTTACAGTATTGAAATTGCTTTAGAAATGTAAATTGTTGAAAGGTAGAAAATGCAATAATTATAGCCTCGCACGATGTAATAATTGTAACAAGGTCAGCCAGGCGGATGTCATAAAATATGAGATCCCTGGTTGGGGCTGTTAACCTGCTCCAATCAGGGAGCCCTGGCTGACTGGTAAGAACAGGATATCAGAGGTTCTGTTCAATCTTAAGATCTTGATCTGAGAAAGCTGGACCGGTGTCATGTATTATGCACATGTAAATAAAGGTGATTTGGAGATGGGATGCCAGCTTCTGTGGAGTTATTTTAGTGACAGTGCAAGAAAAATGAAGCTCCTAAAGAAATTGACTCACATCAGGCAGATTTGATAACTGACCTCAGTAAATGATCCTTCAGAAAGTAGTTAGTATAACATAATAGATTTTAATATTCAGTTCGGGAGTGAGAAACATGTGTCAGAAATGACTTCTTAACTTGGAAAAGAAAGGGAATTATGATGAAATGAGGATAAAATTAGCTAAAGTGAACTGGGCAAATAGATTAACAGGAATGACAGTAAGCAAGCAGTGGCAGACATTTAAGGAGGTAATTCATAACTCTCAGCAAAAACACACCTCAGTAAGGAGGATGGACTTTGAGAGAATAAGTCAACAGTGGCTAACCAAGGAAGTTAGAGTATTAGCTTGAAAGAAAAAGCTTATTAGATGGCCAAAGTCAGTGACAGACCCAAATACTGGGATAAATTCAGAAGCCAGCAAAGGATTTAAAGATATAATACAAGACAGAAGATAAACTAGTGAGGAATATAAAAATTGACAAGAGCTTCTCTTTAAAAATATATTTTAAAAATGGAAGAAAGAGGTTAAAGTGAACATAGGCTGAATAGAAAATTAATGTGGTGAAACAATTTTGGAACACAAGGAAATGGCACAGGACAGCAACAGATATTTTACTTTAGTCTTTATGGTGAAAGATATTCAGACACCCCATTAATACTTAGGAATACAGAGGAAGAATTAAGTGTTGTCACCCTTTTCTAAAGAAGTAATATTAGACAAATAAATGGAGTTAAAGACAGATAAATATCCTGACCTTGAATGGTTGCATCCCGGAATCCTAAGAGAAAGCTACAAAGGAAGTGAATGCATTGCTCATAATTTTCTAAAAATTGTTGAATTCTAGAATAGATTGTAAAATCTCTAATGTGACACCCCTATTTAAAACGAGAGTAAGGCAAAGAGCAGTTAATTACAGGCTGATTAGCCTAACATCTATTGTTGGAAAAGTATTGAAATCAATTAATAAGAAAGTAGCAACAGAATATTTGGAAAATCCTATTCTAATCAAGCAGAGCCAAGTGTAGCTTCATGATAGGGAAGTCATGTCTGACTAATTCATTAAAGTTTTTTTGAGGAAGTCTCAACCAGAGTGGACAGAGGGGAACCAGTAGTTGTGTTGTGTTTGGAATTACAGAAGGCTTTTGATAATATATCTCACAAAGGGTTAAGCCATAAGAGCTCACAGTGTTGGAGGTAGTATATTGGCATGTATTCGCTGATGGGCAAGAAACAGTCAGTGAGGGTAAGGGGTTCTTTTTCAGGTTGGGACCCTGACCAGTGGGATCTCATAGAAATCATGCTGGGACCTCGACTTCTACATTCTGTATTAATAGCTTGGAGGAAGGAAGTGAATGTATTATAAGCAAATTTGCAAACAACATAAAAATAGTTGGAAAGGCAGTTTGTACAAGTTTACAGAGAGATAGCTCAAGTAAGTGGGCAAAAAGTTGGCAAATGGAATGTGATGTGGGAAAATGTGCAGTTGTTCATTTTTGGAAGGGAGAATGAAAGAAAAGAATAACATTTAAATGGAGGAAAGCTGCAACACAAGGACTTGGGGGTACCTGTACATGAAACACAAAGCTAGCACATAGGTGCAGCAGGGAATCAGGAAGGCTGATGAAATGTTTGCTCTCCTTTCAAGGGTGTTGGAGTATAAGAGTAGGAAAGTTTTGCTGCAACTCTATAGGGTGCTGGAGTTCTATGAGCAATTTGGTCCCCTTATTTAAGGAATGGTCATTTCATTATCAGATATCAGTTCAGAGAATAGTCAGTAGGATGATCGCTTGAATGGAGGGAATGTCTTATCAATATAGGCTAAACTAGAGTTTAGAAGAATGAGAGGTGATCTCATTGAAACATGTAGGATTCTTAAGAGGCTTGATGCTAAATTCTAAGTAGATGTTTCTCCTCATGAGCGAGTGGGACCAGAGGCAATAGTATCAGAATAAAGGGTGCTAATTTAAGACAGAGATGAGGAAGAATTTCTTCTCTTGGAGGGTTGAGTGTCTTTGGAACTCCTTGGTACAAAAAGCTGTGGATGCTGTCTCCTTCTCTATAATTAAGGCTGCGATAGACAGACAGACAGACAGACAGACAGATGTTTGATCAGTCAGGAAATTGGGGAGTAGAGGGAACAAGTAGGAAAGTGGACATGAGGAATTTCGGGTGTGCCATGATCCTGTTGAATGGTGGAACAGGCTTACGCAGCCAAATGGCCTTCTCCTGTTCTTGCTTCTTATGGACTTTTTAGCAGTTAGAAATTGAATTGTACCTTGTCTGGGTCAAGATGTGCAGGGTCGAGATGTCTAATATCAGACAGAGAAAATTCTTTAGAGAACACTCTCTGAACAAATACCAGGTGTGTAAAATAATTCTCTGATATTCTTTCCTGAATCACTGATCTTCAGGTATATATGCAATAGTGTGGAACCCGTCTCTTCAGTTTTTGGAATTTAGATATTTAAGAAGGCAAAATTTTACCTTTTGGTTTAGTTCTTCAATGTAACTATTTCCCTCACCGCACTGATTTTCTGTTCTCCCTCTCGTGGCTGTAGAGTAAAAATAATGCCTGTCTACTTTCCCTACCCCATTCCAGTGTTGTGAACTTGCTGTTAATCCTTTTCATTTACTTTTTCTTCAAAGTAATTTGAACTATTATGGTAATAAAATGTGAGGCTGGATGAACACAGCAGGCCAAGCAGCATCTCAGGAGCACAAAAGCTGACGTTTCGGGCCTAGACCCTTCATCAGACCCTCTGATGAAGGATCTAGGCCCGAAACGTCAGCTTTTGTGCTCCTGAGATGCTGCTTGGCCTGCTGTGTTCATCCAGCCTCACATTTTATTATCTTGGAATTCTCCAGCATCTGCAGTTCCCATTATCTCTGAACTATTATGGTTATATTTTTATAGTATTTGCTATCCCTTGATTTCCTTAGTCCAGAAATCTATATAAATATACCTAATGGATGAGTATCTCCAGCTCTGAAAGTTTATAATACTTTTAGTGAAGACATTTCTTTTCATTCACCCCTAAATGATCAACCCTTTATCCTAAGACTTTGACTTCTACTAGTTCAGGTGCTTCAGCCAAAAGAGAGAGTCACTCAGCATCTGTCCTTTCTCATTTAACAGTGTATTTATTTCAATGAAAGGGCAGTTTGATGTATTGCTGTCAGGGTTCTGCTAATGGATAACCAACTGCAGGGTCCTACGGTACAGTATATCAGCAGCAACTGATGTCCTAGTTCTCCAGTTGTAACACTTTAAAACAAGTTTTCAGAGCCCTCTCTGATGGTTTTAGTGCATGCAACAGTCATTGTTGCACCTGCTGCAATCTCCCAAGAACTGAATGAAATGTTGAAGAATTGGAAAAAGCCTTGTTTTTACATCATTTTCATGAACTCAGCACATCTGAAGGCTCTTTGCAGCCAACAAAGTATATTTTGAACTGTTGTCGCTGTAATAAAGGAGGAACTGTGGGAGCCAAATTGTGCGCAGCAAGCTCTGTCAAACAGTGATGTAATATTGGTCTAATGGTCTGTTTTTGTGTATATTGGCCCAGAATACCACGAGAACTCCACACTGTCCTTTAAAATAGTGCTATGGGGTTCTTTTTGTCCGTCTAAGAACATAAGCAGAAGTAAGCCATACTGTTCATTGAGCCTGCTCTGCCATCCATTTTGATCGCAACTGATGTTCTACTGCAACTCCATTTTCCTGCCTGTTTAGTTTATCCCTTGCTACTGATAGTATTTGACCTGAATGATCTCAATTTAATATCATTCAGTCTCTGATAGTGCAGTACTCCACTTGAGTAACATCTCAATCTCTGGAATTGGACTCAGTCCCACAGAGAATGCACCCTGGATTGAACCATGGCTGACACCGTATACCTTTGATGGACTCTGGCTCTAATGTTGAAATGTTTGGAGATCAAATCTTAACAAAAAGTATACGGTTAATAGCAGGATCCTGAACAGCATTGATGTACAGAGGGATCTTGGGGTTCAAGCCCATAGCTTCCTGAAAGTGGCCAGGAAAGTAGATGGGGAAGTAAAGAAGGCGTATGGCATGCTTGGCTTTTTTGGTTGGGGAGTCGAGTACAAGAGACTAGACGTCATGTTGCAGCTTTATTAGACTTTGGTTAGGCCACACTTAGAGTACCGCATTCAGTTCTGGTCACTGCATTCCAGGAAGGATGTGGAGGCTTTGGAGAGGGTGCAGAAGAGGTTTATCAGAATGTTGCCTGGTTTCAGGGGTATGAGTTATAAGGAGAGTCTAAAAAAACTGGGGTGGTTTTCTCTGGAGTGGGAGAGGCTGAGGGGAGACTTGAAAGGGAGTCTGTAAAATGATGAGGTGCATAAGTAGGGTTGATGGTCAGAATCTCTATCCCAGAGTTGAAACGTCTAATATTAGAGGGTGTGCATTTAAGGCGAGAGGGGGAAAGTTTTTACAGAGTGCAGTAGGAGTCTGGAATGCGTTGCTGGGGTGGTGGTGAAGGCAAATACAATGTGAGTGCATTTAGATGAGCACATGAATATACAAGGAATGAGATGTGGACCAAGAGCTGGCAAAAGGGATTAGTTTAATTTGACATCATGTTTAGCATAGCATTGTGGGCTGAAGGGCCTTTTTCTGTGCTGTACAGTTCTATGTTCTATGACAAAACAAAATGGTGCTATTGTATCAGTACATATTGCAACATCAATAAAAACAACACAAATGCAAATAGTAAGGTAAGAATAGAGGAAAAAGTACAGAATGCATGAATGTCTGCATTTGCAGCCATAGTATAATTTTGGAAACCTGTGTTTTAAAGCTGTAGATTGTTCATGATGGGTCAAGGACCTTTCACTTTAATTCAGGATTGTCAGATTCAACTGTTGGAGAAAAATTTGTGGAACATTGTTGTGGTTTGCTGTGTGTTTTGATGTGGAGGTGTCGGTTTTGGCCTGGGGTGGACAAGGTCAGAAATTGCACAACATTAGATTTTGGTCCACCAGGTTTATTTGAAAACAAGCTTTTGGAGCCTCCCTTCTTCAGGTGTTAGTGAGAGAAGTAATATCAGACACAGAATTCGTAAGTTAAAGATCAAAGGTTCACACAATTGATGAGGATGTACTAAACAAACCTAAGATGCTGTAAATCTTCAACCAGTTAGAGGGTTTTAATGGATTAATATGTATATGTAAATCCCCAAATTCCTTTCAACTAATGGTCCTTAGAGAACTAAAGGTTTTATCAGTGTAAAGAAGCGGTGACATTTTAGGTCAGACAATGCATGTTAGGTGTGAGACCTTGTTTAGAATCTGTTTGTTTGTGTTTTAGTTTGGAATCAAACTCATTTCTAAAGTAGGAACTTTTAAAACACCATATTGACTGTCTATAAATTGTGTGCTTTTTGAACAAAATAAAATGTATCTGCAAATAAAAATTCACTCCATGGATTCTTGTGTGTGTGATAAAACATTTAGTTCTCTCAGGACTGTGACTTTAAAGGAATTCGGGGATTTACGTATATTAATCAATTAAAACCACCTAACTAATTAAAGATTTAGGCGTCTTGGGTTTATTTAGTACACCTCTATCACTGGTGTGAACCTTTGATCTTTTACATATAAATTCTGTGAGTGATACTACCTCTCTCACTAATACCTGAAGAAGGACTGAGGCTCGGAAAAGAAATATGGGAACTGCAGATGCTGGAGAATCCGAGGTAACAAAGTGTGGAGCTGGATGAACACAGCAGGCCCGAAGGGTCTCGGTCCGAAACATCAGCTTTTGTGCTCCTAAGATGCTGCTTGGCCCACTGTATTCATCTAGCTCCACACTTTGTTATCTGAGGCTCTGAAAACTTGTGTTTTCAAATAAACCTGTTGGACTATAACCTGGTGTGTGTGATTTCTGACCTTTTTGAGACATGATGTGAAGATGGTTACAGCCTGGGAAGCTGAGCTGTATTCTGAAAATATCTTGACGCATTGACGACTACTTCACATGCAAATTTCCTGACTTTGTTTACATCTAACCCTGCTGTCAAATACAATAAGAACCCCAAAAGGATTCATGCTATTTAAATGCTTAAATTAGAATGGGAAAAGCCACAAGGAAACATGAGCAAAATAAGTCCCACCAGAGAATTGGAATTCTAGAGCCATTATTAACACAGAAACAGATGGTGAGTAACACAATACTGCATTGAATTGTTACTAGACTCATTAAAGATTAAAATTGTTGTTGTTACTCATGGTGTGTTGGAAAATCCATTTCTGCTACATTTTTGTTTAAATCCCATGAAAGTCTCTTGGGGAAATATTTTTCTTTTTTTAATATGATTCATTCTTATTGTAGAGCCATGCAACAGCACCAGCATCAACACCACCACCCTCAGCAGCAGCATCAGCCGCCACAACAGCAGCAGCAACAGCCGCAACAACTAAATCTACGTCCAACCAGCCAGCCATCACTCCTTAACCCGAATCCCATGCTGCAGCGTGCCCTGATAATGCAGCAGATGCAAGGTAGCATGATATTGTCTCTGTGTTAATAGAAAGTATACAAGATAGATAGTGTTATAACAGGACAAATATCTTTCTTGAGTACTTTGTTATGATATTTCAAGCATTTGCACCTTGATAATATTTTAGTATTTTGAAGCTTAATTTTGATAGGTTACCAAACTAGAATAATATTTAACATCGGAAAAAAAATGTAGACACCTTCTAAATTAGTTTGTCGGTACCTACGCAAAGCTGTGCAAGTTTGTTATGTGTCTGTGTTTGTACTTTTTGTTGGTTCATTGCATGCCTTAATTAAATTAATTGAACACTGTTCTGGTTCAAAAACACTTCCTGAACAATTATTTAAGGTACTGGAGAGGGTGTTCTAGTATCTATGGTGATGTAGAAACATGGCTTACTCTCAGTATATTGAGCTTCAGACAATGTTGTAATAGATCTGTGATTTCCTGGGCCTTTGCCAATTCTCAGCTGTTGTGTACTGAAGTGAGACTTGGTGCTACTTACATTTAATGTTGCTGATTCATGATGCTTCTATTTCCTGTGACAAATATTTCCATAGCCTAACAAAAGTCCCTTAAAACTAACTAGAATGAGATTTCAGTTTAAATCTATAACTGAGTTTCATTAGATTATAGAAAATCGTGATGGGACCAGGCAAAACCAACATTTGGTTGTGAAAAGGTACTAGTTTTTAATTTATTAAGAATACTTTGGACCGCAGCAAGGTGGACGAAAAGAAATCTGAAGATGTGGCATACTTGGGTTTCCGTAAGGATTTTAATGAGGTGACACTTCAAAGGTTACTGTGCAAATTAAGAATTTGTGGTTTAGAGATCAACATAATATCATTGGATAAAACACTGTTTAGCTAACAGTAAACAGCATATGGATAAATGGGTCTTTTTCCAGGTGGCAGACTGTTACTAATGGAGTGCCATGGGGACAATGTTGGAACCTGTACAATATACTATCTATATCAATTATGTGGAAGAAGGGACTGAACGTGTGGATAACTAAATATTGCCAATGACACCAAGATAGAGGGAAAGTAAGTTGTGAGGAGGTCATAACTCACATGGAAGTTGGTAGATAAAGTATAATGTTGGAAAATGTGAACTTAGCCAGTTTGACAGAAAAGTTAGAATAGTAGTATCTTATTTAACTAGTGAGAGCTTGGTACAATGATCTGGGTATCAACATGAATGACAAAGTATTAGTATTCAGATACAACAAATGACCAGGAAGACAAATGCAGTGTTGACACTTATTACAAGTGGACTGGAGGGAAGTGGGGAAGTTTAATTGTAGCTGTACAGAGCCTTTGTAAAGTCACAACTGATTTTGATCTTCATATTTGAAAAAGATTATCATTGTCATAGTTAAGAGAAGGTTCATTCATTCTGGCATGACGGGCTTATTTTAAGAAATATTAAGCAAGTTTTTCTGTAACCACTTAGAATTTAGAAGAATGTGATTGATCTATTGAAACAAAGAAGAGCTTGAAGGAACTTGATAAGGGGAATGCTGAAAGGATTGAAATGCTGTATCCTCTTGTTGTTGGAGAGACTAGAAAATAGTGGACACTATGAAAATAAGAATTCTCCCTTTTAAGCTAAAATGAAGTTTTTTTTTCTCTGAAGATTGTTAATGGAATTCTGTTTATCAGAAAACAGTGGAGTCTGGGTTATTGAATTCATTCAAGATTGAATTAGACAAAATTATAGTAGGCAGGGAAGTCAACGGCTCTGAACTTGGAGAAGTGGATTTGAGACCTCAGTCAGATCAACCATGTTCTTATGGAATGGCAGAGAAAGCTTAAAGCTTAAGTTTTCCTCAGGGATGTGGCGAGGTAATGTTAATTTGCACCCTTTTTAGTTGCTCAGGTCAATTGTTTTGTGTGGTGTGTTTCAGCTGTCTTATGTAGTGAACTCTTTTAACCCTTAAACCCCTTCACCCCAAAAAAAATTTTGGAAATGAATAGTACAAAATTGTCTGTTCATCTCAAGACAGACATCAGTTTTTCCGCCGTCTTCGCCTGCATGCCTACTTCTTCAACCGGGAACCCAACCCTCCTTCCACTGACCCCTTCACCCGCTTCCAACACAAGTCCTCCTCCTGGACACCACCCCCAGGCCTCCTACCCTCCCTCGACCTCTTCATCTCCAACTGCCGTCGAGACATTAACCGCCTCAACCTCTCCACCCCTCTCACCCACTCCAACCTCTCCCCCGCAGAACGGGCAGCCCTCCGCTCCCTCCGCTCCAACCCCAACCTCACCATCAAACCCGCAGACAAGGGTGGCGCAGTGGTAGTATGGCGTACTGACCTCTACATCGCCGAGGCCAGACGCCAACTCTCCGACACCACCTCCTACCGCCTCCTCGATCATGACCCCACACCCGAGCACCAAACCATCATCTCCAACACCATTCATGACCTCATCACCTCAGGGGACCTCCCACCCACAGCCTCCAACCTCATTGTTCCCCAACCCCGCACGGCCCGTTTCTATCTCCTTCCCAAAATCCACAAACCTGCCTGCCCTGGTCGACCCATCGTCTCAGCCTGCTCCTGCCCCACCGAACTCATCTCCACCTATCTGGACTCCATTTTCTCCCCTTTGGTCCAGGAACTCCCCACCTATGTCCGTGACACCACCCACGCCCTCCACCTCCTCCAGGACTTCCAATTCCCTGGCCCCCAACACCTCATATTCACCATGGACGTCCAGTCCCTGTACACCTGCATTCCGCATGGAGATGGCCTCAAGGCCCTCCGCTTCTTCCTGTCCCGCAGGCCCGACCAGGCCCCCTCCACCGACACTCTCATCCGCCTAGCGGAACTCGTCCTCACACTCAACAACTTCTCTTTTGACTCCTCCCACTTCCTACAGACTAAGGGGGTGGCCATGGGCACCCGCATGGGCCCCAGCTATGCCTGCCTCTTTGTAGGTTACGTGGAACAGTCCATCTTCCGCACCTACACAGGCCCCAAACCCCACCTCTTCCTCCGGTACATTGATGACTGTATCGGCGCCGCCTCTTGCTCCCCAGAGGAGCTCGAACAGTTCATCCACTTCACCAACACCTTCCACCCCAACCTTCAGTTCACCTGGGCCATCTCCAGCACATCCCTCACCTTCCTGGACCTCTCAGTCTCCATCTCAGGCAACCAGCTTGTAACTGATGTCCATTACAAGCCCACCGACTCCCACAGCTACCTAGAATACACCTCCTCCCACCCACCCTCCTGCAAAAATTCCATCCCCTATTCCCAATTCCTCCGCCTCCGCCGCATCTGCTCCCACGATAAGACATTCCACTCCCGCACATCCCAGATGTCCAAGTTCTTTAAGGACCGCAACTTCCCCCCCACGGTGATTGAGAACGCCCTTGACCGCGTCTCCCGCATTTCCCGCGACACATCCCTCACACCCCGCCCCCGCCACAACCGCCCCAAGAGGATCCCCCTCGTTCTCACACACCACCCTACCAACCTCCGGATACAACGCATTATCCTCCGACACTTCCGCCATTTACAATCCGACCCCACCACCCAAGACATTTTTCCATCCCCACCCCTGTCTGCTTTCCGGAGAGACCACTCTCTCCGTGACTCCCTTGTTCGCTCCACACTGCCCTCCAACCCCACCACACCCGGCACCTTCCCCTGCAACCGCAGGAAATGCTACACTTGTCCCCACACCTCCTCCCTCACCCCCATCCCAGGCCCCAAGATGACATTCCACATTAAGCAGAGGTTCACCTGCACATCTGCCAATGTGGTATACTGCATCCACTGTACCCGGTGCGGCTTTCTCTACATTGGGGAAACCAAGCGGAGGCTTGGGGACCGCTTTGCAGAACACCTGCGCTCAGTTCGCAACAAACAACTGCACCTCCCAGTCGCAAACCATTTCCACTCCCCCTCCCATTCTCTTGATGACATGTCCATCATGGGCCTCCTGCACTGCCACAATGATGCCACCCGAAGGTTGCAGGAACAGCAACTCATATTCCGCCTGGGAACCCTGCAGCCATATGGTATCAATGTGGACTTCACCAGTTTCAAAATCTCCCCTTCCCCCACTGCATCCCTCAACCAGCCCAGTTCATCCCCTCCCCCCACTGCACCACACAACCAGCCCAGCTCTTCCCCCCCACCCACTGCATCCCAAAACCAGTCCAACCTGTCTCTGCCTCCCTAACCGGTTCTTCCTCTCACCCATCCCTTCCTCCCACCCCAAGCCGCACCCCCAGCTACCTACTAACCTCATCCCACCTCCTTGACCTGTCCGTCTTCCCTGGACTGACCTATCCCCTCCCTACCTCCCCACCTACACCCTCTCCACCTATCTTCTTTACTCTCCATCTTCGGTCCGCCTCCCCCTCTCTCCCTATTTATTCCAGTTCCCTCCCCCCATCCCCCTCTCTGATGAAGGGTCTAGGCCCGAAACGTCAGCTTTTGTGCTCCTGAGATGCTGCTTGGCCTGCTGTGTTCATCCAGCCTCACATTTTATTATCTTGGAATCTCCAGCATCTGCAGTTCCCATTATCTCAGACATCAGTTGAATTAGTTGTAAATCTTATGATATGCTCAGAAGAGCTCACTAGAACTGTTGTGCTTGTGCTACATATTTGGTACAGCTGTCCAACTAATCCCACTCCTATGCAGGTCCTGCCAATTTTCCTCTTCAAACATTTGGCAAATTCTCTTTTGATTGTTGCTATTGAATCTTCTTACACCATCCTTTCTAATGCGCAGCAACTCACTATGTACAATAAAAAATTTCCCTTCTACTACCATTGATTCTCATCCCAATCATTATAAATTATGTCTCTGGTTACTGATTGTTCTACGAATGAAAAGTTTCTTCACGCGTACCTGTTAAAGCCCTTCATAATTTTGAACGACTTTCTCAGTGTTTGTTGTTTCAGTCAACATTTTCTAGCCCTTTGGACCCCTGAAAACAGCAGTCATATCCTCTTTCATGTTTTTTTTCGTGAGAATCCACCCAATTTACTTGTCATAATATTATCCTTTTTCTGCCACTCTGGTTGCTGTCATCTGTGTACATTTAGTTGGGCATTGCTTAGCTCACTTAGCCACATGTCTCATTTGCAATGCAGAGTGATGCCAACAGCATGGATTCAATATTCACACCATGAAGAATCCTCCTTCTGAACCTCTCCCCTTGCCTGACATATAGTGGCCCTCAGGTTAAACCACCGCCAGCTGTCTGCCTCTCTAAGAAGTGAGCAACCCTTTAGCACTATGGCGACTTTACCTTACCTTCAATAACTGCTATCTTTTTGTACTATAACCGTGGACGAATGTAGCATTTCAGGTGTGATCATGCCAATGTTCAATAAAAGGGAATGGTTACAATGATTTCAGTTCATCTTTTTGTTGATCTTTTTACGGCATCCAAACATCTTGATTTGTCTAACTTACTGGAACGTAGCACTGTGGTGATTTGTAGCCAGTTTTGAAATTAATTCTATTTAGAATGATGTTAACTTTTCTGCCAGCAGCAAGGCAAGTTGCAGCACAGGTTATTTTTATTTATCTAATCATCCAGTGCTCTCTTGAATGCCTCAAATGAATTTGCCTCCATCATACTTCCAATCACTGTATTCCATAACCTAACTACTCACTGAATGAAAATGTTTTTCCTCGTTTTACTGTTGCTGCTTTTGCAACTTACTAAACAGAAACAAAAGGACATAGGTTTAATGAGTAGGAACAGTTTCTCCGTACTGACTCCTCTCTCGCCTGCTCATGATTTGAAAACCACTTACCATATCTCCCATTGGCCTTCTTTTCACCAAGGGAACAGCCCTAACCTCTTCAATCTATCCTCGTTACAGAAGTCCCTCACCCAGGAACTATTCTTGTAAACTGCTTCTGCATTCTCCAATCCGTTCAGATGCTTCTTATCAGACTGCAATAAGAACATAAGACATAGGAGCAGAAATTAGGTCATTCGGCCCATCGAATCTGCTCTGCCATTCAATCATGGCTGTAAGTTCCTTGACCCCATTCTCCCCCGTCTCGCCATAACCCTTGATCCCCTTGATAATCAAGAACCTCTCTATCTCAGTCTTAAATGTACTCAATGACCTGGCCTCCCCAACTTTCAGTAGCAGTGAATTCCACAGATTCACCACTCTCTGGCTGAAGAAGTTTCTCCTTATCTCTGTTCTAAAAGGCCTTCCCTTTACTCTAAGGCTGTGCCCTTGCGTCCTAGTCGCTCCTACCAATGGAAGTATCTTCCCAACACCCACTGTGTCCAGGCCATTTAGTATACTGTAAGTTTCAATTTGATCCCCCCTCCTCCTTCTAAACTCCATTTGAAAGTAGTCGGAGTCCTCAAACTTGCCTCATTTGTTAAGCTTCTCATTCCTGGGACCATTTTCGTGAACCTCCTCTGCACCTGCTCCAAGGCCAGTGCATCCTTCCTGAGGTATGGGGCCCAAAATTGCACGCAGTACGCCAAACGTGGCCTTATAAAGCCTCAGTATTGCATCCCTGCTTTTATGTTCAAGTCCTCTCAAAATAAATGCTAACATTGCATTTGCCTTCCTGACTACTGACTCAACCTGCAAGTTTACCTTGAGAGAATCCTGGATGAGATCTCCCAAGCCTCTTTGCACTTCAGACTTCTGAATTTTCTCCCCATTTAGAAAATAGTCCATGCTTTTATTCTTCTTACCAAAGTGTATGACCTCACACTTTCCCACGTTGTACTCCATCTGCCATTTCTTTGCCCACTGTCCTAACCTGTCCAAATCCTTGTGCAGCCTTGCCATTTCCTCAGTACTACCTGTCCCTCCACCTATCTTTGTATTGTCTGCAAGCTTAGCCAGAATGCCCATAGTTCCTTGATCTAGATCGTTAATGTATAAAGTGAAAAGTTGTGGTCCCAAAACTGACCCTTGTGGAACACCACTTGAATCCGGCTGCCACCCTGAGAAGGACCCTTTATCCCCACTCTCTGCTTTCTGCCAGACGGCCAATCTTCTATCCTTGCTAGCACCTTGCCTCGAACACCATGGGCCCTTATCCTACTCAGCAGTCCCCTGTGCGACACCTTGTCAAAGGCCTTCTTGAAGCCCAGTTTGATAACATCCATTGGCTCTCCTTGGTCTACCCTACTTGTTACTTCCTCAAAGAATTCTAACAGATTTGTCGGACATGACCACCCCTTGATGAAACCATGCTGACTTTGCCCTGTTTTACCATACACTTCCAAATATTCAGAAATCTCATCCTTCACGATGGACTCCAAAATCTTACCCATGACCAAGGTTAGGCTAATTTGGCCCGTAATTCTGTCTTTTGCCTCGCTCCTCTTTTAACAGGGGTGTCATGTTAGCAATTTTCCAGTCCTCTGGGACCCTCCCTAACTAGTGATTCCTGAAAGATCACCATGTGTACTCAAGCTGAAGTCCAACAGCTATCATACACAAGTTCAACATCACCTCCTTCCTCTTGTACTCTATACCCCTGTTTATAAAGTCAAGGACACCATATGCTCTACTTATTGTTGTATCTACCAGTCCTGCTACTTTCAATGATTTGTGTGTCTCTGCTTCTGCATTACCCCTTAGAATTATAATCTCCTATTTTGTATTGTCTTTCAGTGTTCTTACTACCAAAATGCATCCACTCACACTTCTCTGCATTGAAACTCACCTGCTACCTGCCCACTCCAAGAAATTATCTTTATTCCTTCTGGAATTCTACTCTACTTGCAGTTTATGTATCTTCCAAGTTTTGTCAAATTTAAATTTTAAAATTGCCTCCAGCACACCAAGATCTAGATCATCAATGTATTGCATGAAGAGCAAAAAATCCTAATATCAATCTCTAGGGAATTGCACTACAAACCTTCCTCTAGCCTGAAAAATATCCATTGATCATTAGTCTGTTTTCCACTCACTCAACCAATTTTGATTTCATTTTGTTACTGATGCTTTTATTCCATGACCTATAACTTATCTCGCAGGTCCCTGTGTCACTATTTGAAATGTCTTCTGGAAATCCATGTATGTCACATCAGCAGCATTACCTTCAGTGAGCCTTTTTGTTAACTGCTTCAAAAAAAACTCCAAGCTAGATAAACATGATTTCCCATTTAGAAATCCATGATGATTCTTTTTAGTCAACTCACCTTTTTCCGTGTAACTAATAATTCTATCCCCAATAATTATCTCCCAGAAGTTTCCCCACCGCTGAATTTAAATTGACTGGTCTGTAATTGCTGGGCTTACACACAGTCTTTCTTTAACAAGACCGTAATACTTGCAATCTTGCAGTCTTCTGGCATCTCCCTAGGTCTAGGGAAGATTGAAAGATTGTAGCCAGTTCCCTGGAATTTCTACTCTCTCTTCCTCCAAAATCCTTTACCATCTCATGTGGTCCTGGTGTCTTGTCAACTGAAAGTACAACAGTCTATCCAACACTTCTGCCATGTCACTTTTATCAGTTTCGTGACTGAATTCCCTCCTCTGTCACACTTGACTGAGTAAAATCTCTCTCTTTGGCAAAGAAAGATACAAAGTGCTCATTTGACACTTCAACCATGCCTCCTGTCTCCATGTTTAAATCCACTTTTTTAATAAGACACCGATGCAGGGTCTAGGCCTGAAACATCAGCTTTTGTGCTCCTAAGATGCTGCTTGGCTTGCTGTGTTTATCCAGCTCTACACTTTGTTACTCTCATGTTCCTTTTACCAACCTCTCACTACACCTTGCTGCCAGTCTTATCATTATTTCTTTTTTGGCTTTTCAACCCCACCCACTGACTGACTCAATTTTGTTTATTACTTGACACTTTTTTTTGATACGTGACTCATTTGGTTGGATAGATTCGCATCTATTTCCTCCATGTTATCTTGATCAAAAGAACATTCTTTAGGACTGTTTATAAAGTCATGCAGCACGGAGACAGACTGTTCGGGCCCAACCAGTCCATGCTGAATGTAATCCCAAACTAAACTAGTCCCACTTGCCTGCCCCTGGCCCATATCCCTCCAAACCGTTCCTATTCAGGTACTTATCCAAATGTATTTTAAATATTGTAATTGTACCCGCGTCCACCACTTCCTCAGGAAGTTCATTCCACACGCAAACCACCCTGCGTTTCTAAAAAAAATTGCCTTTTTTTAATCTCTCTTCTCTCACCTTATCTCATCCTTAGTCTTGAAATCTCCTGCCCTAAGGGAAAAGATCACTGCCATTAACCATATATACTTCTCTCAATTTTATAAACTACTAGCTAAACCTCCTACGCTCCAATGGAAAAAGTCCCAGCCTTTCTTTATAACTCAAACCTCTTCTGAACCCTCTCCAAGTTGATAATATCCTTCCTATAACTCGGCGAACAGAACTAGACGCAGTATTCCAGAAGAGGCCTCACCCTCCTGTACAACCTCCACGTGACTTCACAATTCCTGTAGTCAAAAGACTGAGCAATGAAGGCAAGTGTGCCAGAGGCTTTTTTAACCATCCTGTCTTTGTGTGGCAAACTTCAAAGAATTATATACCTACACCTCTAGGGTCCTCTTCTACAACACTATGCAAGGCCCTACCATTAACAGTATAAGCTCTATGCTTGCTTGTTGTACCAAAATGCAATACCTTGCATTTATCTAGGTTGAAGTCTATCTGCCATTTTTCAGCCTATTGACCAATCAACATCCCTCTGTAATTTTAGAAAACCTTTTTCACTGTCTACTATGCCACTAATTTTGTTGTTGTCTGCAAACTTACTAACCGTGCTTTCTATATTTTCATCCAAATCATTTATGTAAATGACAAAAGAATTCCCAGAACCTTTGCTTTGAATCCTCTTTGGTGCTTTATGTAGAATGAAATGTCTTGGAATCTAATGCACTCAATACTTTTATAGAGACGCTGATGATTTCCCTGATTTGTAGATAAGGTTAACTCTCAATCTCTTATTGTTTCGCTATGGGTCATTTCACCAAAATGCATTATCTGAATTAGGATTTATAGTTGAAAATACTTTGTTAATATTTTTCTATTTTAGACTCAGTGTGAATTGTGTCTGCATCATGATGTTTGTAATGCATTCTGTTTATTAAATCTCTGATTCTCATAAAAATTAAATTTTACAGGTAGCCTTCATGGTTACAGCATGACTGCCCCAGGTCTTCAGCCATTTTTCTCTCCAGGATCCAGAGCATCAATTCTGGGCACCCCTCCCCTTGGCATCCAGCTACAGACACCTCGCATCAGATTTGGGAACCAAATGTTCCAGCAACATCACCGAAGATTTAACAAAGTAAGCGAAATCTCAGGGGAATTAATTAGAAGTTCCATGTGGGGAAAACTGCTGCATAGAATTTAAATTAGCTAATGTGGCAAGACATTGAGATTGCTCAGACAAAAAAAGTTACCAATAAACATGTGAATATCTTTTTTATTTCTGTACAATAGCTTAGATATGTATCCAACAAAATGACCAAAGCATTAACTACCTTGGATGTTGTTAATCTAGACTGAAGACTCTCAACGAGTAAGTGCAGACTAAATAATCTCCAGGCAATCATATTGAGAAATGTAAGATGTTGTTCCTTTGCAAAGGTTGGACTACCAAGTGCCTGTGTGTTCTCCACTCTGCTTCCTGAAGTTACTGAACAGCTCCTTTGTTTCGCTGACATTGATGGAGAGATTGCTGTCCTTACAACATGCCGTTTTGCTGTCAGATAGCAGTTATTTCCAGATTTAAGTGAATTCAAATTTCACCATTTGCCATGGTGGGATTTGAAATCTACTTCACCAGGTTTGGAATTGCTAGATTACTGACAATCCCATTATGTCACCACCTCCGCTTTATACATATTCTATTAGCAGAAACCTTGTATCAGTGTCAGACATTGAGAATGCAAATGTATTCCCATGGTTTCTGTCATCATGACAGGCTTGTTAAAAAGCCACAGTCTGACTTGCTTTTGACTTTTGAATGAGCTGAGATGTTTTTGACTGAAAGGTTTGTGAGAGAAGATATTAACAGCTAAAGTGATGGCTTGATACCAGCTCTATGATTGCCATGTGAATGCATGATTGGACTAGCCCCTTTGGGATTGGAGAGCTATTTGCCTCCAATTAAAATTCTTTTCTTTCTCAGTATGCTATTTAGAACTCTGTGTTAAGTATAAATGCAGCGTGTACCATTGTCCCTGCATGAACTTTTACTACAGTTTCAACTTACATGTTGAAGAATGTTTCCCTGTGATGTCTGAGCTAATGGTTTAAGTTTTGGTCATGACTTTATACTGCTGAATTCACATTTTATCTCATGCAGGATTTTAAAAGAATGCATGATATGAGAAGGGACCGATATCCACCACGACAGCCATTCCGAGCAACAATGGATGACAAACGTGATACTAGTAAAATCAATGAAGAGCAGACAGCAAAGGAATCAACAGGTACTAAGTTTGCTAAATTAAAAAAATGACAGTACCATTTGTAATTCAAAAGCTTTGAAATCTGTACGAGAATGAACCAGAAGGGCATAGGAATCTGAGATAATGGGAACTGCAGATGCTGGAGAATTCCAAGATAATAAAATGTGAGGCTGGATGAACACAGCAGGCCAAGCAGCATCTCAGGAGCACAAAAGCTGACGTTTCGGGCCTAGACCCTTCATCAGAGAGCTGCTGACGTTTCGGGCCTAGACCCTTCATCAGAGGCATAGGAATCTATTTATCACTGCTTTCCTAATTTATTTTAGTAAGTTATTTCTGTTATATTCTCCTTCTCAGCTCTTGGCTGTGTATATTTGCTAACTTAAGATATTTCTGTTTTCTATAAAAGTATATCTTCAAAGTTTGAGATAACAAGGTGCAGAGCTGGATGAATACAGCAGGCCAAGCAGCATCAGAGGAGCAGGAAAGCTTGACATTTCCAGCCTAGACCCTTCTTCGGAAATGGGGGAGTGGGAGGGGGTTCTGAAATAAATAGGGAGAGAGGGGAAGGCGGTTAGAAGATGGATAGCGGAGAAGATAGGCGGAGAGGAGACATATCGGCCAAGGAGGCAGGGATGGAGCCAGGAAAGGTGAGCGTAGGTGGGGAGTTAGGGAGAGGATAGGTCAGTCCAGGGAGGACGGACAGGTGATAGGGGTGGAGATCGGTGGGAGGAAGGACACGTTAGGGAGGTGAGGACGAGCTGTGCTGGTTTTGTGATGCGATAGGGGGAGGAGAGATTTTGAAGCTTGTGAAGCCCACATTGATACCACTGGGCTGCGGGGTTCTCAAAGCGGAATATGAGTTGCTGTTCCTGTAACCTTCGGGATGCGTCATTGTGGCACTGCAGGAGGCCCAGGATGGACATGTCATCTGCAGAATGGGAGGGGTAGTTGAAATGGTTAGTGACTGAACCAGTTATTTAGTGCAAACTGAGCATAGGTGTTCTGCAAAACAGTCCCCAAGCCTCTGCTTGGTTTCTCTGACGTAGAGGAGGCCACAACAGGAACAACATCCATTTCAACTCCCCCACCCATTCTGCAGATGACATGTCCATCATGGGCCTCCTGCAGTGCCACAACAATGCTACCCGAAGATTGCAGAAACAGCAACTCATATTCCGCTTGGGAACCCCACAGCCCAATGGTGTCAATGTGGACTTCACAAGCTTCAAAATCTCCCCTCCCCCTACCGCATCCCAAAACCAGCCCAGCTCGTCCCCCGCCTCCCTAACCTGTCCCACCCCCATCTCCTACCTACTAACCTCATCCTGCTCCCTGGACTGACCTATCCTCTCCCTAACTCCCCACCTACACTCACCTTTTACTGTTTCCGTCCCTGCCTCCTTGACCGCTCTGTCTCCTCTCCACCTATCTTCTCCTCTATCCATGTTCTATCCACCTCCCCCTCCCTCACTATTTATTTCAGAACCCTCTTCCCCTCCCCCATTTCTGAAGAAGGGTCTAGGCTGGAAACGCCATGCTTTCCTGCAACTATGATACTGCTTGGACTGCTGTGTTCATCGGGCTGTACACCTTGTTATCTCAGATTCTCCAGCATCTGCGGTTCCTACTATCTCTTCAAAGTTTATGGTGGATTTCAGATAGTTCTTCATATGGTGGCTCATTTTATGCAGGTAGTTAAGCATAAACATTGTAGGGGATTGCTTGCTAATGAATGGGGCTGATGGTGTGTGAAATTAAGTCACTGCAGAATAGGGCGACTTGGATGAATTAGCTAGTCTCTTTTTGTCGTATCTATTTGTATAACACAAGACAATTGTACTTGCCATAAGACATTGGAGCAGAAGTATGTCATTCAGCATATCAAATCTGTCTTCCAGTCAATGAGATTGTGGGTGATCTGGTAATCCTCAATTTCATCTTCCTGTCCTTTCCTCAATTGTGTTACTGATTTAGAATTTTATTTATCTCAGCCTTGAATATATTTAACAGTCCAGCCTGTACAGTCCTCTGAGAGAAGGAATTCTTCCTCACCTCTGTCCTAATTCTTTAATCTGAAATTACGGCCTCTGGTCCAAAATTCTCTCAAGGGGAATAAACCTTTCACATCTACCTAACCAAGCTCCCTAAGAATCTTGTTTGTTTCAATCAGGTTGTTTCTCATTCTTCTAAACTTTTAATGAGTAGAAGCCCAACTAATGTAAATCTCTTCTCATGGGAAGAAATCCCTCTATACTCCAGGTAAATCCAGTGAACCTTTTGTGGACTGCTTCCAGTGCCAGTGTATCTATTCTTAAAGGAGCCAAAACTACTTCTCGTACTTTAGGTGTGGTCTGAGTCCCTTTTTATAAGTATTAGCAAGACTTCTTTATTTTTATATTCCATTCCCAATGAAATAATGGCTAACGTTCCATTTGCCTTCACTATTTGGGGCGGCACGGTGGCTCAGCGGTTAGCACTACATCACAGCACCAAGCACCCGGGTTCAATTCCACCCTCGGGTGACTGTCTGTGTGGAGTTTGCACATTCTCCCTGTGTCTGTGTGGGTTTCATCCCACAGCCCAAAGATGTGCAGGCTAGGTGGATTGGCCATGCTAAAAATTGTCCATAGTATACAGGGATGTATAGCTTAGCTGGGTTATAGGGGGATGAGTCTGGGTGGGATGCTTCGAGGTTTGGTGTGGACTAGTTGGGCCAAAGGGCCTGTTTCCACACTGTAGGGATTCTATGCTTTATGATTACTTGCTGAACGTATGCGCTAACTTTTGTGATTTTATGCTTGACACTTCCCAAGTCGCGAAGCAGCTCTCTGCAGTCTTTCTCCATTTAAATAATATTCAGTTCTTCTAATCCTGCCAAAGTGAATGACCTCACATTTTCCCACATTATATTCCATTTGCTAAGATTTTGCGCATTCACTTAGCCCTTCGATATTCCTTTGCAGACTCTTTGTGTTATCGTCATCACTTGACCTCCTACGTATTTTTGTCATATGCAAACTTGCCTAGAATACATTCACTCCCCTCATCCAAATCATTACTATATGTTGCGAATAATTGTGATCCCAGGAGTTGCAATCTCTGTGACAGTCTAATAGTTAATGAAAATGCTGCCTTTATGTCAATTCTCTAACATCTATTAATTATCTGGTTTTCAATCCATGCTGATATGCTAATTCCCAACACCTTCGGCAGTTATCTTATTAAGTAGTCTTAGTTTTTTGGATTTCAAATATTTCATATCTTTTGCTTCCTTTTTTTAAATCCTGTTTGTTATCTCTTCAGTTCTGCTAAATCTTGTCAGGTATTGTTTCCCTTGTGAAGCCAAGCTGACGCTGCCTGACTATTTTTTGTTATTTCTGAATGTTCTGCTATTAGATCTTTTATAATAGCCTCTAACATTTTTCCATTAACAGATGCTAAACTAACTGGCTGATAGACAAAAAAAAAATTGACTTACATTTTTTGAATAAAGGTGTTACTTGGCAATTTTCCAATCCTGTGGAGTTTTCCCAGAATTAAAGGATTCTTGGTAGACTAGTTCATCCACTGTCTCTCTAGCTACTTCTTTAATATCCTAGGTTCATCCTGTTGAGTCTATCGGGATCTATTGACTTTTACTCCCATTAGTTTTCCTACTACAATTTCTCTAGTGATACTTACTGTCTTTATTTCTTTCCCTTTACCCCTTAATTATTTAGTATTTTTGGAATGTATTAATGTCTTTATGTGAAGACTGATTCCAATTTCATCTCTTCAAATTAAGGTTCCTATGTGACATGCCACTGTTAGTGCTTTTCCTGTTTAGTGTTCTTGAGGATACATTCAGAAGTGAGAAAGGGGTGGAGTGCATGCATACTGCTAAACTGACTTTCTGTTCCAGTTGATTTGCTCACTATTGCATTTCTTCTGTATCATACATTCATATGACATTTGCGGCCCACAGGGATATTCTGTTGCTTAGTGCTGTACATGCAAGAACCATTGGACAACCTAGCCTCTTTTAGTTTTGGGAGTTGGTGAACTGCCAAGAGTCATTCTCATACCTTATCACTTCCCTAAGTAGTTACTGCATAAGTGATTCTTGGCTCTGTCTAGAATATTTCAGTATTTTATGAAACATTTAGAGTCTTGGAGATGTGATTCTTTTTGAGTTCATTTGTTTGTAATTACTAACTCTCGTAGTTGTTTTTAAATCTCTTCAAATTGTTGCATACACCATGCATGTACGAATGTTTTGTAGTCATAATTTCTTTTGCGACGGCTAGTTAATGCTAGTTAGTATTCTTCTAAGAATTTTACCACAAATTGGTTAAGTCCAGACTGACCTTTTTCCTTACTTCTCTTACCTTTACCACCACCTTTATTGAATCTGCTCCAATGTAATGTGTGCTGTGTAATGTTGGGCTTAAATAGCAAGGGCTCCTTCAAATTATAGTGCTCATTATTATTTGATTCCCTGCTTCACCATTACACTTGGTTGTCATCATGTTTACATTTTGAAGTTGTAATACTCATTGCTGCATCAGAAGCCATTTTGCTACAATTGTAAGGATATGATCTGGCAACTTTTCTAATTCTGTCCATTTGTAACAAACGTGTAGGAGCCATGGAAGTTTAATGTTGTTTGTTGAATGCAAGAAAGAGTCCAGACAAGTGCTTTCTTTATATACATGCATCACAAAACTCCAGCAACACTGATTTATTTGTTCTTTGTATTCACCCAATTGAGCTTACACCTAATTATCCCTTAATTAACATATAACTGTCACCTGTTCCCTTGTCCCATTTAGTCGCAGGCATCTCTGCCAGACTGTACTCAATGATAACATGGTTGAGATAACAACATTTTTTGAAATCATACTAATTTGATAGAGTAAGCAAGCTTCATTTGTAGTATTTTAAAGGAAACTTTTTTTTGATCAGGCAATAAACTTGCTGATTCAAAAGATGCAACTGGCTTAAAGACTGAAGACTCTTCACAAACTGATGAACCAGATGTGAAAAGGAGAAGACTTGAGAGGTATTCACAAGTTTTCAGTTTTAATTTGCTTCTGCTTTTTCCATCTGTCTCTGAGGTAATGATCTAATGCTGGACTGCTACACCAGAGATACCACCTGTACCTATTTTTGCTTTATATCCCTTAAGATAATTTCTAAACAATCTGTACAAAGTGGTTATTATATATAATAAAAACCAAAAGAACTGCAGATGCTGTAAATCCGGAACAAAAACAAAGTTGCTGGAAAACCCAGCAAGTCCGGCAGTATCTGTGGAGGAGAAAACAGTTAACGTTTCGGGTTTGGTGACCTTTCCACAGAAGGTTCTGAGGAAGGGTCACCAGACCCAAAATGTTAATTCTGTTTTCTCCTCCACAGATGCTGCCAGACTTGCTGAGGTTACTATACATCTCGGTGTGACCTTCTGTTCTCCTTGTCTTGCTGCTGCACACCCCTTGTTATGCTCTGAATTTTACCTCTGGTGCAAACTCAACCTTCAGAGTAGCAAGTGATTTTCTTTTTGGACCAGAATTTCTGTCAATGCATTCCTAATGCTACAGAAGATAAAGGAAAAGTGCTAAGCTTTTGACTTCACTTGACGCTTCTCTTTCCTCTTCCCGTAAAATCCGGCCTTTCTTTTTTGTTTTTCTGTATGCTACTTACCTCAGCAGGTCCAAGTGTAACAACTGCCGTTTGGGAGCATAGCTGCTGCATTCCAATTTCCTACCACTGGGATTATGTGCGTAGAGCTCCCCACTGCAGGTATGATTCAGGGCTCACCCCCAGTCATGCCTCCACAAAAGTGGGTCCATGGGAGAGACTTAGGATTTCTGTTGTGGTGAAAACCTGGTCCTAAGTGATTATCTTAGCCGAACTGCTGAAACCAGACTCTGCTCCTTGGGGTAAGAGTGAATCTATTCAACTGTGCTCCAGAGATTGCTTTCACTGAAACGTTTTTAAAATTTAAATAAAAATGAACATGCATCTCAGCAGTTTGACCTTAATACGAAACCTTTTTCCAGGAATGATGGTATTCCAGCCACTGTATCACTCTGTTTAGATTCAAGAGTGGTCAAGCAGTTGCCTGCTCTTTATACATTGCTCAGAACCTTGCAATCTGTTGAGTGAGAGAGCTTCCCTGGGGATGTCAAATGATTTGAATGACCTAAAATAATTACCTTTTTCTCCAATTACAAAGTGTAAGCATTAACATCTTGTAAATAAGGGATGGTCTGTGTGACCCGGTGAAGCAAGATGACTGTCTCCGATAATGCATTGCTTGCTCCCAGTTCAATTTGTGAGTTTCAAAAATCGTAAGTGTTCAAGTTTGTGCTCCACAGTTTAAGCTTTGTTAGTGACCTTTCTCTTGGATTTATATCCAAGAATAAAATAATTAAGATGGGAATTTTTTAGAAATGTATGTGATGAACAAATTTCTCAAAGAATAATTGTTAAAAATTCTGCTCAAGGAGAATTATGTTTGAAACAAAGACACTGATATTATATTTTTTACTTGTGTTTTTCATTACGTTTGAGAAAAGCTTTATGCTTGCAGATAAGATGAACTTCACCCCCACCTCCTACAGCATGTCATTTAACCACATTTAGTATCTTTTTAGAGTAGTAACGTATTGTAAGGTGCTTCACAGGAGTGTAACAAGACAGAAGTTGATATAGAGACATTAGGACAGGAAAAGAGCTGGTTTCTATCACCATCTTGAAAGAGTTAGAGAAATACTGATTTGGTGATTAAAAGGTTGGCCAAGACACATGGGATAAGTCCCTGTTCCTCTTCAAAGCAATGCTTTGGGATCTTTTACAACTATTTGAGAGGGGATATATTTTATTTAATGTCTTATCCAAAAGTCAGCACCCCTAATAGTGCAGGACACCCTCAGTACAAGACTGAATTATGGACCTTAATTTTGTGTGTTCAGGTCTTTTGAGTGCGATTTGAACCCAGGCCTTGTGACGCCAAACAAGAACGAGAAAGCCACAGCAGACAGAGTTTGTGAATACAGCTTGGTCTGTCTATGATGTAATTGTTTCTAGGAGGAAAATATAAAGGAACACACAACATTTTTCTTTCTTCTGTCTCACATCACTTAAAAATAGGGAAAAATATTGCCAACTTTATATGTTAACGTTATTGGAGTGTTCTGTTTGAATCTTGTAAAACGGGTTTCCACTGGCATCTTTAAAAAGAAGCACAGCTCTTTGAATTTCACTTGTGTTGGACCACATTGCGACTGGACTTGTAATCACCTGGCCTGTCTAGCTATTTCTACATGGGAGCAAAATATGAAATTACCGTGAGTTGTCTTTTGCTGTCTTGAAATTATTATTGAATAAAGTTAAATTCTTCTTCCAACAGTGAAAATGATGATGATCTCCTTAAACATTCTGGTGCTGGGGAGTCAGCACTAACCAAGAGCAAATTGGAAGGAGAAGACATAGAAAAAGGTACGTGTGGCTCCAGAGTGAATGTGAGAAGAATAATCATGTTAATTGAGAGAGGCCTATTACCCAGTGCATCACCTACATTTGTAATATGCCCAGTTTGGGTTCGGCCAGGGTCAGCTCCTGATCTTATTATAGTCTTGATTTAATCATGGACAGAAGTGTGGAATGCTAGGGGTGGGGTGAAAGTGACAGCCCTTGACATTAAGGCCGCATTTAACCAAATGTGGCATCAGGGAGCCTGAGCAAAACTGTGGAATCAGTGGAAATTGAGACAAAATGTACACTAGTTGGAGTCACACCTGGCACATAGGAAGATGGTTGTGCTTGTTGGGAGTCAGTTAGAAATTTGCTAATTGAATGCTCAATGCTAAACACCATGTATGATTCCTCAGATACTGAAGCAGTCTGTTCAAATGCAACAATATCCAGTCTTGGGCTGACAAGTGACAAGTAACATTTGCGCTGCACAAATGCTAGGCAATGACCGTCTCCAACAGAAAACATCTTAACTACTGCCTGATTATTTTCAATGGTGTTACTATCACTGCATCCCCTGCTATCAACATCCTGGGGGGGTTATCATTGACCAGAAACTCAACTGGACTGTCCATATAAATACGATGGCTACTGGACCAGGTCAGAGGCTAGGAATACTGTGGCGAGTAACTCACTTCCTGTCTCCCCATCTACAAGGCACAAGTTAGGAGTGTGATGGAATGCTCCTGACTTTCCTGTTTGGGTACAGCCTTAACACACCTAAGAAGCTTGGCACCAGCTAAGACCAAGCAACTGGCTCGATTGGCACAATCCACAAACGTCCACTCCCTCCACCATTTGTTGCTCATTAGCAGCAATGTGTACTGTCTGTAAGACACACAACAGAAATTCACCAAAGATCCTGAGACGGTACCTTTCAAACCTAGGACTGCTTCTAAGGTAGCAGATAGTTGGGAAAACCCACCACGTACGTGTTTCTCTCCAAGCCACTCACTGTCCTAAATTGGAAATATATCGTTCTTTGTGTCACGGGGTGAAAATCCTGGAATTCTGTCCCTGATGGCATTGTAGGTCTACCAACAGCACATGGACTGCAGTGGTTCAAAAAGACAGCTCACCACCACCTTCTCAAGGGCAACTAAGGATGGCCAATAAATGCTGGTAGCTGACAATGCCCACATTCCATGAGTGAATTTTAAATATATATCAGTGATATTTTGTAGTATGGTTGCTCACGTGGTGTGTCCCATGCCCCTTCCTCCATATTAGAAACAAAACTGGAAGGTATGCAAAGCTAAGCTGTTCTCTCCCCAAATAGAATTTTGCTGACTATCTTGCAGGTGCCAATGTCACAGCTCAGGTACACTGGAAACACTAAGACTAGAAGTGGAGGCTGCCCATTGAAGCTGATTGAGAAACCACTGGACAAGTTCCAAACCTAGGTTTCAGCAAGTGAATTTTTGATGAATTGACCCTGCTCTGGAAGCACAGGAACACAATCTCAACATACAGAGCAATAATTTAGGACTGAGATGAAGAGAAATTTCTTAATTCAGAAGTTTGTGGATCTTTAGAATTATCTACCCCAGAAGATTATGGATGCTCCATCACTGAATGCATTTAAGGATATTTGATCAGAGAATCCGGGAGATGGGGAGAGGCAGAAAAGTGGATCTGAAGCAAAGGATCAGTCATGATTATAATGAATGTTGGAGCAGTCTTGTGGGAATGTAAAGTCTACTGCTTGTCCTTGTTCTTGTGTTTAAGTAGCAAGTGGGAGACAGAGACAGAGAGAGAGACAGCACCGTAACAATGGAATATCAAATCTTTGTGACATCTCCAGGTGCTTCTAATCTTTATCAAATTACACTTATGCAGACAAATGTGAAAGCTGGTCTCTGTGGAACCAGTTTGCCTAAGCAACACATAAGATGAGCATGTTATAGATGCTGTGTTTATCTCAGATTGCAAGTTTCTGAATATTGTGAACTTTAACATTTTCATTTAGCTAGTATTTCACTTATCAGACTTGCTGTTGTTTTGGAGCACAGCCTGGGTTTATCTCTATATGACAGTGAATCCTGGAGCTATATTAATGGAATGAATCAGGTTCTTGTTGAAATCACAACAGATCCCTCATCACCTGGTTTAGAGTTGCTTTAAGCTTTTTCAATACCCTTCCCTTGATGGTAGGGTACTGTTCTGTGTTTTGCTTCACATAAAAGGACAGGATTTGTTAATGTTGCTTAATAGTTCCAGGCTTGCTAATTAGAAACATTTTTTTTAATTGGGAAGATGTGCCTTGATACATCTAGTGACCTGCGTTCTGGCAATGTTAGGTGCTTTTAACTAAGTCTACCAATTATAGAACTCTGTTGCTTACAAGACAGATTCAATTTTAAAAATTATCTACTCACAGAAACCAGTGAATGTGAAGGTAGTGGAGCACAGCAGAATTTGGAGCACAGTGCAGCTAACACAGAGGTGAGAATAAATGTATTTCTTAATTCAACCTGTAACCTTAATGAATGCAGCAGGTATGATGTTTTAATAGAAGCCAAAGCTGTGTATGAAGATATGCATCTTTTAATTATTCTCTGTTAGAAGTGATCTCAGCAGATCTTGTTAAATGAAGATTGACCAAATCTAACTTGGATTAACTCTCCAAGGAGCTAGGTTAGAAGATCTTGATTTCAAGTGCAGATCTTACTGGTCACAAATGCTTGTATTCTTGAGTTTTGTTTTCACTTTGGAGGCTGTTATAAAATGTAAGTGGAAAATACAGCCTTCTGAGAAATAGTAAACAGCTAAGGCTGGAAAACACTTGAATTAAAATGTGAGAGTAATGACGGCAAGCACTTATTCCAAAAGGCTGTAAATAGAAAAGAAGACCTGAATCAGCGTGATAAAGAGCTTTGACTTCTTGAGAAATGTTGATACTTGGGATACATCACGACAGTTGAAGAAGTGTTGATGGAAATTGTTGGGAAATCTTCAGTCCAAGCTGATTCCGCCATGAGGGTATAAAGCAGACTCAGCAGCAAGGGAAGCATTGCTAGGACTATTAGTGAATGTGGGTTGTTCATGGAGACATAACACTACAATGATGACACTCATAGGCATTTGGTGTCATTGACCTGATGCACACAACCTGGAAGTTTCATAAAAGATATTTCCTTTGTGAATTATTTTATCTTTTCTATGTTTTTACATATTTTGGAATTTGATCAGCTGCCTCAGGAAATTACATAATCGCTGAAAGAAGTTGTCATTTATGTTTAATGTTCCTTGCTGATTGATGTGTGATAGCTTTGGAGACTAGGGTATACTTACTTTGTTTATTGCTCGTTGTTTGTTCATTTTATTACTTCCGGGATTGTTTTCATTTAACTGTTGGATATTCAGTAACTCAGCATAAAAGTGGTTATTTAAGTCCAGCATAATTTTAATTTATGCCTTATTGCCTGTGTCAAATCACCTTGGAGACCAGGCTTTCAGATCTGAAAGGCAGGAAGCCACAGGTGTTGGATGCTTTATTATTCTTGTGTGGGAGGCTATCATTGTTAATTGTGGTCAGCAGACAAACCAAGCATGATTTTATTAGGATAACAAAGTGTGGAGCTGGATGAACACAGCAGGCCAATCAGCATCTTAGGAGCACAAAAGCTGATGTTTTGGGATGGGTCCAGGCCTGAAACATCTGTTTTGGTGCTCCTAAGATGCAGCTTGGCCTGCTGTGTTCATTCAGCTCCACACTTTGTTATCTCGGGTTCTCCAGATCTGCAGTTCCCATTATCTCTCATGGTTTTATTAAGAACTCTTTCTCTCCCTTCCCTTCCTTGTGCTCGCTATTCCATCCCCGTCCGTGACCACAATGTGACTGGTGACAATGCCTCCTTCAATTGCTTAATATGTTGAGGAAAAAAATTGAAAATATATACCTTCCAGATGCTGAGCACCATGAGTACATTGAAAGTGACAATTCAGCAGAGCAGTGAGAGTCGGGCAATCAGTACGTCAGCACCAGATTCCGGGACCAGGGATGATGAGGACTCGACTGAGGAGATGGATTCTGTACCTACCAAATTCATTTGTTATATCTGCAATGCTAACTGTTACAATCAGAAGGTAAGGAGAATGTCAGTGGCTTGTGTAACTGAGCGAAGTAGCTGAGGAGAATCTATGGTAGATTTGCTGTGGTAACTGCCACCTAATGATTTTTTTAAACTCAATTAGCCAATGAGAAGTTTTTATTTTTGTGCAGTATGAGAGCGAACAGGGAGAGAAAAGTATGTTGCTTTTTTTCTTTGCCATTTTCTAGGAGAAAGAACTTTTTATTTGTGTATTTTTATTAAAAGTTATCAATGTTTGTAATGTAAGTTACATTCTTTCAAGTAGGAGTCCTTCAGAGAGGAAGTTTTCCATTTTCTGAATGAATGGCCAGTAGAATGGAAAATGTGTGATCTGGTGCTTGTTCATCTACTGCTAGTGCTGGTACATCCATGACTAGTGCAAGGCTGTCTCTAGAGAGCAAGAATATCAGTGTTGAATTGAGAAAAAAGCATTCTTCTGCAAAGTGCAGGTGCAATATCTGATCTGGACATGCAGATAACCATTGCGCAGAATGGCATAAAAAACACAGAAGGAACCATTTAAACATTAGTTAGTTTTTGTAAAATACAGTCCACCGAATTGTATATGTTTTGCTGACTCCTGTGTCCTTTTAAATTATTCTTTCCAAAATATCTAACCTTTCTTTTGGTTCTTTACATCATCTAAATTAAAGCTGTCATGTTACCAATACCTTAATGGAAGTAATTCTAAAGCCTTGCATTACTGATACTGTACTAAACTTCATTTAACCTCTCCAGGTCTTCAATATCCTGAATATGAGTTAAACTAGTAAAATTTAGGAGTTTCAGTACCATGTTGTAAGATGCATTTCCCTGGAAATTATTCAAAGAATGAGTACCTGTGTCATTACTGAAGTTGGGTTATCTCCAGAAAATGGCCAGGGCTGTGCAGCTGACTGCACTGACAATTCGATGCCACAATAATATCTACTTGATGTGAACAAGGTCATGTTAATGTAAGCCTAACAGGACAAGTAAGACGTTGACATTTTGAGAGGAGGTTTGAATGCAGACAGCAAGCACTGATCTGGCAGTCTGATTTGAATGTGTTGCATTATTCCAAGAGGACATCTGTTCACAGTTACCTAATATAATGTGATAATATGTCAGCACTGTATCACATTCTGATAAAGTAGCCAGATATCTTAGCTGCTGGATGGTATTTTGCAAGGAATAGAATCATCACATTTGTGCATTAACTGACAGTAGAATCATCTCCATGTAGAAGGAGACCATGCAGGTTTCTATAATCATGTGGCCCTGGATGTGAGTTTGCTCGCTGAGCTGGAAGGCTCGTTTTCAGACGTTTCGTCACCATTCTAGGTAACATCATCAGTGAGCCTCCGACGAAGCGCTGGTGTTATGTCCCGCTTTCTATTTGTCTGGTTAGGTTTCCTCGTTGGAGCTCATTGGATGAATATGTCATCCACAAGCGGACCCAAAGTTTGACACCTTTGTCATCACTGAACAAAACAAATTAGAGGAAACATTCAAGACCATCAATAATACCCTTTACTGGCATAACATTCACAAAAGAGGAGGAAAACAACAACAAACTGCCATTCCTAGATGTCACAGTAGAGCGAACAGTCAATGGGGAACTTCAAACCAGCGTCTACAGGAAAACAACACATATGGACCAAATACTGAACTACAGGAGCAACCATCCCAACACCCACAAACGAAACTGCATTAGAACATTATTCCAACGAGCCACCACACACTGCAGCACAGAGGAACTACGCAGAGCAGAGGAAAATCACCTATACAGCGTATTCAAAAAGAATGGGTACCCTATAAACACAGTCCGCCGATTCCTCAGCAACAAACCTAAACAAACAGACAAAATGTGCCCAGAAACCATAACCACTCTCCCCTACATCAAAGACGTTTCCGAAATGACTGCCAGACTACTCGGACCTCTTGGCATCAGGGTAGCCCACAAACCCACCAACACACTAAAACAGCAGCTAAGGAACTTAAAAGACCCTATACAGACAACAAATAAAACAAACGTCATCTACAAAATGCCTTGCAAGAACTTGTGACAAACACTACATTGGACAAACAGGCAGAAAACTAGCCACCAGGATACATGAACATCAACTAGCCACAAAACGACATGACCCACTATCACTCGTATCCTTACATACAGATGTGGAAGGACACCACTTTGATAGGGACAACACATCCATCCTAGGACAAGCCAAACAGAGACACGCACGAGAATTCCTAGAAGCATGGCATTCCAACCGGACCTCCATCAACAAACACATTGGCTCCAAATCAATCTACCATCCCCTGAGAAAAAGAACAGGAAATGACATCACCAACCCAAGGAAACCTAAACAGATAAATAGAAAGCGGGACATAACACCAGCGCTTCTTTGGAGGCTCACTGATGATGTTACCTAGAATGGTGACGAAACGTCTGAAAACGAACCTTCCAGCTCAGTGAGCAAACTCACATCCAGAACTTCAACCTGAGCTACAAATCTTCTCAATCATGTGGCCGTTTGAAACCAATGCACTGAGCCACACAATCATTGAACACTTTTAGCCAAAGTTATTGGGGAAACTCAAGCCCAACTGGAATGGTTTATGGGGCAAATACACACAGCCCAGTTGTCGCGTTGTTCCATGCATCGTATTGAATAGTGTAGCACACTAACAGTGATAAAATGCACAGAAAATCCATTGAACTCATAAATTCTGTGGAACACTGGCTGAAATAGTCAGTTTTTACAGCACCAAAGAAACACTTTGGCCCATCGTGTCAGCTGTGTTCCAGGCATTTCGATTAAAATGCTGACTCAAAACATACTTGTCAAAATAATTAATATAAATCTGTTATGAACAAACCCTATTATCATTTTCACAAAGTCCAGTATAGCTAGAGATTAAATTCTTGCAACCTCATTTGAAGTTGTTGATGTCTAAATTTCTCTTCCATAATTCTGTATTTTTCATTTTATTTGAAGAATTTTCAAAAACACATGAATGGAACTCGTCATCATCAGCGACTCCTGGAGATTCAGCAAATGAGTAATGCTTGTCTGGCCACAATGATTCCCAAATCTGATGGAATTGGAAGAGGCAGGGAAAGGTGCGTGAAAATACCAGACCTCCACAAATTGGAAACAAGGAATTCACAGCACAAAAGCAGCCAATTGACCCAGAACGTGCAAGTGGATTTCATGCTCCACCTGAACTTACTCACAACCGTTGTCACTGAGCCATATCAGTTAATCTATCTTCTTATTGTGTCTGTTTAGTTTTCCCTTGAGTGCTTCAAAATTATTCATCTCAATTACTTGTGGTATAGATTTCCATTTTCTCTATAAGGAAGTTCCTCCTGAATTCTCTATTGGATTAATTACTAGCTTATATTTATAGCTGCTACATTTACTCATCCTTGTAAATGGAAACATTTTCTCAACATATATGCCATCAAATTTATTTTTATAATCTTAAAGATCTCTGTGAGGCTCCGTCTCAACCTTCTGTTTTCTTTAGAAAAGAGTGCCTCCCTGTTTAATCTTTCTTCATAAGTATTACCCTTCATTATATTTGTACTTCTTACGATGATAGACATTTGCACCTCTTCTGGTGTCTCCATGTCTTTTATGTAATATGGAAGCCAGAAGCTCAGCAATACTCAGTGTGGAGTAACCTTTATTTTTTTATGTAAGTTTAACTTGTACAGTTATTAAGACAGAAGACATCCTTTCTCATGCATTCTCTTCATAATTATGCATGCTTAAATGTAATACCACCTGCGTTGAAACCTTTGATTGCTCAGTAAATTCTAATCCCTGGAGTCTCCATGTAATCAAGTACCATGCACCTCCCTCTACTTGTGTTTTGTACATTTTTTCATATTCATCGGTTTTGCGCACCCAGATGTTCTGGTAAAAAATTGTTGTTGATGTTAGTGCTAATGCTCATTAGGATAGAACCTAAACTGGGGCTCTAAGATCTAATGGCAGCAGCAGGTTCAGAAAAATTAAATAAAGTGCTCTTGGATTTTAAAATTTGTTTTGTTCCCAGATATTTTGTGCTGTCCTTGTGAGCTGCTTTGTAAGATGTTGATGTTGTAGATTATGACCTAATAATTGTTAAATCACGTTTTGTGTGGCCATAGTGTTGGGTGGTGCTTTACTCCCTTCTTAAAGGATATAGAAATAGTCAGTAAGCTGTTCGGTTGTGATGAGCAACACTAATCAGCAATAGGATGGGTCGAGAGAGGTCTTGATTCTATTCACCGCAACTAGGATACAGAGGCCGAATGAAATGCCTTGGCTCACATTGAGATTGGCTAACTCCATGCAAGTTAGGCATAGAACCTTCCTGGTTTGTTTGAATCACTCATTAACTGACTATACTTACCAGACTATTGGGAAAGTGCCTCCAGTAGTTGGGATTAATTAGCCTACATATCTTGTATGCCATTGTGCATACCAGTGTTGATTTTGTATATCATGGTAAAGTAGTTAAGCACTTAGAGATAGGAGGCATCCTAGTTCTTTTCACTTTTTTCACTTTTATACCCAGGCACACCCTAATCATAAAATTGATGAACTCTCTCTGAATAATTTTATTCTATTGTGTTGTTTAACATACCTGAGTGTTATTTTAACTTGGAGAATTATGCTTGAGCTTGAAAGGCTCAATTATGAAAGCAGATTGTAGAGAAGCATGAGGGAGGATCTGAATAGTGCATTTAAAATGTTAAAATGCCCAAAAGTAGGGGACACAATTTTAACATTAGGGGTTAACCTTTTAGGACAGAACTGAAGGAATGTTTTTTTCCTCTCTGAGAAGGCTGTGTGGCTTTGGAACTTAGAACATAGAACAATACAGCGCAGAACAGGCCCTTCGGCCCTCGTTGCACCGGCCAGTGAACTAATCTAAGCCCGTCTCCCTACACTATCCCATCATCATACATAGGCTTATCCAAGGACTCTTTAAATACCCCTAATGTGGCTGAGTTCACTACATTAGCAGGCAGGGCGTTCCATGCCCTTACCACTGTCTGAGTAAAGAACCTGCCTCTGACATCTGTCTTAAATCTATCACCCCTCAATTTGTAGCTATGCCCTCTTGTACAAGCTGACATCATCATCCTCGGAAAAAGACTCTCACTGTTCACCCTACCTAATCCTCTGATCATCTTGAATGTTTCTATTACATCTCCTCTTAACCTTCTTCTCTCCAATGAGAAAAGACCCAAGTCCCTCAGTCTTTCTTCATAAGGCCTTTGCTCCAGACCGGGCAACATCCTGGTAAATCTCCTCTGCACCTTTTCCGATGCTTCCACATCCTTCCAGTAATGGGACATCCAGAACTGCACGCAACATTCCAAGTGAGGCCGCACTAGCGTTTTGTACAGTTGCAGCATGACATCACGGCTCCGGAACGCAATCCCTCTCCCAATAAAACCTAACACACTGTAAGCCTTTTTAACAGCACTATTGTAAAACCTACGGGATTAGGATCACTATTCCCAAAATAATCCCCTATTGAAACTTCAACCGCCTAGCCAGGCTCATTCACCAACACCAGGTCCATTACGGCTCCTTCCTGAGTTGGACTATTTACATACTGCTCTAGAAAACCTTCCTGGATGCTCCTTAGAAATTCTGCTCCATCTAAACCCCAAACACTAAGTGAATCGCAGTCAATGTTGGGAAAATTAAAATCTCCCATCACCACCACCCTGTTGTTCCTACATCTTTCCATAATATGTTTACATATTTGTAGCTCTATCTCATGCTTGCTGTTGGGAGGCAGGAGGCCTGTAGTACAGCCCCAACATTGTTACTGCACCGTTCCTATTTCTGAACTTTGCCCATATTGCCTCACTGCTCAAGTCCTCCATAGTGCCTTCCTTCAGTACAGCTGTGATATCCTCTTTGACCAGTAATGCAACTCCTCCACCCTTTTACCTCCCTCTCTATCCCACCTGAAGCATCTATATCCTGGGATATTTAGTTGCCAATCTTGCCCTTCCCTCAAACAAGTCTCAATAACAGCATACTCCCAGATATTAATCCAAGCCCTAAATTCATCTGCCTTATCTACGACACTTCTCGCTTTAAAACAAATGCACTTCAGACTACCTGTCCTTTTGCATTCATCATCTGCTCTCTGCCTACTCTTCCCTTTCGTCACTTCCTGCCTAAGAAATGATAGATATGGCATTATTAAGTATGTCTGAGGTGGAAATAGATGCTTGTTTGGGAAGGGAATCAAGTGTTACTATAGGTAGATGGGAATGTGGAATTTGGAGCACAAGCTGCTCATTCATGATCTCACTGAATGGTGGACCAGGCTTGAAAGGCCAAATGGCCTACTTGTCTTAGTTCGTATGTATGAATAGATTTTATAGGGAAAGAAAGAAACTGTTACATGTTGTGGAGCAAATCCATAGTAAGAGGGCATAATATTGATGGTAGAATTAAGCCATTTAGAAGGGAAATCTGGAAGCGGCTTTTTACAAAGTGCAATGGAAATGTATTTTCTCTCACTGTCTGTCACGCTTGAAATTTTGAAGGCTTTTTTTGGGTAAGGGTATTGCTGGATGTGAAAAAAGGCAGATAAATGGTGTTGACACCTGATCAATCATGGTCTGAGTAAAAGTCAAAACCCAGGAGATTGGGTAGTTTCCTGCCTATTTCCCAAGGGTTATGAACTGGGTTTTGTAGCTGAATTCTTATGGTGAAGCAAAGACCAAAAACCTTTTTGATGATATATGGGAGGAGGAGGAGAAACAAGGTTAAATCCAAGTCAATTCTAAATAACCATTGATTGTCTTGCAGTGACAAGAAACGGCCCAGATGGTGCAGCACCTGTCAGGCCCATTTCAGAGGGAATGTCATAGAGCATCGTCGGACCCAGAGACACAAGGTAGACAGAAAAACATTTCTCCAGAAATTGCTAGACTCATGCAATCATTTATCTCAAAGAGAAAGCTAGCTTGCCACTTGATTAGAGAACAACTCCTCCAAACCATTGAATTGCCTTTCAGGTGCTGTCTAACATGCATTGCATTTTTAGCATTTGCTGTTTTCCTTTGTGCAACTATATTTTTCTATGTCTGTAATCAGTAAGTTATTGTTAGCAGGTTAACTGTCATCAACTTTTAAATGGATAACATATTTGCTGCAGAATGTATGCACATTGAATAGGAAGTATATGTTTTACTTATGGTCTGCAACTTATATCAGGATGGGTAGCATTTCTTGTAGATGCACATGATGCTTTGCAGTCTGCCTTTCATGCTAAAAGTGAAGCATTTAGCCAAAATGCAGAATAGGCTGGTTGAAAAACTGGTGTAATCTGTCCGTATGACTGTGGCTTAGAAGCTTGCATCTTTAGATTTTTGATTTTACTAATTCAATTCAATTTCAATACATGGGCTCCTAACTTAAAAATCTCCTCCTCTCCCTTTTGGGTGCTTCTATCTGCTTACTGTATTTCTCCTGTTACTTTCTGCAGTGTATCTCAATTACGTCTTTCGTTCCTTGAACATTCTGCAAAGCTGTTACTTTGTTTGAATGTCTCGTCTATTCTTCAATTTTCTGTAAATTTTGCACCTTGAGTCCAAAAACTGAGGGACTGGAGAGGTCCTTCAGTCTCTGCAAGCAGTGGAAGAAGTTGTGAATTTTTTGTGAAGTTTGTCATCTTAACAATAATAACATACAGGCAGAGGGATAAAGCAGTGGGTGTGCACACAGCCCTGACCAGTTTTTCCAAAAAAAGGGCATAATTTAAAAAATGGCATATACCTATTTTAACGGTGCCACTCAAGAATACAGACTCTACATTTAAGACATCTGCATTTAAAACCGGCAGTCACTTATATTGGCTGATAAAATCATTAATAATAATTCGCATCAATATGATTATCATTGCTGATTATAGCATCTTGAAGTGTTCCATGTATTTTCAGAAACCGTTTATGCTTGCTTAAAGTTCATATCCTGTTAAGCTGCACTAGGAGCCTTGCTAATGTTCAATTTCCTATTGTATACTGAAGAACTTCTAATTCCTCCTCCCCTACACATCCAATTCCCCCATGTTGTCATAGAGTCATACAGCACAGAAGCAGACCCTTCGGTCCAACCAGTCCATGCTGACCATAATCCCAAACTAATTGTGGCACTATAGTTTGTATTAAGCTGTTCCTGGCATTTAAATAAAGCCAGTTGCATTGTATTTAGCTTTTTAAATATTTTAAGTGTAGATCCTCAGCATTCTTGTTAATTACTGTAATAACACTGCCCCCTGTGTATTGTGGGAGCATTAGCCTCACGTGAACATGCTGTGTAGGAGTGAAGATGTAGTATGTGGGGTGATACATTATGCTCCTTTATTAATTCATTATATGAACTTTTAATGAGGACTTTGCTCCCACATTTTGTTGTATATTTGTACTTTAATGCAGTGGGGTTTGGTAGTTTTTCCAGAAGGTCAGATGACCCCCAAATGTTCTTGGTGGCTGGGCCCTAGTCATTCCTGTAGCTGTGCCTATATGGAAGTAAGAATGTTATTAAATGTAAATTTAATAATAGCTGCCATTGATACAGGTAATTTGAGTTCTACATATACAATGTCGATGGTACCCATAAATGCTGCTCATTGTTGGATGCTCATTCGATGGCGAAATGGTAGGGTTATGTGACTTGTAGCTGCATTGTGCATATTGTAAGGGAAAACTCCAAAGACACAACCCTGAATTGAAAGCTGTGCTCAAGTGGCATCTTATTCTGCAGTGAGAGCAGAGTGCCATGGAGAGTGTGCTCAAGATTGCTTATTACTTATTGCTTGGATTTATCTATCCATTCGGGGAACTTTGACTGTTTACTATTCTAGTGAAATCCTAGATGAATTATATAAAGCAATAAAAATAGTAGCAACTTGCATGTATATAGTGCTTAACATAAGAAAGCATCCCAAAGCATTGGGCTGTGTCATCAGGTGTGTCATCAAACCAAAAACATCCAGACCACGCAGGAGCTTTTAGGAAAGATGACATAAAGCTTTATCAAGAGGTGGATTCTGAGGGGCATTTCAAAACATGAGACATGATTGCAGAGATGGACAGGTTCAGGGAAGGTGTTCCAGAGCTCACAGTCTCTGCAACTGAAGGCATGGCTGCCAATAGTGGAATAAAGAAAACCAGTAATGTGTAAAAATACAGAATTTAGGAACTTTGAGATCTCCTGAGGGCTTAGGGTCTGGGAAAGTGAGAAGCAAGGAGTGGAGAGGCTTCGAAGAGAATTGAAAATAAAAATGGGAATGTTAAAACTGAGACGTTGCTTAAAAAGAAGCCACTTTGGATTAGTTTAAGTTATGGAAGGTGGAACCAAAATAGTTTATCTACAGATGCTACCAGACCCGTGGAGCGTTTTCAAAATGTTCTGTTTTTATTTCCAGCTTCCACAGTATTTTGTTTTTAACTGTCTCTTCAACCTCACAGATAACCACCTCTGTTTAACCTTTACTTGGTTCCCAACTTTGGGAGCATTTTGCTACTGCAAGGGCAATATATTAATGCAGTGGCTGGGACCTTGGGTATCTCACTCACTTTATGAAAAGATGCCAAGTCACTCAATTGGATGTTGCAGAATAAGGCTGGCTATATCTTACCCGAGTCCATCAGTTTGGAGGTACTGATGGGTCTTTCTCTGGAATCAAATCTTTGGATACAGTAATCCTATCCAGCGAGAGCTGTTGGACAGTCATGTGTGAGCAGCTCTTGAAATTAGCAGCGACATTAGTCAGCATGGACCAGTTTGGGTTGAAGGGCCTGTTTTCAAGCTTTGTTACTGTGACTCCATGAAAGCTGTAGATACTGCTGGGAGGAATTCAATATCCAGAGAACCAGTGCCAGTGTTTTGAGTTGGTGGGGAGAGTTATGAATGACATGAGGAAGCTAGAGGCAGATGGAAGCAGGGTCAATGGGGTGTGTCTCAGCAGCCACCATTACTGCAACTCCATTTTGAGGTTTGAAAGAAGTTTTAACCTGTAGGTGAAATTTCAATGCGGCGCTATGGTGGTGAAGATCTGGAATTGGTGGCGTGTGGGGGAGTTCCATGCTAGCCACTGGGGTGGCCTAGTCTTCCATTTTGCGATGGCCTGATTTAAAGGTCCCAATAGGTGGGACAGTGAGAAGGCTGATTGTATGCCTTTCTTCCCGAAACTTAATTTGGGATGTGACCGGAATATGCCACCATCCCACCTAATTAAGTTGCCCTCTCAGCTTTAGCACCGATGCCTCCATACAGGAAAATTCCACCAGATTATACATTGCTGCCATTACTAACTGATGTGACAATATGACTACCAAATACAACCCTAAGACATAAGAACTAGGCCATTCAGCCCCTTGAGTCTATTACAGTTTTTAGTGAGATCATGTCTAACCTGATAATTGCTAATTCTACTTTCCTGCCTGTGCTGCAGCTTTCTGCAGTCTCTCTCCATCTAATAATCAGCTCTAGTGCTAAACTTCACATTTACCCATGTTCCGTTTCATCTGCCAAATTTGTGCCCAATCCTTAACCTGTCCATATCCCTCCATAGACTCTATTTCATCCTCACCATTTGCCTTTGTGTCGTATACAAACTTGTCCCACATACACTTTCTTCCTCAAAGTCATTTATATATGTTATAATTAATCGTGGTCACAGCACTGATCCCTGTGATGCTCCATTAATTACAGGTTGCCATCCTGAAAATGCCCCATTAATTCCAACTCTCTGCCTTCTATTAGTAAGTGAGCCCATGCCAGTAAACTACCCCAACAATATGGTCTGTTATTATGAAGCCTCATGTGTGACACTTTATCAAACACATGTTGGAAATCCAAAAAACTATGTCTGCTAGTTCCCCAGTATCTCTCCTGTTTGTTATTTCCTGCAAGAATCCGAATATGTTTGTCAGTCATGACGGCCACCACCCCACATGCCTTCCCCCACGGATGCCATGCTAACTCTGCTTGATTATATTATGTATCTCTTAATTGTAGCCTCGAACATTTAACAAATGTTGCTAACTAGTTTATAGGTTTTTTTGTTTCCTGTTTTGAATAAAAGATGTTACATTGGCAGTTTTCTAATTCTCTGGGACTTTTCAAGAATGCTTGGAAGATTATTTCTCTGGAAGTATGGTTGAAGTGAAGCCCCTACCACAGGAACAGCTCCCTTCTGTCCTGGCACTGGTGCCAGTGAAGAATAAATTGAAACACTTTGACATCAATCTTTGAGCTATTAGTTAAATTTCAATTCCTTAAATTAGCCAGTTTGCCAGGCAGAAATCCCAAGATTTTTAAACTCTGCTTGACATCTTCAATCCTTAATAAAATATTTTTCAACAGAACCTCCTTTTTTGTCCTGTCAATAAGATCACAAGACGTAGGAGTGGAAGTCAGGCCATTCAGCCCATCAAGTCCACTCTGCCATTTAAATCATGGCTGATGGGCATTTCAACTCCACTTCCCTGCATTCTCCCCGTAGCCCTTGATTCCTTGTGAGATCAAGAATTTGCTGATCTCTGCCTTGAAGGCATCTAACGTCCCAGCCTCACTGCACTCCGTGGCAATGAATTCCACAAGCCCACCACTCTCCGGCTGAAGAAATGTCGTCTCATTTCCGTTTTAAATTTACCCCCTCTAATTTTAAGGCTGTGCCCACGGGTCCTAGTCTCCCTGCCTAATGGAAACAACTTCCTAGTGTCCACCCCTTCTAAGCCATGTCAATGTCATTGGTACTAAAGCGGACAATGACAACTGCATCTCTCTCCTCCCTCTCCATGTTCCTATCCAACCCTGAGGAGATGTCATTAATCTTGGCACTGGGTAGACAATACACTTTTGGGACTCACGCCCATAACTTCTGAGAACAGTATCTATCATCCTAATTATACTATCCCCTAGCACTACTGTATTCCTTTTACCTCGCCCACATCTTGCATAGCTCCCTGTATTACAGTCAGTTTGCTCATCCTGCATTATCCACTCTCATTCACCCAGCTTACAGCAAACTTTTAACTGTTAGACACTGGCAGTGGCCAGGGTTCCTTGAATGCCACTCCCCATATCTGCTTCTACTGTCGTACCTTTCCATTTCTGATTACAGACCAAATTTGAAAGGCCTAATTTGAGGGGTGTGACCACCACCTGGAGTTAAGTGTCCAGGTAACTTATCCCCTTCCTTTCATGCCTGCAGCTCCAACACCAATATTTTAACTTGCAGCCAAGGTATCTTGAGCTGCAGACACTTTCGGCAGATGTGTTCACCTTGAATGACCTTAGTGTGCAGCAGCAACAACACAACGCTTGTTTTGCCATTATGTAGGAAATAGCAAGCGTCTTTAAGGTTATATGCATCGGTGGTTTTTAAATATGTATGTCGTTTAGAAAATTAGATACATATTCCATTTACTCAAATATAGCTCCCCTTTTAAAAGAAGCATTTGGATTTTATCTGGAAATTTGTACTGCAGCACTCACCGCAGGAGCTGCGGACTCAAGTAGTAACATTGCAAAGAGAATAGACCTGTGTTTGAAGAAGAGAAAATTGCAGTGATAAGTGTGTGTGGAACTAATTGGATAGCATTTACAAAGAACCAGAACAAGCGTGGTGGGCTGAATTACTACATTCTGACCCATATCTTTGTATGTAGTGATTGAAAATTGTAATATTAGAGAAAAAACATGAAGTGTTTGATAAAATGTCGATAAAATGTTTCAGTAGTTTGAAAGGCAGACCAAAAATAATGATACTCTTAAAACAAAGTTAATTTTGGTGCTGACACTTACATCCCATCCGGCTTTCAATTATTGATTGCAGGATACTTGGATTTATTGTCTTGACTGCTGTTTTTACTCATCCAACAACTGGTTTTTAAAATCGAAAACTTGCTCAGTAATTTAAGGGGAGTGAGTCATGTATTGTGGGTCATTAAAAACATGTCACATGGCACTGGAGTCATGTGCAGGCCTAACTAGAGAAAAGTTTAGTGGACTACCTTCCCTGAATAACATCAGTAAGCTATGCCAAAGATGTGTCACTAGGTTCTTTTGTCTTATTACCATTCTGGGTTGGCACCAGAAACATGACCTCCAGTTCAAGTTTGCGAATTGTCACAGAAAGATTTGAGTTTAATATCTCTGGGCTACTCGCCAGATACTGTCCCACCATATTAATGTATCTTGCCATCTTTCTTCTTAGTAACAGAAGAGATAAGTGCATCCCCAGCTTGTAGATATTTTCTAATCAACCTGTTCAGAGATGTTATTGTCACTTCTTGAACAGGTAGGACTTTGAACCCAGGCCTTCTGGCTCAGCGGTAGTGACCACTGAATCCTACACTACCTTTGAAAAATGCAACTGTTTCAATGTCCCACCTTTGTGCCATAAGTTAGGTTCAGCTGGTCCTTTTATTTTGAGGGCGGGCCTATTGGAGATTGCTGGCCCTGTCCCTCCCCTTGCTGTAGCTGTATCATTTATGTTCTCTGTTTCTCACCAGCTTGCTAAGTACTCGCTGCGGCCTTTCTGCACTGTCTGCAGCCGACACTTCAAAACCCCCCGCAAGTTTGTGGAGCACATGAAGTCGCCAGAGCACAAGCAGAAAGTGGAAGAGGTACACTATGCTTTTTCTAGGCTTTTCACTTGTTTCCATAGTGGAATACAGGGGAAATTAAAAATTAGAAAAATATTTAAATCTTGCTTAAGAATAGCCATTCTCATGCTTGAGAGAACAGTCAGGTTGCAATCTTCAAAATCATGCTGCATTTTTGCAGTGCATTTAATTACGTTGAAAGTGCTTCTCAAGACTATTATCAAACAAAACTTGACAGTAAGGTATATGGAGAGATAAACTAAAAATATCTGAAAAGAGATGTTTAGGGAGCGTGTTCCAGATCTTAGGCCCTTTTGGTCTGCAGGCATGGGCACCAAATGTGATGGAAGGATAGCTGAGGAACAACTGAGCCTAGAACTGGAAATGAACAGGGATTTTTAAGAATTGGACGATTTAAGGAAGGGTCACAGCAGTGGTGAAGTTTTGAGGTGCTGAAGAGCATTGAACACAAGGATGAGAATTTTAAAATCAGTGTTGCTGGATTACAAGCTGATGGAACTTTATGACCATTCTATTTAGGGATGACAAGACTGCTCATATATCTGATAAGAGATGAGTTGGACATTGAGCGCACTTTAACTCCATAGCCAAATTGTTGTAAATTGACATTCAATAGTTGTAAATTTTCATTTATCTATAAAAAGTGTTATTATCTAACTGTTTCCCCCCCCACCCCCCGCCCCCCCCCAAGTTGGGCATGTTTTTTTTAGTTCCCAACTCGCCTGTCCAGTCCTTCTTTTATCTTAGTTTCAGAAGGTTGTGGGTTTGAGCTCTGAATTACTATGCTCACATTCCATTGTGATACTAAAGGAGTACGTGCATCTTTTGACTACAACGTTTAATAGAGGTTCTTGCTACTGACACCAGAGCGGTAAGGGAAACTGGTAACATTGGATTCTAAAAAGAGAGTTAGAAAAGCTAAACACTTTCTTCATCCCAAATAATAGTGATTTTCTCTACTTTCTTCTGATTCATTCTTATTTCTGGTTATAACAGTCTAAATCAACTCAGGAATGATCAGAGTGAGCAAACTCACTGTACACTGAACAATGTACAATGTGCATTGCACTTGCAATAATGTGTACTCCATTCTTGGTGACTTAGTAACACAATTATTGCCAGCAGTAGTAGTTGAACTAGAGTGATGAAGGACTGAGCCTGTCAATCTCACATTTCCAAGACAGGCATACTACTGTTTGGACTGTTGACCACTCAAAGGCTTTGAACTTGACTGACTTGCTGGAAAACCTGCAGATGTGTTATTGCTCAAATTCTCATGAATGATTTTTAGTATACATCTGAAAATAGCAATTATTAGCACAACTAGGCTGTTCTGCTCCTGAAACCTGCTTTGCCATTTGATAAAATGGTGGCTGATCTGATTGTGGCCTCAACTGTACCTCCTCATGTATCCCCTATGACTGTTTTGCCAGTCAAGAATCTATTTAACTCGGACACAAATATATTCAATGTCCCTGCCTTTCCTATTCTGAGAGAGAGAATTTCACAGATTTAATGACCTTCTGAGAGAGAAAAAAGAAAATCTCATCTCCATCTTAATGGAAAACACTTTAGTTTGAAATGGTGTCCCAGAGTACTGTCTGTCCCACAAAAGGAGACGTCCTTTCAGCATCCACCTTGTCAGTCTCCCTCAGAGACTTTGTTTCATTAGATTGCTGATGAATCTTCTAAGTTCCAGTGGACATAAGCCCAACCTGTCTACCTTTGTCCATCCACAGAGCCCCTTCATCTTAGAAACAGAAACAGAAATTGCTGGACAAGCTCAGCAGGTCTGGCAGCATCTGTGAAGAAAAAAATCATAGTTAATGTTTCGGGTCCCGTGACCCTTCCTCATCCTAGGAGTGAGTTATGTGAACCTTGTCTGAACTGCACACCACCACAATTTATTGAATTGTATGAACTCTCCTCGTTCTAATCCAAAGAGTTATAGCTGTAAATGTAACCATTCAGTAACTTTATGGACTTCATTGAATCTCATTACATGTTTTTGATATGCAGGATAAAGTGCCAGCCTTCATAGTGACTGAAATTTCTGCCCTTGAAAATAGAAATGGGACATTTATATTATCAAGTCATTCAAGCATTACTGAGCAAAAGCACATACAGTTGAATCTTCCCTTTGTTCACAGATTACTTAAATTACAAATGCTTCTATTTTGGAGGACAGCGTTTGTCCACTTGTAAACTGAAAAGAATGTTTTTTGGCACCTAACAATACTTTGACTGGCAAGCCTACAATATTCTAACAACACTAGACAGGTTAACCTCGGCTAGGTTGTTCCTGTAACCAGACAGTCCAAAACCAGGGGCTAGGGCCTAAATATACTGGTAGGCCATTTAAGACTGAGATGAGAAGAAATGTTTTCATCCAGAGAGTAGTGAGTCTGTGGAATTCTGTGCCACAGAATGTGGTTGTGGCCAAAACTTTGAATATTTTCAAGAAGGAGGTAGACATGGTTTTTTTTAGGGCTGAAGGGATCAAAGAGTATTGGATGGAAGAGGGAACAGGTGCTGAGTCGGATGATTGGCCATGATCACATTAAATGGCGGTGCAATCTCAAATGGCTGAATAGCCTACTTTTCCTCCTAATTTTATTGCGTTCCTCCACTCCAGTTATTTATCTATCCATCCTTTTTGACTAAGTACAATTTCTGTTGTTTTTTTAAAATGCCAAAATCATACTTACTCTGAACTTCTCTAAGCTTTCTTTAAAGTGGATAACTCGCGGAGCCATGAGGCTGAACGTTATTTAGTTGCCCACTGCACATGTCCTCAAATGTAGTATTTATTTGTTGAGTGCAAGGACTGGGGGAAAAAAAGTTAGGCTGTCAAAACTTCCGTCTTGCACTGACAGGATACCAAATTTTAAAGGGAATAACTGTTTGTATTGCACTGGAAGAGGATTCTGATTGGTAGGCAGATAGACTTGCACATATGTATATTCCTTAGCTACATACCCCTTAGCAGCAACATTTTGAAAATGTTGGATCACATTGTACATGTATGTCGATGGTATTCCTCCTTTGTCACTGTCTCATATTTAACCATGTGTTCACAACTATGGCAGTCTATTTCACACCATGCTCCCTCTACAATCTCACATCCTCTCAATCACAAATGCTGCCTCCCTGACATTGTCTGCCCCACCTCACCCTGTCTGCTGCCAAAACATTTACATGTGTCTTTGTCACCTCCAGGCTTGACTGTTCAATAAGGTGCTGAGGTACCTCCTTCATAAGTGCATCTGCAGAAATCCATGATTAGCCAGTTGGAGTGCTGAATTGAATGGCCAATCAGGGCACTGAAAAAAAAACTAATCAGGGCAGATAAAAGTAGTTCTATTGCCTACCTGTTTCGGGAAAGAAATTTATATTCTAGCCACTCTGTGTTGAACTGTGCAAAATTTCAGCTCACTCAGTACTTGCTGTCTATACCAGTCACTGCTCCAAGTCCCACTCATTTATCCTGAGCCCATTGATCTATCTTGGTTCCTGAGCTGACAACGTCTCATCCTTACGTCTCAGTTTCTGGAAATAAGAAATTAAATGGGAAGATACTGGATATGCACAGCTGGTCAGCAATCTCTGTGGAGAGAGGAAGTTAAGCTTACTGTTTTGGGGTTAATGATCTTTTTTTCAGAAATTATGTTTGGCTATTAATTTCTTGAGCAGCCACACCTAGCAAAATAATATTTTGTGGTCCTGTACATTTTAGTTAATTAATCTGTTTCAGCTGATTTTACTGACACCTGCATATTTTGTATCAGTTACACTTCTGATATAGGAGAACATTTTTTTCAGAGTTGTTAGATTTACAATTATTCCCCCCACTATTGTTTTATTTTTTGACTGCTTGCAATAATGAGGCCACTAGTTAAGTGTGTGGACTGTATAGACTAGAGTGGCCGTCAATGCCACTCAGTCATTTTGTACCGAATGGTCCAGTGTGGGCTGAATAACATCAGATTTTCCATTAATTGGAGACTGGATATGAATTAATCAACCAGTCTCAAATCAGAGCAGTATATTGGATTTTAATCAGCATCCACCTTCCACTATCAGTGCAGTTTAGCCCCAGGATATATGTTCTGCTGGGTAAAATACAGAAAATTGTCAACAAGATTGATAGCCAAATTAAAAAATACCATAATGTTGCAAGATAACCATTCCTTCGTTGCCCCTGCATCAGAATTCTGGATGTCTGTAACTGGCTCTACTGAAGACAACCATCACAGCAAAGGCTGTAGCAGTTGCTGGAGAAGCCCTAGTGCCATTTCTTTTAATATAAGTTTGATCTTGCTTACATTATCCACTTTACTTCCTTGCGTTAGAATGAATACAGTTCAGACAATAAAATCAGATGAGCTCAGACGATATTGCTACGCTTGTGGGATGTTATGTAGAGGAGATGAGCTTGACGCCTCTCTGATAATTAAAACCGAAACACCTAGAGAAGCTTACCTCCCCTCGTAATCTGTAAAAGGAAATGTGAAAAGTGGTATAACCTGCCTCTCACCTCCTCAATCTGTTATGAAGGACAGGTGAAATAAAATGAACTCTTGACAGTACTCTACTGTCAACAAGTGACAATTTATTTATCTAACTAACAGTTAACAAATTAATAGAACTGCTAACAAACTGTATAGTTCTGCCTTAACTACTAACTATTCCCAAATAAAACAAAATTCTAATGATACGCTGTTCCAAAAGATACAAATCCCACTTGTATAAACTAAATTAATAGAAAAAATAAAATTTAATCTCTCCAAATCACAGTCAGTATAAGTTTTCTGGATTGTTCTCAGCTGTCCTCCAGCCAGGAATGCCTTCCTCCATCAAATTCTTGTGTCAGAATATTAGCTAAGAGTGCTGTAGTGTTTACTTTGAGATCTTAGAAATTTCTGAGAGCCAGTGAGTTTCTCTTCAGTTTGCTCTTATACCAATTTTCAAATAACCCCTTCTTTTATACCCTTACCACAGGATTGGCCCTAGGTTGTCAAAGCCATCAGATTTATGTTGGGCTTTGGTATGCAGGACCTGGTTTGAATTAATTGGCTATATTCAAAAACCTGCTATCCGGGTAAAAATACTGCTTGTGTTTCAATTTTAAGAACTCTCTATGTATCTGCTGCTGCGTGCTAATGTCCTGCTTCCAATCCACATACACTGTGCCCAACTTTGCAACAGGGGGGTGTGTAATATTATTGTGACAAGTTTACTTAAGCAGTTTCTACCAAAAATGTAGACTAAAAAATTTGAGAGAGAGAATTGTTCTCTGACAGTGGGTGTGGATGCACAATATTTAATTCCTGATTCTATGGATAACATTTGATACAAAAATCAAATGTCATGCAATGTGAACATATAATCATCACTAGCATGTGTAATAATCAAGCATGCATTTTGTTTTCAGGTTAAGCAGCAGCGTAGCTCCCAGGATAAAGACCAGGCTGGACAAGATGATCCAGAGGACCTTATCACTGTTGATGCAGTTGGTTGCTTTGATGAAGATGACGAAGAAGGGATGACTGAAGAGGATGATGATGATAGCGTTTCTGATTGTTTAAGTGATAGGGATTCTCAGGTTTGTCAATATCCTGTTAGAACGGTTTGTATTTCCCTGCATTCAGGTATTCCTTAACCCTACCTTATGATGTTATTGGAAGTGACAAATATTATATAGCCGAATTTTAAAATATTGTGTAACAATTGTTATGGGCTTTGCAATGTGTGTTTCCTTGATATCATGGGCCCTTCAATGCTGTTTAAATGTGATGTTGCATTAGTATATGATGACATCAATTCCTTTTATTGAAAATCAAGCACCTCTATTACAACATTCAAATGCACTTTATATAGTGCTTTTAACTTGGTTGAAAATCCCATCTGCTTCAAAGCATTTTGCAACAGAATTTGATAAGTCAGGTAAGGAGATTCTAGGGTGGAGTCACCAAATGCTTAATTAATGAAGTAAGCTTTTAAGACTGTGTTTTAAAGGGAAGGGGGTGGAGGACAGGTTTAAGGATTTCAACACCTTAGATTTGAAGCAGATGAAGACACAGCTGCCATTATTAGAATAATTGAAATTGGAGGTGTGCAGAATTGGATACATGTGGAAAACCCAGAGGATTATAGGCACAAAAACAGAAGTTGCTGGAAAAGCTCAGCAAGTCTGGCAGCATCTGTGAAGAGAAATTGGAATTAACATTTCGGGTCCAGTGACCCTCACTCAGGGGATTATAGAGTTGAAGAAGGTTAGAGATTGTTGTGGGTGGAGACATTGGAAAGATTTGAAGTAAATAGCCTAGAATTTTAACATTCTGGTTTTCGAGATTGGGAGCTAATATGGGTCTTTAGACTCAAAGTTGTGAAATGTGTAATAGTCCAATGGAAGACTTACTCTGGAGGAGTAAAATGCAAAGACACCTTAGGGGCTTTTAAAATATTGAAAGGTGTGAGGTTGAAATTAGAAACCAATCACTATTGGTAGTGATTGTAAGACAATACCTCGAGTCCTCAATTTACGACCCTTGAGCAAGGTCAGAAGTCATATCCAAAGAGTGGAAAATATGTAGAATAGCCAATCTGGACAAGGAAATATATTTAGCAGCCTATAAATGCTTAGTGAAAAGAAACAGGATTAATAAGACAATTGATTAATGACAATAGAGGAATTATTCTGTATAAAATCCGAAAAAACTATGGATGCTGTAAATCAGGAACAAAAACCGACGTTGCAGGAAAAGCTCAGCAGGTCTGGCAGCATCAGTGAAGGAAGAAACAGAGTTAATGTTTCGGGTCCGGTGACCCTTCCCTCTGAACTGAGAAAAGGTCACCAGACCCAAAATGTTAACTCTGTTTTTTTCCTCTCACAGGTGCTGCCAGACCTGCTGAGTTTTTCAGCAGCTTTGTTTTTGTTGTTGACGAATTATTTTGTTATCTGTTTGGAGAGGAGAAAAAAAGACTCAATGGATCTTAAAATTAGGGGGTCAGAAATTGTATGTGGGGAGGGTGTAGAAATGTCGATGATGAAATGTCCTTAAATGACTCTGGATGACATAAGCTGGATGGGACTGATAACCCTTTTTCACATGGATTTTGTTAATTGCTTGGCTTCCCTGCAATGGCATGGAATTGTACAGCCTCTTGAATAAAGTGTATTTTTTTTTGAAAGGGGAGGAAAGAAATAAACTTATGCTTTGTACATTTAGGCATTGCTGTCAGAGTTTGAGAAGGAGCCATATGATGCTGAGGCTGTGTATGGTGAGTACAAAAGAAGTAAGCTAATGTATTTTGCTCAGTGCTTTTTTTCCATTAAAATCAATCAAGTTTGTCTAAATAACACATTAGAGAATTTTAATGGATATTTTAGTCTGCAAGTAAAATAACCGTTAACCTTTGATTTCACAACAACTTTAGTTAAATCAAATGAATTGACTTGGTAACATCCAGTTGTGTTCACATAGCACCAGAAATGCCCCAAGGCAGTTCCCAGACACACAAATAGACAAAGATTGACACAATGCCTATAAATGTGTTAGGATAGATGCTTAAGAGTTTGATAAAGAGAGCTATACTTTAAGGAGGGTCTTAAAAGAAGAAAGGAAAAATAAATAGGTTTTGGGAGGGATGACAGAGCTCAGGGCCTTGGTGACTGAAGGTACAGCTGCCAGTGGAGGGTTCATGAGGCCAGAGTTTGAGGAATGCAAAATTCTCAGACTTACATTGTTAAAGATGTTTATAGCTGCATGGAAAAATGTGATCATAGATGGATTTGAACACTAGGATGAAAATTTTAAATTTGTGGCATTGGTGAGTTGGAAACCAGAATGGCAATGGTTTTTCAGGACTTGGTGAGAACCAGGATTTGGGTGATAGAGTATTGGCTGAGTTCATGTTTATGGAAGGTGCAAGGTAGGAGGCTTTTCAGAGTATTGGAATAGGTAAGCCTCAATGAAATAGAAGCATGAATGTAGGTTTCGGCAGCATTGGGCTCAGAGAGGGCTGGAGACAAGTAATACTGCAGAGATGGAAGTGGGTATTGTTGATAATGAAAGAATACAGGATCTAATGGGTCATAGTCTGGGTTAAGTAGGATGGAGTTGCAGGAAGTGGTAAGAATGTGGGGTCGAATCAAAATGAGAGAAGCAGCTTGAGTTTAAGTCTCTAAGCCAGTAGTACATAAAGGGACAATCCTAGATTTAAAAGGAAAGAAACTGTTTTCAGTGTCAATTGGCAAAGAAGTCAGGAAGGGAAACTGGGTGCTCTGCAGATGATTGGGAACAGGGCTGAGAGAACAGTTGTGTCTTGCAGCTGAGGAGAGGAAATGAGCATCAATGGCAACCAGATGCCAGTTTGAGGTAGTGTAAGGGTCTGTGTAATTGGACAATAATCCAAGGGCCGGGATCAATTCATCAAAGAAATTCCAACCCTCATGGCAGCTAAGAAATTGAAGTTATTAATAAGTTTTTATTAAAAGCACCTGGAACAAAGTATTAGTTTTTCTAACTATGACCCAGTAAATAACTGGATTACGAGGCCAATCAGATAGTAGGAACTGCAGATGCTGGAGAATCTGAGATAACAAGGTGTGGAGCTGGATGAACGCAGCAGGCCAAGCAGCATCTCAGGAGCAGGAAAGCTGACGTTTCGGGTCTAGACCCTCTTCAGAAATGGGGGAGGGGAAGGAGGTTCTGAAATAAATAGGAAGAGAGGGGGAGGCAGATAGAAGATGGATAGAGGCGAAGATAGGTGGAGAGGAGACAGAGGAGGCGGGGATGGAGCCAATAAAGGTGAGTGTAGGTAGGGAGGAGATAGGTCAGTCCAGGGAGGACGGACAGGTCAGTGGGGCGGGCTGAGGTTAGTAGGAAGGAGATGGGGGTAGGACATGAGGTGGGACGAGGGGATAGGTCAAAGGACAGGTTAGGGAGGCGGAGACGAGCTGGGCTGGTTTTGGAATGCGGTGGAGGGAGGGGAGATTTTGAAGCTGGTGAAGTCCACATTAATACCCTTGGGCTGCAGGGTTTCCAGGTGGAATATGAGTTGCTGATCCTACAACCGTTGGGCAGGATCGTTGTGGCACTGCAGGAGGCCCAGGATGGACATGTCGTCTGTGGAATGGGAGGGGGAGTTGAAATAGTTCAGGACTGGGAGGTGCAGTTGTTTAGTGCAAACCGAGCGTAGGTGTTCTGCAAAGCGGGCCCCAAGCCTCCGCTTGGTTTCCCCGATGTAGAGGAAGCCACAATGGGAGCAACAGATGCAGTATATCACATTAGCAGATGTGCAGGAGAACATCTGCTAATGTGGAAAGTCTTCTTGGGGCCTGGGATGCGGATGAGGTGGGAGGTGTAGGAGCAGGTATAGCACTTCGTGCGGTTGCAGGGAAAAGTGGTGGGGTTGGAGGGGAGTGTGGAGCAGACAAGGGAGCCATGGAGAGAGTGGTCCCCGCAGAAGGCAGGTGAGGGTGGGGAGAGAAAAATTTCTTTGGTGGGGTCAGATTGCAGATAGTAGAAGTGTCACAAGATGATGTGTTGGATCCAGAGGTGGTTGGTACGTGAGGACAAGGGGGATCTCTCCACCTATCTTTTCCTCTATCCCTCTTCTATCCGCCTCCCCCTCTCTCCCCATTTATTTCAGAACCTCCTTCCCCTCCCCCATTTCTGTAGAAGGGTCTTGGCCCGAAACATCAGCTTTCCTGCTCCTATGATGCCCCTTTGCCTGCTGTGTTCATCCAGCTCTACACCCTATTATACCAGGCTGATCAGTTGTACCAAATGGTTGCAAACATGACACTGTAGGATGACCTCCATGTTAAGGACTGCAGCAGTTCAAGAAGCTTGTTCACTACCACTTTTTGATGGTCAGATGAAGACAGGCAATAAAAATTGGCTTTGCCAGTTTCCCCCTTTTTAAATAACCAACTAGAAAAGGAAAACAAGGGTAGGGAAGATTACATAGGTGGGAGAGCGAACAATGCACTGAAGGCCCCTGAATGGTTCATCTCAGTTTTGTTGGCTTTGGTGCTAAACAGATCTGTGAGCTTTTTGCATTTTTGGAGGAGTGAGGTGAAAAGTGTTTGTGGAGAATGGTTGGTAACTGAGAAAAGAATCTACAGATTATCTTATCTGGAGTCTCTCCAAAATTTCTCCAAATGTTTGTTGCCAGAAAAATTGGAATGTTGATGTTTTTGTTTTTACACATTTTTATCTTTGCTAAAATGCTTGTTCTATGGAGACTGTTGTGTGTTGTGGTTAACATCAGTGGTTTAAAATGATCGATGTTCTTTTTAATTCCAGCAGAACCCTCAATATTTTAAAAAAAAACTTTCCTAAGTAAAATGATTTGGGCACAGTGCACAGCACTTAACTGCATTCAGATTTGTTTGTTTAGGTTAGCAATTCATTAATTCCCCTCTGAGCAGAATCATGCAACAAATGATATATTAAACATTAATGTTGTGTAGGAAGCAGATGCATTGTCAGATTAATATAAACAGAAACAACTCTGTACCTCCTTTGACAGTTAATCTGCGATTATCTTGTGCTATTGGCTTGCAAAGTGGGAATAGTCTGATTTTTATTTTAAAAGGGGAAGGAAAATGTGTGCAGCTTACTGCTTGTGCCAAGTCTCTTCCCACCCTCCTCACCTCACTCTCCATGCCAATATTCTTGCCCAGAAAATTTTAAAAATACCTTTTTTAAATTTTCATGGCCCAGACTTCTCATGTAACATTCCTGGATGGAGATGCCTGCATCCATCTCAATTTTGGTCTAATCTAGGAGAATTCCAGGACTAGCCAGTCCCAGATGCTTGCACAAATGTCTGGGTGTGTAGCATCCAATTGTGCACACTGCCACTGCTTTACTTGTTTCCGTCTTCACTGTCCTCCATAACGATGCAGTTGGCATGATTTTCCTGGAACTGATCATTCTTAGAAATAGGAGTCAACCCTTGAGCTATTACATCACCATTCAATTTCATTGTGACTGATCTGAAACTCAGGTCCATTTAGCAGCTTGGACCCTCCGAATCTGCCAAACACCTATCTCTCTCAACCTTCAAAATTCAAATTGACTGCCAGCATCCGCAGTTTTCAAGAAGTGCAGGATTCAGAATTCTGCTATCTTTTGTGTGGAAAAAGTGTCAACGTATTTTACTCTTATATGGCCTAGTTCTAATTTGTCTGGATTCCTCCACCGCTGGAATTGGTTTGACTGTATAATTAACCTAACAAATTCTTCAGATGTTTTAAGTATCTCGATTGGATGACTCTACAACCTTCTAAATTTGAGTCCAGACAGAAGAAGCTAATGTAACTTAGACTTAAAATGAACACCATTAACCCTGATATTAAAGTTTCACTTCTGACTTTGGCCTTTGCATGCTCTGCATAAATTTATCATCTTCAAGTAGCAAAATTTACCTGAATACAAGTTCAAATTTAAAAAAAAGTTGCATTGGAGAGTTGATCAGTGAAATATATGTTTTAGCTTAACTACCACTGCTGGACCCGCAGCCATTGAGTTCACATGCTGCACAACAGAAACTTTGGAAACAAGTTTGAGTGAAACTTTTCTTTTAAAAGTTCAGCTTCTTTTCCAAAATTGGATTACCTTTACCTTATCTCGAAACATTTCATACACATATTAGATCTCTCATCTGAAAATTTATTCTCTCATTACTTAGCCCATTCTAAGCATCTAGCATTTATCTAGTTAGTGCAGATAAATTAGAGCTGTAAACTGTCAAAACTAGTTTCTGTAGCATAACTATATGTATCCAGACTCATTGCTGTGGCTTTCCATTATGGTATCATTGCAAAGCTTTCCTCTCACTAATTCACATCCATGCATCTCTGAATTCTGAAAGGTGATTTCTGCTTTTTGCACATTGCCATCCTAAAATGCTGATCATGCTGACTGAGGCTGAGAGCCTAGTTTCTGTTAACTCTTATACAGCTGACTTTTTATTTAAAACAAAACTCTTGTATGCATTTCCTTTTTTAAACTTCTGATTTGTTTTGTATGTTTTGATGACAAGGGCACATTCAATGTAACATACAGTGATCGTCTTGGTTCCCCTCCCCTCCACAGGCCAGGAATTTGTGGTCCCTGTGACCGGTTTCCTCTGCAAGCTGTGTCACAAATTCTACCATTCTGAGTCCACTGCCAGATTTACCCACTGCAAGTCACTGATGCATTTTCAGAACCTTCAGGTTAGATGGTTGTTCCATGATGTGGCCTGTGTTTCATTCTCTCCTCAGTACGTTTTTTCTCTTTTCAACTTGCCTGTTTCCTCCATTTTTTTCACACTCAACCTTCATTTATACCTGCTTTCTCTTCTCTACCTACTTACCTCCCTCATCACTTTTCGTTACCCGTATCCTCCCCCCTCTGTAACTCCTTTCTTCACCACACCCCCAAATCCTTCCTACTCCATCTCTCTCTTTCTCTCTCTCTCTCTCTCTCTCTCTCTCTCCCCCTCTCTCTCTCGCGCTCTCCCTCTCCCTCCCCCCTCCCACCCCGCCAAAAATCTCTCTCTCTGCATTTTTCTCTTCTAATTCTGGTGTTTAGTGTTGTCTCAGACTTGCTTTAAAGTCCCTTCCTGTCGTGAATCCAGTGAATTATTGTAATAACGATTAAGATTTTTTCCAATTTAAACTTAAATGCCCTGCGCTTTTTTGGTCTTTCACTGCTGTTTGATATAAAGTTAGTCACGTGTTTGTTGCTGGATGCTTGTACCATGCTGCTTCAGAGTTTGCCCTGATCACTGTATCTCTACTCATTAACAGGGTAACATGACCAGGATTTAATCTTTCTTCATTTTGCCCCTCAGTTAACTTGGCAATCCTAGAAATTGGAATCTTCGGTTTAGTTACAAACAAACTAAAAAGGGTTGAAATTTTATGAACATTGTTTCCATCAATCTCTGTTCAGTCTGTTTATGAACTTGAAACACCAGGGAAAGCCATCAAATTTGGGACTGAGGCATTGTGGGAGCAGAGTGCGATATGTTTTTGAAAACATTGCATCAAAGGAGTTTTATTGAATTTGGGTTTGAGCTACATTATTTGGGCAAACAGGATTGGCTGTGCTTTGCATCTGTCCTTATGCAAGATACTTGGATATCTTTTAAAGCTGTCAGTAATTGCGAAGAAATTCCCCCTCAGTGAAAAATGTTGATGATTAAATACTAGTACCTTTTGAAGGAAAATTGGAGCAAGTCTGTGACCCATTATGCATTCCCCTTTCATTGAACTGTTTATGTTCTGTTGGTTCACGTTGTGGGTTTTGTCATTTCTTCTGTGTTTGAGGTATTTGTGCTGTATTGCAGCTTAATAGTCATCTGTCCCATGTTGGTTCTCTGTTCATTTCAATGCTCATGTCTAGTTTGTAGTCTGTACTTCCAAGTCTGTCATGTTGAAACGCATTGCCATTTTCCCATTCCTTTTATCTGCTAATCCTTGTGATTTCACATCTCTCCTTTCAACTCAACATTACAGCATTACCTCTCTTGACATGTTAATTGTTCTGCAGAAAGCGATTAAGGAAAAATGTTATGTTGTCCATTTTACGTTTCAGTTGAGGGCTGATTTGCTGCTTCCACCCCCAAACGTACTGGCCTAATCACAAAACTAGGAAAGAGCTCCACACAATACAAGTGGAGCAGATTTGGGATTTAAATACAGTCAAATTTTTGTTTGTGTCCCTGTCTGGAAATGTACGGTGCACCCATGTCTTTTAAACTAAGCATTGGTATGTGACTTGTACTGACTGATGTGTTTGATCCATCCCTAGTTTTTTGCAGGGCAAACAAATATGGCTTATCCACTGAATTTGTAATGGAATTTGTCATCCAGATTTGAGTAGGGGGTTTATTACCAGCCTTAAATCTTCATCTTTTACTTTTTCCAGTCCATTTCAAAAAAAAGTAAAGCCAAGAGTACTAGGCTTTGGTTGTGCAGATTGCCATGTATTTTAAACTTCCATACGTTGAGGTCAATGGAAGCAGTTTTTAAAAATTTTTCAACTTATTACTAGCTTGCTATCATAGATTTCGATCTGAATTTTTAAGCCTAACTGGAGGGAAGGGGTTGTCTACCTTTCCGATCTCTGAATCTCGCTTGATCACAGATACTCAAGTGGCATTACTGGGACTTCAGATGATCTTTGGACAGTACTGCACTGTAGTCTACTTCAATGGTGTTTAGTTGCTGATTCTGTACTGTGTTTACCTGGGGTCACAAGTGGTCCCTCTTTTCACAATTGAGTAATTGAGACAGGTGGAGGTTAGAAGTAGCCTTCTTTTAGATTTAGATAAAAGAAAAACATTGTGGATATTGAAGATCTGAAATGCTGGAAATACTCAACAAGTCGGGTGGCATCTGTTGAGAAAACGTCCAGGTCAAGGCTTTAGGTCGACACTTCAGGTCAATGATCTTTCATCAGACGTTTCTATCTCCACAGGTATTGCCAGGCTTGTAGAGTATTTCTAGCATTTTGTGTTTTTATATTTCCAGCAACTGCAGTATTTTGTTTTGCGTGAAGACAAGTTGCATTAAGGCTTGTTTCATTGTGGGCTTGTTCCTGTACGAATAGTTCCTGCTTCATATTTGGCACAAACTCCCAGGAGATCTAAAATGCGTTTTGTCTTTATCCACTTCCAGCATGAGATTCCAGAAGTGGTGACACCAACAACAAAAGACTTTAACCAACCCACTCTTCTTGATTCCCAGTTATAAAGTCATAGAGCTGTACACCATGGAAACAGACCTTTTGGTCTAACTCATCCATGCCAACCATATATCCTAAATAAAATCTAGTCCTATTTGCCAGCATTTGGTCCATATCCCTCTAACCCCTTCCTATTCATATGCCCATCCAGATGCCTTTGAAATGTTGTAATTGTATCTGTCTCCACCACTTCCTCTGGCAGCTCATTCTATACACGCACCATCCTCTGTGTGAAAAAGTTGCCCCTTAGGTCCCTTTTAAATCTTCCCCCTCTCATCTTAAACCTATGCCCTCTAGTTTTGGATTCCCCTACCCTGGGGAAAAGACATTGGTATTCACTGTATCTATGCCCCTCATGATTTTAAAGGCTTCCATAATGTCACCCCTCAGCCTCCAACACTCTAGGGAAAATAGTCTCAGCCTATTCAGCCTCTCCCTGTAGCTCAAACACTCCAACCCTGGCAATATCCTTGTTAATTTTTTCTGAACCCTTTCAAATTTCACAACATCCTTCCTATAGCAGGGAGACCAGAATTGGACAGAGTATTCCATAAGTGGCCTCAGCAGTGTCCTGTACAGCCACAACATGACCACCCAACTCCTGTACCCAATGCACTGACCAATAAAGGCAGGCATACCGCACCGATGAAATGTGTGTTTGAAAATATTCAGTGTGAATATCTCTGCTCATACACTGCCACTTAGACCGGTAGAACTAAGAGATGGGGTCTATTCACACTGAATTGCTTAAAAAAACAAAATTTGCAATTGTTACATGGTTAAAACACAAAATCGCATTGAGGCACAAGTTAGAGTGGAGAAGTATAAGGGATGTAGTCCTGGCCAGTGGTTGAATTCTGGAGAAAAAGTTGGGAACTAGTGAATAGAGGCGTTTAAAATAATAAACTGAATGAAGAAAAACGTGTTCCAGGCTGTTGAAAGGTCAGGAACAAAAGAACATTGATTTTTAAGGTGATTGGCAGGAGAATCACAGATGACATAAACATTTGTTAAGTCAGAAATATAGTTTTTATAATTTCAAATGCACAGCCAGATATGATAGTAAGTTCAGGAGGTATTCAATAGGAAGTAGCCTTTAAAAAGGTGTAATAGAAATGCATGTTTAAAAGTGAAAGCAACAAGTGGCATGAAGTTGAGACAGGAATGGGTCTGACTGGATTGCTGTTCAAAAAAAGCCAGCACAGACTATGGGTTAAATGACTGCCATCTGTGCTGTGCTTTTCTATGATTCTAAATACTTTTGGCGATAAGATTTTCATTATGAATTAAATAAAGTAGCTTGGCTCTGTTAATGAAAAACATGATTTAGTGAAAAATATTTAATTGGCATTACCGTTCAAATGGAGCTCTCAGTTGTATATAAGAAATCTTTTAGCATATCGGGCTTATTTTAAAGACAGGAGTTTTACCAAACAAAGGTTAATGGTAAAGTCCATGTCATACTAACAACAGGTGTCAAAAACTATAATCAAAGAAATATGTAAGAATGCCCTAAAGGAGGATAGTGTGGTGAGAGCTGGAGAGAATTAGGTGGGAAGTTCCTGAGTTTTAGGGCCTAAGCAGCTGAAAGCATAGCTGCCAATTATACGGCAATTCTGATGGGATGTGCAGGATGCCAGAATTAGATGAATACTGAGTTCCCTGAAGATTCTGTGGCAGGAGGTGGTTACAGAGGTAGAATAAGGAGATTTGAAATGCTCTGAAACATTATATATAACTGAAATTTAAGTATTTTAGGGTGAACGAGAGGGTTGCAATTTTAGGTGGATGAATGTCAACTGATAATTGAAAATTATCGCAAGTTGTAGCATTGAGCTTGTAGGATTCTCTCTCCTTCTTAGGCAATGGATTGGGCTGTTGTGTTGGGCACAAAACAAAAATGGTGTAGCTCCCGTGAAGTGCAGAGGAACTGGTCAGCAAATAACATACTTGCCAATTTTGTAGTATCAGCACAAGATTTAGGAGCAGATAATTTCCCTGAATACTCAACCAGAGAACGGCACAACATTGGAACTTAGAAAGGAAGGCAATTTTTTTATATGAATGTGTTACAATCAGCATCAATAAAAAAACCCAAAATTGACTTCAAGTATGCATTTTGTAACTGATACTTCCAAATGTTTAGTGCCTTTCCCCATTTTTCTTTTATATTTACTATTTTTTTTCCAAACAGGGTTACAAAGCACAAAGAGCCCAAGACTGTTTATCAGCCTCTGCTCAAGACCCAGCTCCATCTGGGGTGAGCAGCGTTGGTTCAACAGATGATCACAAACCAGCAGGTCAGAAAGAGATGAACACTGACGAAACATCGACCGAAGCTGCTGCCAGCAAGCCTGAGATGGAGGAAGCGAGTTCTAATTCTGAGATCCAGGCTCCTGTTCTGTTGGGTGTTGATGATGCCATTCCCAGTGTGGGCCAGGACAGTGCTTCCCCTTCTCAGAGTCTCCAGCTCAAGAGCCCCACTGACGGAAGTGGCGAGATCCCTGAAAGTGCACCTGCCACAGACTTTGAGTGTAAACTAATTGACGTCCCTGTCCCAAACAGTGAGGCACTAGGCAGTGACAGGTTAGCAGTGGAGCAGGTGGCTGCTCCTGAGAGGTGTGAAGGGAGTTCTATTACTGGCAGTGAAGCAGCAGATGATGACCAGGATGGAAATGAGGAGTGTGATCTCAGCTTGACCAAGGTTGAGGAACCCAGTGAAACAGAGGATGGTGAAGAGGAGCCCTTGGCCGAGAAGGAATGTGAAGAAGTGACTGTCAAAGAGGAAAGTAACGAGCCTGAGATTGAGAGTGATCAAGTACCCTTGGAATGCAATACCCCCAAAACTAGATCCGGGAGGGCAACTAGAGGCCGTCGTTTCTCTGCAAGACGGAAGAAGTAATTAAGGATCTAAATCTTCCTCTTTTACCATGATTGGGATAAATCTGGATCTGTCACTGTTAGGTTCATGGTGGACTGTCTATGGTAATGTATTTTTCTTCCGTCAGTGAGGGAAGAATATCGTGCAAGTCCACTGCTGATTATAAACTGTAGTGTCCCAATGCAGTACCTGTTCAAAAATATTTTACCACTTTCTTATGAATTATAAAGTAGAGGCAACTTGGATGCTCCAGAGATTTTAGTATTTTAACCTAGAGCATTTGCCTTCAGTGTTTGCTTATGGAAGTAACATCACTGCAGTCTTTACTTTATGTACTGCGGCTGGTAATCCCATGTGTTTGAACACTGTCCTTTCACTGCTGATACCTGAACCTTGGGTATTTTAAAACAAAGTAATTCCTTGTGGGCTTGGAACCCTATCTTAATAATTTTAATTTTTAAAGCCTCCTTTCAAATCAGCAGTTGCTTATGGAAGACATTGAGATGTAGCATGGCCAAGTAGGGATGCTCCTGCTTGGTACCCTTTGCTATTGATTATTGCATTGCAATACACTGCAACCTTGTCACTGAGTGTGAAGTAGAAAATGGAATCATTTTGATTAGGGGATTTCACTTTATTTAAACATGAAAGCGCACCTCCACTTGCTGTAAGATAGAAACTGATTTTTCACACTGAGCAATAAAACATTATCTGCACAAAGTGTGAGTTGCGCGCTTGCATTGACAGATGGTAGGAACATAATGTAGCCCACACTCTCAGACCTACCAAGGTTATTGCACAATTCCCAGTATTAATTCCAAAATCACTCATGGCTAACTCTCCTTTCTTCTTAAAGCCCTAGCCAGGATGGGGGGAATTGGAGACTGAGTAGGGTTTCTGAGGTGGGGATCTTTAGTTAAACTAGCACGGTGGAAAGTAAGGGTTTGGGGAAAAGAAAGTTCCTTTGCTTGAGCCAAGAATTGGGGTGACTCTTATGCATGGCTTGGAATCAGTTGTGATGGATTAAAATTAAACAGCTTATGAGGAAAACATTTTTGAGTCCCTTTTTCCAAGCATCAGTTCCTGGTGCTACATGATGCCATTAAAACAGGTGCAGTTCTTGCATTCACATCAGATGCATAGTGTGATACTATTCTCAGCTTCACTGACTATTCAACCAAAATAGCACTATCTTTAAAATCCAAAAGAATTTGGGATGTGGATGATAATAGCAAAACCACATTTATTGTACATCCCTAGGTAATTTGAAGATATTGTTAGTGGGCTGCCCTCAGTCTTTCTAGATGTGCCCTTACAATGAGAGAATTTCAGTACATTGAATTACTGGTAGCAAGGGAAGGCAGTAAATATCCAAAGCCCGATTGTGCACCCTGGATGTCGGTGTTCTTGTCTGTCTGAGGGATCCCTTGTCCAGGCACTCTGCATTTCTAGCATATTCAGTTATATTAATAAAATCTTCCTCTGGCTGAAGGAGACACTAAGACGTTGTTGGTGTAACTTTTATTTGTGTGGGCTAACTGTAATAGCGTGTAATGGCATGACTCTGTTGAGATTGAAGTGTGAAATTACAACAATTCTGGCTCTTGCTGTTTGTAATCCAGCATGATATTTGGCCAGGTCTACTTTCCAGTCCTGGAACTGTGTAATCTAGGTACGGGTTTGGGAGCATAGTGGTTAATGGTTGGTACAGGACTTAGCAAGAACTTTTGTGCTTTTTTTTGTCTCTTGGAACAGCCGTGCAAATGCGAACAAAGTGCCACCCACTTTTCCAAGTAGCATCACTAGTGTTTTGTTTTAAATTTGAGTCTGTTTCACTCACTATTCCAGGAAGTCTGTTTTGAAACCATGCTGCCTCCATTAACCTCCTCTTCAGAGAGACTCATTTCATGGTTTTGAAATAACAGAACCATAAAGTATAAAGAAATTACTTCTTTCTTGGGCTTGGTTTGGCTTGCATGACTGTCCTTGAGCATTGGCTGCTCTGCCACCCCAGTCCAGGGTTCTGTGTTCTGGTTTAAACTGCCCTTGGGTAAGGAAACATAAATATCCCTGGCAGTACTTCATTAGGTCTTTAATGATAGAACACAACTTAATTTTACAACTAAGTAACCCCTATGAGAGTGGCAGTTAAACCTCATTTTGACTCAGGATAGAGATTGAGGGAAAGAGGTGATTACAGGAGTATGAGACAGTTTGTGTAAACTCCCACGTTCCTCTCACACACATACATACATACACACGCACACCATGTTGCAGGTCAGGCTATTGGAGTTACCTATGGCCCCAGATATTTGCACAGCACCCAGTAAGCATACATAGGATGCTCTTAATAGAATAACGAAGTATCAACCACAATCAGGATCAGGAGCAGACACATCGGGCCTGTTTCATTATGCAAAAAGGTCATGGTAGATTTTCCACCTTACCTGGACTTTCCTGCTACATTTCTTAGTATCTAAAAATCCATCAACCCCTGTCTTTAATGTACTCCAAGACTGAGCATTTGGAGGCCTCTGCGATAGAGTCGGGGCAGACTTGGAATCTGGAACATTAGATTCTGCTACCAGGTACGCTGTCGGAGTTCATACAGGACCCTTAGAATGAAGAATATAAGAGCTGTGTAAAAAGATTTGGGGGATAATTATCACCATTATCTGTTTGACTTGTATGATTTGACATAAATAATGCCAAAAAAACCATGTGGGTTTCAGAATTGACAGCATACTCTGCACGGGATTATTCACGCTCTCCAATGCTACTCTATCCCCAAACTCTTAATCTCTTTTGTGAAAGGGCCATTTTCCTCCATCACACAGCAGATCTTTACTTCAACCATCTGGGAGGGATTAAAGCTGTTGAAAGCAATAGTGTATTTGTTTCATCACACTATATGGTTCCCGGCATTCCCCTTAATAATCTGAATAGCAGTCTGTAAAGCCAGTATAGACATGTGAGCATCTGCTATTTTTGACTTTCATATCACTGCCTCAGATTAGTCATTTGAGAATCTAGTGTCATAAGCACTTATGAATGGAGGTGATGATCGTAGGCCCTATCACTGGGTATAAGTTAGGTTGCTACTACTTCAAAGAAGAAAAAGAGCAGAATTCTTTAGCTAAACCCAGAATTAATAACGTGGATCTTTTCAAATGAAAGAAAAATACTGTGGATGCTGGAATCTGAAACAAACATGAAAAATGCTGGAGAAACATGTCAAGTTTTGCAGCATCTGTGGAGTGAGAAGCAGATAATGTTGAGGCCAAATGACTTACTTAATTCTGAAGAAATCAGACCAGACTCTATGTTAATTCACTTTCTTGCTTCCACAGATGCTGCCATACCTGCTGAGTTTCTGCAGCACTCTGTTTGTGTGGGTCTTTCCTGTGTAACTTTCTTCCCAAATGGTCCCAGTATTTCAAACCGAGGAGCCATGTGAAGGAGATCTGTTCAAATGAGCCATCCACTTCTCCACTAGGTGCTTGTTTACACCTCCGAGATGAACTAAAACAAAGGTAAAAAGATGGCGTCCTCTCCCATGGAGATCCGCTCGTCATAACCATCAATAACGTTGAAGAGGTACTACCACTGTAGACAGTGAAGTGCGTATACTCTCTTCACCTGTTTTACGCATCCTTGACCAAGCTGATACGTAAAATGTCACAATAAATGTATCATCAGCATTTAGCGCTCAATTCCTTACAAATCCCCGAAGAACACTATTGGAATTGTAGTAAAGGAATATTTTGGATGGACAGTGTTCAGTGTATTTAGAGTAATGGGGTGTTTAAATGCTACTTTTTTTTGAAGATGGTTGTCCCTTTTACTGTTGATTAATTTTTTAAAGTCATTTCATGTTGTTTGTGAGTAATGTTTTTCTTTATTCTAAATAAAATACTGTTTTCATTGTAATTTCAGAAACATGTTTGTTTTCAGTTAGTGATTGAATTGGCTGCCGTGAAATAAAACCTCAGTCACGTATTAGTTGAAATAATTTTTAAATATGGCAAATTGTGTGCTCACTACACATAAATAACTTTTTAGAAATTCTTTGCATTTCTCCACCTATAGAATGAGGTTTCTTGTGACTTAATTTTTCAGGTTAGAGTGACTACCCTTGATATCAAGGAGCCCTGGTAAAACTGGAATCAGTGAGAATCAAGGGGGTACACTATTGGTTGGGAATCATACATCTCTGCAGGAGTTCCTCAGGATAGTGTTCTAGGTCCATCCAGCATCAGCTGCTTCGTCAATGATCTCCCCTTCTTCCTGCAGCTGGAGATTGGCATGTTTACCGATGAGTGCTCAATGTTCAGCAGCATTTAGGGCTCTTCAGATACTAAAGCAGTCCGTGCCCAAATGCAGTTCCCATGCTTGGGATGACAAGTAACATTAATGTCACAACTGCCAGGCGATGACCTTCTCCAGTAAGGGACAATCTGGCTGTCACCTCTTGACATTCAGTTGTGCTATCGTCACTGAATGCCCCAATGTCAACATCCTGGAGGGTTGCTAGTGACCAGAAACTGAATGGGACTCGCCCTATAATGGCTGGAGGTGCAGCTCAGAAGCTGGGAATCCTGCAGCAAGTTGCTCACCTCCTGATGCTTCAAAGCCTGTCTGTGATCTGTAAGGCATAGTGTGATGGAATATCTCCTCCCTGCTCCTGCCTTGATGAGTACAGCTCCAACAACACTCAAAATGCTTGACACCATCCAGGACAAAGCAGCCTGCTTGATTGGCACCACATCCGTACCCTCCAACACTGATGTTCAGATGTTAAGTAGCAGTGGTGTGTACCATCTACAAGTTGCACGACAAAAATTTCACCAAAGCTCCTTAGGCAGCACTTTAACTCATGACTACTTCCATCTAAAAGGACAAGAGCAGCAGATAGAGGAACACCAAATCACTCACCGTTCTGACTTAGCAATATGTTGGTATTTCTTCAAATGCTATTGGGTTAAAAAAAAATCATTAAATTCCTAACTGCAGGTCTACCTACACTATATGGTTTGCAGAAGCAACTGGCCACTGCCTTGTCAAGGGTAACTGGGGAGGAGAAATAAATGCTGACTCATCCAGTGACTCCCACATCATATGAACGAATAATGGAACAAATCTGCATTTGGAACACAACCTTCAAGCTATAAGTTAACACCTAGTTTCAGTTTCAGTCGCCACTTCATCTTTTGGCTAGCAGTTTCTAGGTGCAGCAAATGAATGTCAATTTATCTTAATATCACCTGTGAAGTTTTTGCTTCTTAAGAGAAATCAGGTGATATTGCAAGTTGTGTTAAAGGTACAACAGTAGTGTCCCTCCGAGCTAAGAGGACCAAATTCAAGTTGTGTTAAAGGTACAACAGTAGTGTCCCTCCGAGCTAAGAGGACCAAATTCAAGTTGTGTTAAAGGTACAACACTAGTGTCCCTCCGAGCTAAGAGGACCAAATTCAAGTTGTGTTAAAGGTACAATAGTCGTGTCCCTCCGAGCTAAGAGGACCAAATTCAAGTTGTGTTAAAGGTACAACAGTAGTGTCCCTCCGAGCTAAGAGGACCAAATTCAAGTTGTGTTAAAGGTACAACAGTAGTGTCCCTCCGAGCTAAGAGGACCAAATTCAAGTTGTGTTAAAGGTACAATAGTCGTGTCCCTCCGAGCTAAGAGGACCAAATTCAAGTCCCAGCTGTTGCATAAGTTTGTCATTGCACCTCTGCAACAGGTTGATTTTAAAAATATCTGAAGCAAGTTTTGTTTGGGAGTGCAATGCATGGTGTAGTGGAAGCAAATTCATGCCCTAGTTAACCCCCACCTTGTTCGTCTAGCGATTGTCCTAATTCTATTAGTTATTCATCAACCAGCAGAAACAACCAATGAAATACTTTACATTTTCAATAGTATATAATTTTGAAAACATCTTCAGAAGATGTTTTGCCACTGATACTGCAGCTGACAATGGAGCAACTTAAATTACAGTGAGGAATGACACCTCAAATTGGTTTTGAGCTCTGTATCTCCAGTCTAACAAAATTGGAAGGTACACTGCTTTCCATTCGAGCTGCAAGTACCTGCACCTTTGGTGATGGCCAGTTAGAAACTGCACATTATTTCTTTTCCAGTAAAAAGACACCACCGTGCAAAGACTTTATTGTGCATTTTTTCCATAAGCAGGAAGGACCCATGTGGCAAATGACACATTGACAAGCAAAGCCTGTTAAGGGCAATATTGTCATCTAAAAAGTAAGGGAGAGGGGTAGGGAGGGAAGGAGAGGACTAAATTAAAACAGAGTAGGAGGGGGCAGTAAAACTCCTGCAGTACCACTTCTCCCTAAATGCACGGAGAGCATTGGTGGACACTACATGCTCCTTCTCCAAAGACAACAGGGATCAAACATAATTGCAGAAAGATTGCACATTATTACAATTAAATATTTAAATGGTGGTGTTTCAGCTCTCTAATTTGCTGGAGAGTCAGCTCCCCATCTTCTCAATACACTAAAACTTACAGCCTCTACAATCGGTAAACTTAATAAGAGAATTTACAAACAGCAATAATATTAAATCAACAGCTTTATGAAAAGAGAATCAAATATTTATACTTCTATACACAGCAATCTGAGAAATGCATACACAAAGGGACTAATCAGTCAGCTCCTGCAAATTACCTGGAACCCTAGGTTAGTCTAAATTACATTAACATTCAAACATGTTGTGCACATACTGGTATTAGGCTGCTCCTGCTCTTTTCACAATGTTTTGCAGCAAAATAACAGCATGCACTGTTTCAGTTGTTCCTTCATAGCAACAAACAATCATTTTTTAAATGATCTTTTACATCCTTTAAGGAAATATTAGTAATTCCAGCAGCAGAAGAGAGAACCTGTCTGTAATCAAAATCTCAGAGATTGGTAAATTACTGCACAACTCTGTGGGCATATAAAATCTAAGAAAATGAAAATGATTAACTGTTGAAGAAGCTACTTCCACATTCTATGAAAGAATTTTCACAAATGCATGTTTTATTTACTTATAATTGTATGCAATTCAAGCTAAGTTGCAATGCACAGGAGTTTATGATACCTACACAAAAGCTCACCCTGCATGGTGAACAAAGAAAATGAATTTTCTGACAAAATAGATGATGCTCTGAGCTAAGAGTCTTAATGTTTGCTAACACACGTAACTGCTGCAGCAAGAGAATTTGGTGTCCCCAAAAAACTAGTGCCAGACAGGAAGAAGGAATGTGCCCTAAGGATGCCGTTGCAATCAGGGGCCAGCCACTGGCCTAATCTTGAGAAGCATGTCTTAAAACGAAAATTGTCACCAGAAATGCAACGTATGTATATAAACTTAGGTAGACCAAATTAAATCTTAAGTCCAGTAAATATTTTACAGCAAGAGATTGTTGGCATTGCAACTGGATGGGCAAGAAATGGTTATTATGGCAGGAGACCAAGATTACCATGTAATTAGCAAAATATTTTAATTACCAGTTTCCAGCAATTCATCAGACAGTGGTAAAAACTGGAGTACTCATGATACCACAAGCAATACAAATGAAATGCTCATGAATTTCAACACGCCCAAATAGGTTTAAAAAATAGTTTAGTGAAAATTACAGGAGTGGAGGCGATGAGATTTATAGTTGAGAGAGCCTACAAGACCAAGGAAACAAAATTAAAGCCTATAATCCATGTCAAACAAAAAAATGCGCTACAAATCAACTTGCCTGCAGTACCTTATGTGCATGTCCATGACAAGGGTTGGCTGGATGAGGCTGGGATAAATGGGATCAGTAATGTGTAAGGGACATTCCAGTGGTCTAGGTAAATGATGCAGTTTATTAGTTTGTGAAAGTTCAGTTCCTACAATCAACGATATAAAGAGGCACCCCTGTAAAAAAAAAAATCACACCTACATTGTCAGAGCCTGACATCCATAATTCAACTTTTGGATATATGCCTGAAAGTAATTCAAGGATCAAGTTCACACAGATCAGAACAGGTATACACAGTGGGAAAACACAAAAAAACCTCACAAAGAGTAGGAATATATGTGCTCCTCCAACTGATATTTCACGTGAAAAATCAAGAGAACTTCAGATGCTGTAAATCAGAAAGAAACACAGAAGCTCAGCAGGTCTGGTAGCATCTGCAAAGAGAAACGAGGGCTAATGGTTCGAGCCTGGTGCCCCTTCCTCAGAACTGAGGAAACCAGACTTGAAACGTTAACTCTGATTTCTCTGCACAGATACTGCCAGATCTGCTGTGCTTTTCCAGCAACTTTTGTGATACCTTGTGTGATTTTGTCATCAATTCACAGGATCCTAATGGTGCAAAACTGTGATCAGGTCATTCCAAAAAAAATCTGGCATGTTAGTTCACTGGTTGCATAAAAAGATAGCTTATTGTGATAGAGTGATTCTGAAACCAAAAGTGCTATATCTGATCCTTACACTGAGATAACAGGAAAATGACTCAGTGAAGTTGAACTTAAAATTTTGTATGGGATGCCACAATCAATTACTTTGATGAGTTTTAAAACATTTACATTGTAGTTAGAAGGTTTTGTACAATTAATTTATTGAATAAACTATTTTACATTAATATGAATGACCAGTACTATGTTTTCATGTTTCAACGTAGAGACCACCCATACTGGCAGTTCATGTTTTATACTTGACATATACATTGACCCCTGTTTTTGGAGGTTTCAGGGTTGACATATGTGCCAACAACTAAATTGAAAACAACAAAAGCATTTTACAAGATATCCTTAAATTCAGAATGACTTGTTATAGAAACATTTTTTTCCCCTGAAAACCATTTTCCCATTGTTACTGAGGATTTGGTAGATTTTTCAGTACAGAAATCACAGTATATTGCACAACAGTCCCATTAAGAAATAGCTCCAACAGGTTACAGGAACATTCAGTAAAAAGAAAACTATTAAAAAGAGAAAGAGCGTAAAATCGGAAGGATTGAGCACAGGTTTGGTCCTCATTAGAATAGAGAGACAGATCTGATCACCAAATTTCTCTTGTACTGAGCACCTGAATTAAGTGGGGGGGGACAGAATCTAGGAATGTTTACATAAAGAAAAAGATGATGACTTGGGTAATTTTTGTGGCAGTAGTTAACAAATTACTTCACATTAATCCTCATTTTATAAGTTTATGCAAGTTTGTACAAGAGAAAATACCTTACATAGACAGGAAGATGAAAAAAATTGTTTAGGTTTTAAAAACACAGAATGGTTGGCAGAGGTTGTCATTTTGTTTTTAAAATTCAATTTACAAATTCAAGAAAAAGTTGTATTAAGGAAAAGACTTGTGTTTATACAGCCCTTTTCATGATCACTGGATGCCCCGAACTGCCTGACTGCCAGTGACACATTTGACATATAGTCACTGGTGTTGTATGTGGATAATAGAGCACTAATTTTCGCACAGCAAACTCCTACAAACAACAATGCAGTAAATGACAAACTGAAGCTGATTAATGAATAAATATTAGTTGGCCCACAAGGAAAAACTCTCAGACTCTGAAATTGCTGTCCACCTGAGAAGGCAGGGCCACAGCTTAAAACTTGAGAGACAGCACCTCTGTCAGTGCAGAACTTTTAAAGTATTACATTGGAACATCAGTCTCTTGTGTTGACATTCCGGTCTGGAACTTGAATCTACAACCTTGTGATTCAAGATGAAAAAGAGAGTGAGTGTTACCCTCTGAACTGCTACTTAGAGGAAAAAAAAATATTGTTTTTCCCAGTGGAGGCATGATCATGTGGTTTGACCTTCTCCAAATCAGTAGGACTAACCAGATGAACTTCAGGTATCCCATCAGGTCAAACATTCACCTTTTTTAGATCTTTGAATCCCACTGAAATAGAATTTCTTATTGCAACTCGCAAGTGGAAGATACACAACATGACATCTGTTACAAACGAGCTTCCTCCTAAAAGGAACAGGAATTTCAAAGCCAAAACCAATAGGAAGTGGTCAAAAGTAAATAAAGTTATCACAGGTAGAACTGCAACTCACTGATTAAAACTACAGTGCTTCGGTCACAGGAAAGTAAAGAGACTAGCAATGGTTACAGCTAATTAACATTTGCTTTTAAAATGCTTAAGCAGGACATGTAATATTACAGCTTGATACAGAGACAGTGATCAAAGTTGAGAGTTGTAGTCCTGGGAATCTTTTGGGGTTGGTGCCTGGACTTGTTGCCTGAATTCCATCCTCACCTGGCGATTTGACTCCAGCAATTCTCGAAGTTTTGCATTTAAAACATCATTTTTCTCCTCAAGGTTGTCCAAGCAAGAGTTGATCTGGTCAAGCATCAAATTGAGTGCAGCGTATTCTGCCAAAAGAGGGTGGAAGTGAGGTGAAGGATACAACATATCACAGTCAATAGAACTAGTTACAAAACAAAAAGGAACACACATTTATGCTCTGCCTTTCTCCACATAAGATTTTTATTTGTATATTTTTCATCTCCCAAGGTATTAAGACAGTTGGGCTTAGAGCTACTTGATCTAGCAAAGATATTCGCTAGAAACTAAAAGATATCTATATTAGCCTGATGCAGGACTTCTCAAAGAGGGGGTTGGGACTCCAAATGGCTTACAAGCAGCAATGATCATTGCAGAACTCTGACTAAATTATAGCAGCTTTGCTCCAGCTTCAACAGGCTCGTGCTCTCTCAAATCCACAGCAGTAACCCACTCTGCTGTCACTCAGGGGGGGAGAAATCTGGGAAGCAATGCACTAAAGACTGCTAGTATCAATGACAACACAACAACTTACATTCACAATCTTTGGACATCCTATGGCACTTTAAACAAGTAGTTTTCAGGTGTGGTCACTGTTTAAATGCAAGAAACACCACACAATTTGAATATAAGATAATAAAATGTGAGGCTGGATGAACACAGCAGGCCAAGCAGCATCTCAGGAGCACAAAAGCTGACGTTTCGGGCCTAGACCCTTCATCAGAGAGGGGGATGGGGGGAGGGAACTGGAATAAATAGGGAGAGAGGGGGAGGCGGACCGAAGATGGAGAGTAAAGAAGATAGGTGGAGAGAGTATAGGTGGGGAGGTAGAGAGGGGATAGGTCAGTCCAGGGAAGACGGACAGGTCAAGGAGGTGGGATGAGGTTAGTAGGTAGATGGGGGTGCGGCTTGGGGTGGGAGGAAGGGATGGGTGAGAGGAAGAACCAGTTAGGGAGGCAGAGACAGGTTGGGCTGGTTTTGGGATGCGGGGGGGGCGGGGGGAAGAGAAGAGAAGAGCTGGGCTGGTTGTGTGGTGCAGTGGGGGGAGGGGACGAACTGGGCTGGTTTAGGGATGCAGTAGGGGAAGGGGAGATTTTGAAACTGGTGAAGTCCACATTGATACCATATGGCTGCAGGGTTCCCAGGCAGAATATGAGTTGCTGTTCCTGCAACCTTCGGGTGGCATCATTGTGGCACTGCAGGAGGCCCATGATGGGCATGTCATCTAGAGAATGGGAGGGGGGAGTGGAAATGGTTTGCGACTGGAGGTGCAGTTGTTTGTTGCGAACCAAGCGGAGGTGTTCTGCAAAGCTGTCCCCAAGCCTCCGCTTGGTTTCCCCAATGTAGAGGAAGCCGCACCGGGTACAGTGGATGCAGTATACCACATTGGCAGATGTGCAGGTGAACCTCTGCTTAATGTGGAATGTCATCTTGGGGCCTGGGATGGGGGTGAGGGAGGAGGTGTGGGGGCAAGTGTAGCATTTCCTGCGGTTGCAGGGAAGGTGCCGGGCGTGGTGGGGTTGGAGGGCAGTGTGGAGCGAACAAGGGAGTTACGGAGAGAGTGGTCTCTCCGGAAAGCAGACAGGGGTGGGGATGGAAAAACGTCTTGGGTGGTGGGGTCGGATTGTAAATGGCGGAAGTGTCGGAGGATGATGCGTTGTATCCGGAGGTTGGTAGGGTGGTGTGTGAGAACGAGGGGGATCCTCTTAGGGCGGTTGTGGCGGGGGCGGGGTGTGAGGGATGTGTTGTGGGAAATACGGGAGACGCGGTCAAGGGCGTTCTCGATCACTTTGGGGGGGAAGTTGCGGTCCTTAAAGAACTTGGACATCTGGGATGTGCAGGAGTGGAATGTCTTATCGTGGGAGCAGATGCGGCGGAGGCATTGGGAATAGGGGATGGAATTTTTGCAGGAGGGTGGGTGGGAGGAGGTGTATTCTAGGTAGCTGTGGGAGTCGGTGGGCTTGAAATGGACATCAGTTACAAGCTAGTTGCCTGAGATGGAGACTGAGAGGTCCAGGAAGGTGAGGGATGTGCTGGAGATGGCCCAGGTGAACTGAAGGTTGGGGTGGAAGGTGTTGGTGAAGTGGATGAACTGTTCGAGCTCCTCTGGGGAGCAAGAGGCGGCGCCGATACAGTCATCAGTGTACCGGAGGAAGAGGTGGGGTTTGGGGCCTGTGTAGGTGCGGAAGAGGGACTGTTCCATGTAACCTACAAAGAGGCAGGCATAGCTGGGGCCCATGCGGGTGCCCATGGCCACCCTCTTAGTCTGTAGGAAGTGGGAGGAGTCAAAACAGAAGTTGTTGAGTGTGAGGACGAGTTCAGCTAGGCGGATGAGAGTGTCGGTGGAGGGGGACTGGTCGGGCCTGCGGGACAGGAAGAAGCGGAGGGCCTTGAGGCCATCTCCATGCGGTATGCAGGTGTACAGGGACTGGACGTCCATGGTGACTATGAGGTGTTGGGGGCCAGGGAATTGGAAGTCCTGGAGGAGGTGGACGTGGGTGGTGTCACGGACGTAGGTGGGGAGTTCCTGGACCAAAGGGGAGAAAATGGAGTCCAGATAGGTGGAGATGAGTTCGGTGGGGCAGGAGCAGGCTGAGACGATGGGTCGACCAGGGCAGGCAGGTTTGTGGATTTTGGGAAGGAGATAGAAACGGGCCGTGCGGGGTTGGGGAACAATGAGGTGGGAGTGCGGGGTTGGGGAACAATGAGGTGGGAGTGCGGGGTTGGGGAACAATGAGGTGGGAGTGCGGGGTTGGGGAACAATGAGGTGGGAGTGCGGGGTTGGGGAACAATGAGGTGGGAGTGCGGGGTTGGGGAACAATGAGGTGGGAGTGCGGGGTTGGGGAACAATGAGGTGGGAGTGCGGGGTTGGGGAACAATGAGGTGGGAGTGCGGGGTTGGGGAACAATGAGGTGGGAGTGCGGGGTTGGGGAACATCACACAACAACTTAATGTTAATGGAGAGTAAACATTCACCAGGATATCAGGGATTAGTATTGTTCTACTCTTCATCATTGACTGGATTTCAGTCAGATAACATTTTCATCTGAAAGGTTTCACCAACAAATACAGCACACCCTCGGGGGAATAAGCAAAGTGAAGGCTGAATGCTGAAAGTGACAGAGACGTACAGCAAACAAAAGACTTTTCAGTCCAACTTGTCCATACCGACAGATATCCTAGATAAATCTCATCCCATTGGGCCCAAATCCTTCCCATTCATATACCCAACCAGATGCCTGTTAAATGTTGTAATTGTACCAGCCTCCACCACTTCCTCTGGCAGCTCATTCCACACACGCTCCACCCTCTGCTTGAAAAGTCGCCCCTTTGGTCCCTTCTAAATATTTCTCCTCTCAGCTTAAACCTACGCTCTTTAGTTTTGGACTCCCATAGCCTTGGGAGCTTGACAATTCATCCTATCCAGGCCCCTCATGACTTTATATATTGGTATAAGGTCACCCCCAAGCCCGTCTCAGGGCCTTCGTGAAGGTGTCCAGTTGGAGGCGGGGGGGGGGAGTGTCCTATTAAAGGGTTTTGAGGGGGATGGGGTTGAGTCCGAATCGGGAGATAGGCAGGGAGCTGGATCTAGTGAATGCGATTTATTTGCGTGGGGGTCCGGTCGGATCCCTGTCCTGGGGTTTACCTTCCTCAGACGCTTCATCCTCCTCCTCCTGCTGCTGCTGCTGCCCCACAGTGACACTCGGCTCCCCGTTCGGCCCCGACATGTTGCTGAAGCTGAGACCGGAATCAAGGAACAGACGCCGCGATCCCGAACTTTGCCCCGTTCACCCCTGACCTTAACATGTAACAAACTCTCAGCTGTTCAAGGCCCCAATAACACGTGTCCCGGAAATGCCTTTAATCAATCTTCTCCACCTCTCCCCATTATAACACCCACCCCCGATAAAACACGACAATTTTTGTTTTCAATTCTAAGTATAACTTGAATCCTTTTTCTTTAAAATAAAATGATGACAGGCACAGAAGAAGCCTTCCATTATAGGGCTCGTTTGGGCAATCTGTGGACAGATTTATACACAGTTAAAGGGGTAAATCATAACATTATAAATTGATTTGCAGAAAGCAAAACATGAAAACGGAGTAAACTGAAACAGTAGGTAACGAATTAGAATTGCCTCAATTTTTGTGATGATATAAAATGTCCCTGCATTTGCAATAATAGAAACCAAAAGAACTGCGGATGTTGTAAATCAGTAACGAAAACAAAGTTGCTGGAAAAGCTCAGCATCTGTGGAGGAGAAAACAAGAGTTAACGTTTTGGGTCCAGTGACTGAGGAAGGGTCACCGGACCCGAAACGTTAACTCTGTTTTCTCCTCCACAGATGCTGAGCTTTTCCAGCAACTTTGTTTTTGTTCTTGCATTTATATTGTATCTTTCATGACTTCAGTGTTTTCCACAGCGTCTTCAAACACGCATCTATTTAATAACTAATCATAGAACAGTACAGCTCAGCACAGGCCCTCTGGCCCACGAGGTTGTGCCAAAGTTTTACCCTAAACCTAAGGTCTATCTAACCTCCAACCTTACCTTATACTATCATCCATAATCACTGATGCAACTTCTTCATTGTTCATCAAAATAGTGGCGTGGAATCTTTTATGGCTATCTGATTGTGCCTTGGTTTAAAATCCCACCTCAAAGACAGTATTGTGCCTCCAATGCACTCTCACAGTACTTTACTCAGAATTTTAGAACATTACAGCACAGTACAGGCCCTTCAGCCCTCGATGTTGTGCTGACCTGTCATACCGATCTGAAGCCCATCTAACCTACACTATTCCATGTACATCCATATGCTCATCCAATGACGACTTAAATGTACCCAAAGTTGGCGAATCTACTACCGTTGCAGGCAAAGCGTTCCATTCCCTTACTACTCTCTGAGTAAAGAAACTACCTCTGACGTCTGTCCTATATCTTTCACCCCTCAATTTAAAGCTAAGCCCCCTCGTGCTCGCCATCACCATCCTAGGAAAAAGGCTCTCCCTATCCACCCTATCTAACCCTCTGATTATTTTATATGTTTCAATTAAGTCACCTCTCAACCTTCTTCTCTCTAATGAAACAGCCTCAAGTCCCTCAGCCTTTCCTCATAAGACCTTCCCTCCATACCAGGCAACATCCAAGTAAATCTCCTCTGCACCCTTTCCAAAGCTTCCACATCCTTCTTATAATGTGGTGACCAGAACTGTACGCAATACTTCAAGTGCGGCCGCACCAGAGTTTTGTACAGCTTCACCATAACCTCTTGGTTCCGGAACTCGATCCCTCTATTAATAAAAGCTAAAACACTGTACGCCTTCTTAACAGCCCTGTCAACCTGGGTGGCAACTTTCAATGATCTGTGTACACAGACACTGAGATCTCTCTGCTCATCTACACTGCTAAGAATCTTACCATTAGCCCAGTACTTTGCCTTCCGGTTACTCCTACCAAAGTGCATCACCTCAAACTTGTCTGCATTAAACTCCATTTGCCACCTCTCAGCCCAGCTCTGCAGCTTATCTATGTCTCTCTGCAACCTACAACATCCTTCGTCACTATCGACAACTTCACCGATCTTAGTGTCGTCTGCAAATTTACTAACCCATCCTTCTACGCCCTCATCCAGGTCATTTATAAAAATGACAAACAGCAGTGGACCCAACACCGAACCTTGCGGGACACCACTAATAACTGGTCTCCAGGATGGACATTTCTCATCAACTACCACCCTCTGTCTTCTTTCAGCAAGCCAATTTCTGATCCAAATTGCTATATCTCCCACAATTCCATTCCTCCGCATTTTGTACAATAGCCTACTGTGGGGAACCTTATCGAACGCCTTGCTGAAATCCATATACACCACATCAACCGGTTTACTCTCATCTACCTGTTTGGTCACCTTCTCAAAGAACTCAATAAGGTTTGTGAGGCACGACCTTCCCTTCACAAAACCGTGCTGACTATCCCTAATCAATTTATTATTTTCTAGATGATTATAAATCCTATCCCTTATAACCTTTTCCAACACTTTACCAACAACTGAGGTAAGGCTCACTGGTCTATAATTACCAGGGTTGTCTCTACTCCCCTTCTTGAACAGGGGAACCACATTTGCTTTCCTCCAATCGTCTGGCACTATTCCTGCAGACAATGATGAGTTAAAGATCAACGCCAAAGGCTTGGCAATCTCCTCCCTGGCTTCCCAGAGGATCCTAGGATAAATCTCACCCGGCCCAGGGGACTTATCTATCTTCACCCTCTGTAGGATTTCTAATACCTCTTCCTTGTGAACCTCAATCCCACCTAGTCTAGTAGCCTGTATCTCAGTATTTCCCTCGACAACATTGTCATTTTCTAGAGTGAAGACTATTGAAAAATATTCATTTAGTGCTTCCCCTATCTCCTCTGACTCCACACACAACTTACCACTACTATCCTTGATTGGGCCTAATCTTACTTTCGTCATTTTTTTATTCCTTAAATACCTATAGAAAGCCTTAGGGTTTACCCTGATCCTATCCACCAACAACTTCTCATGTCTCCTCCTGGCTCTTCTGAGCTCTCTCTTTAGGTCTTTCCTGGCTACCTCGTAGCCCTCAAGCGCCCTAACTGAGCCTTCACATCTCATCCTAACATAAGCCGCCTTCTTCCTCTTGACCAGAGATTCCACCTCCTTCATAAACCACGGCTCCCGCGCTCTACAGCTTCCTCCCTGCTGACAGGTACATACTTATCTAGGACACACAGGAGCTTTTCCTTGAATAAGCTCCACATTTCTAATGTGCCCATCCCCTGCAGTTTCCTTCCCCATCCTATGCTCCCTAAATCTTGCCTAATCTCATCGTAATTGCCTTTCCCCCAGCTATAACTCTTGCCTAGTGGTATACACCTATCCCTTTCCATCACTAAAGTAAACATAACAGAATTGTGATCGCTATCACCAAAGTGCTCACCTACTTCCAAATCTAACACCTGGCCAGGCTCATTACCCAGTACCAAATCTAATGTGGCTTTGCCCCTTGTTGGCCTATCTACATACTGTCAGGAAGCCCTCCTGCACACACTGGACAAAAACTGACCCATCTATAGTACTCGAACTGTAGTGTTCCCAGTCAGTATTTGGAAAGTTGAAGTCCCCTATAGGTATATAACTCTGCTGAACAGATTGATGAGAAAATAAAAATCTACAAGAGCGAGTCTTGAACCCAAGGGTCATAGAATATAGAACAGTTTTCTGAAGAAGGGTCTCAGCCCGAAACGTCAGCCTTCCTGCTCCTCTGATGCTGCTTGGCCTGCTGTGTTCATCCAGCTCTACGCCTTGTAGCACAGAAACATGCCCTTTGGCCCACGATGCCTCAAATACCATGATGCCTCTCAAAACTAATCCCATCTGCCTGCACATGGTCCATATCCTTGCCTTGTTTATGTGTTTGTCCGGATGCCTCTTAAACTATGCTGTAGCCGAGTCTTCTCTCCCTCACACGTTAGTCTGGACTGCACTTCTGGAAGCAAAAGGAAGTTTTGAAAGCGGTGTGGTCAGGGTGGAGATGTCCAAAGATGCGCTGTTTAGGTGGATGGCCATGCTATTTTGGCCCATAGTGACCAGGGACGTACAGCCGAGGTGGGTTAGCCATGAGAAATGCAGGGCTATGGAGACAGACTCAATTTTTGGTTTGGATTTTGAATTCAAATCTCTGTGGTGTGGTGCTTGATTACATAACTCTCTGTCATGTGTGGGCCATAATGGCCTGATCTGGGTGTATATGCTTTATTATATATCAATTTCTTAACCTCAATTGCCAAAGAAAATACTGGCCACCTTTCTCTCAAAGTTGCTGACACTGTTAAGCCCCATCACATGTGCTAAGATTTAAAGATCTAAGTTAGTAATCAGGATTCAGAACTTGAAACAAAAGCAGAAGTTTCTAAGAAAGTCAGCAGGTCTGACAGTATCTGTGGACAGAAAGCAGAGTTAATGTTTCAAGTCCAGGGACCTTCCTTAAGAACTTGCTGCTCACCATCCTAGCTTGGAAATATATTGCCGTTCCTTCACAGTCACTGGGTCAAAATCCTAGAATTCCCTCCCTAAGGGCATTAAGGGTCTACCTACAGCAGAAGGATTGCAGCGGCTCAAGAAGGCAACTGGAAACAGCCATTTAATACTTGGTCTAGCCAGTGATGTCCACATCACAAAGAATGAATTTTTAAAAATAGTAATATCTTGTAGATAATGATCTAGAACTAATATGTCATTTAAACAAAATGCCTTTTGACCTGAAAAATGTTTGAGGATCATTGCTGCCTGGTCATCAAGGGATTTGGGGATAGAGTCGGCAGTAGAATTGAGGTAGAGGATCCAATCAAGTGGCAGAGCAGGCCATATGACTTCCCAGTTTTCCCATTTTGCATGTTCACTAAGCTGGTTGTATTTGACTTTTATTGTAAGATGGCACATTCTAATAAAGTTTTGACTTAATTCATCAAGTTTTCTTTTATTTGCCTGTTTTGGCCTTTATTCATTGTGTCCCTCAGAAGAAGGTAGTATTTCCAAGGTGATGATACTAGAAGATTAGAAGACGCACATGTTAGATTGGGTTGTTTGGAAAACACATTTAGATCTGAGGTAGTGGGAACTGCAGATGCTGGAGAATCTGAGATAACAAGGTGTGAAGCTGGATGAACACAGCAGGCCAAGCAGCATCTTAGGAGCTGGAAAGCTGAACCCAATGAATCTTTTCAGAAAAAAAGATTTCTGAAGAAGGGCCCTGACCCAAAATGTCAGCCTTCCTGCTCCTGAGATGCTGCTTGGCCTGTTGTGTTCATCCAGCTCTACACATTTAGACCTGAAAAGGGATTTAATAGTGAGCCAATAATTTATGTCGTATAACCAAAATTAAGTGAATCATTAATTTATTATTTGCTTCGAATAATAATGTAGAAGATGAACAACTACGTCCTTAGGTGAAAATCGGAAGGCTGTATATGAAAGGTGGAGTGTGTGGGTCGGTCTATAGTAATTCAGCGGAGTACACCTTTAAGAAGATCTGGAGGAAATCTGGTTGTGTAAGGTCGACATGGCAGCTTCCTATATCAGAGTGAGGAGAGTTTGTGCTCGGCTTGTGGCTTGCAATGGACAAGCCCTCGCACTACAGCCTGGCAGCAGGTTCTACGGGCAAGGCAGAGGTTTGCAGAAGTTACCAGGAGGTCTGAAAGTTGGTAAAACTGCCCTGAGTGTTGCATTTGTGCTGGGTGGGACCTTGGGATTGTACCACACGGTCAGGCACTGCCTGAAGCAAGAGCTGCACCGTGCTCAGCAGCAATACCCGAAGGTAAATGCGAGTTTATAGCACAAAAAGAGTACTTCAGGGGCTGCTAGTAACTTACAGCCAGATAGAAAAGTCTGTACTGCTCACCAGTTAGACTGAATCCTTACATTATTTGGGGAGGGGTTTGGAGGGAAAATGAGCGTCGATTTTTTTTGTTGTATAGCATTAATTAAACACAATGGGTTCTCTTGTAGCATGCTTTGTAACCAGTTGGATTTTATTAATTTGCTTTAAATGCAGTTTTGGCCAGAAGTGCAACACGTCCCTGCCTAAATGCGAGTCAAAACCGAAAGAACTGGGGAAGCTGTAAATCAGAAACTAAAACGGAAGTTGTTGGAGAAGCTCAGCAGCTCTGGCAGCATCTGTGCAGAGAAATCAGAGGTGACTGACTCTGGTCCGGTTCTGAGGAAAGGTCACTGGACCCCGAAACATGAACTCCGATTTCTCTCCAGACCCTGCTGAGCTTTTCCATCAACTTCTTTGTATTAAATGCTAGGGAACCGTTTATGTTGACAAATGAAGTTGGAAGAAAATTCACATTTTTAAAATGTTACATATATGCTGTTGTTGGCGCTATGATATAATTTTCAGTTTCATGTATAATAGTGGATTTCAAACTTGTTCACATTGGAAGCCCCCTCGAAGATGTTAATGTTCTTCCTCTTGGTGCCTGTAAACTGCCATAAGCTGACTTTAATTTGGCTATGTATTATGAAATCTCACAAACAAATACTGAAACGATGAAGCTTTGTTGCATGTGCCAACCAAAATAAGACCCGTCAAGTAAGCAAATTAAGCCTGATAACTCAACATAGCCAATACCCAAATCATGGTGGAATTTAACTACCATTCCAACCAACAGTGTCTTTCTCTGCAATTGGCCAGAGTTCAGTCCTTGTGCAGTTTAGGTTGATTTAATTTGACTTGATTTATTATTGTCACTTGTATAGAGATGCATGAAAAGTACACTTTTGTGTGCCATCAAGATAAATCATACCTTCCAGAAGTACAACAGAAAGTAGAATATAGTGCTACAGGTGCAGAGAAAGATTAACTCTAAATGTATGAGAGGTCAGTTCATAAGTCTGGTAACAGCGGGAAGTAGCTGTTCTTGAATCTGTTGGGACGTGTTTCAAACTTTTGTGTCTTCTGCCTGATGGAAGAGGTGATAACTGGGGTGGGAGCAGTCTTTGATGATGCTGGCTGATTTCCCAAGGCAGCGGGAAGTGTAGATGGAGTCAGTGGAAGGAAGGCTGATTCTCATGATGGACTGAGCTGTGTTCACAACTCTCTGCAGTTTCTTATGGTCTTGGCTAGGGTTGTTGTCATACCAAGTATCCAGACCAGGATGCTTCCTGTGGTGCACCTATTAAAAATTAGTAAGTCATTGTGGACATGCTGAATTTCCCTAGCCTTCTGAGGAAATAGAGGCTTTGGTGTGCTTTCCTAACTGTAGAGTCAATGTGGATGGACCAGAACAGATTGGTGATATTTACTCCCAGGTTCCCTAAAATTTTGCTACCAAAGAATCCCAAAGTTGAATTCTTGTAGGATCTCCTGTCGTCTTAAGCTCATGGTGACATTATTTATTACACTGTTGAAGTCACCAAGTCTGTAGCCGACTTTCTTATCAGGAGTAGCTTCTGTGTTCTTTGTCATATTCACTGTCTGTTTGAAATGCATTCTGTCCTGCTGTTAACTTCTTAAATTCTTCTGTAGGGAATGTTAATTGCTCATTTGTGACAAGACAGCAAGTTATCAGATTTTAAAATAGCTTGTTTATGTAGCTTCATCATTTTCTTTTCCCAGGGCTGGCTAATTGGCTTAGTTTATTTAAAATTCCTTGCCCTGTTCCCAACAGTTTATTCCAGAAAGAGTTATTGCTGATTCTTTCAATCTGTGAAGTTATTAAAGGTTTGAAATTTACAGTGCCATGTGCTGTTTTGATTCCAAAAGCCAAGGTATTACCTTAAGTTTTATTGTTTGTATTTAGATGGTAATGTAAATAATGTGTTAACAAGACATTATGTTTGCCTGCAATGCAGTCCTTCAAATTCAAGGTTATCCACTGTGTGTGCTAAGTGCTGAACAAACCCAAGTCTTTTTATATTGTGGTGTGAATTTTGAACACTGCAGTGTGGTGTAGCCCAGCGAATGTACCATAGGATCCCTACAGTGTGGAAACAGGCCCTTTGGTCCAACAAGTCCACACCGAACCTCAGAGCTTCCCTCCCAGACCCATTCCCCCTATAACCCAGCTAATCTACACCTCCCTGAACACTGGGGCAATTTAGCATGGACTGTGGGAAGAAACTGGAGCACCTGGAGGAAACGCACGCAGACACGGGGAGAACGTACAAACTCCTCACAAACAGTTGCCCAAGGCTGGAATCGAACCCGGGTCCCTGGTGCTGTGAGTTAGCAGTGCTAACCACTGAGCCACCATGCCATTAATGTAGCAATAGGAGATATCCTTTCAGTCCAGTCTACCATTCAATTAGATCATTGCTGATCTGGATCTTAACTCCATCGACTCACCAAGAAACTACAATGTTTTTATCTATTGCTGAACAAAAGATTATGAATCATTCTAAAATTAATAAATCATCAAGGCGGATAAGAAAAAAATACAACATCTTTTCCAAGAGAGAAGACTAATAAGTATGCGGAAGCCATAGGATGTATCCTAGTGATCAATGACTTCAGGAGGAAGGGAGGAGGACAGGCCCCTATCTACATCAATGGAGCTGAGGGGGAGAGAGTTGAGAGCGTCAGCTTCCTAGGAGTGACAATCCACCAACAATCTGTCCCGGCCCACACACAGAGATGCAGTGTTCAAGAAGGCATAACAATGCTTCTTCTTCCTCAGGTGACTTAGGAAATTTGGCATGTCCATAAAGACCCTCAACAACTTTTAGAGATGCACCATAGAAAACATTCTAGCTGGGTGTATAATGGCCTGGTACTGCAACTGCTCTGCCCAGGATTGTAAGAAACTACAGAAAGTTGTGTACGCAGCCCAAACCATCACAAAATCCAACTTCTTGTCCATGGATTCCATCTACCCTTCTCGTTGCTGTGGAAAGGCTGCCAACATCATCAAAGCCCCCTCCAACCCCAGTAATACTCCCTTCCATCAGGCAGAAGATACAGAAGCTCAGACACACACACGCTAACACACACAGACACATGTGACTACAATAAATCCAATCAGGATATTAAAATGATACAATGATAGTGGACTGGTTGTAAACTTCCAGGAATCCTTAGATTCTGGAAATTTCAAGGGGACTAGAAAACCCCATCAATGTCGCGGCTTTCTTTTAAAAAGGGGAAGAGACAGAAAACCGTAATAATACGCCAATTAGCTTAACATCTGTATTGGATACATACTAAAGGCTTATTATAAAGCCTTTTAGGATATAAGAGCAGAGCATTTAGAAACATGTAATATGATCAGCGTCTACATGACTTCATGAAGAGGAAATCATACCTGACAAGTTTAGTAGATTTTTTTTTGAAGATGTAATAAGCAGGACAGGAAGCACCAGATGGATAATATTTGAATTTTCAGAGGGATTTTATAAAGCCCGACACATTAGACTACTTAATAAGATAGGAACCTATGGTGCTGGAGGTAGGAAATTTCCATAGATAGAGAATTGGCCATCTCCTGATGACAGCTGAGTCCAGGGCCTAAGGACACAGAGTAGGCCATTTAGTACTTAAATAAGGAGAATTGTCTTCACCCAGAGAGTGGTGAGCTTATGGAATTTGTTGCTACAGAAAGCAGTCAAGGCCAAAACATTGAATGTTTTCAAGAAGGAGTTGGATGTAGCAATAGGGGGCTATAGGGATCAAAGGATATGGTCGGGGGAGGAGTGGAAACAGGCTATTGAGTTGAATGATCGGCCATGATCATGATCATGGTGAATGATGGAGCAGGCTCAAAGGGCCAAATGGCCTATTTCTGTGCCCTTTTCTATGTTTCACCCTGGTCAGATACACTCCTAAACAAACACCGTGCTGCTTGGGCCAGTCGTTAAAAAAGCAAAAGTGGGAGGGTTCACTCAACTGGAACTCTAAAAGAAAGTTATACCTGTATTTATGCAGTGCCATTCATAACATGAAGTGTCATCACAGCTGTATAATGAGATACCTGGTCATCTCCCATGATCAGCATTGGGGTGGTAACTGGATCCTCAGTGTTAGTGATATTGTTTAAAGATGGTTGGTTGGGTTAGGGTTGATGATGAGGTTCAGCTCTCCTGCTGTGACTGAAACCCTTTCTCTTGGTGTGTTTGTTTGCAGCAGGAGCCCAGTTCTGGCCTCTCACTCACTCTATACCAGTATAAGACTTGTCCATTCTGCAGCAAAGTTCGAGCGTTCCTTGATTTCCACTCGCTGCCCTATGAGATTGTAGAAGTCAACCCGGTCTTGCGCAAGGAGATCAAATTTTCCAACTACCGAAAGGTTCCGATTTTAATCGGGGATGATGGAGAGAAAGTGGTGAGTTTGCACAAAAATAAATTTAGAGCATTGTTATGGACCAGATCAAACCCCCTGAAAATTTATTAAGAAGATAGTTGAGACCCTGACTTTTTCCTGTTCTAAAGGTAAGTGTGAGATGTTGTGTTCTGAATGTACTTTGGTCAAACTACCAGGTTGGAAACAAAACACATTGTATTCGTGCACTATAATTAAAATGCAGACAAAAATAAAAAGAAACAATTAGTTTAACTGAAACTCTTTCGAGATACTAAACAAAATAATATATATGTTATAAACCATACTAATTAGGTGTTCCAATATAGTAACATCCATAAACACGCCCTTAGCAAAGACAAATTCAATAAAATTGCCACATGTAAAATTCTTGCAACAGGGAGAGAACCCCAGTTTTTAGCTGTAACAGAGGGAGGAATAAGAGCTTCCATATTCAACTTCGAGACCCCAGCAACTGAAGGCTAAAAAAAAACCTTGCTTCTGTGGGAACTTGACCACCACCCACCCAGGCTGCTTCTATTGTTCCAACTTGCTTAAAAAAGAAACCAAGGCCTCACATGCTGTTTATTTTATTGGCTTTGGAGAAGACTACTTGACATGTCTGTCTCAATCTTTCTTTATTTGAAAAAACAGGCAAAATACACCTCTGAAAGCCACAGTATTGTCACAGCATGAGTTAATATTCAATGATGTGTTTTCATTTTTTTGGATGCAATGGTCTGCCATCAGTTGTTGGGAGGTGGGGGTCGTTTCCAATGAGTGCTATTCATTGTCATTGGGACAAGAGGAACATGTAAGCCAGAACTTGATGGGGATGGCAGGTAATTTAATTTGCCTTTAAAACAATATTGTAGCTTTGGTCTTAGTGATGATCTGAACTCGGTTTGCGAACTGGTCACAGTTTTCACAGAGTAGCCCTCTTTCTTCTGAGTTAGAAGATTGAGAATCCAAGTTCCACCTTGTAGATTTGAGTTGAACAATCTAAAGTGATTCTGCTGTTACAGTTCTGTGAGACCTGTGTCATCTGAGTTGGTATCTTTTAGATGAGCTATTTAATGAAAGGCACTGTCTGCCCTCTTAGGTGCAGCCATTGAAAGATCTCAAGATACTATTTGAAGAAGACCGAGGAGAGGTTTTTCTAGAGCCCTGCTTCAATATTTATCCTTTAATCAACATGCCTGAAAGAAGATAGCCAATCATTAGCTCATTTTTATGATCGAATCTTGCTGTGTTTCCTACATTACAATAGTGATAATGCTTCAAAAATACCTCATCGCTTACAAAGTGTTTTGGCGACATCCTGAGCTGCAAAAATACAAATCTGTCTGTGCTAATATTCACAGCTTTTGAGTTATGTATCTCATCCTTAAGCTGTTACACCACCATATCTGATGGCTATGTTAATAATATCCATGCACACCTGCTCAACTGAACTTCATTTCATAGAAATATAAGGATCTGAGGAAACCATTCAGCCATCATGTCTGTTCATTCAGCTATCATTTTATATCCAACTGGTCACATTCCCCTGCTTCTTCCCCATACACTGCATATTGTTCTTTTTTAAGTGACATATGCAGTTCCCTTTTGAAAGTTACTCTTGAATTTGCTTCTGCCAGCCATTCAGACAAGAGCATTCCAGATCATGACAGCACGTTGTGTAAATAAAAAGTTGTCCTCTCCCTGATCCTTTTTGCCACTATAATATTTTGTTTTTTTAATTTCTTTGGTAGTGACATAAGTTGGGAAGTGTTTCCAATTTTCATATTAGTGACACCAACTGGGAAGTTAAAGTTTTGCAAAAAAAGTTAGATGGCGACTTCAGGCTATGGAAATCCATTTGATCCCTTTCAGGATGAAGACTAAAACCATATAATTTTGAATGACACTTGAGTGCAGTGAAGATGGAGTGCTATATTGCACCAGGTGCTGACTTCCCACTTAGAATTTTAAATCATCAGCTACTGCCATGGTTCAAGTGTCATTTAAGATCATGTGAAACTCTTAGTGTAGCATATTTTTCCGAGTCATTCCCAACCGTCAGTATGGAACCTTGCTTTGTACAAAAAGCTGCCACTCCCACAATCTTAAGTGAAGTAAATACACTGAAATTTAAGAACATTCTTGGATATTTGCTAGATACACTTTTGTATTATCAATGTGTTTCTCTCGCTGCCTTCTCCACCCCCTCCTTCTGTCTCTCTATTCTTCCTGTCTCTTCTCTTCCCCCTCCATCGTCACTTCCACTTCACCTTGATTTCCCCACGTCTCTTTGTTGAATTTCTGGTCAATTTCAGCATTTTTTTTTGGGAAGTAAATGAAATGAGTTACTGAAGTAAAGATGTAGGATTTGATGATAAATTTAAATGAAAGATAAATAGTTTTTAACTGATTTAATTTTCTTTTATTTTCAGCAAATCAATGATTCCTCAGTTATCATCAGTGCTGTAAAGACATATTTACTTTCAAGGTAATTTGGACGTGACTACTGCTAATCACTTAGATATTTTATTTCTTAAAGATTTTGCCCTGTGAAATTTAGATTTTTTTAGAATCAGACCTTTTATAGTTTTGCCTTTTACATTTGTCAAAAGAATTCCCCAGTTTTCCCCACTGCCAATTAATTTTATTTCTAAATTTGCAGTCTTTTGCTTGATCTCCTTTTATTGTCCAATTATGCAGCTGATATTTTTACTTGTTATTTATTCCACCCTGCCGAATCCCATTCCCCCACCACCAGTGTTGAAGCCCAAAAATCACTGTTGACTTTTCCAGGAACATTAATTTTAACTTCCTGCTGTGTTCCAGCTGTTGAGGGTTGCTGGTGCAACATTTAAACCTATTACACCAACACACACACTTTCACATGCTTGAACACTCGATGGCTTACAAACACAAACATGAATGCGCACGCACTCCTTTTGACACCCTCCTTTAGTAACTGAGAGACCTGCATCCAATCTGTTTTCCTCTCTCACTCACACACGGCTCTTCTGTTTTTGCTGCAATCTCCTTCACGTGCTTAAAACATGTTACAACCTATTCTATCCCTCACACTCGCAATATTATAAATACTGCTTCTCCTTTTTTGGTCCATTTCCTAAGATTTTTCTCCACTGGTTCTGAAAACCCCTGAAGATTCTGAGGACTTCCTTTCTCTTTGCAAAAGTAGGAATTATATCAAGTCGGTCTGTGGTGCTGAAGTGTATTATTTTGTGACCCATGCAGATCTATCGATTCCAAGGCTGGCATAGTAACCTAGGTTTGGCCTGTAGCACCATGTAATAACTCTTGGAAATTGTATGATTTATTTTTCTCCCTTCTTGCCTTTCTTGAGCTGATTGGCACCCTACTCATGTGTGGTGTCCAGAAAGACTGTTTTCATGTACTCTAATCTCTACCCTCCCCAACCCCATCCTGTCATTAGCATAAACTCCACCCTTCCCCACCTATCTTCAGTTCTGACATGGACTCAAAGTTAACTCTGTTTTCTCTCTATGGATGCTGCCAGATCTGCTGTGTTTCTCCAGCATGCTTTGATTTTGTTTCATATTTCCAGAATCTGGAGTTCTTTTGCATTTATTTTGTTTATTAGTTATACTGGGGTACAGAAATCGGTTGATTTGTAAATTAAAATTATATTCAAAAGCTTTAAAAACTTGTTAGGATACAAGAGTGTGTTTGTGCCAAAAGTAATCAGCTCAATTTCTACAACATTTCTGTAGACCCTATATACAAGTGCAATTAGCATAAATGATTAACTTTAATTAGTGATAATAATTTATGCTAATGTATTTGTTTATAGACCTTCAGAAAGAAAGATCGCATAACTTAAACCAAATCCTTTCAGCACAGATATGCTACTGGCAAATTTTCTTAAAGCTTTTGAATATAATTTTTAATTTTCCAAGAAATGATTTGAAGACAGAGTCATAGAGATGTACAGCATAGAAACAGACTCTTCAGTCCAAACAGATATCCTAAATCAATTTAGTCCCATTTGCCAGCATTTGGCCCATATCCCTGTATACCCTTTGTATTCATCCAGATGCCTTTATAAGTGTTGTAATCATTACTTCCTCTGGCAGCTCATTCTGTTCATACAATACCTTCTGGAACCCAGTATAACAAGCAAATGAAAATAAACACGGTACTAAAGATGATAGAAATTTGAAACAAAAACAGAGTGCTAGGCAATGGCCTTTAAACAAGGTCCACAGAGCCTGGTATCATATCACTAAGTCACCCTTTATTTACATGCTGAGAGTCTTTGACACTGATCCAGTTTCCTCAGAGCCAGGTCTGAGTGACCAGAACCTCTGACACTCCTGTTTATATCTGTCAGCCAGGATATACCGATATGTGCTGTTAATCTGGTCCGACCACGGAATTTGTCGTTTGCGATCCACCTGGCTGACCTTGTTGCAATCAATACAGCCTAGTGGTGTTGTCTCTAGACTCTTTATCCAGAATCTCAGCCAATGTGCTGGGTTCGAATGGCAAATGGTGGAATTTGAATTCAGCTTAAAACAAAAACTGGAATTAGGACTCTACTGCTAACCATGAAACCATTGTCGCTTGTCATAAAAACCCTTCTGGTTCACTACTGCCCTTCGGGGAAGGAAATTGCCATCCTCACCTGGTCTGGCTTACATATGAATCCAGACCCACAGCAATCTGGTTGACTCTTAGTTGCTGTCTGATGTGGTCTAGCAAACCACTCAGTTCAAGGGCAGCTAGGGACAAGCAATAAAAGCTGCCAGCCAGTAATGCCCACGTCATATGAGTGAATAAAATAAACACTCCTTATTGGTGATTAATTCATTTAAAGTGAAGGTATGGCTAGTTTTGAGAGTGTGAATTAGCTTTGAACAAATTGCTTTCTAATGTAAAAGATTGTGTATATCTAAGTTGTGCTGGATGCAATTTGTACTTAAAATTCCATAGTCTTGCACTGGCTTCGTCAATTTCATACGTACAGCACCAAACAAAAACTAACTCAACAGAGCTGAAGCCCTGGGTCCTTGTGCCTACGTCAATGTGTGAGCCCACTGTTGGGAGAAGGCATGGAGTGATCTGAAGTCCCTAGGGAATTGCCTCACCACTTCTCTGGAAGAAGTTGGCCTACTCCAATTCACCTCTTCCTTTTACACCCCCTCCCCCCTCGCTTTCGTGGTACACACTGCTCATGGACTGGGTGGATGTGCGATTACTGTGCGATGTGTGCATCAGCAATGTGAAAACTTTGATATCGCTCTTTGAAAGCGTTGTCATTTTAAATACTAGAACTGTTTGCATGTTTGTGAGCAGCAATTTACAAAACCAGAAGTTGGAAGTATTGCAAACTGTGAGAAAGATAGTATGAAACTTCAAGAAGGAGACAGGCTGGTGTAGAGAGCTCAGAGAAGTGCCAATTGATATGTTTTGGTAGGAAGAATGAGGAGAGGCATTAGAATATAAAGGGGCTATTTCTGAATGGACTGCAGGAACAGAGAGACCTGGGGGATTTGTGTACAAATCATTGAAGGTGGTAATTCTGCGGAAGGGTCACTGGACCCAACATGGAACTCTGATTTCTCTCCACAGATGCTGCCAAACCTGCCGAGCTTTTCCAGCAATTTCTGTTTGGGCTTCTGATTTCTAGCATCCGCAGATTTTGGTTTTGGCAGGGCAGTTGGAGAAAAAAGTGGCTAAAAAGGCAAACCAGATACTGAGCTTTATAAATTGAGACAGAATTTTAAGAAATAAAGCAGGGAATAGTGAATTTTTCATAAACACTGGTTTGGCTCTGGAGTATTGTATCCAATTCTGGAAGTACTTTCTCCAGTTTCTGCTATGTATGGGATCACTTGTGCCAGAAGGTATAGGGGTTGGGGATCACATACAGACCCAGAGCAGTAACTTACAACCATGTGTCAGTGTCATCCTTGAATCTGTGGCAAGCTGATGGCAACAGCTGCAGGAAGAACATTAATGCCTTGGAGAGATGCAGAAAAAGAAATAGAAAAGAAACTTTTCCAGGGCTGAGGGACTTCAGTTAAAAGGATAACTTGGAAAAGCTAAAAGGGTTGCTTTCCTTGGAGGAGAGAAGGTGGAGAGGAAATCTGATAGAAATGTTCGAAATCGTGAGGACTCTAGACAGCAGACAGAGAAACTTTCTTATAGCGGAGTTATCAAAAGCCAAAAGACCCCAACTTAATGTGGTAGGTAAAAGATATGGGGTTGACGTGAATTTTACACAGCATGTGGTTGAGATCTGGAGCTCACCACCAGTGTGTGTGGTGGATGCAGTGGATGATCGTGGCTTAATTATAGAGTCAGAGAGCCACACAGCAGAGAAATATACTCTTTGGTCCAACTTCTCCATGCTGACCAGTTTTCCCAAACTAAACTAGTCCCATTTGACTGCCTTTGGCCCACATCCCTCTAAACCCCTGCTGTTAGTGCACCTGTCCAAATATCTTCTGAATGTTGTCACTGGACCTACATCCACCACTATCCCAGGCAAATGTGATGATAGGAAGGCTTTCAAAAGGGAATTGAATAAGCACCTGATGAAAGCTTAAGCTCATGGAAAGAACTTAGGGCAGTGGGACTGATTTGCTTTTGTAGAGAGCTGTCTCACAGACATGTGTCTTTTGTGCTGTAATTATTCCACAGTTTTATATAACGCAACGGTTCGTCTCCCTGTATGGTTTACTTGCTACTTCTTAAAAATTTCAGGCACAGAAACCTAACTCGGGTGATATCGTACTATCCAGAGATGAAATCCAAAAATGAGAAGGGGAAGGAGGTGGTTGAATATAACAACAAGTATTGGGTGATGCTGGAGGAACAGGATGAAAATCAATTCTATCCCACCAAGGAGGCCAGGAAGTATGTAAACCTGCAATGTACTTAATATGAGAGATAGTTGGAACTGCCGATGCTGGGGAATCCGAGATAACAAGGTGTGAGGCTGGATGAACACAGCAGGCCAAGCAGCATCAGAAGACCAGGAAAGCTGACCTTTCGGGCCTAAACCCTTCTTCAGAAATTTCTTCATTTCTGAAGAAGGGTCTAGGCCCGAAACGTCAGCCTTCCTGCTCTTCTGATGCTGCTTGGCCTGCTGTGTTCATCCAGCTCAACACCTTGTTATCTCATGTACTTAATATCAATTTTTTTAATCACAAATAAAATCAGATCATACAGCCTGTTCTAATTTGGCCGGACTTTTGAAATGTCTTCCCTCTTGTCCAATCCTGGTCAGTGATATAGATCTGCCAATATACCTTTGTTATCTCGCGTCTCAATAATCCAGATGCTATTGTAGCCAAACCTCCCTCTGAATATTTGTTCTTATTCAAAACGTTTGCTACCCATTTCCTAACTCGCATTAGATCATTTTGCCCTAGCGGGCCCCTACACTAACTGACCTACATTGGCACCTGGTTAAACAATACTTCGATTTTAAAAGTTCTTACCGTACTTTTTTAATGTCATTCTGTCCTTGCCCAAATCCCTGTGAGCCCCTCCAGCTCTACAGCCCTGCAAGGTATCTGTACTCCTCTGAGTTCTGGCCTCTAGCACAGTCTTGATTTTAATTGCTCCACCATTGATCACAGTGTCCTCAGCTGCTGAGACCTTGGGCTCTGGAATTCCCTCCCATCCCCATCTTAATGATGTTCCCTGTTTGACCAAACAGTTATTCATCTGTTCTGATGTTTCTCCATGTGGCTGTATGCAAAAAAAAACTCGCGTGAAGCAGTTAATGACATTTTTACTACAGATGGAGGTCCTGTTTAAATGCAAGTTCTTGTCATTTTAAGTTATTGTTACCAGAAGAGTAAATACACTGTAGGTTCATTGCCTAGATACAGTCGGTGTATTAGCCGTCTACGTCATGGCCCATTTCGTATTCAATTAGCCGACTTTTGATTACAAGTGTAAGATATTCTTTATCAATCTGATTTGCCCGGAGTTTTTTTTTCTTTAACATCCAGGGAGGAAATGAAATGGCGCAAATGGGTAGATGACTGGCTGGTTCATCTCATTTCACCCAATGTCTACCGCACGCCTGGAGAAGCCCTGGATTCTTTTGACTACATTGTGCGGGAGGGAAAATTCGGACCTTTTGAAGGATTTTTCGCCAAGTATTTTGGAGCAGCAGCCATGTTTTTTGTCAGCAAGAGGCTTAAATCTAGGTTCGTGTATTTAATTCTGCATGATTTTTCCGTAAGTCTAGGTACGGGGTGGGAGACACATAGGACGCTGCCCACGAGGACTGGTCAGAAGCGTATCGAAGGCATGGATATGGGCCAGAACAGATTTACTAGAATGGTAGTAGGCGTGAGGGATTTCGGTTACTGGGAGATAATGGAGAAGTTGAGATTGTTCTCCTTAGGACAGACATTTACATTCGTGGAAGCTTTTGGTAAAGTCACATGGTTTCTTGTAACATTTGGACAATAATCAGAACAGAGATTTTAAGATAATTGGCAGCGGGGAGATGACGATGTTCCTTACACAACACGTTGTTATGATCTGGATCGCACCGCCTTCCGAGGGTGGTGGGCGGGTGGATGTGGGGGTGGGGAGTAGATTCAGTAGTGACTTTTAAAAAGGGAATTGGACAAATACTTGAACTGGAGAAAAGTACAGCACTGTGGGGAAAGAGAAGGGAATACGGATTTAATTGGCTATCTCTTTTGGAAAACCAAGACTGGCACTGAATGGCCTGCAGTTGCACTGTGAGATTCCATGACTCCCCTGACCATGCTGGTACCTCTGAACTCTTGGGTTGTGAGGGCAGGCAGCTAAGATTTTGAAGTGGGTCCGTTTTATCCCCCTTGATTAATTTATGCAAGCAATTTAACCAAGAAGGAAGTAGAAGGAGAATAGAGCTGAAGCCACAATCCGATTGGCCATGATCTACCAAATGGTGGAGCAGACTCGAGGGGTTGAATTGCAAATCCTGTTTCTAACTTTGTATGTTCATAAATAATTTAAAAAGAACAGAAGTTCATTTGCAGTTGGTGTGTCATTCTGGTAGTTTGCAATGTCTTTGAAGGACTTTAACTCCACCTTTTTAGGAGAAGCTGGTGGCAAGCAGTTAAAGTTCAGTGAGCTGACTTTTCGCTTTGAAATCACTGACTAACTTGAAACTGGAGATGCTTGGCCCCTCTTTTATATAGGCAGACTTGGTCCCAGACGTGTGATCAACTTCGATTGCTTATTGAGCATTGGCCAACCTTTCTCCCTTTTCCAGCCCCAAAGTAAAGTTTGAGTCTCCCTTGCTATCTTCACCCTCACTCTGGAACCATTTTCTGGTCAGAAAACGCATCCCATTGACTCAGCCACTGGCCTCCATGTTACCTCATTTGGGCTTGAGAGAAATTTCACAGCAAACCAGATTATCTGAGCTTTAAATGAAAGGGAAGCGTAAGTGAATGGGAAATGCCATGCGGCTCCGGTCTTTCGTTCTTGCTGCTGGGAGCAGGCGTGCCATCTTCAGGGGCTGTCTGAACCCGTCACTTCTTTCGGACCTCCAGTGCTGTAGCTCAAGGGGATATGCTGAATGGTTGTCCTTGTTTCTTTTCAGACATCACCTTCACGATGACGTCCGGCAGGATCTGTACAAGGCAGTTGATCAGTGGGTGGCTGCCGTGGGCAAGCACAGGCCATTCATGGGTGGAGAGTTGCCCAACCTTGCTGACCTGGTAAGAGTTTGCAACGATTGTAGGTTCCTTTTGAGATTTATATTGTAACCAAAACTGAGGGGTTATTATGAGCAGGAAACATTGAACAGGCTGGGGTTTTTTTGGTCTAGAAGGACAAAGGCTGACATGATCAAATGGAGGTTTTTAACATGACAGAACGATAGATGTAGCGAAGACGTTTCTACTTGTGACAGAGAAAGCGGCTGTTTGGCGCAAATGGTCCATACCAGTATCTGTACTCCACCCGAGATTCTTCCGACTCCACTTCTAGCTAACAACATACCTTTCCATTCTTTCCCCACCTTCGTGCTTTTACGACTTTCCCTCAAATGTATCATTGTATCAGCTTTGTGATAGAGGGTTCCAAATTTCAATCACTCAATGGATAAAGAAGTTTCTCTTGAATTACCTTTTTGGATTTATCAATAACTATCCTTAAGAACCCTACACCTGCAATGGAAACATCTACCCTGTCAAACTCTCTCATAATCTTAAAGACTTGTAACGCGTTCACCCTGTAGTTTTATACAGAAAAGTGTCCCAGTCTGTTAAGGTTTCCTCATCACATAATGTCTCAATTCTGTAAGTCTGTAGTTTGTAATATCCTCTCTCTCTCTCTCTCTTTTGCTTTTTCACCTTCACAGGCGGTCTATGGTGTACTTCGAGTAATGGAAGGTTTGAAGGCATTTGATGACATGATGGAAAACACCAAGATCAAGGCATGGTATAAACGAATGGAGAAAAATATCCAGAACAGTCAAGCAGTAAATTGCTGCAGTAACCACTGAGAAAATCATGAAATTCCAGTTGCATTTTACTGCTGTTAACAGTTCCAGATGGGTGATAGGACCTGATTTTTAACAGAGTGCTGTGAGATGTGTGGACAGAAGAAACTATGCTTTAAGAACTGCAACCACCTAACACTCATCCTCAGTTAATCAATGATATGCTTCAACTGTAACAGAAACATTTAATACAATGTTACATTTAGAGTTTAAATATTGCTTGAACCTAGAACCAGGGGTCGGCCTGATACCAGAGCAGAAATTGGTGAGTGGAATCTTCTTCTGCTTTACTTCAAACTCCAGTTGCAGTGTCTTAGTGGATTTATAGGATTTCACATTGATGACAGGGCAAAACTACTTAGCACCAATGCTGCAAAGTGTAAATGAAACTGAAAAGGCAACTTAAATAAAGACTTGTAGAAATAATAAAAGCAGAAAACATTATCAATTAAGCAGTGCGGTGTCTGTGAGAATTGAGGTGAAAAGCATTGGTAAAAACTACATATGTCAAAGAAATACAAGACCCGCTGGTCAGGCACAGCAAATTCCACAGACATATCAGATATTATTAATGATTCAGGTTTTAAAAAAAAAAGCTAAATCTGAATTGATAAAAATGAGCAGCATTGGAACCGGAGCAAAACAAGAAGGAAACACGCTTAAATGTGAATAATAGAATATCCATTTTCCCCCTTCCCTTTTTGTTAGGATTTGATTTAAATGATCATCTCTCAATTCTGTTGAAGCGTTACTTCTAAAATAATAATTTATGAATAAGAGAGTTGTTTGTGTTCCTGGCCAGCATTTTTCCTCAGACAATAGAAACACTGAGGATATATTACTCTGGTCATCTTCACAATGCTGTAATGTGAGAACTTGTGAGTAAATTGACTGTAGCATTTCCAATGTTACAATGACTACATTCAATATATGCGTGCTCACCTACTTCTAACTTTTTTACAAATCCGCCATTGGCAGTCATAGCTGTCCCATTTCCTGTGTTACAAAAGTGACTACATTTCGAAAGTATTTTGGCTGTAAAGAGCTTTGGAATGTCCCCAGAGAGCTGCAAGGTGCAGTGTAAATCTTGCGCTCTTTTATAAAAGCCCACCTGGAGTCATCCTGATGTTATTTGCTGTAAAATTACTGAGGAAGATGTCATTACATTTGCGGCTGTTTGTAAATTCTGGCTGCGACAGAGAGAAACACACAGTTGTCGAGGTATGAAAAGTCAACAGGAAATGACTGACCACCAAGTACAATACACACAGTGCTAGATGGACGGTGGATTGATTTCTGTTTTGTCTGCATCACAGTCATTTGACAGGTTATACAGAAGTTGAAGATCTGATGTGTTTAATAGACTTAAGATGTCTTCCCCAATTTGTGTTTCTCTTTTACTTCCCTTTTTGTAAATTATTTTGGCATGTTTGCTGAAGATGTACCCGTTTCACTTCACAGTAGCAAGTGGAGATGAATTTATTGTTTTGAGGGAGCGCAAGTGCATCAGAATCCGACAGGATGTATTTGAGAACCCTTTTTTTTGGTCTTAAATGTTCCTTCCTCACAGGAGTTTGTGAAATGGAATTTCTTCAAATGAATCTTGGCAGGGTCTTAGAGGTTAGAGGGGTAGCCAGGCTACAGATCTGTATCTGGCTGATGTAAGTAGTATTTAATAAAAAGCATTAAGAATTTTAACTGTTCCTATTTTGTTAAATGTAACTGGAATATTGTTAGGTCGCAAAAGGCAATAATAATGAATTGTACGTTATGGAGTTTTCATAACAGGGTAAACATAGATTATAACTGCATTACAGACCTACAAACAGTCTTCATCCTATCCTGACCACCCTGACTTTAGGCAGGATAGATACATTGAAAATAGAGGTCTGAATAGGTCTTTCAGCCCATTGAGTCTGTTTTGCCATTCAACACAATCATGGATGATTCTGTATCTCAATGCCATAGCCCTGGCTTCTCCCCATATCTTTTATATTTCTTTCTTAAATATGTTCGGTGACATTGCCTCTACAGCCTTCTGTGGTGGAGAATTCCAAAAGGTTCATCATCCTCTGAATAAAGAAATTGCTCCTCGTAGTAGTCTGAGATGGCCTATCCCCTATCCTGAAATTGTGATCCCTTGTTCTGGACCCCCCCGACCAGTGGAAAGATCATCCCTGCAACCGGTCTGTCGGCCTGTCAGAAATTTGTTTCTGAGATTTCAACTGACTTTTTCAAACTCCAGTCAGTCCAGGCCCAGTTGACCCAATTTCTCATACGACAAACCTACCATGGCAGGAATCAGTCCGGTAGTGCGAAGGTGGCAGTCAACCAAGGCTCTGATGTGTGAATCATGGTGAAAAGTGTATGTGAATTGGAAACCATGTGATGCTTGTCTTTGGTGTCTATGTAAATTAAACAGTGTCAGCCATGCCTCAGTGAGTGGCACTTTTGCCACTCAATGAAGAGTGTGGGCTCAGGTTCCACGTAAAAATTCCAAAATCTAAGCTAACACTTCAGTTCAGTAAAATGGGACTGCTGCACTGTCAGAGATTCTGTCCTTTGGATGAGATGTTAAACTAAGCCCTCATCTGTGCTGTTTGAGGCTGCAAAGATCGTCATGCCACTCTTCAAAGAAAAGTAAAGGTGTTAATCCGAGTGTCCTAACCTTGGATCAACATCACTAAAAACAAAATAATTTATATCATTCTCATTGCGCCTGAGGGAGTTTGCTGGGTGCAGATTGGCTGTCATGTTTCTTAAATTGTAAAAATGGCTACAGTTCAATAATATTGGTTGTGAAGCACTTGGGCACAGCCTGAAGTCATGAAAGTCATTTGCAATATCAAGGTAAGTTTTTCATTTATTCATACCAAGACTATTTGGAGAAACTACCAGAAGACTGCCCAGACCCATGGAACCTTCTTCACTGCTGCTTATTCACACCAGTGTGATGTTGAAATTATAATGATATTAGTAGAAGTAGTACTCAACAGGTCCAATCGCTGAAACATCTAACAACCAAGCAAATATAATCGACTGTGCTAGACATATCATACTAGTCCTACTTTCAATCAATACAGACCTCTTATAAAGTCTTGAATCATATAAGACCATAAGACATAGGAGTGGAAGTAAGGCCATTCGGCCCATCAAGCCCACTCCACCATTTAAATCATGGCTGATGAGCATTTCAACTCCACTTCCCTGTACTTTGCCCGTAGCCCTGGATTCCTTGTGAGAGCAAGAATTTGTTGATCTCTGCCTTGAAGGCATCTAACGTCCCGGCCTCCACTGCACTCAGTGGCAATGAATTCCATAAGCCCACCACTCTCTGGCTGAAGAAATGTCTCCTCATTTCCATTTTAAATTTACCCCCCTCTAATTCTAAGACTGTGCCCACGGGTCCTAGTCTCCTCGCCTAACGGAAACAACTTCCCAGCGTCCGTCCTTTCTAAGCCATATATTATCTTGTAAGTTTCTATTAGATCTCCCCTCAACCTTCTAAACTCTAATGAATACAATCCCAGGATCCTTAGCCGTTCACCATACGTTAAACCTACCATTCCAGGGATCATCCATGTGAATCTCTGCTGGACATGCTCCAGGGCCAGTATGTCCTTCCTGAGGTGTGTATCTCATCATTGAGATACAAGGCAGACATTTAAAGTGTGAAAGGAATGTACAGACAGCTAATGAGACTGATTCATATGAGCAGGTTATGAAAAATGGACTGGAGAAAGTTAAGATTTTTAATGCTGAATGGAGATTGTGATCTAGAGATATAAACTTTGCAGGCTAAAAACCCTAAATCTGAATTGATACAAATGAGCAGCATTGGAATAGGAGCAAGGCAAGAAGGAAACACACACACATATATGAATAATAGAATATCCATTTTCCCCCTCGTGTTGTTATGATTTAATTTGCTTTGATTTAAATGATGATCATTCCTTGATTCTGATGAAATGTTACATCTAAAATGATCATTTACAAGCAGGAGAGTTGGCTGTGTTCCTGGCCAATGTTTATTCCTCAGACAACAGGAACACTGAGGATATATTACTCTGGTCATCTTCACGATGCTGTAATGTGTGAGCTTGTGAGTTAAATTGGCTGTAGCGTTTCCTATGTTACAATAGTGACTACATTCAATATATGTGTGCTCACCTACTTCTAACTTTTTTACAAATCCACCATTGGCAGTGATAGGTGTCTAAAACCATGAGCCCTTGAATTCCCTCACAAACTCTCTCCACCTCTAACCCACTTCTCCTAAACTTACCACTTTTGATCATGAATTCGGTCAGCCATCTTAATATGCCCTTGTACAGCCTGGTGTGAAAGTTTGTGAAACTTTAAAGTTCTGCTCAGATGCTGTCAGACCAGCCGAGCTTCTCAACATTTTCTCTTTTTATCTCAGAGAAAGTGCTAGAGAAATTCAGCGGGTCCAGAGAAAGCAGCTGGAGATACAGACTTAGAGATAGTAAGAACTGCCGCTGCTGGAATCGGGGGTAAGAGTGTGGAGCTGAAGGAGCGCAGCAGACCAGGTAGCATCACAGGTCATTGTTTTAAGTGTAGCAATGATCCTTCTTCAGCATTTTCTCATTTTTGTTCCAAAATTTCCAACATGATGGTTATTTTGCCTTCATTTCCCCATAGGATCGTTTTTATTTCAATTCAAGCACAGCCTCCTTTCTCCCATACTCCATACCTGGGCTAATAAGGGCAAGTGAGATAACAAGGTGTGGAGCTGGATGGACACAGCAGGCCAAGCAGCATCAGAGGAGCAGGAAAGCTGACATACCGGGTCCAGGCCCTTCTTCCTGCTCCTCTGATGCTGCTCGGCCTGCTGTGTCCATCCAGCTCCACACCTTGTTATATCCAGCATCATCAATGAGTGCCGTGTGTCTGAGGTCCAGCCAGGCAAGGCTCTGGATGTGAGTCGGTTACCACGGCAACTGTAACCCGGAAGGGAGCCGACAATGGGGGCGGGTGGGCAAGGTCAAGGAAGGAGGCCAATGGGAGCCCGGCAAAGACCGTTGGTGGGGTTCGAATGCGCCAATCGGAATCGAGGAGTGCGCGTCCGGAAGTGACGTGACACGGCGGCGGGGCCTGGAAGCTGCCAGTCTGAGTTAACCGCCGTGGTCGGTTGCGAGTGACGGGCGCTTCGTATGGTAAGGAGCTGGGTATGGAGGCTCTTAGCCGGTTCAAGGGTAGCAAGCAGGCGGTAACCCAGTCCCCGCCGCCGCTGCGTGCCGCTCCCGTGGGAAACTGATGGACCCTGGGACAACGAAGGGGCGCTATGACTTGTTATGGGGAGGGGGCAAGAAACCTGGCGGCCATTTTTGTGCACAGCACGATCCCACTTGAGCTGCTGGCTTTTTATCTTTGTGCTGTTGATTTTTTTTTAAAAATAAATTTAATCCCAAGGCATATGGGTGTCTCTGGGGAGGCCATAAGGGTTGTGGGTGCCTGGAACACTGAATTGAAAGGGTGGTGTGGGCAGGACCCCTTGAGATGTTTGGATATCTTGTCATCAATCTGTGCAGAGATGTTACCTCTTAGAGGTGATGAGACTTGAACCCAGGCCTCCTGGCTCAGACACCCGCATTAATCCTGAAAATGGGCCTTTGCTGAATTAGAAAAGAACCAAAAGAACTGCGGATGCTGTAAATCAGGAACAGAAACAGAGTCCCTTGAAAAGCTCAGCAGGTCTGGCAGCATCTGTGGAGGAGAAAACAGTTAACATTTCGAGTCTGGTGTCACGAGGTCTGAGGAAGGGTCACCGGACCCGAAATGTTAACTCTGTTTTCTCCACCATAGATGCTGCCAGACCTGCTGAGCTTTTCCAGCAACTTTGTATTGGTTCCTTTTGATGAATTACCTGCTGTCAAAGTAGCCAATACACTGCCCAGGAATTGAACCCGGGTCGCAAGAGTAGGAGTCTTGCATGATGCCACTAGACCAGTGGTGTGGACTGAACGAGGTAGTGTTTAGATTAGTTTGAATATCATAGTGTTCAAAGCTGCAGGTTTAGTACTGCAAAATGGAATTAGAATAGATAAGTGCCTGATGATTAATGGGGACCAGATGAGCTTTTCTGTACTGTTTAAACACTGTCTCTAGCATTTGCTACTGTTCTTAATTGCCATTGAACTTGATGGCTCACCTGATGATTTTAGAGGATAGTTGAGAGTCTACCACATTGTCATAGGTAAGAAGGTGTAAGCAGGGTGATCACCTGTTCTAGATATTATGAGACCATCTTGTATTTGAGACAAGTTGCTTGCAGCCAGGATGCTTTTTGACCTTTATATTTTAGATCGCTGAGACTTGCACAGTCTAGTGTGCTAGTGGATGTGTGCATTGTGCTATCCCTTTGGCAATCCACTCGCTCAGCCTGACTAGCCACCAGCTCTTGCACAAGTTTGTCATCCTACTTTCCAGCTCTCACAAGCTCACTAAGCCCCTCCTGACCCACCTTTGGAGTAGCCCATGCCAAAGTGTCCCTTACTGCGTACCCTGAGAGTTGATCAGTCGACTCCCAAGTAGGCTAAGTTGGGCAAGGATGGCAGATTTTCTTCTTAAAACGCAATAGTGAATGGTGACCATTAATGAGATCTGCTTTCAATTTAAGATTCATTAATTAAATTCAAATTCCAGCAGCTACTGTTAACCCAGGGCATTTGCTTGTGTCTCTAGATTACTGGTGTAGTAACATTATTTTTATCCTACTTTTCCCCCTACATGTTATTGAGGGATAAGCATTGGTCTAAACACTAGCATAGACTGCTTCCCATTTCCAACCCCCATATTCCTGGCATGAGGTGCAGTTCAATTATACCTGCCATACCCAGTGGCTAATGTGGACCCTTATGTAACCCAACCCCATTATTTTAAGGTAAAATAGTGTTCCTTTGGGGAATCTGTCCAACCACCATCACCACATCCCTTCCCTAACTTCTATTAACTGTCATTTCATGTTCACCTTCTCAATCTATACTGTTGACTGCTTGGAACCTGGACCAGAAATGTCAGTATTTCCCTATTCCCTTCCTGTTTAATGTGCTTCATCTTGACTCTAATCCCTTGGCTACATTGTGGCTGGCTGACCAAATCCTGTTCTTCTGTGGAAAAAGTGGACTGCACTTGAAATACTTTATCCATGGGGCAGCACATCTGACAGTGAAGTGCTGTCTTTTGTACAGTGCTGAATGTTAGCTTTGAATGTATGCCATTAAGGAGTATCCATGTTTGGCTAAAAAGGGCATTTCCTTGCAATATTTGAGCTCACCTTGATTTTATGCCTTAATATGTATTAGAAATCTTGCATAGATGGTAATTGTAAACAATTCCCTTAGTAAACAAAAATACTTGTATGACTTGGAAAGTACAGAATCCTTTAAAAGATGAGATTCCCAGGCTTTTGTTTCTGCTCGATTCTAACGAAGTAAGATTTTGATTTAGAAATGATGTATAGCATTAAGCAGACGTAATATAGTTTGTACTGTTCCAGTATTTTACAAGAATGAAGTGTTTTGATTTGAGGTTACAGAACAGGAAATGTTGTAATTTTAATATTTAATAAATGAGTTTTGAAATGTTGATGCTTTAATTGGAAACCTGTGAATGTGTTTGAGAAAACAAAAAAATTAACTTTTAAAACCTCTCACCTCACTGACCATTCCCCACCATGCCTATCTGCACTCATCTACCACCATCCCTGCCTACCTTCCACAGCCCCACCCCTCCTCTCCCTATTTATTTCGGAGCTCCCTTACCCCTCCTCATTTCTGAAGAAGGGTCTTGACCCAAACCGTCAACTTTCCTGCTCCTCTAATGCTGCATGGTCTACTGTGTTCCTCCAGCTCCACACTGTGTTATCTCTGACTCCAGAATCTGCAGTTCTTATTATGTCTAGCATTGCATATATTGTTTTGGGGGTTGAGAATGTTCCCACAATACAAGACTTTTCAAACTGCACTGTACCATATTGCGATAGCATTTAGGACTAATTCATCAAGCAAGGCCATTTGTGAATAGCCTTGCTTCAGTTTTAAGATAATCTCCCCTATCTTGATTCTTGCAGCAGAGGAGATTGTTTCACTCTTCCATTGGGATCTCTTCCAGCGCAGGTGGAACGTATTTAGGAAGGATAGGTTGCATCTAAACTGGAGGGGCACAAATATTCCGGCTGGGAGCTTTGCTGGTGCCGCTTGGCAGGGGTGTGGGAACCAATGGAAAGGTGAATGGACTGAAAGGGGACTAGAGAATAAAGCCTTTAAGACTCAGTGGACGAACAGACAGGGTGTGGCTGCTGATCAAAGCGGGTCTGGTGGACTGAAGTGCATCTGTTTCAATGCAAGAAGTGTCATGGGTAAGGCAGGTGAACTTGGAGCTTGGATTAGTACTTGGAACTATGATGTTACTATTACAGAGACTTGGTTAAGGGAGGCACAGGATACAGATGTATCAGGCAAGATAGAGGGAGATATAAAAGGGATGGGGGAGTTGCACCACTTGTTAAGGAGATTATCACAGCTGTACTGCGGGAGGACACCTTGGATGGCTCATACAGTGAGGCAATATGGCTAGAGCTCAGAAACAGGAAGGGTGCAATCACAATGTTTGGGGTTAACTATAGGCCCCTGACAGTCAGCAGAAGATAGAAGAACAGATATGTAGGCAGATTTTGGCAAGATGTAAAAGTAACAGGGTTGTTGCCATGGGTGACTTTAACTTCCCATATATTGACTGAGACTCATTTAGTGCTTGGGGCTTGGTTGGGGCAGAGTTTGTAAGGAGCATCCAAGAGGGCTTCTTGAAACAGTATGTAGATAGTCCAACTAGGAAAGGGGCCGTACTGGATCTAGTATTAGGGAATGAGACTGACCAGATGGTTGACATCTCAGTAGGGAAGCAGCTTGGGAACAATGATCGCAATTCAATAAGCTTTAAAGTACTGATGGATAAAGATCAGTGTAGTTGTCAGGTAAAGGTGCTAAATTGGAGGAAGGGTAATTACAACAATATTAAGCAAGAACTGAAGAATTTAGAATGTAGATTGGAGGCAGATGTTTGTGGGCAAATCAACAAACGGTATGTGGGAGGCCTTCAAGTGTAAGTTGGTCGGAACTCAGAACCTGCACATCCCTTTTAAAAGTGAAGGATAAGTATGGTAAGTTTAGGGAACCTTGGAGAATGAGAGATATGGTGAGCCTAATCAAAAAGAAAAAGGGAAGTGTTTATTAAGGCTAGGAGACTGGGAACACATGAAGAAAGGGTGGAATGCAAGGAAAGTCAAAAGAAACTTAAGCAAGGAGTCAGGAGGACTAAAAGGGATCATGAAAGATCATTGGCCAACAGATTTAAGAAAAATCCCAAGGCTTTTTGTACATATGTAAAGATCTAGAGGGTTGGCCTAATCAAGGGCAGGAAAGGGAATTTATGTGGGGAGCCAGAGGAATTGGGTGAGGTATTAAATGAGTACTTTGCGTCAGTATTCACCATATAGAATCATAGAATCCCTACAGTGTGGAAAAAGGCCCTTTGGCCCAAGAAGTGCACACCAACCCTTTGAGCATGCCACCCAGATCCATCCCCCTATAACCCAGCTAATCTACTAACCCCTGAACACTACAGGCAATTTAGCTGAGCCAGTCCATCTACCCTGCACGTCTTTGGATTGTGGGAGGAAACCAAAGTACCTGGAGGAAACCCATGCAGACACGGGGAGAATAGAGAAGGACTTGGTGGATGATGAGTATGGGGAAGGGCGTGTAGATAGTTTGGGTCATGTTGAGATCTAAAGGGAGGAGGTATTAGGGGTCTAGAAATATGTTAAGGTAGACAAATCCCCAGGGCTTGATGGGATATAGCCCAGAATACTGATAGAGGCATGGGAGGAAATGGCTGGGGTCTTGAGGGAAATCTTTGTATTCTCACTCACTACAGGGGAGGTCCCAGAGGATTGGAGAATAGCCGACATAGTTCCTTTGTTTAAGAAGGGTGGCAAAGATAATCCAGCTAATTATAGGCCAGTGAGCCTTACATCAGTGGTAGGGAAATTATTGGATTAGATTCTTCAAGACAGGACTTACTCCCACCTGGAAATCAATGGGCTATTAGCGAGAGGCAACATGGTTTTGTAAAGGGGAGGTCCTGTCTCACTAACGACGTCACGGTGGCTCAGTGGTTAGCACTGCAGCCTCACAGCGCCAGGGACCCGGGTTTGATTCCAGCCTCGGGTAACTGTCTGTGCGGAGTTTGCAGGTTCTCCCCGTGTCAGCGTGGGTTTCCTCCGGGTGCTCCGGTTTACTCCACAGTCCAAAGATGTGCAGGCTATGTGGATTGGTCATGCTAAAATTGTCCTTCGTGTTCAGGGGTGTACGGGCTATAGGGGGATGGGTCTGTGTGGGATACTCCAAGGGGCAGTGTGGACTCGTTGGGCCGGAGGGCCTGTTTCCACACTGTAGGGAATCTAATCTAATCTAATCTAATCTAACTTGGTTGAGCTTTTTGAGAAAGTGATGAAGATGATCGATGAGGCTAGGGTAGTGGATATTGTCAACATGGACTTCAGTAAGGCCTTTGACAAGGTCCCTCATGACAGGCTGATACAGAAGGTAAGTTGCACGGGTCAGAGGTGAGCTTGCAAGTGGTTGAAAAAACTAACTTGGTTATAGAAGACAGAGGGTAGTGGTGGAATGGTGTGTTTCTGAATGGAGGGCTGTGACTAGTGACGTTCCTCAGGGATCGGTGTTGGGACCTTTGCTGTTTGTAATATATGTAAATGATTTGGAGGAGAATGTAACTGGTCTGATTAGTAAGTTTGCCGACGACACACAGGTTGGTGGAATTGCAGATAACAATGAGGACTGTCAAAGAATATAGCTGGATATAGATCGGTTGGTGTCTTGGGCAGAGAGATGACAGATGGAGTTTAATCTGGAAAAGTGTGAGGTAATGCATTTTGGAAGGTCTAATCCAGATGGTAAATATACAGAAAATGGCAAAACCTTTAAGAGTACTGATTGGCAGAGGGATCTGGGTGTAGCAGGTCACTGAAAGTGGCAACGCAGGTGGGAAAGGTAGTCAAGGCATGTGGCATGCTTCCCTTCATCGGCCCGGGCATTGAATTTTAAAAATAGAAGCTTAGGCCTCATTTGGAATATTGTGTTCAGTTCTGATTGCCACACGACCTGATGCATGTGGTGGCTTTGGAGAGGGCACAGAAAAGATTTACCAGGATGTTGCCTGGTATGGACAGCGTTACCTATGAGGAGAGGTTGGAGAAACTTGGGTTGTTCTCACTGGAATGACGGAGGTCAAAGGGGGGACCTGATAGAGGTCTACAGGATTATTAAAGGCATGGACAATCAGAAGCTTTTTCCCACAAGGCGGAAGAGTCAGTTACCAGGGGCCATGGGTTTAAGGTGCAAGGGGCAAGGTTTAAAGGTGATGTACGAAGCAAGTTTCTTTTACACAGAGGGTGGTGGGTGCCCGGAACTCGCTACTGGGGAGGTAGTAGAAGCAGATACGATAGTGACTTTTAAAGGGCGTCTTGACGAATATAGGAATAGAATGGCAATAGAGGGATACGGTCCCCAGAAGGGTAGCTGGTTTTGGTTGTGATGGGCAGCATGTCGGTGCAGGCTTGGCGAGCCGAAGGGCCTATTCCTGCACTGTAATTTTCTTTGTTCTTGTGTCTATGCAATCAGATCATTCTTATTTTATACACCTTGGTCAGACCATCTCTCAATTTTCTATCTTCAAGAAAATAAAAGCAAGTTTCTGCAACCTCCCTGCATAATTTAACTATCAAACCCCTGGCATAATCCTCTAAAATGAACAGTGGGACATTTTTCTGTTGAGGATTGGTCACAGTAGTTTCAAAGCAGATTTTGAAAAGATTAGGAGGTTTCAGATTCAGAAGAACTGGGAGAATTTTTTTTTTATTTTTACCTAACTGATCCATTTCCTCTCAAATTCATATAGGAAGCCAAGACCAAATGCACTCCAAGAATTAGAGCGGTCGTGTCTCACAACCCTCATTGAGTTTTTTGAGAAGGTGACCAAGCATATGGCTGAGGATCAGGCAGTTGATGTGCGTACATGGACTTCAGTAAAGCCTTTGATAAGGTTCCACATGGTAGGCTATTGGAGAAAATACAGAGGCACAGGATTGAGGGAGATTTAGTAGTTTGGATTAGAAACTGGCTTTCTGTAAGAAGGCAACGAGTGGTGGTTGATGGAAAATATTCAGCCTGGAGTCAGGTCACTAGTGGTGTCCCTCAAGGATCTGTTTTGGGACCACTGCTGTTTGCCTGCATCCAAGTCATTTATAAAAATGACATAGGTGGATGGGTTAGTAAGTTTGCAGATGACACTAAAGTCGGTGGAGTGGTGGACAGTGTGGAAGAATGTTGCAGGTTGCAGGGAGACTTGGATAAACTGCAGAATTGGGCCGAAAGGTGGCAAATGGAGTTCAATGCGGATAAATGTGAGGTGATTCACTTTGGGAAGAATAATAGGAAGGCAGAATACTGGGCCAATGGAAAGATTCTTGGTAGTATGGATGTGCAGAGGGATCTTGGTGTCCATGTATATAGATCCCTCAAAGTTGCCACCCAGGTTGATAGTGCTGTTAAGAAGGCTTGGAGCCATCTGATCCTTTCGGGATTGGAAAAGTAAATTGACTTTATCAATTGTGTATTCTGTTAGTATGGCCTGAATTCAACTTGTAGTTATGTTATTCTGTTCCAGTATGCTTTCTTGCATAGTCTAATTCTTTTGTTATAAACACCTTCAATTCTTAGAAGTGATGAAGTAATTTTTTTGTCTTCTTTTGGATCAGCTGAGAAGAGAAATGAAAACCAGATCATCTCCTCTGCTCCATGTTCATGTTGATGAAACCACCCCTGTCCATGTCCATGTTAAAAAGAGCCCAAAACCATCAAAGAAAGTTCAGGTAATCACTGATTAGACTCTTGTAAGTTTTAAAATAAAGTCTGTCTGTCCCTCTCACTTATTGTTTTATGCATTTGCATGCTTCCACCAATTTAGTAATGTTCTGTATCTATCTCCTCTTCATTTCCCAGTCTGTCCCTTTGTTAATGCAAGTAAAATAAATTTGAGTTTCATTAACTTAAGTAGCTGAAATTGCATTTTGTTAATTTGACTGAAAATTGTAGCTTCATGTCTGCCAAAAAATCATTAACTGCGCTGACATTGTGTAGTTTCTAAAGAGTTGCTTTTCAAAAAAGCTCACATGTTTAAGTGAGACCACATATTTGATGATTTAACCTATTTCCTTTCAATGTGTAGCAAAAGCTGAAAGGAGCCTGGGAATGTGGCAACCTACGAGAAACCAGTAAGGTCAAACCCAAGGTCCCATGGATTCCACCAGGGAAAACATCAGTAAGGGATGTTGGCTACAAATGGGAGGTTTGTGCCAAAGATTTGCTCAAACATAAAATGTAGAAAATGCTGGAGGTGGAAAATGCTCAGCAGTTTAGGCAGCTTCTGAGGAGAGGTCAAAACAGAGTTGATGTTTAAGTCCAAATACTCTTCCTCAGAATGTTGTTCTCTTCCAAAGACAAGTTTTGAATTCCAAGCATTAACTCTTTTTCTCTCTCCATAGATACTGCCAGTCCTGAGTTTCTCAGCATTTTGTTTCTATTTCAGACTTCCAGCATGTGCATATTTTGCTTTTGTTCTCAGTTTTGCATTATGGATTCAGTTTTGTTGTAATTCCTGCTTCACGGTGGCGCACAGGTATTCATAGAATATGGTATCAATCTGGAGCATGTGTGACACTGAAGTTGCCCTTACTAACACCTCTAGCCAGATTCCCACCTATTCTCTGTCAACTTGATGACATCCATAACTCTGTTGCCGAGTTCCATTCTCCCATCACACTTGTGCTCATTTACTCCTGATTAAGCAAAGTCTTGACTTTAAAAGTCTCTAAACTTTATTTTCATACCTCTGGCCTTGTTCCTCCCTATCTCTTAAAGCCTTTTCAAGCCCCATGACTCTTTGTGATGTTCCATTCTTGTTCAACTCTGGCTTCTTGAGTATCCTTCTTTTGTGTTCCATACTTGTTAACCTGCTTCAGGTGCTCATCCCCAAAGTTCTGTAATTCCCTTTCTAAATTTCTGGACATTTCTTTCGTCTTTTAAGATACTCTTTGAAACCTACCTGTTTGACAGCTTTTGACCATCTGCTTTAACATCATCTTCAGTGGTTTGGTATCAGATTTTACTTTAAAATGCTTCTGTGAAGTGCTGTCAGATGTTTTACTATGCGAAGGCCCAGAAATAATGAAAATCATCATGATGTTTTGACATGTTCTTACATCAGGTGTGGGGGCTGATAACCATATCAGTAAATATCGCGGTAATGCTACTTTTGTTCCAGGGCCCAACTCATCGTTTAGATATAACTCCAGTTGACACTCAGAAGTTCCATTCAACACTTCATTTGAGTGACCTCTCCACAGATGATGAGGAGGCTATACATGGGAAGATGAATGAGTATGAAGAGAAAATTGATTGTCTTATGAGCCAAGTGGGATCACTAAAAAATGAAGTAAGCTTTAGTAAAGTATGTGGGCAGATACTAATCAATTTCTTACCATCTTTTAAAAAAGTATGTCATCAACTCCATTTATTCCACATCTTCATACTATTATATTTGTCAGATGTCAAAGGTTCTTAAAGCTGTGCAAAATGAGGCAAATTGAATTACAGAGATAACACAGTGTGAATTTGGATGAACACAGCAGGCCAAGCAGCATCAGAGGAGCAGGAAAGCTTGATGTTTCGGGCCTAGACCCCCCCCCCCTCCAGAAATAGGGGAGGGGAAGGGGATTCTGAAATAAATAATGAGACGGGGGAGGCGCGGAGAAGATAGTGTGAGAGGAGACAGACAGGTCAAAGAAGCTGGATTAGAGCCAGTGAAGGTGAATGTAGGTGGGGAGTTAGGGAGGGGATAGGTCAGTCCAGGGAGGACGGACAGGTCAAGGGGGTGGAATGAGGTTAGTGGGTAGGAGATGGGGGTAGGGCTTAAGGTGGGAGGAATGGTTGGGGAGGCGGGGACTGGCAGGGCTGGTTTTGGCATGTGCTTGTGAAGTCCACATTGGGAACCCCACAGCCCAAGGGTATCAAGCGAAATATAAGGTGCTGTTCCTGCATCTTTTGGGTGGCATCATTGTGGCAATGCAGCAGGCCCAGGATGGACATGTCATCTGAAGAGTTGGTGGGGGGGTGGGTTGAAATGGTTCGCAATGGGGAGGTGTAGTTGTTTGTTGCAAACTGAGTGTAGGTATTTCGCAAAGTTGTCCCCAAGCCTCCATTTGGTTTCTCCGATGTAGAGGAGGCTACAACAGGAACAGCGGATACAGTATATCACGTTAACAGATGGGCAGGTGAATATCTGTTGGATGTGAAAAGTCTTCTTAGGGCCTGGGATCGGGGTGAGGGGGGAGGTATGGGGGCAGGTGTAGCATTTGCTCCGGTTGCAGGGAAAACTGCTGGGGGTGGTGGGGCTGGAGGGCTGTCCGCAGCAAACAAGGGAGTCACAGAGAGAGTGGTCCCTCCAGAAAGCACATAAGGGCGGGGAAGGAAAAATGTCTTTGGTAGTGGCGTCAGATTGCAGATGGCAGAAATGTTGGGGGACGATGCGTTGGATTTGGAGGTTGGTGGGGTGGTACGTGAGGACGAGGGGGATTCTGTTTTAGTTATTATTGCGGATAGGGGGTGCGAGGGATGAGTTGCGGGAAATGCGGGAGACACGGTCGAGGGCATTTTCGATCACTGGAGGCAAAGTTGCGCAACCACATGCCAAAACCAGCCCTGTCAGTCCCCGCCTCCCCAACCATTCCTCCCACCTCAAGCCCCATCCCCATCTCCTACCCACTAACCTCATTCCACCCCCTTGATCTGTCCATCCTCCCTGGACTGACCTATCCCCCCCACAACTCCCCACCTACATTCACCTTCACTGGCTCTAACCCCGCCTCTTTGACCTGTCTGTCTCGTGTCACCCTATCTTCTCCTTTATCCATCTTCTATCCACCTGTCCCTGTCTCCCTATTTATTTCAGAATCCCCTTCCCCTCCCCTATTTCTGAAGGAGGGTGCCAAACCGAAACATCAAGCTTTCCTGCTCCTTTGATGCTGCTTGGCCTGCTGTGTTCATCCTGCTATCTCCGATTCTCCAGCATCGGCAATTCCTACCATCTTTGTAACAAATTAAATTACAGATGGTTTTATATTTTAACTGGTGTTTGCAGGATGTTTAAATAATTTATCAGTCATTAATTTAATTTTATTATTGTCATCTGAAGGAATGATGTCCAGGGCAACAGTTAATCAGCTTGCTCTTTAATATAAATTGAAACATGCCAACAAGTTTGCCTTCATGAAAACATAAATTACTGACGAAACCTTCTAGGAGGTCACTGGACTGAAAACAGTAATTGTTTCTATACCCACAGTGACCAGACCTGCTGAATTTCTCTAAGTTCTGTCTTTGTGTGTTTCAGCTCTCAAGCATCTGCATTTTTGTTTTATTTAAGTTTAATGCCTTATCTGATGGCTGGCAGATCTAACCATTAGGGACCTGCACAGGTTTTTTTAAGAGTGGGACATGAAGCCATAATGTTCTGAGATAAGAGTTATTTTATAGGAGTTGAGTCTTGTTGTCTGTTCCTTGACAAAATTAAACAGATTTATTTTCAATTGCACTTCTTGATTGAGGTCAATTCTGTTTTTTTTATTTTAAAGCCATCGCTTGACTGTTCAGTGTTTCTCAGATCCTTTATAAAGCTTGGAGTGGGAATGAAGGCAAATCTGATTTATTAAAAATACTTCGCTTCTCATTAACTGCGCAAGTTAATCTGTATGTGTTTTTTGTTATTTATTCTCCTGAAGCCCTCAAATGATCCTTGTCATTTCCTCATCATTGCTATATGTGAATCTTGATTATGGTAATTAAAATTGTAGATTGAACTGAGGAAGAAAAATCACCTGTTGGAGCAGCAAAAGGAGGAGTTGAATGTGTCCAAGCGATTGATTGAAGAGAAAGAGGAGGAATTAGCTGAAGTCACCAAGGAGCTTGTTCTTACAGAGCACAAGAATGAACTACTTCAAAGAGACCTCGAGATGATGAAAGAGGATCCAGCTGTTTCCTGGTACAGAATTTGATGGATTTTCTCCCTGACTTTTCCTAGTACACTCCTTTTTGTGTAGCCTACCTCAACACTTGAAGCTACAGGTGTTGCCTTGCAGGATTTGTGTAGTTGGACAATTTAGCCAACCAGGCTGAGAACTGATTAGTTGTCCTAGTGAATTCAGTTGTTTGTGAAATTGATAAAGAACTGAGGTATCCAAAAGGAAGACATTGTGGATAGGCAAAAAAAACCCTGATTTTCTTTTCCATTACAAAGAACAAATAATGAGCTTGAAGAATAATGGAACCATGAGAGAGTACATCAGCGTAACCTTTGGACACAAATCATGCTTGCTTTAGATCGGTGTTCTTTCTAATTTCACTCCAAATGCCTACTTCCACCTATAATGTTAATTAGATTTCAGCAAAGCTTTTCAGACAGTACAAGAATAGTTTATTCACTAAGATTGGCAGCTAAGACATTGGTAGAATGCTCTTGAAATTAGTTGGAAATTGGTAGAAGCCAAGGAAACAAACACTGGTTGTGTACGGGGCTGATTCGGAATGGAGGTAGGTAACACATGGTGTATTAAGTGTCAGTACTGCAACTGCTGCTATTTGCAATGTGTCAGATAACTTGACAGCAGTTTAGGAAATGAAACCCTAAGTTTGTAAATGATCACAAATGTGAGGTTCTGCAAGCAACAGAAAACCAGCTTGTCAGGTACTGATGTACTGGGTGCACTGACTGATGAATGACAAGTATCATCTAACGTCAACAAATAAAACCAATTACATGTTTATTGTAGTAGAAAATCCCAAGGTACTTCACAGAGCCATTATAAACAAAGTATGACACTGAGTCAGATAAAGAGATAATAGATCAAGTAATCAAATGCTTGGTCAAAAAGTTTTAATTTTTATCTTAAAGGGGGAAAGTGAAGGAGAGAATCTGACGAAGGGTCTAGGCCCGAAATGTGGAGTGTCCAGGAATTGCAGACATAATCACAGTAAAGAGTTGCTCATTTAAATCCAATGAGGATTTTTTTCCCTCAGAACATAATGAATCTTTAGACTTCTTTACAACAGAAGGCTGTCGTGGCTGGGTTCAGTATTCAAAGCTGAGCTGGACAATTTTCTAACTTTTAAGGGAATTGAGGATTATTGGGAAAGGCAGTCAAGTGGAGTTGAGGATTATCTGATCAGCCATGATCTCATTTAATGGAAGAGCAAACTTGATGTACTGAATGGTCTACTTCTGTTCCTGCATCTTATGGTTTTGACAGATTGGCAACAGTCAGAGACTAAACCAATGAGAGGGATGGTGTTGTACGTAGCTAGGGAGCAGAGAAGTGATTTAAGACAATGGCTCAGTCTTCCTAGAGTGAGTGACTCAGCTCACCCGGTGTTTTTGATGGATAAGAAATCTGATAATATGGCAGCTGTGGAGGAATCTAGACTTTTGGTGGAGAGGTAGCGCTGGTGTTGCCAGTATATGTGTGAGTACCAGTGTTGTGCTGTTGGATTATATCATCAAAGGATAACAGATGAGCGATAGTAGGATCTGCAGATGAAGGAGAATCCAAGATAGCAAGGTGTAGAGCTGAATGAACACAGCACGCCAAGTAGCATCAGAGGAACAGGAAGGCTGACGTTTCAGAAGTCTGAATTTCTGAAGAAGGGTCTAGGCCCGAAACGTCAGCCTTCCTGCTCCTCTGATAACAGATGAGAAGTGGGTTAGGGTCAAGCATAGATTCCTTGGGGCCTAGTATAGGGAACAGTGTGTGAGCAGAAAGAGAAACTATTGCAAGTTATTATCTGACTGGAATTAGGAAAAAATGAAACCACGAGAGAAACCTCACTCAGCTAGACAACAATGAAGCAGAGCTGGAGGATAATACTGTAGCCAATCATGTCAGAACCTAAAGACAGGTCAGGAAGGATGGGGAGGGAGTTTCAGCAGTGCTTCACCTTTGTTACAGTCAAAAGGCTGTCGTTTTTAGCTTTTTAACACTGTGACAGGGCTGGAAACCTGATTGGAAGGAAGAAAATAGCAAGGAAAGAATAACAACCATTGGACAACCTAAGCAAAATAGTATTCCACAGTGGAGTTGTTGGTTGGTTCGCTGAGCTGACTGGTTTTCACGCAAATGTTTCAGCGCCCTTCTAGGTGACCTCTTCAGTGCTGTACAGCCTCTGTTGAAGTTGTTCTGTTCTATTCTCAATTTATATGGTCTAGTCTCTTATGGTAGATAGTTCAGTTTCCAATTTTACTCCATAGTGGTATGTAGATGGGGTCTATTTCAACATGTTTGTTTATGGTGCCTGTGGTAAACCAGGCTTCCAGGGATTCTTGTGCTTGTCTTTGTTTTGCTTGTCCTGGTACTGTTATGTTGTCCCAGTTAAACTGATGTCCTTTGTCGGAGTGAATAGATATGAGGGAGAGTTGATCATGCTGTTTTGCTGCGAGTTGGTGTTCATGTATCCTGCTGACAAGTTTCCTGTCTACCTGTGCTATGTAGTGTTTCTTGCAGTTGCTGCATGGTATTTTGTATATCATATTTGACCTGCTCATTGTAGGTATGGGGTCTTTCATCCTTGAGAGTAGCTGGTGCATTGCGGCTGATGGTTTGTGTACTATCATTATTCCAAGGATCATAGGAGTCTTGTCAGTTCTGATATGTTTCTACTGTAAGGTAGGGTGGCCAGTGTGTGAGGGCATACAGCATCATCTTGGTGTTGTTTATTTGACAGACATTGGTGGATGAAGCTGTTAGGATACTCATTGCTTGCAAAGACATTGTATAGGCGTTTTCTCTTTGTGCTGCTCTAGGATTTTGCGATGTGTTACCACTCGTTTAAATAGTTATGGCACAGCCCTGTTTGTGGGGGCTGGGATGGTTGCTGTTGCAATTCAGGATTTGATCGGTGTATGTAGTCTTTCTGTCTACACTGGTAAGGAATTCACTGTTGTTCGTCATTTCACCATTGTGTTGAGAAACCAGAGTTGGTTGATTGTTCTCCTCTTCCCTGCTGAATTTGATCCTAGTAAATTTCTATTCACTCCGACATAAAGGAACATCAGTTTAACTGGGATAACGTAACAGTGCTTGGACAAGCAAAACAAAGACAAGCATGAGAATTCCTGGAAGCTTGGTTTTCAACCACTCGTACCATAAACAAACATGTTGAAATAGACCCCATCTACATACCACTGCTGAGCAAAACCAGAAACACTACTACTCCACCATAAGAGACCAGACCATATAAATTTTAGAATGGAACAACAGTGAAAAACAGTGCTTCGATGCAGGCTAGACCACACTAACATGCCACTTAGAAGGGGGATGAAACGTTCGCATGAAAACCGGTCAGCTTGGCGAACCAACCAACACCTCCAGCCTTAAAACAAGCTACAGATGTTCGCTAAAATATTAAAGTATTCCACGGTATGGATATTTGGGAATACTAATGGATAGTTCATTCAAGCTGTCACAGTAATATGTACAGTTGGCAATTACGGTCCTGTCTAAAGACCATAGAACTGTGAAAACAATTGAGTACATATTGAGTGTTAATACAGCTACATTGACGTATGTGTATTTTTGATTAGGTGGAATAGAATTTTTTTTTTATCATACACGGGATGACGGCATCGCTTGCTAGGCCATTGTTTATGGCCTGTCCCCGATTACCCAGAGGCCTACTAAGAGTCAACCACACTGCTGTCAGTCTGGAGTCACAAGTGGGTCAGACCAGACAAGGTTGGCAGTTCCTTCCCTAAAGGACGTGAACCAGTTAGGTTTTTCCAACAATGGGCATGGATCTGTTGTCATTATTAGACTCTTAATTCCAGATTTTTATTGAATTCAATTTCCACTATCAGGTGGCAGAATCCAAACTCAGGTCCCCAGAATATTGTCTGGGTCTGTGGATAAGCGATAAGACCATTACGCCTCGGCTCCCCTTTGACAATTGAACAATAAAGCAATATGACTGTGATCATAGGATGTCATAATTCTAGAGACTGGAGGTGGCTGGTTGGATCACTATTATGTCTTCTGATGCTGCACATTCTTATTTTGTATCCTGTCCACCTATGTTTTTCCTTCGTCCTAAAAGAATAGCTCGTGATTTTGCTAAGATTGTATTTCTCTGGCACTCCCATCTTCACCTTAACTTGCCAAGTTCAACTCTGAAAATAAAGGCCATGAGTTGGATTGTTTAAATCTCACTTATTCCTAAGTCCTTCCTTTTATATTTGCAATTCTTCCATCTGCCATTATGACTTCAAACTAACTTTCATTTCTTTCCCCAACAAATGTTCCTGCATAAACCTCTTTGTTTCTGTAATAGTGGCTGTAATCTTGTTGTCCCACATCGTCTTTTCAGTTAATAGCCGCTCCCTGAGCTACCACACTGTGCAATTTTCAGAAAATGTAAAGTCTTTGTTTAATTTGAGCATAATATCCACTATTCTGTTTTCCTTAATTTGTTACTAATCAAAATGTCTTCTGTCACAAAACAAGCATATTCAAAACCCTTGTTGTTGTTCACAGCTTGGAGAAGAAACACTGGCACAAAGATAAGGACACCCTGTTGAAAATGCTGGTGGAGGCTGAAATGGATGGGGCAGCTGCAGCCAAACAGGTTGCAGCCTTGCGCAGTGCCATCAATAAATTACGCATGGTGAGTATCAATTTTCTTTTACGTTTCTTTCTCCTGCTTTGCGGTGTTTTTTTTAATAGTTAATTCCTGCTAATCCGATTTGCCCCATGTTACTAGTGGTGAATTGCAAATGCTCAGTACATGAAATGAAATTAATAGACAGAAAGGCTATTGGTTTGGCAGCAATCTTTCATATTTTTTGCTCTAATCAGTCTGTTCAGAGGTGTTATTACACACCTGTCTAGTAGTTGGGACTTGAACCCAGGCCTCCTGATCCTCGGATAGATGCACCACTGTGCCATGAGCCCACTGCAATTTGTTATTGATGGACTGACAACTTAATCACCTGTTGACCAACTCCCTTAAATTTTCATTGTTTTCTGTTTTTAACTTGGGACGTCCTGTGGGCAGTGTGCAGCATTCCTGCCCCGAGCCAGAAGCTCCAGGTCCAAGTCCCACATCAGGACATGGTGGCCACAGAATAGGTTTGGAATGTGATCATATGGATTGATTATCAAGCTGTCAATCCTTCCAGTATATCTGGTGTAGAAGCAAAAAGTGTCTTGGCCAACTAAGTGGCTCAGTAGTTAGCACTGCTGCCTCACAGCATTAGGGACCTAGGTCTGATTTCAGCTTTGGGCGACTATCTGTGTGGAGTTTGCATATTCTTTGTGTGGGATTCCTCCCACGGGCTGAAGATGTGCAGGTTAGGTGGATTGGCTATGCTAAATTGCCCACAGTGTCCAGGATTGCACAGGCTGTGGGAAATCTGGGGTTACAGGAATAGGGTGGGAGCTGGGGCTGTGCGGGATTCTCTTGGGAGGATTGGTGTAAACTTGAGTTAAATAAGATGATTTTGGGAGGTCAATCATCTCAGCTCCAGGGCATCTCTGCAGGAATTCCTTGGGGTAGTGTCCTAGGCCCAACCATCTTCAACTGCTTCATCAATGACCTTCCCTCCACCATAAGGTCAGAAGTGAGGATGTGCAATCATCGGCAAACAATGTTCAGCACCATTCGTGACTCCTCGGATACTGAAACAGTCCATGTTCACATGCAACAAGATCTGGATAATATCCAGGCTTGGGCTGACGAGTAGCAAGTGACATTCATGCTAAACAATTACCAGGCTATGATCATCTCCAATAAGAGACAATCTAATTACCACCCCTTGGCATTCAATGGTGTTACCATAATTGAATCCCCCACTATCAACATCCTGGGTGTTACCATTGACCAGAAACTCAATTGGATTCACCACATTAACACAGTGGCTACAAGGAGCTGGGAATGCTGCAGTGAGTAAATCGACTCCTGACTCCTCAAAGCCTGTGCACTATCTGCAAGGCACAAGTCAGGAGTGTGATGGAGTACTCCCCACTTGCCTGGATGAGTGCAGCCCCAGCAACATTCAAAAAGCTTGACACCATCCAGGACAAAGTAGCATTGGCATTGTACCTACTCTCTCCACCAACGACGCTCAGTAGCAGCAGTGTGTACTATCTACAAGATTCACTGCAGAAATTCGCCAAAGATCCTCAGATAGCACCTTCCAAACCCACAACCACTTCTATCGAGAAGGACAAGGGCAGCAGATATATGGGAACACCATCACTTCCAAGACACTCGCCATCCTGACATTGAAATATATCGCTGTTCCTTCACTGTTACTGGGTCAAAATCCTGGAATTCCTTCCCCAATAGCATTGTGGGCCAACCCATAGCGGGAGGACTACAGTGGTTCAAGAAGGCAGCTCACCACCACCACCAGCTCAATGACAACTAGGGATGGACAAGAAATGCTGGCCACACAGTGACGTCCATGTCTCTCAAAAATGAATAGGAAAAGAATCCTCTTTCCACACTGCATAGATTCTGGATATTAAGAAACTGTTTTGTTAACCATACCTGTCACCAATCATTGTCTGTCTTCTTGCATTGCTTTAAAATTGTATCATTTAGCATGTATCATGTTTATATAGTCTGCTCGCCAAAATGCATCACCTCGGTTTATGTTTAATTGCATTTACCATGTACCCACCGACAAGTTCACTTGCTCCCAAGTCTTGCCATTATCTTTCTAACTCTCGACTACACTTTGAGGTTTCACTTTGTCCTCAGAATCAAGTAGTTGCCCTATTACCTACCAAAGCAAGGCATTGATGTATACCAACTTCAGCAGTGTTCAAACTAAATCTTGGGGAACTTCACTGCAACGCTCCTTCCAGTCAAGTAAAAAAGGCCCTTGAGCACACGTTCCCATTTCTATTCAAGCTAATGCAACATCCATGCCATCACTGCCCAATCCACCAGCTATCCCAAACACTTGCTGGAATTTCACACAAACGTAAACTGCACCATCCTAATCCATTTTCTCAGTCATTCCATAAAATCTCCTCAAAAATATGAAGTCAGTCAAGCATGATGCATAATTTAATTGTACGGCAAAGCTAAATGAACTATTAGCCCTTAAGTTGCCACATATTGTAGATATTATGACTACCTGTGCAGGATAATTATTTTCCTCTGCAACTTTGAACACCTTAATATGAACTTTTGAGTACTCGTCTGCTGTTAGATTTTGCCAAGAAACTATTGGAAGCAATTTTGATTTTTTTCAGTCAACATTAGAAATTTGCAATGAAAATAGTTTCTGACAGATGGGAAAGGAAAGGAAGAACTGAAAGGTATAAAAAATACTTTCACATAGTGCCTTTCAGGATCACTCGATGTCTCAAAACACTACAGTTGGTGTGTTAAAGTATACTTGCTGTTTGAATGTAGGTATGTCATAAGAGGATGACTGTGTATTTCGTGAGGAACAAGGGAACTCGTCTTTTCAGTGGGTCTTCCATATTTCATGCTAAGCTGCAGTACCTGTAAATTTCATTTTCCTTTATGTTTTAAGGAGAAGCCAATACCAACATCAGAAAGTAACCTGTTACAAAGGCAGAAGGAGTTGCTACTGCAGAAGCTGGAAACTTTTGATGCAACAAATCGAGTGGTTCGACAGTTACTGAAGGAGCAGCACTCACAGGAGGTGAGGTTTGAATGGGCCCCAGATGATATTTAATTCTGTTGTTGCACTTAATTTTAATTAAAAGCTTTCTCTTCAGTTTTCATCTTTTTGAAGGTATATCCTTGTTTCTAATACTACCAGTGTATCTAAGCTGACATTTATTTCTTTGTCAGCCATGGCTTAGGCATGTTCTTACTCTGAATTTGAAGGTTTTGGGTACTGAAGTCACACTCCAAATACTTGAACAATCTGGGCTGATTCTCTAGTTTGGCACGGAGTGTACGTAGCACAGTCAGATGTTGCTTTTCAGATGAGAGGTTAAATCATAACCCCATCTGTCATCTTGGGTAACATAAGTTTTTCTGTAAAACTATTTTGATGTGTAGGTATATTCTCCCCAGTATGTTGACCAAGATTTATCCCTCGGTCAATATTACAAAATTGTTTAATTTAAAAGCAGAATAATATGGATGCTGGAAATTGGAAAGAAAAAAACAAAAATGTGGGCAATACAACACTTTGTGAAGAGTGAACATTTAAATCTGGTTGTTTATATAAAATCTGAAATCTGTTATTTGGACATTATCCCATTGCTGTCTCGAAGTTTTCTCTGCAAATTAGCTGCCATGTTTCTTACAGCACTATAGTGCTGCATTGGGTGTAAAGTGCTTTGGGACATTCTTGAAACATGAGAAGTGTTTTAAAAGGCTTTATTTATTTTAATGAGCTTTCCGAACCTGATAGGATTTAGTTTTTAAATAACTGTAAGTGGTTGATTTCATTATACATTGTAAGTATGGTGGTTGCAGGATAGTAATCTCAAACAGTAATGGCATTGGGCCATTGAAGGTATTTGTGTGGTTAGATGAAGGTCCATTGTTTCGGTCCCTTTTTTTTTAATAGACTGATGCCTTGAGACTGTTTGAGCAAAAGGAAGCACTTCTTGAAAAACTGGCCCAGTCAGAAGCAGAAAATGCGGTAAGTAAGCTGTTTTCAGTTTGGCGATGGAATGTGTCAAGTGGGACCAATCTATTTCACAGAAATATAATGTTTTGGGTTGCAGGCATTCCCTGAGTTATGGATAGTTTCGTTCTTTACTACGTTCATAGATGGTTTGTACTCATGTCGGAACACAACACAAAACAATGTAAAACTGCTGTTCATAAGTATGTACAAATGTGGATCTTTAATATTAATATAGCCTAATGGGATCTCATTCATAAAGGATTCATAAGTCGGAAGTTTATGAATTGGAGGCCACCTGGACACTTTTAAATAATGGTTGTATGGCGTGAAATAAAATGCATATTTTATTAGCTGCACCATTGGATAATCCTTGGACATTTGGATGTGATGTGCAAGAATTAGTTTCAGGTTTCTTGTCTTCCATATTTAAGGAGTCTGTCAAGGCATGCATATGAGCAGTGCTTAATTGGGTGAGGAAGAGGATTCCTGTAGAGAATTCCTGCAGAACAAGGATAATAAAACTGAATATTAGACACGAAGTGTAATGCCACAACTTACATTCACCCAATACCTCAAATAGCAAAATATCCCAAGGCTTTTCACATGAGCATAACTGCACGAAATGGATGCTGTACCAAGAAAGAGGACACTGAGGCAATGGTCAAAAATAAGATTAATATTTATATGCATATGGAGGTATATGTAATATTTAAATACAATCGCTTTAAATGTGTGAAACAAGAACCTTGAGGGGAAACTGGTAATCCCTTGGTTGGTATCACATAACACTGGGAGACATGGCTATTTGGAAATCTTAAATCATATTTAATATTACTTTTTAGCGTTTGTCCATGAAGCTGCAGGAAGTTGAAAATCAGATTGACCAACTCCGCATTCAGTATCGAACAGAAAAGGTGAGTGGGCAGTGAAGGGGTGGTGTAAATTAGCTAATGAAAATGAGGTGAACTAGAATGTCCAATTCCCATCAACACCGGATCTGTCAAACAGCAATTGTATCAAAAAATGTCCACTTACCTTTGATTTTCGCAGTCAAATTTGAATCAGATCTGCCATGGAGGGAGTGAATGTTTGTTGAAGCAGTGTTACCAAGCAGGCTGCTTTGCCCTGGATGGTGTCAAGCTTCTTGAGTGTTCTTGGAGCTGCAAGCATTCAGGCAAGAGGACAGTATTCCGTCATGTTTCCAACTTGTGCCGTGTAGATGTGGATGACCTCTGGGGGACATGCTGCAGGATTCATAGAATTCCTACAGTGCAGAAAGAGGCCATTCAGCCCATCGAGTCTGCACCATCCCTCCAAAGAGCATTTCTAGCCTCTGATTTGATCTCGTAACCACTATATTTATGAGTCCAATTCAGTTACTGGTCCATGGTAAGCCTCAAGATGTTAGGAAAAATGAAGTTATTTGAGCCTGTGCCTAGGGGGAATGAACTTTTAGATTGGTGGAAAAAGAACAGTAAATAAATTTTCTTACCTTCACCAGCTAATGCACAAAACAGTTTAAATCCATTAAAAGCAGTAGTCTGGATAATTGTGCACTAAGTTAGTTCTATCCTTTTCTGTAGTCAAAAGTGTAGAATGTTATCCATCTAATTCAAATTTATAACAAAATTTCTAATGATAAACCTTTGCTAATAAGCTGACATAGCTGCGTGGGGATTCTATATCAAAGCAAAATGTCTTGTACGGCAACCTAAAAGTGCATCTTCCTCTGTTGCTGTCGTGTTGACACACCTGAATATAAGTAAAACACTCGTGCTGAGCTGATAGCATCTTTCTGCTCAAGACTAACTGGAAGCTGCATTTGGCTATAGATAGTCTATCTTTCTTAGTGCTTTAGTGTTTAATTGTTTAATACTCCAACCAATTTACAGGACCAAATTTGAGATCTATATCCTTAATTTTATGCAAGCCACAATCCCTGTCTCTCTAAATATTGGAAATTAAAGGTCCCATTGGTAAGTAATGCTTGAAACTAAGCTTGTGAACCAAAGTTTGGTTTGCTTTAGTTACTTTTGTTACTGAACCAGCTTGTTTCCTCCTGTAGGATAATGCTCATGCAGCAGCAGAGTTCTCCAAATCACTTGAAACTACACGAGCCCACCTACAAGGACAGCTTCGCAGCAAAGAGGCAGATAACAATCGGATGCTTGTTCAGATCAGGGTAAAGTTTGTACTTAACTGTGGCAAATTGAAATTTAAAAGCTGGATCCTGAGGGTATATTTGGAATTTCAAGCTTTTTCTTGTTTTAAGATATGTTAGTTTGCCTCAGTTTCTAGGAATTTTTCACCTCTGACTTAGGAGCTTATGCCTTAAGTACACAATCTACATTGGAGATCGTCTTCAAATTGTTGCAGCTGGGCCCGTGGAATTATGGCTGACTGGAAGAAAATCAAATTTAAAAAAAAAACTGCCAAAATTTTTTGATTTGCCAGCTCTGGTAGGGTTCATTCCATTATCTTTAGTTTATTTGTGGAATCAGTCACTTGGCAATAGTGGGCATGTAACTTTTTTTTACAGTTGTTGGTGTGTCTTTTGTTTGAGTATAATATATGGATGTTTGTATGAGTACAGTGGCATGTGCAGACTTGTTCTTTTGGCCTGCAACAAACAACCTCAATCATTTTTTGTTGACTTTATATAGTGCGTAGTTATTAAGCAGGACATAAGGCTTAACTTTGTAACTTTGGCTTAATAAGTAATTAATTGCAGATATACTTACAAAATAAAAATGTATCTCTGTAGTGTTGCTGCTCTTGATAACAGTTTTGCAGCCAATAGAATCTGCTCAAGTGGTAGATTTTTATGACTTTTAAACATGTAAGTTTAATTTATTTGACTATTGCACTCGCCAAGTGGAAAAGGAAATGAGCATATAACATTGTTCAGTCACAAATCTCTGTGTATACTTCTGTGGGTTTCAGCGCCATGTTGGAATTTGAGTGCACAATCTCAATTGATGTTCCAATACAGGACTGAGGAATATTGTACTGCGTCAGCAGATGTACCATCCTTTTGGGATCACAAGTTGTTCCCTCATCTTGTCTGTCTTTATCTAGTGGGCATTCAAGATTGCATTTCGCTGTTTGAAGAGCAGCAAATTCACCCAGCGTTCAACCCCATATTCTTTCCTCAAGCCACACCACTAAAACCATGTTGTTTGATCATTCGTCTCATTTACGGCGTCTGTCTGTCATGCAAAATGGCTGTTATGTTTACCCATATAACTTATATGATGTGAAAGTTAATGTAATTTACCTGAAATGCAGTTTATGTTTGAAAGGTCTAAATACAGTACATAAACACAGGTCTGTCTTCTGTGCCTTGTTATGTGATCTGTTTTTTGGCTATAATCTTTTTTTCTTTAACCAAACTTTCAAGTCACCTTCAGTTGGAAAATTTGTTCTAATTTTGTTCTTCAGAATTTTGAACGTACCATCTCACAACAGAAGGGGGAGTTTGACTACCTAACAGAGCAACTAAGACAATTCCAAAAGAAAAGGGACAGGGACAAAGAGGCCTTGAAGAAAGCAACCAGGGCTCAAAAGCAACGAGCAGAACGCAGTGAAGATGCAGTTGAGCTACTCAATGCCCAGTTAATTGACAAGGTGACCAAATACAGTCAGTGAGGAGCATTGCATCCTGGGAACAATAACAGCATTCTTTAAGCTGATTATACAGCAAGTGAGATCGGTTGAATTCTATCAGTCAATTAATGTGGGTAATGAAGGGCAGATGACAATGTCCAGCAACCCCCTCTGGCATAAGTAATTGTGAGGGTAATCCCAATGTTTAAATTCAGATATTAAAGATACTGATGCACTAATAGACATGGTCAGAAAGAAAATATAAATGTTTTTATTTAGAAAGTACTTTCACAACCACCAGCTATTCCAAAGTACTTTTTAGCCAGTGAAGTCCTTTTGAAGCATAGTCACTGTTGTAATGCAGGAAATATGGCAGCCAGGATAACAGTGATGACTTCCCTTGCTGGAATAGCCGGAGTTCTAACATGAATTTATAATTTGGGTCATTTTTCACTGATTGCGTTGTTTATGCAGTATTGATTTCATTCACCTCTGCCCAAAAAACAAACTCTTAATACTGATTCCTTACCTTCTCGCTAGCTTTATTAGCACTAATTCATACAGTTTCAATTTTTTTCTTGAAGGACAGCTACCAAGTTCATGCAACCTGAATTGTATTTTTCAGTTTAGGATATTGGCTGTATTATTTATAAGTTGCTTTATTTAAAATGTGCAATGTTATAAAATATCATTTCCAGTTTGAACCTTGTTTGGTTGGCTCGTCTATAGGAGTCGCAGCTGGCAGATGCATTGTCAGCGGTCGAGACGTGGAGAAGTTCTCATAACAAGGTGATGAAAGAAAAGAGTCAGTTGGATGTTGAGATTTCGCTCTTGAACAAGTAAGAAAGCTGGAGAAAGACCATTGTCGGTTTGATTTTTCTGAAGTACTATATTTAATTTATGTACTGAAACCACTACTAGCTGTGTCAATTTTAGCTAAGCAGTACTTTATTTATACTGTCCAGCTCGAGCGGAGTTTTCTTACTCTGGGAAGATGGATGGAGGAATCAGTCCTGCATGTGCATGCTTAAAATGTGTGTAGGTTTCCTACCAGAAATGGAACATCTTTGGCTACGTGAATGGGCTATTTTAATATTGAGCAAAGTCAATTAAGATTTTTAAATGTTTGAGACACAACAAGAACCCAACTGGCTTTAAGCCTGTTTTGTAGACAAAGAAAGGATGTTCTTGTCAAACCCAGTTGCTGCAATAATGCCTTTTTTGTCCTTAAGTAGGAATCAAACTCAACTCTCAAAACTGATCTTGCAGTAATGCTAAAATTTCAACAAAATTTAGCTGTAGATGTAAAATTTGAAGCAATGAAATCTATGTACAGTTTTCATTATTGTCAATCATGAAAAAGCAATACAAGAGATACTTGTACTTCACTAATGGATCTTGCCTGGCATTGTCAACTATTAGACCATACAATGTTACAGGATACAAGACCAAATCGTGGCTACAACCTGTAACTACAGTGTATAAGCTGATTCTGACAACCATGAATTCCCATTCTAACTGACTGCATGGCATTTTCAGTGTTTTAATATAGTGATCAAAAGTTGTAAATACAGAGAATGAATTTTGTGCATTACAAATAAGTGTGTAGATGAAGATTTTAAATGTGACATTCAAATAACTTTCTTGATGGCAGCCGCATTACAGATCTGTTGGATCAGACTCATCATGTGGAGGACAAGGCTCGGGGAGACATGGAGTCAATGATGGACAAGCTGCAGAAGATGTCATCTGAGAGCACCAGTGTCAAAATGGAGAATGAGACAATGAAGGTTCAAAATTTGCTTAAAATTCTGTACACAATGTACTGAGGAGAATATTAGAGCAAAACCAGTAACTTTGCTGAAATTATTAATTTTCCAATCATGCAAACTGGACAATTTATTTTCTAATTGGTCATATGACCTCAACCTGACAAGTCACTTCCCTGATGTCAGTGTTTGTGCTGGCATTCCCAGCCATGCCAGTACTAGGTTTGATTCTTTAACTAAGTTGTGAGATTAAGTTTGGCTGGAATGAGTTTTTCTACAATGGAAAAAAGCCCAATAAAGGGACCAATAGTTTGTTCTTTTTCTGACAAGAGGATAGAAGTTAATTAAGGTGTGGTTTGATTTTTGTCATTTGTACATTTTCTTGTGGATTGTAAAATAAAGTAGGTAATGATTCATAGTTGACTTTGTTTCAGTAAAATGTTCTTTACCTACTGAAAGATTGGGGTAGCTCACAGTTAGCAAACAATTAGATCACAAGAATATAAAAGTTAAGAGTAGGAGTAAACCATATGGCCTGTCATATCTGCTGTGCCATTCACTGTAACCTTGACTGATCTTGGGCTTCAAGTTCACTGTCCTCACCATTACCCATATCTCTTGATTCCTTAAGAGACCAAAGCTCTACCCAGCTTTAAATATGTTCGATGATGGAGTATCTACAACGCTCTAGGACAGACATTTGCACAGGTTCAAAATCTTTTGAATGAAGGAATTTCTCCTTATTATGTTATTGATCCATTAGCCTAAGAGTTTGTCCCATATTTTAGATTCCCTGACCAGTGGAATCTCTGTATCTACTCTATCAAATCCCTTCAAATTTGATAATGGCTAAATGAGCTCACTCCTCTCAAGAGAATGCATTCAGCCTCTTACCAAAGGACAACCCCTCATTAGAATGAACCTTCGCTATATCCCCTCCAATGTAAGTACATCCTTTTGTAAACGTGGTAATCAGACAGCACGCACTACCTATCTGGCCAACACTCTGTGTGCAATTTTAACACCTATTTCTTTATTCCTGTACTCCATTCTCTTTTGATACCATTTGCCTTCCTGATTGCTTGCTGCATCCGCAAGCTGGTTCCCTGCGTTTTGCACAAGCGTACCCAACTCTTTCTGATCATCAACTCTTAAAGATTTCAGAGTCCAAAAGTATTGGACATTTGGACACAAGATACTCTAACCATGCGATAGATTGGTTCAAAGAGTGGTTAACAAGTTCGATATTTCTAACATGGTACCTGTTAAATTTGCAAGACCGACTGAATGCTTTCTCTCTTCCAAATGTAATTAGGCAAATATGTCAGCTGTGGAGGAGAAGCTGACACTTGCTCAGTCTGAGATGCAGCAGTTGAAAACCTCTATCAAACGTTATGAAGGGCTGGTGGATAGCTACAAATCTCAGGTAATGACTTCATAACTTGCACTTCAGTATGTGTATAACATAAACATCCAAGTACAGATATTCTGTATCTAAATTTGATCTGTGATCCTACCACGGGCAGTCAAGTTGGTAATGTTCTCTTTTGATTTTGAAGCACAGTGATTGAGGAGATATTTTTCTTTGTGGCAGATGTGATTGTGAGGCTGGGCAGGAACATTCTTGAGAAATGAGTGGTGGTGGAAGTTAAAAGGTATTTGATTAAAAGCAGGGATAAAACCGCATGCTTAATCAAAGAGAAAGGAGGATTTTGACATTGGCTCAAACTTTAGTTTCATTATGTGGCAGGTAGAGAAGAGAATTGTCATGAAGTCCTATTTATGGAAAACTTTAGGAAAATATTTTGATAATTTAAAATGCCATTTTAATAAAACAAAAATTCTTGGCATCCATCCAGTTGATGAAGACACGAATGGAGGCGGATGAGTACAATGCAAAACTGGAGCGGGCAGAAAAGGAGAACAAGCTCCTGAAAGATGATGTGAACAAGGAAATTGATCAGGTAAATACTGCAGTCTGGAACTAATTAGTTTCCTTATGCATGAGTCTTTTTTGACAAAGCGGTGGGGTCATGCGTCAGAATTTTAAAATTTTAATGTCCTTTGGATGGAAACGCAAACAAATGCTGCAAATAGTTATTCAGCTGTACAGCACAGTAACAGACTCTTCAGTCCAACTCATCTATACTGACCAGATATATTAAATTGATCTAGTCCCATGTGCCAGCAGTTGGCCCATATCCCTCTTAAACTCTTCCTATTCATATACCTACTCGGATGCCTTTTAAATGTTGTCATTGTACTAGCTCATTCCATGTACACACCACCTTATGCGTGAAAAAGTTGCCCCTTGGGTCCCTTTTTAAATCATTCCCCTCTCACCTTAAACCTATGCCGTCTAGTTTTGGACTCCCCCACTCCAGGGAAAAGATCTGGTCTATTCTCCCTATCCATGCCCCTCATGATTTTAAATACCTCTGTAAGGTCACCCCTCAGTCTCTGACACTCTATGGAAAGTAGCCCCAGCCAATTTGGCCCCTCTCTATAGCTTAAACCCTCCGACCCTGGCACCATCCTTGTTGATCTTTTCTGAATCCTTTCAAGTTTCACAACATCCTTCCTAAAGCAGGGAGACCAGAACTGCGTACAGTATTCCAATAATGGCTTAACCAATGTCAGGTACAGCTGCAACCTCTCAACTCCCATACTCAATGTACTGATCAATGAAGACAAGCGTACCAAACACTGCCTCCACTATCCTGTATCTGCAATTCTACTTTCCAGGAACCTGTGCCCAGGGTCTCTTTGGCAATGCTGTCAGGACCCTACAATTAAGTGGATAAGTCCAGCCCTGATTTGCCTTTCTGAAATGCAGCACGTCACATTTATCTAAACTAAACTCCACTTGTGACTTATTGGCCCATCTGATCAAGGTCCTGTTGTACTCTGAGGTAACCTTCTTTGCTGTCCTCCATGCTGCCAAGTTTAGTGTCATCTGCAAACTTATTAACCATACCACATATGTTCATATCCACATCTTTTATATAAATGACGAAAGCATGGACTCTGCATCAATCCTTGTGGCACACCACCAGTCACAAGCCTCCAGTCTGAAAAGCAACCCTCCACCACCACTCTGTGTCTTCTACTTTCGAGTTACTTATGTATCCAAATGGCTAGTTCTCCCTATATTCCATGTGAGCTAACCTTGTTAACCAGTCTGCCGTGAGGAGCCTTGTCAAAAACCTGATTAAAGTCCAAATAGATCACATTCATCACTTTGCCCTTGTCAATCCTCTTCATTATTACTTCAGAAAAACTCAGTGAAGTTAGTGAGACACAATTTCCCACGCACAAAGCCAAATTGACTATTCTTAATCAGCTCTTGCCTTTCCAAATCCTGTCCGTTACGATTGTCTCCAACAACTTTCCCAGGGAAGGTGATGGCCTAGTGGTATTATCGCTGGACTGTTAATCCAGAGACACAGATACTGTTCTAGGGACACAGGTTCAAATCCTGCCATGGCAGACAGTGGAATTTGAATTCAATAAATATCTGGAATTAAGAATCTAATGATGACCATGAATCCTTTGTCGATTGTCAGAAAATCTCGTCCGGTTCACTAATGCCCTTTGGGGAAGGAAACTGCTACCCTTACCTGGTCTGGCCTACATGTGACTCCATACCCACATTAATGAGGTTGACTCTGGGCAGTTAGGGATGGGTAATAAATACTGCCTAGCCAGCGATGCCCACATCCTGTGAATGAATAAAGAAAAGAAAACCACCGATGTCAGGCTTGCTTGTCTCTAGTTCCCTGGATTTTCCTTGCCACCTTTTTTAAATAGTGGCCAATACACTAACCAACCTCCAGTCTTCCAGCATCTCACCTGTGCTACCAATAATACAAATATCTCAGCAAGGAGTCCAGCATTCACTTTCTAGCTCCCCACTGAGTTCTAAGATACACCTGATCAGGTCCCGGGGATTTGTCCACCCTCATGCATTTTAAGATGTCCAGCACCACCACCTCTGTAATATTGACATTTCTCAAGATGTCTCTATTTCTCCATGATACAGCTCTGATAGTATCTGAAACAGAAAGTGTGCTGGAAATTCAGATGGTGTGATCTATCGCTTCTGAGTTACTGTAGTGTGGCTGGGGAGAATTGTCTTGGAAGGGGAAAGCAGTTATGCGCATTATAACTTTGAAATGAGGAAAGGCCTAACAGCACTGTGTGGGTACACCACATGGGTTTCAGCAGCTTACAAAGGGGACACATCACTACCTTAGCATTGAGCAGTAAATGCTGTTCTTGCCAGTGTTTCCTAAATGCTGTGAGCAAATAAAACAAAAATACCATTAACCGATTGAGAAAGAAGAAAATTGACAGTTTATAAAGTTTATTTTTTGTATTACTTCCCATCCTCTGGTCTCCAGAAAATGCCACTGCTCATCTGGAATTTAGACCATTATTATTAGGTGAAGTGGGTTTCAAGAGTAGGATACAGAATCATGGTACTCCAGCACCTCCACTGAGCAGATAGTACAGTTACTGCTTGTCAGTCTTACACTAGCCATTTCCACAGTAAGTGTGGATGGAGAAATTTAAAATGGAAAGGTTCACAAGTCAACTTTTACTGATAATAAAATGTGAGGCTGGATGAACACAGCAGGCCAAGCAGCATCTCAGGAGCACAAAAGCTGACGTTTCGGGCCTAGACCCTTCATCAGAGAGGGGGATGGGGGGAGGGAACTGGAATAAATAGGGAGAGAGGGGGAGGCGGACCGAAGATGGAGAGTAAAGAAGATAGGTGGAGAGGGTGTAGGTGGGGAGGTAGGGAGGGGATAGGTCAGTCCAGGGAAGACGGACAGGTCAAGGAGGTGGGATGAGGTTAGTAGGTAGCTGGGGGTGCGGCTTGGGGTGGGAGGAAGGGATGGGTGAGAGGAAGAACCGGTTAGGGAGGCAGAGACAGGTTGGACTGGTTTTGGGATGCAGTGGGTGGGGGGGAAGAGCTGGGCTGGTTGTGTGGTGCAGTGGGGGGAGGGGATGCACTGGGCTGGTTTAGGGATGCAGTAGGGGAAGGGGAGATTTTGAAACTGGTGAAGTCCACATTGATACCATATGGCTGCAGGGTTCCCAGGCGGAATATGAGTTGCTGTTCCTGCAACCTTCGGGTGGCATCATTGTGGCAGTGCAGGAGGCCCATGATGGACATGTCATCAAGAGAATGGGAGGGGGAGTGGAAATGGTTTGCGACTGGGAGGTGCAGTTGTTTGTTGCGAACTGAGCGCAGGTGTTCTGCAAAGCGGTCCCCAAGCCTCCGCTTGGTTTCCCCAATGTAGAGGAAGCCGCACTGGGTACAGTGGATGCAGTATACCACATTGGCAGATGTGCAGGTGAACCTCTGCTTAATGTGGAATGTCATCTTGGGGCCTGGGATGGGGGTGAGGGAGGAGGTGTGGGGACAAGTGTAGCATTTCCTGCGGTTGCAGGGGAAGGTGCCGGGTGTGGTGGGGTTGGAGGGCAGTGTGGAGCGAACAAGGGAGTCACGGAGAGAGTGGTCTCTCCGGAAAGCAGACAGGGGAGGGGATGGAAAAATGTCTTGGGTGGTGGGGTCGGATTGTAAATGGCGGAAGTGTCGGAGGATAATGCGTTGTATCCGGAGGTTGGTAGGGTGGTGTGTGAGAACGAGGGGGATCCTCTTGGGGCGGTTGGGGCGGGGTGTGAGGGATGTGTCGCGGGAGATGCGGGAGACGCGGTCAAGGGCGTTCTCAATCACCGTGGGGGGAAAGTTGCGGTCCTGAAAGAACTTGGACATCTGGGATGTGCGGGAGTGGAATGTCTTATCGTGGGAGCAGATGTGGCGGAGGCGGAGGAATTGGGAATAGGGGATGGAATTTTTGCAGGAGGGTGGGTGGGAGGAGGTGTATTCTAGGTAGCTGTGTGAGTCGGTGGGCTTGAAATGGACATCAGTTACAAGCTGGTTGCCTGAGATGGAGACTGAGAGGTCCAGGAAGGTGAGGGATGTGCTGGAGATGGCCCAGGTGAACTGAAGGTTGGGGTGGAAGGTGTTGGTGAAGTGGATGAATTCCATCCCCTATTCCCAATTCCTCCGCCTCCGCCGCATCTGCTCCCACGATAAGACATTCCACTCCCGCACATCCCAGATGTCCAAGTTCTTTCAGGACCGCAACTTTCCCCCCACGGTGATTGAGAACGCCCTTGACCGCGTCTCCCGCATTTCCCGCGACACATCCCTCACACCCCGCCCCCGCCACAACCGCCCCAAGAGGATCCCCCTCGTTCTCACACACCACCCTACCAACCTCCGGATACAACGCATTATCCTCCGACACTTCCGCCATTTACAATCCGACCCCACCACCCAAGACATTTTTCCATCCCCTCCCCTGTCTGCTTTCCGGAGAGACCACTCTCTCCGTGACTCCCTTGTTCGCTCCACACTGCCCTCCAACCCCACCACACCCGGCACCTTCCTCTGCAACCGCAGGAAATGCTACACTTGTCCCCACACCTCCTCCCTCACCCCCATCCCAGGCCCCAAGATGACATTCCACATTAAGCAGAGGTTCACCTGCACATCTGCCAATGTGGTATACTGCATCCACTGTACCCAGTGCGGCTTCCTCTACATTGGGGAAACCAAGCGGAGGCTTGGGGACCGCTTTGCAGAACACCTGCGCTCAGTTCGCAACAAACAACTGCACCTCCCAGTCGCAAACCATTTCCACTCCCCCTCCCATTCTCTTGATGACATGTCCATCATGGGCCTCCTGCACTGCCACAATGATGCCACCCGAAGGTTGCAGGAACAGCAACTCATATTCCGCCTGGGAACCCTGCAGCCATATGGTATCAATGTGGACTTCACCAGTTTCAAAATCTCCCCTTCCCCTACTGCATCCCTAAACCAGCCCAGTGCATCCCCTCCCCCCACTGCACCACACAACCAGCCCAGCTCTTCCCCCCCACCCACTGCATCCCAAAACCAGTCCAACCTGTCTCTGCCTCCCTAACCGGTTCTTCCTCTCACCCATCCCTTCCTCCCACCCCAAGCCGCACCCCCAGCTACCTACTAACCTCATCCCACCTCCTTGACCTGTCCGTCTTCCCTGGACTGACCTATCCCCTCCCTACCTCCCCACCTACACCCTCTCCACCTATCTTCTTTACTCTCCATCTTCGGTCCGCCTCCCCCTCTCTCCCTATTTATTCCAGTTCCCTCCCCCCATCCCCCTCTCTGATGAAGGGTCTAGGCCCGAAACGTCAGCTTTTGTGCTCCTGAGATGCTGCTTGGCCTGCTGTGTTCATCCAGCCTCACATTTTATTATCTTGGAATCTCCAGCATCTGCAGTTCCCATTATCTCTCAACTTTTACTGATTTTGTTTGTGTTGCAAGCTTTGGTATGTTTTCTTTGGAGCAGATTTTGAATGTTGTTGCAATTAAATAATCTTTCAGGTACTGACAACCCAGTATATATTTCAGCATTTTTGGCGACTTTCTTTTATAATTCTATTGCAGCATCGGCATGTATTATCTATAATGGTCTGATGTCTTTTGAGTGTTTCTTTCTGGCAACATTCATGGCTTCTGTGAGGAGATTAATCTCATATAGGTAGATGATTTGACTCACTTGAAAGGCTCTGCACACTACACTCTATTGTACTGCCATCCTCTTAAGGCAATGAGAAATGAGTAATAAATGCCAGCCTTGCCATTGATGACCACACCCTTAAATTAAAGAAAAAGGATAAAACTGGTCCGTTGGGAAATAGAGGGAACATCCTATTGCTGCTCCTTGTTTCATATGTTCTTTGTTCATATCAACATTATAAAATGTTTAGATATTATGAGTTTACACTGGACATATTTTTGATACTGTTTTCAAACACTTTCGTGTTCATGCTATAGGTCCGGAGACAGATGCAGAAAAAGCTGACCGATTTGGAGCCCGTTCCTGAGTTGTTGAAGTTAACTGAGCACAAGCTTCAGGATTGTCAACAGCAGCTCGCAATGTATGAGAGAAAAAATGTAGATCAGTCATCTGTCATATGTAATCTCAAGATGGAGGTAGTTTTAAATTTCTGTCAGTTTTGAGTTTACTTTCCTGTTAATCTAACTCAATTGCAGCACACTGATTTCGAAGTTTTGACTCACATTCCAATTCTTCAGCATGTAATTTAGCTTTGTGTTTATTTGTGAAGCTAAAGGTTCACTTATTATCTGAGATGCCATCTTTCAAATATGTTAAACTGAAGCCTGTCTCCCTCCTGGAGGGTTGTTAATTTCAAGACAATATGAAAGCAGCAATTAAAAGCACTGGAGAGATTCATCTGGTGCCTTTTGTGGGATCTTGCATTGTGCAGAATGACTGCTTCTGTCTTTGTTTGCACAAGGATTTCAAAGTTTCTTATGGAACGTGAAGCATTGTGCAGCTTTCTACACTTCACTAAACTTAGTGGTAACATGCAGAACTAATACGTGCTTTTTATATATTTACAACTCAATGCAAACCTCAGTCTCTGGCCTTGCTGTGTTGGAAAGCTTTGTAACAACGTGATGGGTTTCTTGTGTAATTGAATGTCATCTATTTTATTCCTGAAAAGTACATAGATCAGCAGCTGACACTAGCCCTCTACCAGTTTAAGTACTGTACTTGTGAATTCAAATTTAATTTGAGTTAGGTATGAAGTCTTGCAAGAGCACTGTTTAACAGAAGAATCACATCTGTGCTGTTTGTGCAAAACTCCCAAGATCCTCACTTTGTACCCGCTTTTCTATAAAAACCAAAGTGGGAAGTAAAGATAAGATTGGATTTTATATATTCAGTTCAGTTTCTTGAATTTAGTTGGGGAATGCTTTAATATTAAAGCAACGTCTGTGCTTGCCATTGTGAAATAGTTGTCAAATTGAGAGACAATTCCTTGTTGAATCTTGCTCTTTTGACCATTTTGACCATCTTGGCCTGCGCAGATTGAGGAGCAGAGTAGCAAGACAAGAGAGAAGTGCCAGCATTTGCAAGAAGAAAATTATAATCTGAAGCTGAAGTTGGAGACTTTGGAAAGGTTAGTTTTTGTTGAGTGTAATTAAAAGGGGAAGGAGCTAACTGAAATATTATTGCCGTACAAGAGAAGGTGAGCTAAATCCAGACTCTCTTCCTTTACTGTTGGGATGCATTTTGCGTTTCTGTTTGGGAGTTTCATTTCTTCTACCCCTTTTGTGCCTAAGCATCTTGAGTGCCCTGGACAGGGAGTTCTCAAACCCATCCCACCCACCCTGACCAGTTTCTCTTCCAGCCATATGACTGTTAAAATTTCCTCAGCCCTTCAAAGGTAAACACTGTATTAAACCTGACTGTAGTATTAGAACAATCTGGTTTCCTAGTTGCTTCTCTTTTTTTAAAAAAAAATCCTTTCCCTTACTCCTTACAAATTTTGGACTTTTTCAGAAGACAATTGTTGTGTATGCACTGAATTATTTTGTCCTTTTTTTTAAAGGAGGAACAACTGAGGAAACTTGTTAGAACTAAGCAGCTAATAAAATGTGAGGCTGGATGAACACAGCAGGCCAAGCAGCATCTCAGGAGCACAAAAGCTGACGTTTCGGGCCTAGACCCTTCATCAGAGAGCTCTCTGATGAAGGGTCTAGGCCCGAAACGTCAGCTTTTGTGCTCCTGAGATGCTGCTTGGCCTGCTGTGTTCATCCAGCCTCACATTTTATTATCTTGGAATCTCCAGCATCTGCAGTTCCCATTATCTCAGAACTAAGCAGCTCTTAGTTCTCCAAAGATGGATTAAACTTGAAAGGCAAATTGTGCAAATAGACGTGGACTATAAACTAAACTTAAAATTGTTTCGATTAAGAATTTAAACACTATGATGTGTTTAGGTCATGTGTTCATTGAAGCTGTCAAACTTGCATCTAATGAGCTCAAAAATCATTTTAATGAAATAAGAATTCAAATAGATTCAAAACCCACCCATTAAATAAGTAGTTTTTTTTCTTTATTCTGATTTTAAAAAACATTTAGTTGTGCTAGTCCTGAGATCAATTACAAGTTACAACTGTCTAACGAAAAAGCCCAGAATCTCTTAAAGTTATGGACTTGTGTTTTTGGGGAAGTGAATCTTTTCAAACCCATCAATCCAGTGGTAACATTATGCTCTTAAGGTTCCTAACTAAGAAACTTGATTGTTCCAATATCAGACCGAACTGAGCTCCATCCAAAATCTGACTTTGAATGACCAAGAAAGTTGTTTTTTTTTAAGCAATTTGTTTAAAGGATCAGACTGGGTTACATGCAATTGAGTAATCTAATTAAGTGTTTCTTAGTAACATTCTCCTGCCTTGATTAAACAGTCTATCCTTTGTAACGAGCCACCCTCCAGTTTGGGGGATATGTTTCAAAATCGTTTAAGTTCTTGGGCAGGATTCATTACACACTAGTTAGAATCTCTTGAGGATTGCAAAAAAAAGTTTTCTCAACAAAGTAGGTCATCTTACAGCAAACATGTCAGAGCAATTCGCATAAATAAAACTAAGAACTGTGGATGCTGGAAATCCGAAATACAAATTGCTGGAAAACTCAGCAGGCCTGGCATCATCTGCGGAAAGGAAACAGAGTTAACGTTTTGAGTTCAGAGCAATTTGCATGCCTTGTTCAGGGCTTGTCACAAAGTGGGCACATGTGGCAGCCATTTGCACACAGCAATACCCCACAATTAATGCTGAGAATTATGTTTAGTTCACTTTTATTTCTGGTGGTGTTGGTTGTGGGAGAAATAGTGGCCAGGGCACTGGGAGATCTCCTTTGTCATCTTTGAATTTTGCTGTGTGATTGTTAATCTGTCAAAACATCAGAACCAAGTGCACAGGCATTATTACTAACTTTACATCCAAAATACTACATCACAGTATTGACCTAGAATAAAGTGTTTAAGTCTTGCATATGAATAGGGTAACCAAAATTGTATTGCGTTATTTGATACATGAGATGTTTACACGGCATGGAAGACCTATGCATTTTGAGAAGCATTGAGGATATTGGACACTGAAAAGATGTTAATCGTTGTTTGCAGGAAGCTGGAAGATTTAGACGCTCAGAACCGGGAGCTGACTCAGGTGGTCACGAAACGGGAAGAGACCATTCAACATAACCAGCAGCGATTAGAGGAAAAATCCCGTGAGTGCACCAGCCTGGCTAGACAGCTGGAGGCTGCCATTGAAGATGCCAGACGGCAGGTCAGTTCAGTGAGATTTTACCAAATGTGAAACAGGAGGAGGCCTGTCTGGCCTTTGATCCAGCTTCTCCATTCAATTGAATCATGGTTGATCTGTGTCTTATCCCCATTCACCTACCTTTTTGATACGTAACTCTTAATACCCTTGTCGACAAAAGTTATCAATCTCTATTTTAAAATTTACAATTGACATAGTCTTTTTAAAACATGCTGACCTCAAAACATATTCTTCACTTGGCAATAAAGTGCTATTGTGGAGCCACTGACTGCAACCTGTGTTTACTTAGAGCAGTTATAATAAAGAAATTGATGGTTTCAAAGTAATACACAGAAAGTGGAGCCAAAGGCAACTTTTAAGTAATCAGCTTTCAAATTCTACAAATTAAGTTCAAAGCAAATTCATATTTTTCTCGGCAAAAATGCTGTGATCAGGAATACCCCACCTGAATGGGTGATGGAAGTGGGCCAGTGGCCTTCTGAATCGTGTCACTTTTATTCAGCAAACACCAAGCATGGTAAACTGCTATGCTTGATCGTATTTTGATCATCTTGTATGCATTACACTAGAGTTAATATTTAAGGACTTTTAACTCTTTTTGGAATGCTGTCTTGGAGATCACCCTCAATAAATTGCATTCAACACTGATCACAATGCCATTGCCGACCCATCAAAGTTAACAGTTGAACCAGTTTTGACGATGAAAATATCGGTGTACCTAGCAATGAGAATGCTGGAGAAACTCAGCAGATCTTGCAGCGCATGTGGAGAGAGAAATAGAGTTAATGTTTCAAGTCTGTTATGACTCCTCAGTTCTGAAGAAGTCACATTGGACTCAGCATTACCCTGTGTTTTTCTCTCTCTACAAAGATTGCCAGCGCTGCTGAGTTTTTCCGACATCTTGTTTGTTTCAGATTTCAGCATCTGCAGTATTCTGCCTTTATTCCAGTATCTGCAGCATGTCTGCTGACTGTGCTCTGTTTTAACAGTGAAATTCTGTATCCTTATGGTGCCTGGCTCCTGATCGTGCAAAGGGATGACAGCCTGACGTTGAGGTTGTTTTCCGAAATGACAGCCAGTAGCCACAAATGTAAACAGTGTAAACAAACTTGACAAGTGTCCTCATGGAAAAGATAACTTTCGGTATAGGAGCTCTATTTTAGAAATTTGAGAGTATTTGATCAATCCTTTCTGTTAAAGCTCTTTACCACCCATTTAATGCTATTACCTACTTTTTTTGCTATAGCTCTGCAATTATTCTTTTGCAGATGTTTCCTCTTGAAAACTGGCAACTTTCCTCTAGCAACTTGCTATCTTAAAATTTGTTCTCATTTCCTTACAGTCCCTCCCATGTGACTTTTTTTGCCAGTTATCTTAAATCTGTTTTGTGTGATGTTGGTCTTCCAACTGGTAGTAGAAACTGAAATTCCAGGTCAGATTGTCAGCAAGAAAACCTTTTTTGTCACAGTGACCAAAGACATCTGTTTGACTAGGTGGACCAAACCAGGGAGAGAGCTCTGTCAAAAGAACGAACCACACAGAGCAAAATAATGGACCTTGAAACACAGCTGAGCAGAACAAAAACAGAACTGACTCAGCTACGCAGGAGCAAAGATGATGTAAGTCTATTACAAATGTGCATTTTTTAAAAATTAAGTTGTTTTGATTCTGCCCAATGGCACAAGGCGTTGGTTGGCTTTAAGAACAAACAAAAAAAATCCTAACTATTAGTCACTGAGTGGAACTGGCCAGCATTGTGATTGGAAGAGTAGCAAGCACTGGGGAGTCAGAACTGATTTTCCCCTGCTCCCACTTCTGCAGTTTCTCCAATCAAGGGTTCTGTACCGCTTGGAGCAGCAAAAAAGGGTCAAAGACTCTGACTGGGTGAGTTGGAGCAGCGAGCAGAGGTGAGACAGAGTCTATAGTTGGGAGAGCAGATTGATCTCTCCTCTGATTGTTGCTCCTCTAATCACAACTCCAACTGGTCCCAGGAGACTTTCAGCTTGTCCAATCAATTACCAGGCTGCTGATGGCTGAAGCGAAGACTTTACTGTTCTTATCTCACGCCACGGTTACGGGTAAGGTTCCCAATTATGCTGCCCTGGTGATTTCTGTTACCGATTCTATCCCCTGTGTTCACGGTCGTAGCAGAGTACTCATCTTGGGGTAGAAGGCCATCATATATTTGCACTTGAAGTGAGCCCTATTGTTGAGGTTGGAGCAACTCTCCTGATAGCGCCGACATTTGGGAGAACTACGAATATTGAAATTTGAGCAGGCTTTGTCCTGTCAGTATTGATAAACTTGCCCATAAGCAAAGTTCCCCAAGGCAAAATTAAAGGCATTTCATACAAGGTGTGTTTATGGGTCGGTTTACATCACTGTCCATAGAGGATCTGTATGTTGGAAGTTGGCAGCACTAGAACAATGTAAAAGTGGCTCTGAAATCTAAATCACCTAGTTCTGCTAGTTGGGAAAGAATAGCTTCTTTCGCTAATATTGCATGTGGCCTGTATATTACGTTGCTGGTCAGTGATTGCTTTTAATTTGTGAATTTGCTCCATGCGATCATTCAGGAGGAAAGTGCAGCCCTTAACTGTGAATGCAGCATGTTGTACCTCTTTGCTGAAAAAATCACCTCTCTGTACGTTTGTGCGCGTGTCTGCTTGTTTTGTCAACGCACATTGCTAACATCCATCCAGTCAGATCTTTATCTGATATCCTTACAGAGGACTAGGATATGATTTTGCAATGTCAACAAAATACTTTGTCTGAAATAACTTCCTTGTTAAAAATATTTTTGACTCATTGTTGTTTGGACATTTTATCCTAATGAACCAAAGTATAACAGCTGCATTCCTAAAATTATCAGAATTCTTTTGAGGACATAACTTTAATTTGAAGGAAGAGGGTTAATTTTTAAAGGGTGGTTATAGCGTGTAATGGGATCATTGTGTGTTTGCATAGTATTTAGTATTTTCACACTAATGGTTTTTAATCGCTTTAATGTTCACTGTTCCTTCCACCGTCACCATCCCCACCCCCAGAACTTCCAAATTTTCTAAATGTGCCTTTCAGTAAATTTGATTATGCTTGCATGTAACACTTATTTGCCAAATTTTCCTCCGTGCAAGCACAAATACCTAATCTTTCAACAATTTAAATTTCTTGTCACTATGTTAATTGGAAGCTTTGTGAAGTGTTAATAACTGTTTATATCACAGTACTTTTACAATTCCAGCCATTTGAATTGGCCTCGCAGCATTTGCATGTCACCACAGATATTAAAAGTACAATAATTTTCCGGTTCCTCGGTGACTTAGGTGAGGTGAAAGGGTGAGGTATGGGAATAAAAGCATGTTACTTAAGAGACTGCGCAACTGCTTTCATAGCTAAATGTCTGATGATGTACTTACTGGTATCTTACTGACTGCTGCAATTGTAACTGTGTAAGTCCAATTTGTGTAAAATTGCTTCTTAGGCTGAGAGGCGTTTCCAGAGCCGCTTACAAGACCTGAAGGATCGTCTGGAGCAGTCAGAATGCACCAACCGTAGCATGCAGAACTATGTCCAGTTCCTCAAATCTTCGTATGCAAATGTATTTGGTGATACTGCTTTAACAAGCTCTCCACTCCAATCTAGATCACCTCTCTGAGAATCTCTTGCAGTATCAAAAAGTGAACTTACTGAATTTTACTCCTGCTTTTACTCTTTTTAGGGTTCTGGAGCTATAAATGATCTTAAAAACCACACCACGTGAAGCACATTCTTACGAACTGATTAATATTGTAAACAATGCAGATTCCCGAGGTCAGTAATCACTCCAGCCTCGAGTAAACTTGTCCTAAGTATTAAAAAACTTGTCAAATGGGTCCAATCATAGGTTCCCAGCTCTGTAAAATTAGTATGTGAATTATTCTGGATAGTCCTGAGTTTCAGATCAATGTATGCAAAATTGATAGTGCCCTAATATATTAGAATTGTGATTTGTTCATTTACTAGTAAATTACTTTGCATGGCACACTGACCATAGGTAAGTGTCCAGTTACCTTGTATTAAATCTTTCAGATCCAAGGGTTAGATTTGCAGCAAACTTGCATACAGGAATGCTGCTGTGATTTATTACTTGCATTCTTTTTCCTACTAAGCCAGTGGGTCTGTTGACAGTTCAACCAAATTTAAGTTGAAGGAAGGAAAGGCTGGTTAGATTTGACCAGGAGGGTTTGCTGTTTCTTACTCATTCCTTGGTGTGCCACAAGTCAGTGCCTCACACTCTGATTTTCATTTTTGGCATCTGGCCAGCTTTGTGTCCTCTTCCCCTCTTTCCTTTGATTCAGTAGCCTCAAACAATCCAATTTTTGCTTGCTTGGTATCTCCTGCACAATCACCTGTCCTCTTAGACATTGAATTTCAAGATGTAATTTCTGTTAAATTACACTGCAGAAAACTTGGGCTAATGGTTGTTTCCTAGTATCCGGCCACTGCAAATGGGGCCATCTGGTCCTTTAAACAGTACTCATTTTTGATATTTCAGCAAGTTATAAAGATCCTTTGCAACATTCCCAATCGCAACTTATAAATTTCTTTTAAAATAAAAGAACTTGCAAAATTAACACTGAGCTCAAGAAGAATATAAGTCTTTTCCCTTGGTTGTGGGTGAGCACTTGTAATGAAAACTACTAGTAAGTCACCTGTTCATCTAATACTTTAAGCTACTTTAGCATAGAATTTTTCTGGTTCTGTTTCCTGCTAGTTTCAGATATTAAACACATATTTCAATTACTTTCTGGTCAACTGCTTGTCTTAAAATAAATTAGTCTGAAGTTCCACCCATTCAGTCAATATGTACTTTAGAAAATGTATTTATTTTTAATTTATGTAAACGAAGAGCCATGTGTGAATATCCAATAGTCCTTGTTGCACTTAGCCTTGGGATAGGCAGACACTGCAGAAAAGTCTGATCAAACCGTCAGTGCCAACTTACCTCATTTGGATAAACATGGTAGAAATCACCAAATATGTCAACACAAATTACTGTGTGAAGGTCTGATATTAACTGGCTTTGAAGCCCTAGATATTTTTGGGTCCATTTAATAATTTATAGTACAAATACTGGTTCACATCTTCTGTGCTAACTACAGTCTCTTTCTGTGTCGTGATTTTTCTTTGGCTTTCATAGCTGATCTGACTCATTGCTTGTAGGATGGCCTTGGGGTGAGGTTCAGTTGGCCTTAGAACACCTTTGTCCAAATTGGCAAATCATTCAGCCAAAAGCTGCTTAAATGCTGGGGACTTAAACTCATATTACTGAGAAAATAGTTTGAAATTCATGACTTTTTTTGAGTTACTGGAGAAAGTGATTGTCTGAGAAACCAGTTGGTGCATGACTGTCCCATTTATTTTAACGTAATGTATCCTTCTGCATATTTGGAGTATTAAACAGCATTTCTGTTGAATTTGAGATCAAAAATATTGCTTAACGATTCCATGATATTAAACTTAAATTGAGGGAAATAACAAATGAGTTCTATATTTATACACATTGATAACTTTACAGTTCAGTTGCAATTTTCAGATGTGTCGATCTGTATAAACCATGTTCAGCAGAGCTGTAGTGAGCCACCGCACATCAATCCATGCCCACTGTAATAAATCTTCTGTGCAAGGAAACGAGAAAGGTGGTGGATTTGCTGGGGTGGGGGGTGGTGAGTCTGAAATGAGTCCGAAATGGTACAACCCCCTGGTACGTGTAGGTGTATCAGTACGTGGAGCACTAACTCAAATTCCAGTGTGTTCAAGTGACAGCGGTCTTCTAACAGCTTTCATTGGTAACACATCCTCTGAGTGCATACTTCATACAGCTCATTGTAGTCATTTTTAATTGCTAGTGTCTGAATATCTGTATTATGTTCTTTGAAAGGTACTGCTGGGGAACATTTTAAAACCGGCAAATATCCCATGACATTGCTGTGACGTTTATCAGCACATGTTCTCCTTTCCCTTAAAGGTTACAGCCCTAAGCTCAAATAACCCAAAATTGCTTGAAAAGTTCACAATTCTGAACAGCTTTCTTTGTGTTTTATATTCTCAGAGCAAACAATCTCTAACAATTAGTCTGCATAAGATCCAGTCTGGAGATAATGTAAAGACTAATGTCAGAAAGCTTTGGGAACCACAAGTTCAGAGCCACCTATCATCCCAAGTGATTTTCCACTTGCTGTGGGTCATTCCCTTTTCCTTTAATCCATCATCACAGATCATTTCCATCACTTCCCATGAATCTGCCCATGCACTTCTGTATCTGACTAAAGAGTTTAGGTCACGCAGGTCAACTGCTTGCTGTCGTTCCCTAACACATGCATTTTTATTTGGCAAAGTAATCTGTAGTTGATCCAGCTAACATTACAAGCTCTGCATATAGGAAGGCACACATAGACCCCTAATCTACCACTCTGTTGTGCATTAATATGCTGAATTTCTGTGGAACTAAGTTAATGTTTTGAGTCCAGTGACCCTCCTTCAGACTTCTTTTGCCAGACTTGTTCAGTTTCTCCAGTACTTTGTTTTAATTCATAAACTAATATGATATTCAGACTGTGTTTGTCTTTTTTATAAAACACATTTTCATTTATTCTGAAATTTTGACATGAGTTGCACAGCGCAGAAAAAATAGCTTTGGTCCAACTCGTCCATACTAACCAGATATCCTGAATTAATCTAGTCCCATTTGCCACCATTTGGCCCGTATCCCTCTAAACCCTTCCTATTCATGTACCCATCCAGATGCCTTTTAAATGTTGTAATTGTATCAGTCTCCACTACTTCCTCTGACAGCTCATTCCATCCACGCACCACCTTGCAAAGTGATTCAAATGGCACAGGTCACTCACAAGTATCCTGTTTGACCTTGGAAGTCATAATCTGTTTTACACATAATATGCAGAAATAACTCTCTCTATAACAGTGTAATGGTACTGAGGAACTGATCCAGTCACTTTGAGTTGTGCAGTTTGAAACCCTGGAATACCTTAGTTACTTTTCCTGCATTCACACCTTTTGTGAATGTGTTTTCTTGTGAATGAGTTTCTTTCCCACCTTCCATTTAAAAAGAAAGTTAACACAATTTATATCTGCTTTGATCATCAACATAGCATCTAACGTGCAGAAGTGAATTTTATTTTGGAAAACAAAAGCCTGTATGCTTCTGTGTTGATTGCTGTGCCCAAAGTCGTATGGCCCAGAAACAAGAAGCAGGAAGTTGGCTCCATTCCACCACCTCCTTCACTAGATGACAGTCTGGGGATGTACTTATAAACTAAGCATGTTTATGAAGTAAATCTTAGTACCAGGCATGTGCAGAACTGAGTGCCTGATAGTAATATTTCTTGGTATGTTTTTAAGAGCTTAAATAAGCTAATATAAAATAAGAACATCTGCAAAGACAGACATGTTCTGAAAGCTTTTTGTTTTGCACTCATTGGGAGAAATGCAAGAATGCCAATTTTTTTAACAATATATACTATAGGAGAAACTGGTTGACAGTTTGATTTTGGCTAAGTTGTTGCCTTGATAAAAGCAACTGGGAACAGTTTACTCCTGTAGTATAAATTAAAATCATTTGAAATTTGGCATTCTTGTGTTTTGTCCAGATCATGCAATATGAACATTTTGGCAACATGTTTCTCCTTGCAGTACCACTGAACTTCTGTATAATGAAGTAACTGGTTATGATTCCATCTTTTAAAAGAAAAGTGTCAGTCATACCAGTTAGGTATCCCTGTTTCCATGCCAGAGTCTCTATTTTAAAATAATTATTTCTCAGACCAGAAAATAGAAAAGGATATTCTTCCGGAGGGATTATTTTCTTTGGTTTAACATGTAATTTTAAAAAATTATCTGCAGATTGGGAAGATAGATTTCTACATTCAAAAGACTTTACATAGAAATGTAGGAGCTCATGTGAAGTCATTTATCCTTACCCTTTTGTGTGCAATTTTACATTCCCTCTAAATAATTTTTGATATCTCCATTGTACATTGTAAAGACTAAGTGTTTCTAGTCTTTCCTTGTAACTTAGACTTCTTCACAACAGATTTGTTTTACATAAACTTTATAGGACAGCGAGTCCATACGGCCCAACATCAGGTCCATGCTTACATTCTACATAAACCTCATCCCTCTATTTGTCCCTTTATCAACATCGAGGCGAACTGATAATTATCCTGCCCTTTGTGCTTCCATTGTATGCTGAGTGATTCAGTCTTAGAAAATGCAAGGTTATTGTGCATACAGATTTTATGTTCACTTTTAAATTGACAACAATTACAATCATGGCCCTATTCAATCATGAAATAAGCCCCTACTTAACGATTTAGGAACCGTTTTCAGTCCAATGTACCTTGGTGCTTTGATTAAACATTTTTGGTTTTGATTAAAATATTGCTTTTAAATTTTCAGGATGAAATATTGTGAGAAGTTGTAAATACAATTTTTATACTTTTATATAATTTTTTTAACATTTGCAAATGTTTATATTATCTACAGTATATAATCTATTTGTTTCTATTGTAGTCATGTTAATAAAAGTGGCCAATTTGCTTAAATGTCAATAAATTTGTCAGCTGATATTTTTTAAAAGAAATTATGACTTTGTCATCTGTTTTCCTTGAATCATAGAATGGGTACAGCACAGAGGAGGCAGTTTGTCCTGTCATGATCTTGCCAACTCTCTGCAAGAGTAACTCAGACCCATTTCTGCCATCCCCTCCCCTCTCTCACCACCACCATTGCTACCAACACCCTTTCAAGTGCTTATTCATTCCTATCTGGAAGGCATAATTGAACGTACATCAATCACACTCTTGGATAGTACTTCACAGGTCATAACCAGATGCAGGTAGTTGGTTTGGAACATTTAAGAATCGCCTGTAGCGTGAACTTTTCATTATCAAATTAGAAGATATGATTTTGTACCCTCTGTGTTGCTAGTTCAGTATTTTGAGTACTGCACTACTATACCTAACGTTGCTTCAGCACATCATGGCATGTGGAAATTAATGGATGGAAAAATAATTAGAATGCTGACTTTTAAGTGCCAACTTTAATATAGTAGGGGGTTAATACCCTCCCCGCCTGCCCTTGCACTCTGTTCTCCATCCAGCTTGTCTTTGTCCACCTACGTCCTTATCCCGGCTCTCTCTTCCTTTCAAGTACTACAACCCTGTGATCACCACATTCCTCCAATTCTGGCCTGTTTTGCTTCTCTAATTGTTCCACCAGTGGTGGATATGCCTTCAGCTTCCTTTACCCAAATCTCCCATATTCTATGCCTTTCACCTCTCAAAAAGCTCCTTAAAATCTATCCCTTTATCTAAGCGGCATCTGTTCGAACATAATCTGCACTAGCTGTCTGAAATATTGTGTCATAATCACCTTTGTGAGGTATCTTGGGATATTTTGCTACTTTTAAAGCTGCTACGTAAATACAATCATGATGGTTACACTGCTTATGACAGTTGAAATTTACGTTTTCAAATCTACATCTGATTAAACACAGCTTCTGTACCTATCAGAGACAATGGGAACTGCAGATGCTGGAGAATCTGAAATAACAAAGTGTGAAGTTGGATGAACTCAGCATCTTAGGAGCACAAAAGCTTTTGTGTTTGTAAGATGCTTCTGTGCCTATTCCAGGATTTGATACAATGCTACTTTTGTTTCTGGAAAATATAAATGCATTTTTTAAATTTCAGATCAAGCTACCTAAGACCTTTGCAACTGTACATACAAAACCTGAAATTGTCCCTTGTGTACTCAATTCTGGTTTTCAGTTTCAGAATAATTTTGGAATATTAAAATGTTCAGCATCCTGCTTTGTTCAAGTTGAAATTCTGATTTAATAATGGTGATTTGATACTGACCCATGTGTATATTGACCCCCCTCCCAGCACTCTATTGGAAATGACCCAGTGATTCATGTGCATATTTGTGATGCCTCAAGGGATCAGTGTTTGTGTATATGGAGAATTTAATCTGTCTGAGGATGCTAATAGCATTTCTGAAATACAATCAAAACTTCCTCAGTTTTCAAACAAAACAACTTTCAATCACTAGCTCAATATAATGAAACATTCTGACCATGCAAAACAGGCAGTGAACAATAGCAAGAAAAAGGTTAGGGGAAATGGATAATGGCATGGTTGAAGAGGCAGGTTTTGAGGTTTTCTGAAGGACTGGAGAAAAGTGACAGTGTGATAAAGACATTTAGGAAGAGTTCAAGCGAGGAAACTGCAACGAAACTCTGAGGAGAAAAGGAGGTGAGGTTCAAAGTGATCGGTCAACAGAGAGTGTAATGAAATACATGTCACTTAAAAGCCAGCCAACACCCCCAAAGGCAATCGAGCAAACTCCAGGAGATAAGTTACTATTATCCAAAAGAGACAGGGTAAGTTGCTACAGCTGTTTCTTTTGATCAGAATCGTATAGGTTCTTTAGTTTCGTAAGCCTTTTCTGGTGACTCAGACCAGAAATCATTCTATTCTGTTGACCTTTGAGCTCTCAGTAATTGCTGTAATGTTCCCACCATTTGAGGAGACCAAAACCAGACATTCCATTCCCAAATATATTTAGGGTGGTATAAGCTGAATATCATTTTTAAATTTATGTTGAGCTGCCCAAGCTTCATAAGCCATTTTGAGCAACACATCACAGCGCTTCTGTATTCTATGAATCTGGTTATGTCACCAACAAAGAGCTTGCTCATTTTTTGAGATAACCAAAGCTTTCCTTTCAACACTTGGAACAATAGGTGCCTGAGAATGTGTCTGTTTTCATTGTTGGATCCCAAGCACATTTCCGTTATTTACAGGAGCCCATACTAAAAGTACCTCACGAATGTGTCCACATTTGCACAGGGCTATAGATCCTCATAGTAATTCCTTTATTCCTGGCATTTATTTACCTGGGCACCAGCAAAACAGTGGTACTCGTTACCTGGGTGTTCAAAGTCTTTCCTCTTTACTGAGGAATAGGAATCACTGATATTGATGCATTTCCCTAACTGACTATGAAGTGAATGGCTTGCTCAGCCATTTCAAAGTGACAATTAAGAGTCGACCACATTCCTGTTGATCTGGAGTCATGTGAAAGTTGTATCATGTAAGGACAACAGCTTTCATTCCCTAAAGGACATCAATCAATTCAATGGAGTTTTTACAACAATTGACGACAGTTGACATAGTCACCTTCCTGCAGCTAGCATTTGGATTCCAGATTTATTAATTGAAATTGAATTCCATCAGCTATTGTGCTAGGATATCAATCCGTATCCCCAGAACATTAGCCTGAGCTGCTGACTTATGAATTCATGATATTGTCACAGTACCACTCCAGTAGGGACAGAAATCACTGGACCTGAGCACAGTGGTGCCTCAGACATAAGTTGTTGGTGCCTGATATATCCTTCTGTCCTGGGCCTTGCCCAGCAATATTGACCTGGACACCAAAAGGCTATGCCAATATTGGTCTTTATTCCTTGGGAAATGATACAATATTTCCCGAGGATCCACTGGATTATGTCAATATAACTCTAGGGGTATTTGAGAATAGAACAGTCCCTGCCTGGAATCTGTTAATGTTTATGGTAGGTCCCCACATTCAAGTTTTGAAAATTGATGTAATATGTGACAGTCTACCAAGGGTTAAAGGACCTAATTTCCAAATCCCGCCCCTGACACTATTGGTGACCGCTTTCCTTAAAAAGGCTGTGTTTTCCTTGTAATCCTGCATTTGACTCTTCTGTCTGATGTCTCCAGCCTGTTATGGTGAAGTACCCAACTTAAAGAATATTATAGTTTGTGTGTGGGACATAAGGTCCAAAATGCAGTACTTGTATGTCCTGTTTGTGTTGATCGTCTGTGCAATCTCCTGTACAGCTGCACCGGTCATTGACTGCCCATCAAAGGAAAGCAATGCATCCACGGTTGATCTGGAGGTGAGTTTAAGTTAAATGATATAACATTTTTTTAAGCTCATATTCTATTTTGTTGTTTTCATTATTGGTCTTTTCAGGAATGAATTTGCATTTACTTAGCATTTTTCAATACCTTGTTACGTCCCAATGCACTTTCCAGCTGGCGCAGTATTTTTAAGGTGTAGTCACTTTACAGGGAACCCATAAACTTCTCTCTGATATTGATGCTATTATATCTGGTTTCTGTGGACCAGTACCTTCCCTAACAAATTGCTGCTGGTTCAAAGATTAACAGGGAATCCTACATTAGCATAACTGGGTCGTTTTAAACATTTAGGATGATTGCAAATTTAATTGATCCCATTCCCATACATTCCATGCAGTGCAACAAAAGTTTACAAGACTTGCTCCTGGGAGGCATGACGGATGCATGAGGACATACTTGATTGGTTAGGACTATATTCACTGGAATTTAGAAGAATAAGGGGCAATTCATAGAAACCAATAAAATTCTAACAGGACAAGTCAGGGTAAATACAGGAAGGATGTTCCAGGTGACTGGGGACTCCAGAACCAGTGATCCCAGTGAAGCCAAAACACTGATTCTCAGTTGGATTATTAACCATACTAATTTCTGATATCTTACTATTGTCACTGCCATAAAATGATCTGCAATGGCTTTTCTACCGGCTACATTACCTCTGGAGACTATATTGATTGGTGCTTGAACGGCCTACACCTACTCCTGTTTTCTGTCTCTCGATGCATTAAGGCATGTGGGACCAGGAATCACTGTAGCACTGGATAAAGGATGAACAGGACTTAATGAGTTAAGATATACAGCAGTATAGTTTTGAATTAACTCAAGTTTGTGGAGGCTGGAAGATTGCCTAGACGAGCATTAGAGAAATCAAGGGTGGTGGTAACAAAAAAGTAGAGGGGTAAGAGTTTCAGTAGCAGAAGAGCTAAAGCAGAGGTAATGATGCATAATGTTACAGAAATGGTCTGATTGATGGGGACATGGAGTCATACCGCACAGAAATTTGTTAATGCTGCCCAAACTAATCTAATCCTATGTGTCTGTGTTTGACTCATATCGCTCCTATTCATGTATACGAGTCCAAATGTCTTTTAAATGTTTAAAGGTTGTAAACAGTCTGGTTTAGTAAAAGGTAGTCATCACTAGGAAACACAATGTTCAACACCATCCAGAACATAGCAGTGCATTCAAAACCATAGATATCTACTCCGGTGTTTACTGCTCTACAAAATGCATTTTAACTCATCCAGGTTTTAGGACATCACCTCCCAAGACAAATCTTCAGTTCTGTTACAAATCTCGAAGTGAGATCTCAAAAATGACTTACAATCATGTTCTCAAGGATATTTGGAGAATAACAGTAAATGTTAGCAATCCCTAATATCCACTGAAGAAATAAAAATGGTTAATGGCAATGGCTTTTATTTTCCTAAAAGTTAATTGGGAAATTAGGGATGTCAGACAAGCAGAATGACAAATTATACCCTGAAAAGGCTGATAGCTGATGAGTTAGTTGAGTATTTGTGGAATCTAATGAGTTGTTTTTGGATGATCTCACCAAAGGGAGCATATAGATGAGAACTAGGAATGGTCCCAGGATAGATCCTTGAACTCCCCAGAGGTAACGGAGCAGGAGGGAAAGCCATTGCAGATAATTTTATGGCAGTGACAATAGTAAGAGATACCAGAAATTAGTGTGGTTAATAATTTCAAACGTTGAGAAGGGTGACAAATAGTGCACCAACAAGTCTACCAATAGTTTTTAAACTATTGATATGCAATAAATTAATTTTATAACAGTGCAATTGTATATTAACTGAATGCATGTCCCTTGGATTGGTAGATTGGCAGATTTGCATTTTAAAACTTGTTCATGGGACATGGGCACTACTGTAAAGGTCAGCACAAGCCCATCACGAATTTTGCATTCCTAATTTCCCCAGTAGAAGTGATGGTGAGCTATTTTTTTGAACTGCTACAGTCCATGCAAGGTGGGGGATCTACATTTTGATGTTGTAAGAACAGATTTTGAAATCGCGTTAACATGTAACTTGGAGGGGAATTTGCAGGTGACAACATTCGCATACGCTTAGGACCTCAGCTGCCTGAAAGGAACTGTCAAAGGAACCTGGAGTTGCTGGAGAACGTTTTGTGTGTGTATGTACATACGTATATATACTGCAATTTGGTAATTCTGCGTGATTACGATCTTGTGAAGTTCCTTGGCACATTTTGCTCCATTGAAGATGCTATGTAAATATTTTCTGAAGAAGGGTCCCAAACTGAAACGTCAACTTTGCTGCTCCTCTGGCCTGCTGTGTTCCTCCAGCTCCATACTTTATTATCCACTTGAATACAATATGTTTATGGTAATGCCAGCTTATAGCAATAGATGGTACGTCACATTATTGGTTACGTAAGTAGATATGTTTTAATTAACCTGTTCAGAGATTTATTACACACCTGTGGAGCAGGTGAAACTTGAACCCCGGTCTCCTGGGTCAGAGGTAGGTGGGGCAGAGGGAATGGAAAATCAACAGAAAATGATGCAGTTGCTTGAAACGTAAAATGAAACAATAGAAATGCTGTTTTCAGGCAGGAGATCAGTCAGCACCCAAGCAAGAAAGTAGATCAATGCTCGCTGCCTCCAAAGAAGTGAACAGTTAAAATTTGAAGTATTTTAATAGAAAATGGAGGGGGAATAAAATGAGGAGGAAGTGGAAGCACAATTATTTGAATCCAGAGACTCTAATAAAGAGAAATGTTTAGCTTGGGTGTGTAAGCTTCTGAATATATGTACCCAAGTAGATCATACCATGAAGCTCATGGGCAAACTATACAATTTAAATTATTGAGTTATTTTGCATCCAATTCCATTTGTTGATATTAAAAGATCTGGATGTTTCCTTCTAGGGTTCATTTACTAATGAGCAGCTTTTCTTAAATCTATTAAGCAAAATGTTTAGTAAGACAATAAGAAATAAAGATTACGTACATTTTACATCCAACTGAAATTGAGTGACCTGCTCTTCATGGGCCGGATTGCACTGTCTCAGGGTTTTTTCATTCATCCACAAGATCAGGGCATTACTGGTTAGATGGGCAATTATTGCCCAACCCTAATTGCTGAGAGGGCAGTTCAGAGTTAACAACTTTGTGGATCTGGAGTCACATGTAGGCCAGATCAGGTAAAATGGCAGTTTCCTTCCCTAAAGGACGTTAGTGAACCAGATGGGTTTGTGCAACAATTGACAAATTCACAGTCATTACTCTTAATTCCAGACTCCTCTTTAATTGATTTCAAATTACACTATCTGCCGTGGTTGGATTTGAACCCTGGTCGACAGAACATTACCTGGGTATCTGGGTAAACAGTGCAGTGGTATTACCATTAGGGCATCACCTCCCACCAGAGTTGGGGGTTGGGGACTGTCAATTGTAGGTTTCAATTTGGATGTCCCTGATCTAGCTCATCTCTCTCTAGAATAATGCTCCATTGCCCAAACTATTCCAGTCTCTTAGATGGAAAAAAGTTCTAAAATGCAGGGTAAATAAAATCTTTTAAAATATCAACAAAATTAGGCTAAATCTTGCCTAAACGATACTGGTGTGTTTAAGACATGTTGTTGTTAATGTGCAAGTCTGCGGGTGGCTCCAGTTGACTAGACTGTCAGAGATATGCCATAAATTTTGAATTTGCTGGTCAGTTTATGTTGCTTCATCATTTTTCTCCAAAATAATCTTTATTCCTAATTAATGCTATGCATTACATGACCCTTCAAAGTTGCTTTTGCATTAAATGCAAAACAAACTATCTCGTGGAAACAGAAAATAAGAGGAGTAGGCCATTTGGCTCATCAAGCCCCCTCTGCCATTCAACATGATCATGGGTGCTGTGCTGTCTTAATGCTAAACCTCTGTTCTCTCACCATACCCTTTGACACCTTCAGCTTCTAGAAAGCTAATACTTTCTTAAATATATTCAGTGACCACTTACACAACCTGCTGTGATTGAGAATTGCATAAGATCCCACTAATTGCAAATTTTACACTTTAATACCGCTTTCTTCTTGCCTTTCCATCCTGACACTTTTAATCCAATATGTTTTGTATGCTTTTTCTCTTTCTGAACTAAATTTAACTTTTGTTCATCGTTCTTCCTTCTCTATCATCAACTCATATCCAAGTAACATTGGTAGTGAGGGGACAATTCACGAATCCATTATCAAGGACTTTATAGTGGAGCATTTATAAAGCAGTGGTTGGATCAGACAGGATCAGCATGGATTTATGAAGAGGAAATCATGCTTGACAAATCTGTTGGAATTCTATGAAGATGGGTGGCATGGTGGCTCAGTGGTTAGTACTGCAGCCTCACAACGACAGGAACCTGGGTTCAATTCCGCCCTCGGATGACTGTCTGTGTGGAGTTTGCACATTCTCCCCTTGTTGCTTGGGTTTCCTGTGGGTGCTCCAGTTTCCTCCCACAGTCCAAAGATGCGCAGGGTAGGTGGATTGGCTGTGCTAAATTGGCTGTAGTGTCCAGGGACGTTTGGGTTAGAAGTGGGAAATGCAGAGGAATGGGTCTGGATGGGATGCTCTTCGGAGGGGCAGTGTGGACTTGTTGGACTGAATGGCCTGTTTCCACACTGTAGGGATTCTATGATCTATGAATGTAATTAGTAGAGTTGACACGGAGGAGCCAGTTGATGTCATGTATTTGGACTTTCAGAAGGTGTTTGACAAAGTCCCACGTAAGAGATTATTGTGCAAGTTTAAAGTGCATGGGATTGGGGGAAGTGTACTGAGATGGATACAAAATTGGTTGGCAGAGAGGAAGCAAAGAATATGAATTAATGGGTCCTTTTCAAATTGGCAGGCAGTAACAAGTGGGGTGCCACCGGGAACACTGCTGGGACCCCAGCTATTCACAATATATGTTAAGGGAACAAAATGTAACATCTCCAAGTTTGCAGATGATACCAAGTTGGGTGGGAGGGTCAAGTGTGACTAGGGTGCAGAGATCCTTCAGCATAATCTGGACAGGTTAGGTGAGTGGGCAAATCAATGGCAGATGCAGTATAATTTGGATAAATGTGTTGGAAGCAAAAACAAGAAGGCAGATTATTACCTGAATGGCTGTAAGTTGGAAGAGGGGAGTGTGCATCAGGACCTGGGTGTCCTTGTGCACCAGTGCTGAGGGTAAGCATGCAGGTGCAACAGGTGGTAAAGAAGGCAAATGGTATGTTGGGCTTCAATACGAGAGGTTTTGAGTACAGGAGCCAGAATGTGTTGTTGCATTTATACAAGGCCTTCATGAGACCACACCTGGAATATTCTGTGCAGTTTTGGTCTCCTTTTCTGAGGAAGGATGCTCTTGCTCTCGAGGGAGTGCGGTGAAGGTTTACCAGGCTAATTTTGGGGATGGCGGGGTCTGATGTATGAGGAAAGATTGACTAGGTTGGGATTGTTTTCACTAGAGTTCAGACGAATGAGGGGGATCTTGCAGAGACTTATAAAATTCTAAGAGGACTAAACAGGATAGGATGTTTCCAATGATGGGTGTGTCCAGAACCAGGGGTCATAATATGAGGATTTGAGGTAGACCACAGATATGAGGAGACATTTCTTCACCCAGAGAGGGGTGAGCTTGTGGAATTCATTACCACAGGATATAGTTAATGCCAAAACAATGAATGCATTCAAAAGGCAGCTAGATATAGCACTTGGTGTGAATGGATCAAAAGTTATGGGGAGAAAACAGGATTAGGCAATTGAGTTGGACGATCAGCCATGACGGTGATGAATGGAGGAGCAGGCTCAAAGGGCTGAATGGCCTCTCTCTGTTATCTTCTGGGTTTCTATATTTGAGGTGAGAGGGTTGGAAAAAAGTTAAGTCAAGCTCCTATAACATCTGGGCCCTTCAACAACTTTATGCTGCTTAAACTTCATGTAGCAGATTTAAGATCTGATTTCCATGAAATAATTTGTTTTGTTTTGGTAGGAAATGTACACACAGAGGAGTGGTGGTGGTTGTCAATTTCCTCTGGGATTCTCCTGCCATTCAGTGTTTCCACTGAGCCTTTACCCCAGTTCTGGTGGGGAGCATGGGGAGAAACCCCGCAGGAAATTCACTTCTTAACTTTCTTTTCCATGTGTTTATTGTTATTGATTTGCAACATTTCTGAACACAACTGCTGTTAATTCACATTTTCTTGTCTATAAGCCTTTTGGGTATTGGCACACTATTGCTATTGCTGGTAATTCACCAGAGAAGTTTGATGGCTTGAACAGTATGATAATTTCCATGGACAACAGGAGCACCTTTTATCTCTATATTGATCGGTAAGTGTAAAAATCTAGCATTAAGTTTTCTTCATAAAAATTAACTAAGGGAAGAGCTTTTATTGATAGTATGTCTGGGTGTCCGTGGTAAGAATTAACACTCCCTCTATTCTGGCTGTGACCTGTGGTATATATCTATGCAGCCTGTCTGCTGGTGGAATAGTGAACACTGGAAAATGCAAAAAAGTCTAGGCTGAGAGCAGATTAATGTCATCGTTGCAGTCTTTAATAACGTCAGAAAAATCAGTGTGAAATTATTTGCTTTTCTCCCCTTTTGCTGGTGAGTTTGATCCCTCTGTGATGCTAATTTGCCAAATGCAGGCTGTTGTACTACAAGAAAATTAAATAACAGTTGAATCCATTCTCTTTCAAATAAAGACGATGTGCATATGATTAACTCAACATATTTCCATCAGTAATTTAGAAATTAATGAAAATCCTCAGGTTCCCAACTCTACTGAAGCAAAGGAAAAACCATGAGGTTATTTTTTAGTTATTTTGCCTTTTACATTAACAAATAAATACTTTTATCTTGTCATTAACTTTGTATTTTTTGTATTCATCAACACAGCAAAGATGGAATATGTACAAAGATGGAGATAAACTACTCCAATTACTCTGTAAATGCTTCTAAAGGTTGGTATAGCTTGTTAATATTTAAATGTGTCTGTTTGGGTTTTTTTAAAAAATCTCTCAACCCATCTTATTTTCTGTAAGAGATAGTAGGAACTGCAGATGGTGGAGAATCTGAGATAACAAGGTGCAGACCTGGATGAACACAGCAGGCCAAGCTGCATCAGAGGAGCAGGAAAGCTGACATTTCGGGCCTAGACCTTCTTCAGAAAACTTTCTGAAGAAAGATCTAGGCCCAAAACGTCAGCTTTCCTGCACCTCTGATGCTGCTTGGCCTGCTGTGTTCATCCAGGTCTACACCTTGTTTTCTCAAATATCCCTTATAATCTGTAATCTCATCCTTGTGAGATCTCTGTGTGCACCTCAAATTCTGGCCTCTTGAATGTTCTTGATTTTAATTGCTGCACCATCAGCAGCCAAGCCATCAGCTGCTTAGGTTCCAAGATCTGGAATTACATTCTTGAACATATTTCCTCCTTTAAGTCGCTCCGTAAAACATTGCTCTTTGGCAAAGTTTTGGGACACCGCACTTAATACATCCTTTATGAGTTAGATTCTCCAAGTTTGATTACACTGCTGTGAACTGCACTAGAATATTTTGCTCCTTACAAATATAAGGTGTTGCAGACACATTCCTCTGCAATTGAGAAATTCCTGTTCCCAACACTTGTTAATGCCATTACTCACTTGATCTACTGGTGTCTGAAATCATTGGCAAACATCCCCACTTCTGACCTTACAATGGACAGAAAGTCACTAATGAAGCCGCTGACCATGATTGGGCTGAGAACACTATCCTGAGGAACTCCTACAGAGGTGTCCTGGAGCCGAGATGATTGACCTCCAGCAACCACAACCATCTTCCTATGTGTCATACATGCCACACTCAGTCAAATACAGCCTTGATGTCAAGGGCTGTCACTCTCACCTCTCCTCTGGAATTCAGCTCTTTTGTCCATGTTTCAACCAAGGCTGTAATGGGGTCTGGAGCTGAGTCAACCAAGGGAGGTCATATACAGTAAATGGTAAGGTCCTGAGTAGTGCTGTGGAGCTGAAGGACCTAGGAGTACAGGTACATAGTTTGTGAAACTGGTGTCACAAGTGGACAGGGTGATGAAGAAGGCATTTAGCATGCTGACCTTCATCAATCGAGGCATTAAGTATAGGAGTTGGGGCATTATGTTACAGTCGTTGGCGAGGCTGCACGTGGAGTATTGTGTTCAGTTTCGGTCACCCTGTTATAGGAAAGACATAGTTAAATTGTAAAGTCTGCAAAGAAGATTTATGAGGTTGTTGCCAGGATTAGTAAACCTGAGTTATAGGGAGAGGTTGGCCGGGATAGGATGTCAGAGAGGTTGCAGAGAGACATAGATAAGCTGCAGAGCTGGGCTGAGAGGTGGCAAATGGAGTTTAATGCAGACAAGTGTGAGGTGATGCACTTTGGTAGGAGTAACCGGAAGGCAAAGTACAGGGCTAATGGTAAGATTCTTAGTAGTGTAGATGAGCAGAGAGATCTCGGTGTCCATGTACACAGATCCTTGAAAGTTGCCACCCAGGTTGACAGGGCCGTTAAGAAGGCATACAGTGTTTTAGCTTTTATTAATAGAGAGATCGAGTTCCGGAACCAAGAGGTTATGGTGAAGCTGTACAAAACTCTGGTGCGGCCGTACTTGGAGTATTGTGTACAGTTCTGGTCACCACATTATAAGAAGGATGTGGAAGCTTTGGAAAGGGTGCAGAGGAGATTTACTCGGATGTTGCCTGGTATGGAGGGAAGGTCTTACGAGGAAAGGCTGAGGGACTTGAGGCTGTTTTCATTAGAGAGAAGACGGTTGAGAGGTGACTTAATTGAAACATATAAAATAATCAGAGGATTAGATAGGGTGGTGACGGTGAGCACGAGGGGGCATAGCTTTAAATTGAGGGGTGAAAGATACAGGACAGATGTCAGAGGTAGTTTCTTTACTCAGAGTAGTAAGGGAATGGAACGCTTTGCCTGCAACGGTAGTAGATTCACCAACTTTAGGTACATTTAAGTTGTCATTGGATAAGCATATGTACGTACATGGAATAGTGTAGGTTAGATGGGCTTGAGATCGGTATGACAGGTTGGCACAACATCGAGGGCTGAAGGGCCTGTATTGTGCTGAAATGTTCTATGTAGGAGATTGAGGTATGACCTTATTGAGGTGTATAAAATCATGAGGGGCACAGATAGGATGAATGCACATAGTCTTTTTCCCACGGATGGGGAATTGAAAACTAGACGGCATAGGTTTAAAGTGCGAGGAGATAGATTTAAGAAGGACCTGAGGGGCAACTTCTTCACACAGAAAGTGGCATGAACATGGAAAGAGCTGCCGGAGAAAGTGCTTGAGGCAGATAACAATGTTTAAAAACACATTTTCGACAGGAGCATGGATGAGAAGGGTTTAGAGGGATACGGATCAAATGCAGGCAATTGGAACTAGCTGAAAGGGCATCATGGGACAATCTGGGCTGAAGGGCCTGTTTTCATGCTATATTACACTGACTCTATCAGTAGATTCCTAATTCCAGATTTTTTCCTGCCATGGTAGGATTTGAACTTGGATCCCCAGAACATTAGAGTTTCTGGATGAACAGTCTAGCGATAATAATACTAGGTCATTGCTTATCCTGATGATTGCACAATGTTCAGCACCATTTGCAACTTCTCAGATCCTGAAACAGTCCATGTTCAAATGCAACAAGATCTGGACAAAATCCAGGCTTGGGCTGACCACTGACAAGTAACATTCATGCCACACAAATGCCAGGCTATGACCATTGTGAATAAGAGACAATTTAGCCATCCCCCCATGGCATTCAACAGTGTTACCATCACTTCATCCCCCACGATCAACATCCTGGGTGTTACCATTGACCAGAAATTCAACTGGACTCACCACATAAATACAGTGGCTACAAGAGCAGGCCAGAAGCTGGGAATACTGCGGCGAGTAACTCACCTCCTGACTCCCCAAAGCCTGTACACCATCTACAAGGCAAAAATGATGGGGTGCATGGAGCGGGGAGGCGTAAACAATGGATGGAGATAGAATCCACAGAGGGGGAAAAACAGCTGGGTCGGCAAATGGGTAAATGTCAGCCTGGGAGAATGAATATCTGCTAATGGGGATCTTAGTGGTTGACAATGGGTGTTTGTTGTGGCAGTCCATGTGTGGGGGTTGAAGAAAGGACATGTGCAAGGTGTGCAGACCCTAAACTTGTTGAACTCATTTGCGAATGTAATGTCGTTTATCTCAAGAGGGTTGGAATATAAAAGCAGCAATGTGCTTCTGAGGCTTTATAAAGCTCTAGTTAGGCCCCATTTAGAATACTGTGTCCAATTTTGGATCCAACACCTCAGGAAGGACATACTAGCCCTGGAGCATGTCCAGCGGAGATTCACACGGATGATCCCTGGAATGGTAGGTTTAACATGTGATGAACGGCTAAGGATCCTGGGATTGTACTCAGTAGAGTTTAGAAGATTGAGGGGAGATCTAATAGAAACTTACAAGATAATGTATAGTTTAGAAGGGATGGACGCTAGGAAGTTGTTTCCGTTAGGCGGGGAGACTAGGACCCGTGGGCACAGCCTTAAAATTAGAGGGGATAAATTTAAAACTGAAATGAGACGACATTTCTTCAGCCAGAGAGTGGTGGGCTTGTGGAATTCGTTGCCGCAGAGTGCAGTGGAGGCCAGGACGTTGGATGCCTTCAAGGCAGAGATGGACAAATTCTTGATCTCAGAAGGAATCAAGGGCTACGGGGAGAGTGCAGGGAAGTGGAGTTGAAATGCCCATCAGCCATGTTTTAAATGGTGGAGTGGACTTGATGGGCCGAATGGCCTTACTTCCACTCCTATATGTTATGGTCTATGGTCCAACTCAATTTGAAGTCAGGAGTGTGATGGAAAACTCTCCACTTGCCTGGATGAGTGCAGCCCCAACAACACTTGAGAAGCTTGACACCATCCAGGACAAAGCAACCCGCTTGATTGGTACCTCATTCACAAGCATCTACTCCCTTCACCACCGATGCTCAGTACAGCAGTGTGTACCATTTACAATATGCACTTTAGGAATTCACCAAAGATCCTCAGACAACACCTTCTAAACCCACGACCCCTTCCATCTAGAAGGACAAGGGCAGCTGATATATGAGAACAGCACACCCTGCAAGTTCCCCTCCAAGCCTCTCACCATCCTGACTTGGAAATATATTGCCATTTTCTTCACTGTCACTGGGTTAAAATCCTGAGATTCCCTCCCTAATGGCTTTGTGAGCCAACCCACAGCAGGTGGACTAGAGCAGTTCAAGAAGGCAGCTCACCATAACCACCAAGAGGGGCAATTAGGGACAGGCAATAAATGCTGGCCAGCCAGTGATACCCACATCCCACAAATGAATTTTTAAAAAAATCTATAACTAATTTTTGTTTTGTGCTCCTCTCACTAATATCATTGAAGCTACGTGGCTCTTTTATTGTTAGAATTTGTTCTAAGTATCCTGTAGGTCTAGTCACAATTCAGAATTTTGGCATACCATTTAGGACAATACTTCAAAGTAGTACTAAGAGGGTATTGCTGTACTTTGGACAATATGTCAAATTGAGGCTTTACCTTCCTGTTCCAATGAACTTTATTGGGCACATAACACTCCTCAGGAAGACCAGGGTGTTTTCTTGAAGCTCTAATCAAAATTTCTCCCTCAACCAAAACAATATATCAACCTTGGTGTAGTAGGACTCTCACCTCTATTATCTTGTACATTTATTAATTTCATGTCAGCTGTGGCCCAGTGGCCCGCACACTCCCTTCTGAGATAGAACATTGTGGGTTCACAATTTAGGCTAACACTCCATTGTAGCACTGGAAGATCACTGCACTGTCAGATAGCCAGTGTTAAGGGAGCACCACAGTATTTGAGGTCCCCTTCTTTCGACAGGACGTTAAACCAAAGCATCATCTGCTATCCCAGATGGATGTAAAAGATCAGGGTGTCCTCCCAAATCTATCCCTGGGTTAAGTTTATCCCTTGGGTAACATCATCAAAATAGATTAGCTGACCATTATCACACTGCTGTTTATGGGAACTTGGCTGTGCACAAAATGGTTGTTCCATTACAATAGAAAACTATTTAATTTGCCGTTAGGCACTTTGGAACATACAGGTTGTAAAGGTGCTATAGAAATTCAATCTAAGTGCATGTCCTTTTCTCTTTGTTTCTATAGGCAACTCGGAGTACAAAATCTTAGCTTCCAATACTGAATACTTTATACTTCATCATTACAACCATGGAAAATGTACAACTGAAACCTTATTCTTATTCGGTAAGATATTTGTTGAACAGGAATAAAAAGTAACCATCATCTTTTACTAGCTGAAGATTATGTATAAAATGTATCATGTAAACCCACGTAGGAGTGATAACTGAGCTTTCTTTATCCATACTTTTGAAAGGTTGATTCACTTCCAAGGAGGTGGTAACATGTTTACTCCCAACGTTATTTGTCACTCAAATCTATCAATCACAATTGCAATAAATCTAGGTTGGTAGTTCATTGAATAAAATGTTCATCAGAAGGGAGTGGTTCTTGGAAAATAATAATGTGGAAATGCAGTGTTGGACTGGGGTAGACAAAGTCAGAAGTTACACTACATCAGGTTATAGTCCAACAGGTTTTAACAGCACTGCTCCATTATCAGGTGAGGACTTCTGACACAGAAGCAGTGGTCTGAAAGTTCATGATTTTGAATAAACCTATTGGACTATAACCTGGCATCATGTGACTCCCGACCTTGCAAAATAAGTTCAAGGCAAGTCAAGGCCCCTGTGCAATCAGCCTCTACCACTACAGCCTCAGTAAAATCTCTTATATATTTGGAAAGACACAAATAATATTTCAATTTACTGAGTGTTCCCTCTACATTATAAGCGGGGGACTGATCATCTTAAAACTCAGCAAATGAGAAGATTGTTTGATCCTGGGGATATACATTTACTACATTAACAAACTATTCATCTTGGCGACTAACACTGGCCATCTTCCACCCACACTTACCCTAACCTTGATAATGGGAACTGCAGATGCTGGAGAATCCAAGATAATAAAGTGTGAAGCTGGATGAACACAGCAGGCCAAGCAGCATCTCAGGAGCACAAAAGCTGACGTTTCGGGCCTAGACCCTTCATCAGAGAGGGTCTAGGCCCGAAACGTCAGCTTTTGTGCTCCTGAGATGCTGCTTGGCCTGCTGTGTTCATCCACCTTCACACTTTATTATCTTGCCCTAACCTTGCTGCTTTATTCTAAGTTGCATCAAGTCCCACTGACCCATTACTTCTGTGTCCAGTGATCTATGTTGGCTTTAATGTAGCTCATCAAGACTTTGATGAAAGACCCATCCTTGTACTCAGTTAACTTGTCTATCTCTACTACTGTAAGCCCCTCTGACCATGTGAGAAGTCTGCATTCATCCAGCTCTTGCCTCTTCTGCATTTCCATCCCTTACACCCAAGCATTGATAGCCATGCCTTCAACCATCTTGTCCCTGAGCTCTGATTTACTTCCCAAAGGATTTCTGTTCATACTTTTTAAAGATGTCCTTAAAACCTACCTCTTCAACCAAGTTAATAAAATGTGAGGCTGGATGAACACAGCAGGCCAAGCAGCATCTCAGGAGCACAAAAGCTGACGTTTCGGGCCTAGACCCTTCATCAGAGAGCTCTCTGATGAAGGGTCTAGGCCCGAAACGTCAGCTTTTGTGCTCCTGAGATGCTGCTTGGCCTGCTGTGTTCATCCAGCCTCACATTTTATTATCTTGGAATCTCCAGCATCTGCAGTTCCCATTATCTCTGATACTATTTTAACCTCTTCAACCAAGTGCTTAGTTGGCCAAATACCCTGAAGTCTCCTTAGGAATGCTGTCATTTTCTGTTCAAATATGCTGCTGTGACAGATCATGGGACATCTTAAAAGTACTATATAAATGAAAATTGCTGTTTTGTGCCAATACAATTATTTATTACTTAGCTAACATTAATTATGCTAATTTGCTGAAAATACAAAGTTACTAATGTGAAATTATGCAACTGTTCTGTAATAGTTTATAGAGAAATATGCAGCACAACTATGATTATTCACTTATTACAGAATGGCTGATTATTGGAATTGGTGGAAAATGCAGATTCCCCCACTTCGTGTCTTGTGTTCAACTCAAAAGTAGCCTCAGCACAGAAATGAAGACATTATCACAAGAGATTCTGCCTTTGTTCATAGAGGAGACCAGAATACATATGAGGTTGCACGGAAGACTTTGTCTTACACAACCTGTAGTGGAAATCACGAATATAGCTGATGGCAGAATGTGTTTTTAAAATTTGATATTTCTTTTGTTAGTTAATAGTTATTTACCATTGCAGGGAGGAATTTAACAGTGAACTCTGCCATTATGGAATACTTCAACAGACTGGTGGATTGTGCAGCAATATCAGATCTCTCAATCTACACACTACCCCAGGAAAATGGTAAAGACTTCTGTAGCAAATTATGAATGGTAATAGGGACATATTTTCTGGATGTCATTAGGTTAGCAGTTTATTAACACAATATTGTTCTTAATGTTTTTCATCACACTTTATCAGATGAGATTTCAAGTCCCAAACTTTTCCTCATTTGAGAACATGCTGAGGTGAAATGTGATGGTGATCTCCATGTAACACAAGGTACAAATGAGGTTTCCTCAAACAAGTGAGGTTAACTTGGCCAATGAGGTTGGGCTAGACATACGTAAGATATTCACAGGCCTCACAAGAAGTAGATAAAATTTTCCATTCCTCTCTGTGAGGTGGTGGACACACAACATGGGCTCCCAAAGAAAGAACTTGATTTCAAGTGAACAGTATTTTTCAAAAATGAGTGGGCTAGGAATCTATTAAAAAGGAGATTTAGGGTTAGGGATGCTAGTGTTAATTGACAAATTTTTTGCAATAGCGTGGACTTTGTGGTGGTGAGGTGTGAGAGAGAGAGAGGCCTACAATAGATAGGAATGGTCTTGATGGACAGAATTCTTGCTTTAAATTCAAAATCTTAAAGAATGGGGCAAGCCACAATGGTGGTGTTGGCATTTGAAAGAACTATCCAATTTGTTGTAATCGCTCTACTCTCTTTGTGGAACCCTGAAAAAATTCCTTTACTATTATACATCCCTTTTGAAAGTTATCATTGGGTCTGCTTTTTAGGCTATCCATTCCTGATTATTTACCACATTTAACAGTATCTAATTTCTCTTCTGGTTCTTTTGTCAATTATTCTACCAGTGAAAACAATCCTCAAAATTTCACAAAACCCTTCATAATTTTGAACAGCATAAATGATGCATGTGGAAAATAACTGATTGCAGCCCGTTATTCTGATATTGATTTGGCACTAGATAGAAAATACTGCAGTTAAAATGTCCATTCTACAATCCAATTAATAAGTGATTGGACATGTACAGGTAAACACTCCCTACATATTGGAAACTCTGGGTTTTGAAGCATAACCTAAAAATTCCAGCCACATATTTCACAATAAAAGTTGGGGGCATTTCTACATGTTAAAGATGGAAACGGTTTGGACCTTACTTTCATAAATGGACATTGATGATATTGTTAAGGTTAAATCTGAGGTTGGTAGATTTTTGTTAACTCAAGGTTTTCAAAATTATGTAGTTTGGTGCCAATCCGCTATTATCTGATTTGAATGGTGCAGTAGCTCAGAGCTAAATAGAGTCCTCTTTTAATTCTTAGTCCAATTGTAATGGGAAGCTGCAGAGATTGAACCAGATTGGTCAGTATATTGCAGTAACCCATATGGTCCATGGTGATTTGCAAGATGAAACCTGGTCTGACCTGAGTTAACAGCTCTGAGATTGAATCAATGATGTGGACCTTCAAAGTCTGCACAAAGAGAGAATTCCATCATTTATCCAGCTTCTGGATGACTTTGAGGTCATTGTCCTGCCAACACTCATCAAAAATACTTGGTATCAGGAGAAAAATTTTCAGGATCTTTGCACAAACCGAAAGAATGCAGATGCTGAAAACAGAAATTGCTGGAAAGAATCAGCATGTCTGGCAGTATGCGTGGAGAGAAATCAGATTTAATGTTTTGGGTTCAATGACCCTTCCTCAAAACTGGGGATTCTGCGGAAGGGTCGTTGAACCCGAAACATTAAATCTGATTTCTCTCCACACATACTGCCAGACGTGCTGATTCTTTCCAGCAACTTCTGTTCAAATGATCTTTGTCTTGAAAGTACTCCAAAGTGAACATTCATAGCTTTCTGGGTTAGAGATTTCCAAAGATTCACGCTCCTCTGAGTGTGGAAGAAATATCTCTTCATCTCATTCCAAAATATCTGACCCTTTGTCCGGAGATTATACGTCCTTGTTTTGTACTTGATGGTTGGGGAAATGATCTCTCAACATCGACCATCTAAAGTTCTCTTAAGAACTTTGAAAAGCAAAGTGGTCATCATTCATTCTTTATAAACTTCAAAAAATGTAGGTTCTATCAGTCCTCAAAGGACCAAAGCTCCTGACTAGCTGCTTTGTGTGTGCAGCAGCCTGGCAGTTTACCACATAAGGCACTGAACTTCTAAGTCGGGGATTGAGGGTTCAAGTCCCATCTGGGGTGTGTTGACTTCTGCCCTGAAATGATGTTTGTTTAGGCTGTATGGTGGCTCAGTGGTTAGCACTGCTGCCTCACAGTGCCAGGGACCCAGGTTTGATTCCACCCTTGGGCGACTGTCTGTCTGGAGTTTGCACATTCTCCCCGTGTCTGAGTGGGTTTGCTCTGGGTGCTCTGGTTTCCTCCCACAGTACAAAGATGTGCAGGTTAAGTGAATTGGCTGTACTAAATTGTCCGTAGTGTTCAAGGATGTGTATGTTAGGTGGGGTATAGGGGGATGGGTCTAGGTGGGATGCTCCCAGGATTGGTGTAGCGTTGTTGGGCTGAAAGGCCTGTTTTCACACTGTAGTGATTCTATGATGATGAAGCCTTGACCCTTGTTAGATATTGTGCGTGTGTGAGTGTGCATAAGAATTTAAAGGTATCACATATAGAAAGAAGCGGCCATTATAAACAAGAAAGCAGTGCATAGCACCTCCTCCCAAGGAACTGATGCATCTTTTGTTATGTTGCTTCCATGGTATGTCTAGTGTTCCTTGGGTAATGGGGCTAATGCAATAACAGTAGACTAATGTTTTACTACTTGGTAATAGTGAGAATAGTTAGGAGGTTCATGCTATAAACCATGGACTCTGAGATCAACTCTGAAGGACACAGCTATTTTTTGAACAGGAATGTGGCCTTCAGCATAACCATCCAAGAGCAAGGCTAATTCTGCCATTGTTTAACTCCAGGACAAGGTCTCATTGAGGCCTCATCACTTTATTATAAGTCTCAAAGTGTCATTAGTACTGCAGGTAGGGTTATCAACTTTCCAAGATTGCCCTGGACCTGCAGAAATTGAAGGTTAATTTCCTGGAGATAAATCACTGGACTGTTAAAAATGTTTTTCCATTTCTTTTAACACTTCATGTTAAGTATCCACATAGTGGAAATACAGGAAAAAAACATAAGAGTCAAGAATTGTTCAATCAGGTGTGAAAGAGTCTCATCACTTCCCATTAAGTTGTGGGAAGTTCCAAACTAACGGGAATGTACATGTTGATGCCCACTCGGTGGTTGCAGACAGTAGGGTATGTGACCAAACATACATTTAACCAAAGTTGGAAATCATAGTAAAACAAAATAGTGCAAATAGTGGAAATCTGAAATTAAAACAAAACTTTCCTTTGGAATAGTCATCCTGCTCTCGAAACATTAACTGTATTTCTCTTTCTATAGATGCTGACAGATGTGTTGAGTTTCTCCAGAATGTTGTTTTATTATGAGAATCTTGGGCCTTATATTATTTGGGCAAGAAATTTACTAAGGAATTATGCAACAACAGTGTGGAACTGATGAACTTGCGACTTAATTAAGTTAAGGGCACTATTCCCCAGGATGTGACCTGCAGCAGCTGAAGAGTAAAGTGAGGAATAGAATCTAACAGGAAAACAGGGCGAGCAGTTACAGGCAAATCAAAAAACTAGTTCATCTAAATCACTGCTGTTATAAATGTATCACTTGTATTTTCTTTTCAGGAATTTGTGAGCACAACTTGGCAAAGAGGTTTGTATGTTTTTGTTCAACTAAGTTCTTAATTGAAACATTTAGCTAACGTGCAATGGGAAAAGTTCAAGTTCAAATAGTAATGGGCTGGATGTCATTAGAAGAACACCGTGTTAACCACACGCACCAATATTTATGGGTAAATCAACATCGGGTTCAGAGGATTGAGAGATGCTGTGAATTTGCAAATCTCCATAATTTGTTGGCTGATTTACATGGCTCCACCAACTACTCCTCTCAAACATCACCTTTCCTTCAATCTCCTTGTGAACTTGTCCACTTTGACAGGAAGAATAGAAAGACAATATATTATTTAAATGAGGAGAGGCTGCACAGGTAAATCACAGAAAGTTAGTATGCAAATACAGGAAGTGATTTGAAAGGTAAATGGAACATTGACATTTATTGCAATGGGGATAGAATATGAAAATACAGATATTTTGTAGCAATTTTAAGGATGATTATTGAGTTCACATCTGGGATAGTGTACAGTTTTGTCTGTCTTCAGAAAGAATGCAAACGCATTAGAGCCAGTTCAAATCAAATTTAGTTGACTAATACCTAGAATAAGAGATTTTCTTTCATGGAAAAATTGAACGAGCTGAGTCCATATCTGTCGGAGTTTAGAAGAATAAAAAGTAAGAATTTGACAAGATGGATTTAAAAGGATGTTTCCCCTTGACAAAGAGACACTAGAACTAGAGTTTAAGTATTAATTATGTTTAAAATTAAAATGAGGAACAATTTTTTTCTGAGGACTGTGGATTTGTGGAACACTCTACCCAGAGAAGGATCAAGGCAGGTTAATTGAATATTTTTTAAAAAGGGTTGATTGACTCCCTTTTTAGTCAAGAACCTAAGGTTGTTACAGGTGGAGTTGAAGCAACAATCAGATCATTTTATTGAAAGGTGGAGTGGGTATACTTGTAGAAATGCAATTGTCATGCAATCAACCTCTGACTGAGGGGAACAATTTAAACTGTTCAACCTCATTCTTGCATGCAGTCAATTGTTTGAGAAAAATGCTAAATTGAAAACGTTTTAAGTTACATTGCTATTTTTCTTTCTCTGTCTCTCAATGAAATCTCCCCCTCCCTCCACTTTCTATAGCTTATTCTAATTAATCCTTTTTATTCTTAACTACCATTGGTGAAGGAGATTGGCTGTTGATACAGTCGTTCACCGAGTTCGCAGGTGCCCAGTTGCGCTCTTTATGTTGTTATCAGTTCAGCTTTCAGCAGGTTGTAGTACATGCACGCACAGATAGGGTATTTAAAAATTCAATTTACATTTCTGTAGTGCCTTTTACAACATTTCTAATATGCTTCCAGCCAGGAAATAATGTTTATGTTGTAGGATTACTTTTGAAAATTTTTTGCAGCTAACATGCATACAGCATGATCCAACAAACCACAAAGTGATAACAACCAGATTACTTTCTTTTAGTTACGATGATTTGACAGATAAGTGTTAGCTAGGACACCAGGTTAACTGCACCTGCTCCTCATCAAAGTAGTCAGATCTTTTATGACCACCCAAGAGATTGGATTGTATTTCAGTTTAGTGACTCATCCAGAAGACACTACATCCAATAGTGCGGTTTCCCCTCAGTCCTTACTACACTGTCAGCCAAGAGTTGGGGCTAAATTGCTGAAATGATCTCTGAATCCACAACCTTCTGGCTCAGAGGTGAGAGTCCTAACTACTAAGCTGCAGCTAATACTGAGAAAAGGAAATGGTCTAATTAAAGGACATAGCATAAGTTTTCCTCACTGCATGAAAAGCTCCATACTCCACCCCCTCACCACTACGTTATACATTCCAGTTTGTTATATTTCAGAGGAATCGATCTACACTTAAGAAAATGTTGGAGGAAAGTGAGGGAATTGTGTATTTGTGTGACATTCCCTTATTGCATGCTATGGCCTTTTGTTTATTTCATTTTGTTTTGATGTGAGCTTGCTTTTGTTTCCTGTGATCTTGATTATATTGATTTTATACTGCAGGGAACAAAAGGGAGACTGATCTGGGCAGAACAGTGCTGGAGGACATCATGCCTGCCCAATCCTTTCAGAATTACGTTGTGCCTAACATTCCTGCTTTAAAATATAAGAATACTGCTATTTAGTTTATTTGGACAGAAATGTGATTTCGTTAGTTGTTTTACATTTATAAGATATAGCTTTATAAGTTTGCTGATAATCAACCAGTAGAAAACTTGTGGATGTCAAGAATCTATAACAGCAAATGATACAAATATGTTAGCACACTGAAAAATATTGTATTTCTATACAGCAACATTTAAGCATACCAATATTTAGCATGCTAATAGGTCATTGTTAATCATTTTTAAAACACGTGAGTATTAAATCAATAAAATATTAAAACTGATGCATTACTGTCTGGTATAGTTTTAAAACCCCGCAGCAATAGGAGTCTATTGTGTTTGTTTCTCTTTTTTAAACAGACTAACTCTCCTTGCTCTTTTCCTGTAAATCTCTCATTTTCAAGTATTTATCCATTGATTTTGGAATTACTTACCCTGGGGAGGCGTCCTGAGTGAATCATTAGGCAGTGCAGAGGGCATTCAGAGTTTGCAATATCAGGCGTTGGGGTGGTTGACAGTGAGTGAGAAAGGATAATGCAGGAAATAGTAAGTGTGGAAGAAGGTGAACCTGGGTTGGAAGATGGGTGCAGTAGCTCAGAGTGAGTGTGAGACATTGCAGAAGGGACAGTGACACGTGACAAAATGGAGAAGGTCATTAATCTTCATGGTGCTGCACATTCCTCTGGACAGCTGACACTGCACTAACCCATAGAATCATAAGATATAGGAGTAGAATGAGACCATTTGGCCCATTGAGTCTGTTCCCGCATTCAATCATGGTGATATGTTTCTTGACTCCATTCTCCTGCCTACTCCCCATTACCTGTGATCCTGGGTGACAACCATGCGTCAAGCTGTCATGATCTGGTGTTGTGGCTTCTACTGCCAGTCCTGCGGAAAAAGGACTCTGCATCCACCAGGGTCTTCAGGTTCCTTCCTGCAAAGCTGGAAGGAATTGTTGATCCTTCTTTGCTGTATGTGGGCCAAATACCAGAAACAAGAACAATGCAGGGCAGCTCCAGGCTAAAAGTGCTTGTCTGGGTACAAAATGGCCTTTTCAAGATGGCGCAGGTGCCTGTCCATTTTAGAATATCCCACCAATGGTGAATTGTTCTGGATATGGTGAATGGTAGAATGGGGCTAGAATCAGAAAGAGGAGTTATAGATGGGTGAGGTTGGAATTTAATGAGGTTTGTTTGGCAAGAAGTGGTTTAAAAAAAACTCACTAGACCTCATGAAGTGAAACCCTCCCATGAAACTGATACTTATTAAAAAAAAATTAAGATGTATCCTGGGTACAAATGAGATCAAGGGATATATGAATAGTGCTGGGAAATTAAGTTGAAGTAGATGATTAGAAATGACCTAGAATAGCCTACTCTTACTCCAGTGTTCCTATCTGTGCTTCCCTATCAAATATTGTATTTCTATCTTAATTATTCTAGCTTCCTTTTCTTTGCGTTCTATACCTGAATTCAATGTTTTAACAAACATCTTACAGTTTGGGCTCTGTGTGGCTCTTTAATGACACTTAAAACTGTCAAGTTAAGAAGTTCGTTTTTTTTTCCTGTTCACACAAGTGCCAGGTTCTTTAGATACTTGGTTGATAGCAACTTGTCTTGCAAAACCCTATGAAAAGATTGGAGAAATGCAAGTTTAATTTTTTTGAAATTTGGTCCATTAGTGCCTTATGATAAAACTTAGTCAATAAATTTTCTACTTATAACACACTAGAACTTGAAAGGGATTAAGACAAGTACTTGAATCAGAGGAACATGAAAGAATGTGGAGGGAGTATAAAGATTTCAGGAAAAAGCAGTCACTAACAGTGGGAACCCTGTGGCCTCGTGTTTGCAAACTGTCCTTTATTTAGTCTGAGCAGATGAGTTTTCACAGAAAATATAAACCATCTACACCTTCTAGGCTGTTGACATCCATTTTTCCTTCTGAGACCTAATCATTGATTTTAATGTTGCTGAAAAGAGAGACAGATCATTGAAACTTTCATCTGACACTCTTGTATTATTTGTTTGCTGAGATCTGGTATCTATATATGAATCCTTGTAAGTCTTAAAAAGTATGGGAGGACTTAGGAAGAATTGGATAAGAGTGAAAAAAGCAGCACGTTAATAACAAGCTTTTAACAATATAACAACAAATTTCAAAAATTGATTGGGGTGGCTGTTTGCAGGTAAAGGAACAGTTGGAAGCTGAGAGGCTTTCAAAAATGAGATGCCGAGAGTTCAGAAATTATGTTTCTGTTAATTTGAGGCGGGTAGTAGGGAATGCTGGATGACTAGAAAAATTGAAGATTGAGTCAATAAAAATAAGGAAACATATATGTCAGATATAGGTAGCAGGGACAGGGTAAATCCCTGGAGGAGTATAAGCTGAGTAGGAGTACACTTAAAAGGGAAATCAGGAGGGCAAAAAGGGAACGTGAGATGGCTTTGGCTTATAGGATTAAGGAGAATCCAAAAAGATTCTACAAATACATTAAGGGCAAAAGAGTATGGAGGGACAGAATAAGGCCCCTTAAAGATCAATTATGCCATCTGTGTGTGGAAACATAGGAGATGGCTGAGATACTAAACAAATATTTTGCAACAGTATTTACTGTGGAGAAGGACTTGGAAGCTAGGGAACTTGGAGAAATAAGTAGTGATGCCTTGAAGAATGTCCATATTCAGGAAGAGGTGCTGCTGCAGGTCTTAAAAAGCACAAAGGTAGATAAATCCCCAGGACCTGAACAGGTGTATCCCAAACTTTATGGGAAGCTAGGGAAGAGAGTCGTCAACTCTTTACTGATACATTTGTATCATTGACAGCAGTGGGTGAGTGTCGGAAGACTTGGCAGGTATACTATCGTCTAAGAAAGGCAGTAAGGAAAAGCCAGCAAACAACAGACCAGTGAGCCTGGTGTCTGTGGTAGGTAATTTGTTGGAGGGGATTCTGATGGATAGAATCTACATGCATTAGGAAAAGCAAGGACTAATTAAGCAAAGTCAACACAGATTTTTGCGTGGGAAATTGTGTCTCACTATCTTGATTGAGCTTTTTGAAGAGATGACAAAGAAGCTCAATGAAGGTAGAGCAATAGATGTTGACTATATGGGCTTCAGCAAGGTGAGAGTTTCTACATGGTTCTGCATAGTAGACTGATTAGCAAGGTTAGACCACATGGAATTCAGGGAGGGCTAGCCAACTGGATATAAAATTGGCTTGAAGGTCGAAGAAGGTTGTTGTTCAGACTGGAGTTCTGTGACCAACAGTATGCCGCAAGGATTGGTGCTGGAACAAATGCTTTTTGCCATTTCTATAAATTATCTGGATGTGAACATAGGAGGTATGGTTAGTAAGTTTGCAGATGGCTCCAAAATTGGTTGGGTGTAGTAGACTGTGAAGAAGGTTATCTCAGAGTACATGAGGATCTTGATCTGATGAGCCAAAGGGCCAGGGAGTGGCAAATGGATTTAATTTAGATAAATGTGAGGTGTTGCATTTTGATAAGATGAATCAGGGCAGGGCTTATATAGTTAATAGTTGGGCCCTAGGGAGTGTTGCTGAACAACAGATTTTGGAGGGCAGGTGCGTAGTTCCTTGATAGGAGAGTCGCACATAGACAGGGTAGTGAAGAAAGCATTTGGCAGACTACCCTTCATCAGTCAGTAAGTTGACTATAGGAGTCGGAAAGACATGTTATAGCTGCACAGGACAATGGTGAAGCAACTTTTGGAATACTGTGTTCAGTTCTGGTCTCCCTGCTATGGAAAAGATGTTAAACTTAAAAGGGATCAGAAAAGATTACAAAGGATGTTGCTGGAATTGGAGGTTTTAAGTTACAGAAAGAGGCTGAACAGGCTCGGTTTGTTTTCCCCTGGAGCAGTGGAGGTGGAGGGGTGGATTTAATGGAGGTTTATAAAATCATGGGGAGTATACATGGGATGAACAGCCAATGTCTTTTTCCCAGGTCAGGGGAGTCCAAAACTAGATGGCATGGTTTAAGGTGAGAGGGGAAAAATTTAGAAAGGATACAAGGGGCAACCGTTCCATGGAAAGGCTGTGTGTGTATGAAATGAGCTGCAAGAGGTGCTGGTGGAGGTGGGTACAGTTACAATATTTATATGCATCTGGATGGGTACATGAATAGACAGGGTTTAGAGGGATATGAGCCAAATGCTGGCAAATGGAACTAGATCAGATCAGGATGACTGGTTGGCGCAATGATGAAGGGTCTAGGCCCGGAATGTCAGTTTTTGTGCTCCAAAGGTGCTGCTTGGCCTGCTGTGTTCATCCAGCTCCACACTTTTTGTTATCTCGGATTCTCCAGCGTCTGCAGTTCCCATTACCTCTGTTTGACCAAAAGGTCTGTTTCCGCGTTGTATGGTTCTCTGAGTCCTGAACCTAGTGTATCTCATATTACCCTGTGCTGGTATATGTGGTGTTAAGATGCAAGATACATAAGTCTGCAGAAGCCCAAGTCTGAAAACAGTTCTCGACTTTGCCTTCTCCTCAACCATTCTGTCTGGAATGCAAAATCTCAGCTGCGGCCCTAAAGCTGTGCTAGAAAAATAAACTTCTCAAAGCAATCGAATTTCCTCCTGCCACATTTTCTGTTCCACTAACTTTTGACTACGGGTGGATTTAAAAAAAACCCTCTTGCTTGCTTCGTGGCAGACAATGTACCTTCCATTCAACAGCCTGTTCCATATCGCTGTCATCATTTGAAATGTGTGATTCTTGCGTTTGTCCGGATGAGTGCAAGAGGACAAGCTTCTGCGCCACGCCTGCCCCTTCAGCAATAACCATTGATTGTACATGACTCTGACAGCAGATTTCTTGATTTGATATTCTTCGCACATCTTCATTACACTCACCGATGTTTATATAGTCTCTCACCGTACTGACCCGAAAAGCCGTTGCGGCCGCCCAGTTTCCATGGTGACTGAGCGGACCCGAGCGTGAACCGGAAGTAGTGCTTTCGGTTGCCCGGGCTTCCGCTTCCGCCGGCCGGAGGTGGGAAAGATGCCGGCGGAGGAGAAACGGTGGGAGACGTTGGAGGCTTTGCGTAACTCGGGGAAAGGGCGGCTGCAGTACGACTCGCGATGGCTGGAGGAGGGAGAAGTGAGTGCGGCTCGTGGAGGAGTCGTGGGGGTGCCAGGCCTGACCCTGAAACCGCCCCCACCCGGGGCTTGATCTCCTTCTCTTCCAGTACACGCCCACCTTCCCATACCCTTTCTCCCACCCCCCCCATACCCTTTCTCCCACCCCCCCCTCCCATACCCTTTCTCCCACCCCCCCCTCCCATACCCTTTCTCCCACCCCCCCCTCCCATACCCTTTCTCCCACCCCCCCTCCCATACCCTTTCTCCCACCCCCCCCTCCCATACCCTTTCTCCCACCCCCCCCTCCCATACCCTTTCTCCCACCCCCCCCATACCCTATCTCCCACCCCCCCTCCCATACCCTATCTCCCACCCCCCCTCCCATACCCTATCTCCCACCCCCCCTCCCATACCCTATCTCCCACCCCCCCTCCCATACCCTATCTCCCACCCCCCCTCCCATACCCTATCTCCCACCCCCCCTCCCATACCCTTTCTCCCACCCCCCCCTCCCATACCCTTTCTCCCACCCCCCCCTCCCATACCCTTTCTCCCACCCCCCCCTCCCATACCCTTTCTCCCACCCCCCCCATACCCTTTCTCCCACCCCCCCCTCCCATACCTACTCGCACCCCCTCTCCCATATCCCTCCATCCCATATCCCTTTTCCCACCCCCTCTGTACCTTCTGCCATCCCTTCTCACTCCCCCTCCATCCCTTTTCCCACCCCTCTCACACCCCCACCCCGTCCAATATTTCTTATTTCCACCAATTACTCTTCTTTTGCACACCCCCCCCCCGCCCCGCATATGTCTCTCCTCTTGCCCCATTTTCTTCTGCCCCACTGCATTTTCTTTCTCATAATTGCTGCCTTTGTCTCGCCGACCAGGGCCTGACCGCCTAGGCTGGAACCTGAACCCCAGCGCCCTCCCCTCTGATCCTCTGTTTTTTTTCTATGGTACAAGCTGAAGGATTAGAAATGGGGAAAATACACAGGTGCCTAGTGACCAGGAACCTGGATTAGACCAAAGTGCCTTGTGGCCTGACGTTAACCAGGTCGTTCCCAGTCTTCTTCCATTTCACCTATTTGTTTCCCCAACTCTATATGGGTTTTCTTATTGCTTTGAAGCGTACAAAATGTGTATTGTAGCATCATTCCGAATAACTGTAGGAAATAACATTAGTGACACTAAAATTCCCCATTTGTCATCTCCAGCCTCAATTGTTCTGATGCAGTGTTTATCTTGCATCTTAAAAAGCTCTGCTATATGGAGTCTGATCCTCCTCAGGACCCGTTTTCACACATTATCTCTGTCTTTACAAATCTAAATCTAAATCTAAATCTGATAGACCCGTTGGCCAAACTGTTCTGCAGCCCTGTAACCATTTAAAAGCTTTCCACACGTTTTCTGTTCCAGTGAATTTGTCCAATTCATCCTCCATTTAATCTTCTGTTGGCCAATCCTGGTGGACCATTATTTATGCTTTTGGGCAATTGTCTCCGAAAAGTGTTGTGTTAAATGCAAGCTGTTGCCTTTATAATTGTATACTATATATAGCACATATCAGGTTAGGAATCAGATGCTCAAATATAAACATAAATATTTTCTGTGTTGTAGGTCACTCACAGGAATAGAGCAGGTGGAGAGCTTGATTAAGCTATTGTGGTTATGTGAAGTAAAAGGGACAATGAAGAAAGACTTGAATGTCTAAATCACCATTAACAACCTCAACGTGCAAAATAATGTCACAGCCAGTGAAACTCTTTCAGGAGTGTAGTTACTGACATGATGTTAAAAATGTGACAGCTCATTTGTGTACAACAAGCTCCCACAAACAGTAATAAAATAATCTGCAGGTCAGGCAGCATCCATGGAGAAAGAACAAGCTTAATGTTTTGAGTATGGAAGACTCTTCAACAGTGCTGAAGTGACATGTGGAAGAGGCAGCATTTATGCGATTGTTGGTTTTGGGGAGGGTGGAGTTGGAGTGCTGGATGTTGTTTTCTGCTGTTTGTAATTTAGTTGAGAACACAAGTATTATTGAAAAAAGAGACAATTTGCTGAAGCTGTTTCAGATATAGTAGGAACTGCAGATGCTGCAGAGTCTGAGATAACAAGGTATAGAGCTGGATGAACACAGCAGGCCAAGCAGCATCGGAGGAGCTCCTCTGCTGCTTGGCCTACTGTGTTCATCCAGCTCTACAACTTGTTATCTCAATTTGCTGAAGCTTTTCACATTGCATACATCAGGACATTCTCCAATGTAAAGCAAAGAACACAGCATCCAACATTACGTGTGATTCTGAAACTGAATTTCAAACGATCCTGAGTGGATCAAAAATTATGGTGTAAATCAATTTAAGATTGATAGTTGATTTCACAGTATGGCACACTTACACATTTTGGAAGCTACACATATTGATTCACAGTGATACGTTCTTTGCAGATGGAACATGTACCCCATTGTAACTGTTTCAGCTTAACAAAACAGACAATGGCCATTTTTAGTTCATTCTTCAGAGCAAGCCTTGACCAGTCCATGTCAACTTGCCTGGTTTAAATTTAAGTAAACCTCACCAGTTAACTGTCAATCACCATCTAACTGTTGCAATCTTTATTGAAATGCCTTTACACATTAAAGTTCACTTACAACCAATTATCCTCACTGTATAAAACTTTGTTCCCCGTTAACATTGGTATTATTGCGGAGGTCTAGATGACTGCCAGATTTAAAAAAAAAACTTTGATAAATATGCCTCTTTCTTTTCTGTATTACCCAGGGTAGACATTAATTAGGGCACTGGAATGGGGGAGGGGGCGCTATCGTGAGACAAAGTGAAACAGCGCTTTCAAAAAGCATCTTTTTTCTTTAAAAGTGATTATACATTATGACTATTTCCCCAGATCCAAATGATTAAGAATCTTCAGTTTCATTGAGTTTTCTTCTCTCTTTCCAGGATCTTGTACAGCAATGCAGATCTTCTCCCAAACTCACTGTCAGCTCAGCATGGGTTCTGGACCACCTTTTCCAACCAGACACCGAAACCAACACCTCCGAGCATTTAACACCCCTGATCTATGGCCTCACAAATGATGACCAGCTCCAGAAGCTGTCTGTTCCTCCTCCAGACCCAAGAACAAATGATGAAACAGCTAATGATACTGTTCAGGTATTCACTTGCCTTCGTCGAGATATATTGAGTTACTGGGCTGGTTATCCAGAAACCTGGATTCTTAACCAAGGACAGTTGATATTTTGTGAAATGTACGGGACAACTATGACAAAGATATGACATTGGGTGAGTGACAGGAAACACAGATCAATGATTAATGGGGATGGGGAAGGGAGCTCGGGAATAAATAGAGAGAGGAGGGATGGGGTTGGGCGAGGTAGGTGAGATGGTGATGGCTGAGCGCAGGTAGGGAATGTGGGGATTGGTCAGTGAGGTGGGAGAGAAGATGGACAGGTTGTGTCAGGTCGTGGAGGTGGGGATGAGAGGGAGGGTTGGACATGAGTTGAGGCTGGGGGGGTGCGGAGATTTTAAACTCATGAAATCTATGTTTAGTCCGTCAGGTTGTAGACGCCCAAGGCGGAATATGAGGTGCTGCTCCTGCAGTTTGTGGTTGGTGTCATTGTGGCACTGAGGAGGCCCAGAATGGGCAAGTCACCCAGGGAGTGGGAGAGAGAGTTAAAATGGTTTGTGACTGGAAGGTGTTGTCGTTTGTTGCGTACAGAGCGCAGATGCTCTATAAAACTGTCTCCGAGACTCCACTTGGTCTCACTGATGTAAATGAGGCCACATTGGGAGCAGCACATGCAGTAGACCAAGTTGACAGATGTGCAGGTGAACCCCTGTCTAATCTGGAAGGTTGTTTTATGCCTTGAATGGAGGTGATCCCTGCTCCTTGACCTGACACAACCTGTCCATCTTCTCTCCCACGTAGTCACACTTGCCACCTAACTGACCAATCTCCTCCACTCCTTGCCTGCACTCACCTATGACCAGCCCTCCTACCTTCCACAACCTCACCCCTCCTCTGTATTTATTTCTGAGCTCCCTTCCTTCCCCATTTCTGAAGGAGGGTCCTGACATGAAATGTCAACTTTACTGCTCCTCTGATGCTGCCTGTGTTATCTCTAACTCCAGCATCTGAGGGTCTTGCTGTTTCTCAATAGTTAATGGGTGTTTTTTGGACGATCAGAAAATTCAAATTGGATTTACCTGAAGTGATTGTTGGGTTTTTTGCTCTTCAGATGCATTTCAATAATTCAAGCCTTGCTGTACTGGTCATAATTTCATAAGTTGTAGATGATACTGTGAAGGATAAGGAGGATGGTGTAGATATTTAAAATAATAGGTTGACAGAATGGGTGAACAAATAACAAATAAAATTTTGTGCAGCAAAGTGTGAAGTGATTCATTTTGACAGGAAAAATGCAGAGAGACAATATGAAATAGTACAGTTTCTTGAGGCAATAGAAATACATGTAAATCATTGAAGTGGCTGGGCAGGTTGAGAGAGCTGTTGTTGAGGCATCTGGTACCTCGGGCTTAATTAATAGAGGCACTGAGTGCAAAAGAAAAGAGATTCTGTTAGACAGTTTTCATCAAACTGTTCAGATATGTTAATAATACACGTCCGGAACAGGGCGGCTCAGAGGTTAGCACCTCTGCCTCACAGCACTAGGAACTTGGGTTCAATTTCACCATCTGGCAACTGTCTGTGTGGAGTTTGCACGTTCTTCCCGTGTCTGCATGGGTTTCTGCTGGGTGCTCTGGTTTCGTCCCACAGTCTAAAGATGTGCAGGTTAGGTGGATTGGCTATTCTAAATTGCCCCATAATGTTCAGCAATGTGTAGACTAGGTGGATTAGCCAAAGGAAATGAGGGGATAAAGGTAGGGCGTGGGTCTTGGTGGGATGCTGTTTGGAGGGGTGGTGTGTAATCGATGGGCAGAATGGCCAGTTTCCACACAGCAGGAATTCTATGATTCCAGATGGGATTGAATTGGGATTTCCTGACCCAGAAGTGGGAATGTGACTACTGTACTTAAGTTTAGCTTACTTGAAGCTCTGGTTTTGACTCAGTTTGTGTATTCACTTCAGCTCTGGGAAGGATGTGAAAGCATTAGAGAGAAAAGATTTCAAGAGTGTCCCAGAATGAGGAAATTTAGCTACATAGATTGGAGAAGTTTATTCTGTCTTTTCTTTTTGGACAAGAGAAAGTTTTGAGAAGATTGGGTAGAGGTGCTGAAAACTATAAAAAGTGTAGACAGAGTTGATATGAGGAAAAAAATCTTCATTTGGTGAAAGGAGTGAGAGTAAGAGGGCACCAATTTAAAGCAGTTGACGGGAAAAGCAATGGAGACATGAGCAAGAACAGTTTGATGCAATGAATAGTTAGGATCTGGAATGCACTGTGTGTGTGTGTGTGTGTGTGTGTGTGTGTGTGTGTGTGTGTGTGCGTGCGTGTGTGTGTGTGCGTGCGCGCGCGTTTTGGCGGTGTAGGTTCAATCATGGCATTTAAAAAGCAGGTGGATTATTGTAAGATGAAGAATGTGCAGGACTACGGAAGAAGACCAGGGAGTGACAGTCGGTAAACTGCTCCTCCAGAGAGGAAGCAGAGACATGAGGGTCTACATGGCCATCTCCAGTGCTGAAACTATTCTTGATTTGAGTTGAGTTTAAACCATTAATGGCATTTGAAGAATTTGCATTCCATAATTAAATAAATGTAAGATGAGAGGCTAGTATCACTAATGGTTACATTATAATTAACAGATTGTTAAAAGAAGCCATGTGCTATTCAGCAACATACTTTTGGGAAGGGACCTGCCATCATCTCAGTATCTCCTGTAAAGGACTCCAGTCACACTAAAATGGCTGATTCTTCACCGTTTGGTGAAGTGGTCTAGAGAGCCATTTGGTTGAATTCAAGAAGGCAGCCCACTGCCACCTTCAAGCATAATTAGAGATGGGGAGCTATGTGCCTGAAATGTTAGTGTTGCCAGCATTCCATAAATAATAAAAACAATTTCGGCTACGTAATATAATTCCATTTCATTATATGCAGTTTACTGTGGTTTGATTCATTACTGGATGTTTCTAGAATGTGGTCCACAGGCAGTTTTTATTGTGTTGGTATTTAAAAATTGAGTAGCTCAGTGTTGCTTTGCATATAGTCATTATCACAGAGTTGTACAGCATGGAAACAGACCTGTCGGTCCTACTCATCCATGCTGACCGGATATCCTAAATTAATTCAGAATAAAAGCCAAACAAACTGCAAATGTTGTAAATTAGGAACAAAAACAAAAGCTGAAGTTTCTGGATAAGCTCAGCAAGCTGTTCTGAGGAAGGGTCACTGGACCCAAAACGGTGACCCTAATTTTCTCTTCATAGGTGCTGCCTGATGTGTTGAGCTTTTCCAGCAACCTCTGTTTCTGTTTTGTTCCTAAATTAATTCAGTCCCATTTGCCAACACTTGGTACAGATCCCTCTAAATCCTTCTATTCATATACCTATCCGGATGTCTTTTAAATGTTCTAATTATGCCAGCCTCCTCCACTTCCTCGAGCAGCTCATTCCATACATGCACCACCCTCTGTGTGGAAAATGTCACCTCTTGGGTCCCTTTTAAACCTTTTCCCTCTCACCTTAAACCTATGCCCTCTAGTTTTGGACTCCCTCACCTTGGGACAAAGACCACCCTATCCATGCTCCTTATGATTTCATAAAGTCACCTCTTGGCCTCCGATGTTCCAGGGAAAATAGGCCCAAATCTATTCAGCCTCTTCCTATAGTTCAAACCATCCAGCCCTGGCAACATCCTCGTGAATCTTTTCTGAACCCTTTCAAGTTTCACTGCATCCTCCCTCTAGCAGGGAGTCCAGAATCGAATGCTACTTTGGATAGGCCATTTTCCAAATGTCCTGTACAGCTGCAACATGACCTCTCAACTCTTATACTGAATGCACTGACCAATAAAGATAAGCATATCAAATGCTGCTTTCACTATCCTGTCTCCCTGTGACTCCACTTTCAAGGAACTATGAACCTGCACTGCAAGGTCTCTTTGTTCAGCAGAACTCTCTAGGACATAACCATTAAGTTTAAAAGTTCTGCCCTGATTTGCCTTTCCAAAATGCAGCACCTCTCATTTATTTAAATTAGACCCCATCTGCCTCTCCTCAGCCCATCTAATCATGACTTACGAGCCACACCTCCTGTATTCTAAGTCATTTATATAAATGACAAAAAGCAGTGGAGCCAATACTGATCCTTATGGCACACAGTTGGTTACAGATCTCCAGCCTGAAAATCAGTCCTCCACCACTATCTTGTGTCTCCAACCTTCCCCTTTTCCACTGCTCCCATTAGGCCTGCCAACTCTGGACATATTCTGCGAGGTTTAATGTATATTCTCTCTCAACGACTTTGCCCTCCCCAGATAGCTCAGCTTGTAGAGCGGAGGACTGTAGTGTGTTGTAAATCTGTCATTCTTAGGTTGCTGGTTCAATTCCAGCTCAAAGGAGTTCCCACCTTCCTTAACAGGTTGATGTTAGGAAGGAGGATATGCTAGCAATTAAGGGTGGCATGGTGGCTAAGTGGTTAGCACTGCAGCTTCACAGCGCCTGGGACTCAGTTCGATTCCAGCCTTGGGCGACTGTCTGTGTGGAGTTTGCACATTCTCCCTGTGTCTGCGTGGGTTTTGTCTGGGTGCTCCAGTTTCTTCCCACAGCCCAAAGATGTGCAGGTTAGGTGGATCGGCCATGCTAAATTGCCCGTAGCGTTCAGGGGTGTGTCGTTTATAGGGGAATGGGTCTGGGTGGGATGCTTCAAGTGGCGGTGTGGACTTGTTGGGCCAAAGGGCCTGTTTCCACACCTAAGGGAATCTTAAAAAAAAAACTGCCTAACCTCAAAATCAAATTGCTGGTCACCCAACAAATGCAGTTTCCCCACACTTGATTGGCACCACATCCATAAACATTTAGTCTCTCCAGCACTGGTTCTTGGTCACAGTATTATCTACCAGATGCACTGCAGAAATTCACCATCACTGGTTCTTAGGCAGTATCTTCCAAATCCATAACCATTTCCGTAGAAGAATACAGGCCACAGATATATGGGAGCAACATTCTGATTTGGAAGTATATTGCTGTTCCTTCAGTGTTGCTGGGTCAAAATTTTGGAATGCTTTCCCTGTTGACATTGTGGGTCAACCTACAGCACAAAGATTGCAGTGGTTCAGGAAAGCAGCTCACCACCACCTTCTCAAGGGCAACTCAGGATAGGGAATAAATGCTGGCCCAGAGTTCACAAAAGTTCTAGATTCTCTCACAAGAGAATACATACTTTCCATATACACCCTGTAGAGACCCCTCAGGATTTTAAGTGTTTTAGTTAAGTTACCACTCATTCACTGAAGTTCAGAAGACTATAGAGCCAGTTAGTCTAACCTTTCCTCAAAAGGCAACCTGATATTCAAGGTATTCGTCTTGTAAATCTTGTGACCCCAGATATAGTCTCTCAATGTCCTGTATAACAGAAACATAATCTCCCTACTTTTGTTTACAATTTTACTTGCAGTAAATGACAGTGTTCTGTTAGCTTCCTGAATTACCTGCATACTAATCTTTTATAATTTATGCACAAGGAAATTCAGTTTCTCTTGCACATCAGAGCTCTGCAGTCTCTAATCATTTTGCTCTTTTATGACCTGTTTTATTTCTCTTTCTGTTAGCAGGAGGTGGTGCAAGAGCTGACTCCAGAACATACACTTTTGCTCCTTTCACCTGAAGCTACCCAGATTGAAGGCTATGTTAAAAAGTTTGAGGAAGCCCACAGAATCAAGAGCCATGTAAGTTGCTGAAAATTTGATATTGCAAGCATTGTAACATACTATTGTGATGATACAATTGCTTCAAGAGGTATATTTTGTCCTTTTATCAATAAAGAAAGCTGGAGACAGGTGCCGAACTGTCTTGCTCCAAAGCTTTAATAAAGTAAATGGCTTGAGGACTTGGGTTTTTTTTTAATAAAAAGTTGAAACAGTAGAAGCAGCCTGAATGGGTAGGGTCAGGCTCCCATTGAACCAGGATTGTTGTTTTGTTTTAGGCTTCAGTAGCTTGGGTCTTGAAACTAGATGTGGCTGGTCTTATCCTTCCCTCTGTTACAGCTATTTTACTGAATTTGTCTTTGTCAGGGATGTGTTTATGGGATGTTACTATATTGGAATGCTTAATTAGTAATTAATATATTATTATGTTTAGCATTTTGATATAGTTAAGCCAATTCTTTTATTTTTATGTCTGTATTTTAATTATAGTGTATGAATGAAATGTGTTTGTATCAAGTCTAGTAGCTTGACAAACTGGATTGCATCTGGAATGCAATGCCTTACACTTTCCTTTAAGATTAAAAAAAGTGTCTAAACTACCTTCTGAATATATTTTGAGGGCTTTGGTTTGGTGTAAAACATGAGTTATTTGGAAGAATATGGTGTTTGATTTTCTATCTGCTGTGGGAATGCTGCATATGTGTAGTATTTGATTCTGGCAGACTTGTGCCATCTGCAAGCAACAAACAAAGAAATAGGAGCAGAAGTAGGCCAAGGGGCCCTTCATGTTTGCTTTGTAGTTCAAACAAATCATTACAGATGTTCTGGCTCAACTCCACTGTTATGCAAAACCCTGGATTCCCTTAGTGACCAGCAAGAACTGGCTCGAAGGTAGAAGACAGAGGGTGGTGGTGAAGGTTTGCTTTTCAGACTGGAGGCCTATGACCAGCGGTGGGCTCAAGGATTAGTGCTAGGTCCACTGCTTTTCATCATTTACGTAAATGATTTGGATATGAATACAGGAGGTATGGTTAGTAAATTTGCAAAATTTATCAAAATTGGAGGTGTAGTGGACAGTGATGAAGGTTCCCTTAGAGCACAGTGGGACCTTGATAAGATGGATCAATGGACCGAGGAGTGTCAGATGGAGTTTAGATAAATGTGAGGTGCTATATTTTGGAGAGGAAAATCAGGGCAGGACTTTTAAACTTAATGGCAAGGTCCTGGGGAGTGTTACTACAAAGAGATCTTGGAGCGTAGGATCATAGTTCCATGTAGATAGGACAGTGCCGAAAGCATTTGGTATGCTTGCCTTCATTTGTCAGTGCATAGAGTATAGAGTTGGGAGGTCATGTTGTGGCAGTACAGGACATTGGTTAGGCTACTTTGGAATACAGTGTGCAATTCTGATCTCTCTGTTAAAGGAAGGTGGTTGTGAAACTTGAAAGGATTCAAAAAAGATTTACAACAATGTTGCCTGGGTTGGAGGGTTTGAGCAATAAGGAGAGGCTGAATAGGCTGGGACTGTTGTCCCTGGAATATCAGAGGCTGAGGGGTAACCTTACAGAAGTTTATAAAATCATGAGGGGTGTGGATAGGGTAAGTATCCAAATGGAGGAGTCCAAAACACACAGGCAGAGGTTTATGGTGAGAGAGGAAGATTTAAAGGGACCTAAGAGGCAACTTTTTCATGCAGAGAGTGGTGCATGTGTGGAATGAGCTGCCAGAGGAAGTGGTGAAGGTAAGTACAATTACAACATTTCAAAGGCATCTGGATGGATTTATGAACAGGAAGGGTTTAGAAGGATAAGGCAAATGCTGGTAAATGGGGCTAGATTTATTTAGGTTATCTGATTGGCATTGACGAGTCCAACCAAAGGTTCTGTTTCCCTGCTGTGCGTCTATATGCTTCTATAATTTGTCAATTTCAATCTTGAATATTCTTAGCAACTAATCTTCACAGCTGTCTTGGGTAGGGAATTCCGAAAATTCCATATCAGTTTCCTCATTTACTAGAAGCTTAGTCTCTTGGGGCTCTTCAATGCTCAGTACAAAACAGCTTTGAGAATCAGGAATAGTACTTTGGTGAGCGACAGTAACAAAGTAATGTCACGGTTGTGATTGTTTGAAGATCAAGAGATAAATAAGTATTTTGTGAGTGTGAGGGCTGGTCAAATAATAGGAGAGAAGCAAGTGACATTCACTGTCATAGTGAAGGAGTTGATGTTCTTTGGCTGACCTGGAAACGTTTGGACTGAGAAAATATTCGTGATCTCTGGATTGCTCCCTGTACCATGTGCCTGTGAGGGTAGAAATGGAAAGATAGGCCAGATGAATGCATGGCTGAGGAGCTGATGTAGGGGTAGGGTTTTCAGTCCTTGGATCATTGGGATAACATCTGGGGTAGAGGTGACTTGTACAAGAGGGATGGGTTGCATTTGAGCCGGGAGATTACCTAGGAGCGTTTAAATTAGTTTGGCAGGGGGCTGGGCCATTGACTAAGAGAGGGGCCATCAAGAAGTCAGGAGAAAATATATTAGCCATTGAGAGCAAATTTACTATTCAGGATAGCCAGGGGCACAGTAAAGGGAGGGAAAAGGCTTCTGGTTTAAAGTATTCATTTCAACACACGAGGCCTCACTGGTAAGGCAGATGACCTCAGCATGGATTGGCTCCAGAGAATGGGATATTATAGCTATAACAGAAACATGGCTGAGAGAAAAGCAAGATTGACAGCTCAGTGTTTCAGATACAGAAGCTACAGACGTGACAGAAGTGTAAGAAAGTGAGGAGGGAAGCTGCCCTTTTGATAAGGGAGGACATAACAATTGTGCTTAGAAAAGATATTCTTAAAGCATCATCAAATGAGGCCATGTGGTTAGAGCTAAGAAACCAGAAAGGGATGAACACACCGCTGAGACTGTATTGACCCCCAAAAAGCCAGCAGGTACTAGAAGAACAGATGTGTAGCGAGATTACAGATACCTGTAGGAATAATGGAGTAGTACTGGTTGGAGATTTTAATTTCCCCTGTATTGACTGAGCTACCCACAGTGTAAAAGCCCGGGTGGGGTGGAATTTGTTGAATGTGCCCAAGAAAGCTTCCTAAATCAATATGTAGAGAGCCCTTCTCGGGAGAGTGCAACTCTGGACCTCCCCTTAGGAAATGAGGGTTGGGAAAGTCACTGAAGTGTCAGTTGGAGAGCACTTTGGTCCAGTGACGATAAAACTCTCTTATTTTTAACATCAATTTGGAAAATGATAGGGCAGGTCTATAGGTTAAGGTGCTAAACTGGAGCAGGGAGAATTTTGGGACCATTAGGCAGGATCTAGCAGAGGTCGATTGGGTGAGTCTGTTTGAAGGAAAAGGAACTAGTGGCAATTGGGAGGCTTTAAAAGTGTGATATCAGGAGTCTCTGGACTGTATAATGCTGTTTGGTTGAAGGGAACAACTGGCAGGTTTAGGGATCCCTGGCTATTGAGGGATATTGAGGCTGTGGTTTGGAAATAGAAGGAGGCATACATTGGGTTTAAGCTATTAGGCGTAAGTGAATTCTTAGATGATTATAAAAAGAGTAGGAGCACACCTAACAGGGAAATCAGAAGAGCAAAAAGAGGGTGCAAGATGGATCTGGCAGATAAGGTTAGAGATAATCCCAAAAGGTTCCATAACTATATTCAAAGTATGAGGATGGCTAGAGAGAGTATAGGTCTGCTTAAAGATCAGCATGGCGGTCTATGTATGGAATCACATGAGATGGGGAAGATTTTTAATGAATATTTCTCCTCCGTATTTACTGACGAGAGAATCATGGATGCTAAGGAAATTAGGGAAACAATTGGGGATGTTTGGGCCTCATACATATTACCAAAGAGGAGGTGTTTGCAGCCTTAAAGCGCATTAAGGTGGATAAATACACTGGGCCTGACCAAGTCCATCCTCAGACATTGTGGGAGGCCCTTGCAGAGATTTTTGCTTCAGCTTTAGCCACTGGTGAAGTACCAGAAAGCTGGAGGATGGCTAATTTTGTGGCATTGTTTAAGAAAGATGAGCCAGAAACTACAGGCCAGTGAGCCTGACATCAGTGGTAGGCACGTTATTAGAGAGGATACTGAGGAACACGATCAACCAGCATTTGGATGGTCAGCATGGATTTGTGCCTGGGGAGTTATGTCTGACAAATCTTTTATTTAGAGTTTTTTGAAAAGATAATCAAGAGGACGGATGAGGGTATGGCAGTGGATGTTGTCTATGTGGACCTTCGTAATTCCTGTGGCAAGGTCCTGCGCAACAGTTAGTCATGAAAGTTAGGTTGCATGGGATCCAAGGAGAGCTAGCTAGTTGGATTCAAAATTGGCTCAATGGTAGGAAGCAGAGTGTGATGTTGAGTGGGATCTTGATCAGATGGGGAAGTGGACTGAGAATTGGCAAATGCAATTTAATACAGGTAAGTGTGAGATGTTGCACTTTAGTTAAAGTCAAACCAAGGTAGGACTTGTATCGTAAATGGTAGGGTCCTGAGCAGTGTTGTGGAACTGAGGGACCTAGGAGTACAAGTATGAAGTTTGTTGAAAGTGGCCTCACAGGTGGATAGGGTGGTGAAGAAGGCATTTAGCATGCTGGCCTTCATTGGTCAAGGCATTGAGTATAGGAGTTGGGACGTTATGTTACTGTTGTATAAGTCGTAGGTGAGACTGCACTTGGAGTATTGTATACAACTTTGGTCACTCTGTTATCAGAAAGACATAGTTAGACTGGAAGGTGTGCAAAGAAGATTTATGAGGATGTTGCCAGGACTAGTAGGCCTGAGTTATAGGGAGAGGTTGGCCAGGTTAGGATTTTATTCCTTGGAACGTAGGAGAATATGGGGGATCTTATTGAGGTGAATAAAATCACAAGGGTCATGGATAGGATGAATGAATATAATCATTTTCCCAGGGATGGGGAGTTTAAAACTAGAGGGCATAGGTTTAAAGTGAGGGCAGATAGATTAAAGGAGGTCCTGAGGGGCAACTTCTTCACGCAGAAAGTGTTATGTATACGGAATGGGCTGCCGGAGAAAGTGGTCGAGGCAGGTGCAATAACAACATTTAAAAAACATTTGGATTGGTACATGAGTGGGAAAGCTTTAGAGGCAATTGGAACTATCTGAGTAGGCACCATGGTCAGCTTGGGCCAGTTTAGGTTGAAGGGTCTGTTTCCATGCTGTATTACTCTGAGTCTAAAAATGGTCTCACTGAAGCATTGAGAGATTTTGCAAAATATAATGTGGTAGGAATAAATAGGGACATAATGAAATGGTGATAATGGCACTACATTAGATTTGCTGAGGCATGGGCTAATGCTCTGGAGACATTGTTTGGGATCCCACCAAGGCAGCTGATAGAATTTGAATTCAATAAATCTGCATGATAAAACTCGTTATAGTGGTGGTGGCAATGAAAGTATCATTGATTGCTGTTAAAATCCCATCTGGTTCACGAATGCCCTTCAGGGAAAGGAATCTGCTAACCTTACCTGGACTGGTCTACATGTGACTCCAGACTCATTGCAATGTGGTTGACTCTGACCTGTACTCTGAAATGGCCAAGCATGCCACTCAGTTCAAGGATAACTTAAGAATGGGCAATAAATGCTGACCTTGCCAGTGTTTATCTAATAAAGAAGGAAAGAAAATAATTCTAGTTATATAAGCTGAGAAAATGGAGGGACAAGGGAGTTCTTGGGAATTTAGAAAAGTCTTAGATGAGGGAAACTTGAAAAGCAAATTGATAAGCATTCACAACATCTGATAAACCTCTATTATGTAAAGTAAAATGGGTGTGTACAGTATGCTGATTGCCTTGTCTGAAATTCCAAATGTTCATACGTTACTTACATTACCAAGTAGCAGGTACCGAGAAACCGGTATACTCCCAAAATTGGGATGCCTATCAAGAACAACAGGATCTTAGGACAAGCCAAAGACAGACAAGCACAGGAATTTCTCAGTAGTCTGGTTCTCTGCCCAGAAGGCCATCAATAAACACATAAAATTAGACCCTATATACACACTGCTGCAAAGAAAAACTAGAAATGAGGCAATCAACTCTAACAGACCCCAGAGTTTAAATAGCAAGCGGGGAAAATACAACAGCGCTTCATCAGAGGCTGCACTGATGATGTTACAAACTAATGAACCAGCTCGGCGAGCAAACCAACCACAGCTTGAATATACCAAATATGTTTACAACTTAAAACTCGTAGGTCACAGGTAAGAAAGAGAGAGCAGCCGATGAAAATAAATGTCCTGTGAAATGGAAATCTCTTCACACAGTCTGCCTAATGACAGAGGAAACAGTCTCTTCCAGTGGTTGAATGCTTGCACCTCCATTAGAGATATGGGTTTCTCTACTTTTATGGATATTGGATAAAATGATTAAATTACAAAAAGGCTGCAAAATGTTGATATAGTGGTTAGGAATAGTGAAGATATGTGGCTGAAAAACTGGTCATTTCTGAATTGAAGCGTGGCTGTCTGAACACAACTGCAAGGTAAAAAGCTGCATTTTCTCTTTGCTAAAGCGTAGTAGGACTACTTAAAGGATACTTAACTTAATACTTGTCTATTCTTTGTCTGATGCGGACATACCCTTGGGGACTTCAGCCAAATATTGATACCCAGTACTAGCTATAAAAGATAACATCAGCCACCCAAACAAAAGCAGGACCTATCACTGTCGATAAACACTTTATGTACAAGTCCTAGCAGTGCAATATATCTGGGTGAAATTGTAGAACAGTGAACTCTTGAGAGTCTGAGGTTAAGTCTATAGAGTGCAGATCCCTTGTATGTAAAATTTTGCTTAGTTTGCTTAGTTCCCATTTGTGGGAACTTGAGGGCAATTATCTCAAGCTCTTGCTCTTGCCATTCAACAGCAGTGTCTGATGTGATTTAACAGCACATATTGCCCCATAACACTTACTACCTGTAGTGATCAAAGATTCATCTGTCTCAGATTTAAGTTTAAGAACTAGTTGAGAAACAGTTGCCTTTTTGTGGAAGAAGATCTTGAATGATTACAGCACAGAAGAAGGGCATTCAGCTTGTCATGTCTGTGCTGGGTCTCTAAAGGAACAGTTTGCATATATTCCCTCCCTCCATCGTCTTCCCACAGCCTTGTACATTCTTCCATTTCTCAAACCTAAGTGTAGAAGTGTTTGCAAATTTCATTTTAACTTCTGCCCTTTAGCCTTGAACTTTACAAGCAGAAATAATTCAAATCTACACCACAGAATCTGGCCATTTGACTGTACTGTCTGTGTCATCTATCCTTTATTTAGCAGATGTGAAAATAAGGAAAATCATATAATTTGGAGTTTAAATAAAACTTGTTTCACTACTTTGAGCAAGTGTGGTGTCCTGTTGTTTCCCTAATCAAAATATCTATGGATGCCCAAATTGCCTTAACAATGAGATTATTGCAAGAACCTCAGTGAGCAATTGCTTTGTAATATGCTTAAAGGTGAATACAGTCAAAGATCGACAGGTAAAGATCCCTTGCTTTTTTCATTCTATACCACCTGGTTACGATACCTTGTGCATCGCTAGGTATACATGCCTCCAAAAAACACACAAAATAGTTTAATATGAAAAACTGCAACTTTTGTCAGTTTTTTAATTAATTCATAGAAGAGAGTATTGCTGACAGAGCCAGCATTTGATGCCCATCCCTGGTTGTCTGTGAGCTGCCTATCTGAACTGTCGTGGACCATGTAGTCATCTGTGAAATGTTACTGTATGTACTTGATTATCATATTTTAGATCTTGAAGCACATTTTGAAGTTCTAAGCATGTGCGCAGATGCAAAATCAGTGTAGTAACTTTCTTCTTTCTCTCTAGGCTGAAATGAAGCATCGCCAGGAACTGCATCAGAAAAGTGTTCAGAGTTATTCAAACACAGCAGCTGAGCTGTTGAAACGATTTGAAGAATCCCTGGAGCTTGAACAGCGACAAGAATATGAGAAGATGCGTGACATGATGGAGAAAGGGTAGGAACTATTGGAGTGTGCTCCAGTATATGGCACGGTGAAGATATTTCCAAGTGTTCTCTTGTGCTATGTAGCTAAATAATAAAATAGGGCCTCTGTTAGTCAATGTCATTTGTGGTCATGGATGATGAGTGAGGGTAATCTTAAATAATTTGTACTGAAAAACTTAATCAGCTTCTGCTTTGCTTTTATACTTGTCCCCGTTTTCCACCAATCCTCCTGCAAAAGGGGTTGATTGCAATTTAGTAATCAATAGTTAATGAATTTTCCTCTCTTCCCTCTCTAACACTGTCCTCTAACTCTTTAGCATCCACAGGCTTATCACAACAAGGAATCATGGGTTCAAGACCCGGTCCAGAGTCTTGAGTAGGGAATGCTGCACTACTGCCTCTTGGATGAGATTTCTAAACCCAGACCATGTCAGCTTCCACTCCCCACTTTAAGGTGGATTTAAAAGATTCCCATGGCACTATTTCAGAGAGCAGGTGGGTTCTCTGTGGTGTTGTAGCTAATATTTATCCCTCAACCAATGTCCTCAAGACAACTTATCTATTCTTTATCCTATTATTGCTTCTGGAGCCTGTCATGACACAAATACAAACAGCCGAATCAAATTGGCCTCCCTGCCCTGTATTCGCAATACAGTAAAAAAAAAAGTACTCGATGACCCTCAAAATTGCCCCAGTGGTTCCTAACTAGACCTTTTAAATCACCAATGCCAGACTTTGCAAATAACCGATACGAGGTACCAAGTGTGTAGCTCAAACAAAACATTAATAATTTATTAATATTGCAGTAGCTTTAGTAGAGCAAAGTTAAACTACAAGGTAATCTAATTGATGGCTCTGATTTAAATCCAATCATCTTAATTCTAGACCTCTATTTTACAAAGACAGACAGACACAGTTAAAAGATAAATCAAAAGAAAAGTAAGGGGTGTAACTGACCGGTTCACTAAAGCAGTCTCCACGATCTGTAATTTTACAGGCATGAGAAATTGGATGTTGCTTGATTTCTGAAGACATCAGTCAATTCAAACAGTTTTCAGCAGGCTCCAAAGAATATTCCTTTCATTCCTACGACTTATTCTATCCTCCAAACTTTGGATAAATTGTCACTGGGAAGATAACCCCAGGGCGCACTTAAACATCTGTCTTGTAGCTCTGGCAGCCACAATCCTTCTGACCAAACACAAAATTCAAAATCAGTTCAAACTTTGTTTTCTCTGTCCAACATTTTCTTTGGTAGATTAATTAGCATTATCATTCAAACATCTGCCTTCCATTTGAGCATAATGCCTTTCCCAAATCGAAACATAAGAAGTGTACTTTGAATAAAAATCAAACTGCAAATTAGTTTTCAGACTTGACCTCATTAGCAACTACCAGTTTGTTTGTTCTCTTTGTTTTTGAAACAAGATGCTGTTCTTATTTCATAGCTCCAAACTAAAAATGATGTTTAAAAAAATGAAAAATTGACAAGGGTTCTGACAAATCTTAGCTGTGCATAAATTGGACGTTCTATTATCTATGTTTAAACATATATGAAGCATCTGTGGAAAGAAAGAAAATTAATGTTTCTGTTTGATCTGTCAACAGAACTGATGCTGTACCAATCTCTTGCGTTTTTCCAGAATTATTTTTCTTTTGTATTTCCAGCTGTTAGGCTTTAAAAGTTATTCATTTGTGCAAGTAAAGTTTCCATAGCTCCACTGGAGCTGTAGGGCTGCTCTTTAATTAGGGCAAGATGACTTGTGGTGAGTTTAACCTGAGGCTAACCTGTCTCCGATAAGGGCTGAGGTTGAGAAGTTGGAGCCATCCTGATATCCTCAGCAGCCAGTGTGGGAATTGAACCCACGCTCTTGGCAAACTCTGCACTGCAAATCAACCATCCAGCCAACTGAGCTACTGACCTTTCAAAAATAAGCTAATCTAGTGGGGTATAGAAATGCAATTTTTCTTTACGTTTGTAGCTTGGAATGACAATATTTGGAAGGATATGTTGTTCCAGCTGAATCTTTAATGTAGGCAAGATGAAACCAATTGTTTCTTGTACGTTGGCTGGAAGAAGAGCCGATGAAGAATTCATTGCTGAGACAGTTTCCTTCAGAAATACTTTCACTCTTGTACAGCCATTACTTTGTCACCACATTCTGGGTATGGTATCCAAGAGTTCTTGGAAATTTTTGTTTAGTGTATAGGACATCCTTGAGTTCAGCTTGCACATTCAGAGTCATTAGTTTTCCTATTTATTCTTTATAAAGGGAAAATGTAGCCTGACGTGCTTGTGAATAAATCGGTCAGGATCTCCCTTCCAAGTTATTCATTAACTGGTTGCCCAAAGTGATTTTATTGTTATTTAAATTCATAAAATTGTGACACACCTCCTAACTTGCCAGATTACTTCCACTATCCACATGACACAAATCAGAGGTGTGATGGAGAAGTGTAGCTCCAGCAGGACTAAGCAGCCCATGTGATTGGCAATTCTTTGGCCTCTATCAGCTTAACCATGCACTCCTACTCCTCATGGTTCACAGTGGAAGTAGTGGGTGCCATCTTCAAGATGCACGACAGCATCTCACTGTGTCTTCAATAATTGCACCAATAAAAATTGCAATCTTTGTAGGAAAATTGCATCAATGAAAGGAGCGCTACTGCTTGAAAGTTCTCCACGTTACATCCTGTACTCACTTAGAACTATATTGTCCTTCCTTCAGTTTCATTGGGTTAAATTCCTGGAACTTCCTGACTCACAGCTGTGGGTATACCTACAATATATGGACTGTAGTGTTTGAAGAAGGTGGTCACCCACCATCATCTCAGAGTAAGTATGGATGGACAATAAATGCTGACCTTTCCAGTCATGTATACATCTCATGAACAAACCAAAAAAGACTCTATTCCATGCCCAGTAACTATATTGAATCTGGTAATTACGCAGTTGACCTCTGAGCAGCTGAAGCCCTGCAATATTTTCTATCTCCTGTTGTACACAAATATAAGAAAGATCTGTAAACCCTTTCACTTTGGGAATGGAAAGGAGCATGGCATCTGATATCTGACACCTTTTTCAGGTCACTTGAAGCCCAAGGACGTCAAGAAAAGTTAAAGGAAGAACACCGTCGCAGAGCTAAGGTACAGAGCAATGAAACTTGAGCATGCTCTTCTGCAGAACCACCAATAGGCCCTGTTTTCATTGGAAAATTACTGGGTGAAGAATGGAGATATTTTAACTGAATCCTAATATACACCTCCCAATGAAGTGGAAAGATTTAGCTACCACAAAAGTATACAGTACTTGGTTCTGTTTGGCTGAACTCGCTTTTATTTTAGTAATCCAAAAGTGAATCGTAAGTAAATTGTTTATATTTAAAATGCAAACTCACATACAGGGTTCCTCCCCTTGCAAAAGACCTGTTATGTATTCCATTGGATACAGAGAGACATAAAGAAGAATATTGGATGTATTTTAAAGCTGGGACTTGGTGTGACAGTGGGTGCAGTGTTTCCAGTGAATGATGAGTCCAAAACAAGGGGACATAGTTATGATTAAATTTGAGTCATTTAGGACTAAGAGAAAGGAGAGACTTTTTACTTTTGATTGTGTTGAATGAAATCACAAGCACAAAAAAAAAGCTAATCCATTGGGTATCCCAGAGATCATGACCAGACACTTATGGATATCACTCACTCTCACTGCTCCAAGCTAATGACACACAAGTGCACAAATACACAACAATCATACTCATAAAAGCATTCATTGGGTAAGGTAGAAAAAACTCAAGGCCAAGTGGCATGAAATGCTCCAGCTGTACTCTTAGCTGCACTCTGCCAGAGTTGGCAAATGAAGCAGAGACCACGCTAATATTTAGCAACAAAAGCGAGGAGACGGGGAATTAAAGGAATACAGAGACAAGTCCTATTGGGTCAGGATAAGTACTGACATGAACAGGTTGGGTTGAAGGATCTGTTTCCATGTTGTAATTTATAATTGAAAATGCAAGACATAATACTAAAAAGTATTTAACTGTTAAAGCCACAGAATCATCACTGAATGTCACTCTTGAAAGTTGGATTAATTCTCTCTTTTCTGATTGTTAGAATGGAGCGTGGAGGAACAGAGGGATCTTGGTGTGCAGATACATAGATCCCTTAAAATGGCCACCCAAGTGGACAGGGTTGTTAAGAAAGCATATGGTGTTTTGGCTTTCATTAACAGGGGGATTGAGTTTAAGAGTCGTGAGATCTTGTTGCAGCTCTATAAAACTTTGGTTAGACCGCACTTGGAATACTGCGTCCAGTTCTGGGCGCCCTATTATAGGAAAGATGTGGATGCTTTGGAGAGGGTTCAGAGGAGGTTTACCAGGATGCTGCCTGGACTGGAGGGCTTATCTTATGAAGAGAGGTTGACTGAGCTCGGTCTCTTTTCATTGGAGAAAAGGAGGAGGAGAGGGGACCTAATTGAGGTATACAAGATAATGAGAGGCATAGATAGAGTCGATAGCCAGAGACTATTTCCCAGGGCAGAAATGGCTAGCACGAGGGGTCATAGTTTTAAGCTGGTTGGTGGAAAGTATAGAGGGGATGTCAGAGGCAGGTTCTTTACGCAGAGAGTTGTGAGAGCATGGAATGCGTTGCCAGCAGCAGTTGTGGAAGCAAGGTCATTGGGGTCATTTAAGAGACTGCTGGACATGCATATGGTCACAGAAATTTGAGGGTGCATCCATGAGGATCAATGGTCGGCACAACATTGTGGGCTGAAGGGCCTGTTCTGTGCTGTACTGTTCTATGTTCTATGTTCTATGTTCTAGAATTTGTCCAACGTCAAGAATTGTCTTCCCTTTGGTTCTTCTTGCTTAGCCTGGAAGCATATAGAAAAAGCTTTTAACATCACTCAAAAGAAAAGTTTTTGATTGGCTTTTTAGGATGAATGGGACCTTTTAGTCATCTTTAGCAGAATTGTTTATTTTCTGCTTCTTCACCACCCCACTTTCCTTTCTGTCCTGCTGATTGCCTAAGGGTATTGACAGCTGGGGTATTTCTAGTATGATCCATAAGTGATCTGTTTCAACATCTGAGAGTCTTGACAATGAGACTAAGCTGGCTGGCCACAGGTGACCAGCTTTTTCTGCCCACTTCAAAGGAACTTCAATCACTATCACCTTCCAGAATACCAAATCTGCCACTTCATCTTACAATATCTAGAGATAGTAGGAACTGCCGGAGCAGGAAAGCTGACATTTCGGGTCGAGATCCTCCTTCAGAAAATCGGGTCCTCTGATGCTACTTGGCCTGCTGTGTTCATCCAGCTGAACACCGTGTTATTACAATATCTAGACTTGCTTTTTTAAAAGAAGTGCTGTCTTCTCAACATCTGATCTGTTATGCAAACTGTTGTGGTTTTTGATGTCCCTCTGTAAAGAGAAACACCCTAAAGCCAAGCAAACATTTGCATTCATATCCTTTAAGCTATGTTTCTTTACTTTACTCTTTCACGAAATGTAGAGTTACTGAGAATGCCGGCATTTATTGTCTTTCCCTAGTTTCCTTTGAACCGATTGACTGACTTGCTCACTGTAGAAGGCAGTTGAGAATCCGCTACACTGCTATGGATCTGAAGTCACATGGGTAAAGATGGCAAATATTCTTACCTAAAGGACATCAGAGAGTCAGATGGGTTTGAAGCAATTAATAGTTTCAAGGTTACCATTACTGCCACTAGCTTTCAATTCCAGATTTATTCATTGGAGTTTAAATGCTGCCAGTTACTGTAATGGGTGCTCATGACCCTAGAGCATTTCCCTGGGCTTGTGGATTACCACTACACTATCCTGTCCCCCTATACTTGTGTTTTGTACTAACGTTTAATTTCTTCATGAAATTTAATACCTTTATTCAGACAATACGACGCTGTCAGAGTGCTGTCTTTGGATGAGATGCTAAACTGAGGCTGTGCTGGCCCTTCCTTGTGTGGATTGAAAAGATGCTATGGCATATTTCAAAGCTGGGGATGTTGATCTCTACGTTTTCCAAACAACTAACCTTGCAAACGGCTCTGGAAAGAATGACATCAATTTTTTTTTTAGTTTATGGCTGAAGCAGCATTAATGAAACACTCTTTTAAGATCTTAAGGAACTCCTAAAAGGCCCTTAAAACATGCCATGGTGCTGTTTCAAAGAACAACAAACTGGAGATAAATTCTCTCTGGTGTCCTGGCTGTTATTCCTCAATCAAATTAGCTGGTTACTGTCATGTTACTGTTTGTGGGAGTTACTTGCATGCAAATTGACTGCCATGTTTCATGAACTACACCATTCAAAACACGTGGCAACATATCAAAATATTTTTCAGTGATTAGAAAACACTTCAGAAAATCCTGAGGTTAAAAAGTAATTTTTTAAAATCAAAATGTTTCTTTCCTCTTGCTTGCATGTCTTTTTTTATTATTAATGTTTGTTTCTGTTTCCTGCAGAATCTAAATCTGAAACTTCGAGAAGCTGAGCAGCAACGACTGAGACAGGAGGAGCTCGAACGTCAGAAGCAGGCAGAAAGCCGGGAACGAGTGCGGAAGCTGAACTGCATTCAGGCTGAGGTGTTGCATTTGAATATGCAGATTGAGCCATACTTCAAGCAGAAGGAGCTGGTGGGGTTGGACCTTTCAGGATACAGTAACCGCGGCAATCAACTGTGTAGCCTGGTGTCAGGAGTGATTAAGCTCACATCAGAGGTGTGTGCATTGCATGAATGAGTTTGACATTAAAATTTTATCTGAGTCATATCCTAAATAAGAGGGAAGTGGAATTGCATGGTACAGGAGGATCCCAGATTATATCAACCAGCCTTTGCTGAGCTAAATGATTCCCAACAGATCTCTACTCTCCTCCAACTGTTACCTTTTGCTCATCTCTGGTTTTAACAATTCCGTTCTTGACCATGCTACAGCTGTCTTGGTTGAATGCACTGGAGCACCCTCCCAAAACTACTCTGCAACCCCTGCCTCCTTTAAGAGATTTCATAAGGTTATTGATTACCCGTTCTTTATGCAGTTTTAAAGTTCATTTGATTATTTTCCTAAGTACCTTGGGGCATAGCTAAGAGAAATTGTCCCGGTGGTATGCTCAATTGTAATGAATATATAAAGTGTGAAGACTGTTGTGATGCTTTGGTAATCTCTTTATGGGTCTGGGTTCAATTCCCACTTATCCAGATATGTATTATAACATGTCTGAACAGGTTGATTTAAAACTACATGTAATACATATGTATGTGCGTGTATACACCTGATATTAATTAAGTTTAGCTGTGATTCTTTCTAACTACTCTCCTCTTCCCCACCACCATTCACTGACCAGCTGACATACAGTTTTCAGTCTTTGCTGAAAGTAATTCCTAGAAACTTCCCAGTGTCCATGGAAACCGAACTTAGAGTGGAGTCAACATCTGAGAATCAGGAAGGGAGAAAACCAGCTTTTCTCTGTATTTTGGCATGAAGCCTCTTAGCCAAACTCAGACACTGACTTGATTCAGAAGTGTTGGTTTCTTTGTTTGTTGGTTCTCATAGTGCCTTGCATAATGTCTTTAGTGTACTTAATTATCCCATGGCATTTCACAGCAGAATACTAAACAAATCTTGACTTCGTGCCACATAAGGAGCCATTGAACTGGGTTGAGAGAGACAATTTCAAAAGTACCTTGAATTTAATTTGTTGTGAAAGGAAGGATTTTGATTGGTAGTTTTATTTTAATGCCGATTTTATTTGGACTGATTTTTTTGAGGATGGGAGGACTAGGAGTACAGGCAGCTGTTCTACATCAGATTCATCTTTTATATTAATGTATTAGTTATTATACTGCTTTCTAGGAATGTCAGAATTAAATTGTGGTTGATTTCTATTCACCAACCATGGAAAATTAATGTTTAATAGCCTGCCTGACTCCTAACCCACACCTCCCAGTGTAGTGGAAAGATTAAACCTAGTGCAGAAGTTTACAGCGTCTGATTCTGTTTGGCTGAATTCGTTTTTAGTTTTGCAATCCAAAAGTGAATTTTAAACAAATTGTGTTTTAAATGTAAGCAGTCACGCATACCAAGTTCAGAGTTTGGTTCAACTCTGCCCTTTGTGCCCCCCTCTTGCCATAAGTTGGGTTTGCTATCAGAGTTGTGTTTTTCTGTTATTAATACCCATCAATAGTCCCTACTCTGCATCCATAGCCCTTCTCTACTACTATTAGCGCTCACTCTGTATTTTGATCTGGGGCACCTTTGCCATCTGTTAAATTTCTTCCTCCGCTACAACTTTTTCTCCAGCATAAAGCCCACCACATTTCCAGCTCCCTTCAGTTCCAAAGAAGAGTCACGTTGAATTTGAAATGCTATCAGACCTGCTGAATCAAGCCAATACTTTGTTTATATTTCAGACTCCAGCATCCATAGTATTTTGCTTTTATTCATCAGAATGTTACTAGGGCTAAAAGGATTAAATTATGAGGACAAGTTACGAAGACCTAAGGTTTTAATCCCTTGAGTACAGACTATTTGGAGGTGACTTGATTAAGGTGTAGATTGAGGAGTTGCTGATCGATAGAGAGAAAGCATTTCTTCCATTGGGGAAATCCAGAACAAGGGAACATACATTTAAAATCAGAACTAGGTTGTACAGCAATGATATCCGAAGCAATTCTTCATGGAAAGCATTAAAAATCTAAAATCTGAAATCCTCTACCTCCAAAAGTCTGTTGAAGTTGAAGATCAGTTGAACATTTCAAAACTTTAATTCTTAGGTCTTTGCAGGGTTGGGGAATTGAGCTACAAAATTAAGCTATCGAGGAAGATGGCAAAACAGGCTTGAGCTGAATCCATGTTCCTTTTGAAGTTTTTTCACTACATGGGCTGTTTAAATTGATTTCGGTGGGGGTGCACACCTTTTTCCAGAGCAAGGCATCTGCAATACCTCTTAGGTTACTGTGCATCACATAAATTAGTGGAAATGTTGAGCTGAGTGATTTCTTTTGATTTCAAGAAAACTAATTCCTCTGGGCTGGTGCCAGTACGCAGATTTTTGGTGAAAGCTCAGTTGATTTTGCCTGAGTAACCTGCTGATGCACTGAAGTGATACTGATGCAGATAAATGATTTGCATGAAGAAGGGCTGCCACTACTCTTTGAGCAAAGAAGTTAAGATGGGAGCAGGAGTAGACTGTATTACCTGTTGAGCCTGCTCTGTCATTCAGAACAAGGACTTTTGCATTTTGATCCTTTATCTTTCCCAAATCACTTTTATTTCTGTGTAGGGTGGAGTGCCACTTCAGGAGGACATTCTGAATGCGGAGAGAGCTTTGACACAAATGCGAGAACTGATCGCTGACATGCATGAGAAAATTGCTGCAGCAGCTGCTGAGAAAAAGAGGATAAAGGAGGAAGAGGAGAAAGCACTTAAGAAAAAGCAAGAAGTCAAAGCTGAAGTAGAAAAACCAGTGCCACAAGAGAGAACCACTCGTAAAGAAGGTATTTGTGAGGGTGTAAGGCCAATGTGAAATCTGTTTAATAATGAAGTATGGCATTCCAGAGAGGGCAGGAGTGGAAAACATCATACCTGATAGTCTTTAGAGGCTGTAACCAGGGAAAGGGAAAATTGCCATTGTCCCAGAGGACTGTAAGACTGTTATCTCATTAGAGGGAAATAATTGGTAGTGAGTTTAACCTGAGGGGTCAGATTGAGAAGATTGGACCTTCATGGTAGCCTCAGCTGGTGTGGGTCTTAAAACCTATTGTTGACATTACTGTGCATTGCAAACCAGCCTTGCAGCCAACTCAACTAACTGACCCCTGGTTGCATTGTTGAAGTAACTCTTGCATCTGTCCTGGAACGTGCTTGATGTTGGCTAGGGATCAGAGAATTGGTTATTCTTCATAAACATCCCTCAACCTCAGTGCAGGAAGGAGAAAATAAATACACACTCTGGTTCAGTGTAACAGTACAGCTGATTACACAGCCCAGGAATAATTCGACTGTCCACAGGGTTTGCTGCATCTGAAACAAAAGTAATTAGTCTTTTCACTTAAGATAACAAAGTGTGAAGCTGGATGAACACAGCAGGCCAAGCAGCATCTCAGGAGCACAAAAGCTGACCCTTCGTCAGAGAGGGGGATGGGGAGAGGGTTCTGAAATAAATAGGGAGAGGGGGGGAAGCGGACTGAAGATGGATAGAGGAGAAGATAGGTGGAGAGGAGAGTATGGGTAGGGAGGGGATAGGTCAGTCCGGGGAGGACGGACAGGTCAAGGAGGCAGGATGAGGTTAGTAGGTGGGAAATGGAGGTGCGGCTTGGGGTGGGTGGATAGGTGAGAGGAAGAACAAGTTAGGGAGGCGAGGATGAGCTGGGCTGGTTTTTGGGTGCAGAGCGGGGAGGGGACGAGCTGGGCTGGTTTTGGGATGCAGTGGGGGAGGGGGAGATTTTGAAGCTTGTGAAGTCCACATTGATACCATTGGGCTTCAGGGTTCCCAAGCAGAATATTAGTTGCTGTTCCTGCAACCTTCGGGTAGCATCATTGTGGCACTGCAGGAGGCCCATGATGGACATGTCGTCTAAGGAATGGGAGGGGGAGTTAAAATGGTTCGCGAATGGAAGGTGCAGTTGTTATTTGCTGTTTTTGGAACAAACTTTTCCTTCCTCATTGGAGTCCACATCTGTCAGGTCTTAAGTTTGAAATCTGAAATTGTTCTGTTGTGTTTGGATCTTTCTTTATTTAAACCTGCAGAGACTTTTTTTACAGTGCACTTTCAGTAAAAGTGACTCTGAAGTTATCAGATTGTCATTTTAAAAACCATACTGTTTCCTGCCAACTGGTAGATTTGTGTGGATATGTTACTAAGTTAATGATCCAGAGGCTGAATTTATATTCGGTTTCAAATATTTGCATTGAGCAGAATCTCTCTTAGAAGGTGGGCTTAGGGGATGGTGACACTGTTTTGAAGAAGAGTAGTGGTGTTATTCTTGGCGTCCTAGCCAAAATATATCTCTGAGCTAACAACAGGTTACCCAGCCATGTTGCTGTGCACATATTAGCTGCTGAGTTTTCAACATTGCAACAGTGTCTACATTTCAAAAAATGCTTCACTGCTTGTAAAGTTCTTTGAGATGTCTAGTGGCCATGAAAAGTGCTGTGTAAATGCAAGTCTTTATCAGGTTTTAAGCTGACTTTGAAATTTGCTGAACTTCGATAAGTTCTAGACAAACATTTTTTGTAATTAAATGACAGGGCTACAGATAAAAGCAGATGCAAGCAGTATGCAGTGGTATCAACATTTGCAGGATATTTGTGACCAATGTGCGGTATCCATTAATGATCTTAACAACAGTAAGGATTTCAAGGTAAAATAAACCAAATACTTCAGTTTTGAATTGTAATGAGTTTTTGATCGCAATTTACTCTCTGCTAACATGGCTAGCAATGTTTAAATTTTGTAATAAAAGGGGTATCATTCTCTGCATTTGAAATTTTCAGTTGACTCCTAGCAGTGTTTTGGGCAAAGTGTTCCAGAAGTCCAGTAGTTCTAATTTGAAGCTTATTTATTTGTTTTAGCCTTGCCCACCAGCTGTGCACCCTCAACCATCCTACAAATCCCTCCCTACCCCAAAGAGGTGATGGTTTCCCCTCTTGCTACTCTATCATCAATTCTTTTAATCATCCTAAACACTTCAAACAAATCATGCCTTAATCTTCTATACCTGAAGGAATACAAGTCTATTCTAAATAACTTCTTCCCCTAAATTAGCAGTTTTAGCTCTGCTATCATTTGGGTAACTCTAGACACCACAGATATTGTTGAGACATTGATTCCTGTATAGAAAAAATGGTAGAACTTGAATTCATGTTTGCTTTTGAGGGACAAATGGGTATCTTTTTTAAATGGCAGTGTTTACCCCAATTCTTGAGAATTGGAGGCTTTCATCTTCCAAGACAGATAGTGTGATGATGGTAACCGAGGGTTGGGGAGGGGTATCCTGGGCATCTCATTCCACAGGGTATCCTTGAAGCTTCTACTTGAAGACTTCCTACCAACTAATTCATCTGACCATTATTGGCATCCTACAGCATAGTTTGCTGTAAAGCAGTTTACTAGACTATTTGTAGACTTGCCATGTGAGGGAAAGATGACAGGTTACAAACAAATGCAATAATTTTTTAAAATTTTCCTTCCATTTAATAATGAGCTATAAGATATGAGATATTTGTAAAACTGCTTGCATGTGCATTCATTTCTAGGTGAAGAAGATTAAAATGGACCTTCAAAAAGCTGCAACCATTCCTGTTGGTCAGATCTCCTCCATCGCAGGTCAGTGAGGGTCATCCCTGAGATTTGTCCACTTAATAATATTATTTAGATGTTTAGTATTCTTCCTTTTTCTCACTGGTCACTTCCCTGAAGTCCTTCTGCCGTCTTCACACACGTCCACTATTGGTTTCAATATCTCATAGTAATTTTATTTTTCTCTTTTCATTTTCTCCTCTTGCATCCCTTGTCTGTTGGAGGTATCAACTTCTTCCAGGAGTCTTGTAGTTCTAGAAGGGGTAGTCACCTTTCTGCATTATGCTCAAATGGAAATTTCCTCTGGGTGAATATTTATAATCTGTACTGATCAAAGATTGAAAGGAGAAAGTCATTAAAAGACAATTGAGGTTGGTCTGTGCTATCCTCTGGAGTTTGCACATGCACCCCTTGTAGGAAGAGGGGTCTGTTTATATCAGAAACCTGGCCTGCATTCTCCAGAAGTGGAAGGAGGTTTTGCACTCCTGTTTGTACCCTGGCTGAGATGCCCTTTCTCACTGCAGATTAGTGACTAAATTTAAGAGCTTGCTTGTCCATTGTGGTTCAGCAATTGTATGTGTAAATCTGAAATTACAGACCTGACATCCACAGACCTATTTAATTACAAGATCTAAGTCCTTCTCCAACTGAGTGACTATCATCCTCTGTATTTACCTTGTAGAATGAGGACTGTCAAAAATATTGGTGGCCTCATTAATAAAGTAAAACTAATTTAGTAATGCAGTGTGAAGGTAAAACTTGGACTTGTATAGGTTTTAATATTTAAAAAATATTTTGGCTTTTCAGGAAAATGCTGCACATAGTAAATGATCTTCAATTCTAGTATGTTAATATCTGAAGCATGAAAGGTAATTAAAATTGTTTCTCCGTGCTTTTCTCTCCAGGGTCCCACCTGCGTGAAATCTTTGAAAAAATCAATAATCTGCTGTTGGGTAAACAAATATCATCAGGTGGGAAGACGGTGGCGATTTCTCAACACCCACAAGGGAAGGATTTTGTCTGTTATAAACTAGCAGAAAAATTTGTGGTGAGTGAATGAAGTATTATTAAGGCACATTCATTGCTGTGGTACAAAAAATATACAAGTTATTCTGAACACAGGAAGGTCCCAGAAACAGTAATGGGGTAAATGACCAGATTTTGTCTTAATGTTTACAGATAAATGTTGTCCAGAACACCAAGCGGAACTCACCTGCTCCTCTCAAAATAGTGCAGTAAAATCTTCTCCATCTAACTAAGAAGCCAGATTGTACTTCAATTTAATATCTCATTTGAAAGGCTGCTCCTCTGGAGTGCAGCTTTCTCTTAGCACTGCACTGGAAATGTCCTTTTGAGCATTTTTCTCAAGCTTTTGAAGTGACACACAGTTTGTTCAAAGATCGTGGATTCAATGTATCTTATTGGCTGAGCTGCAAAATAATTAACTCTTGTTCCATGCTTTTTAGAGTTCATCTTAATTTACTGTCTTTACCAGTAGTGGACACGCAACTTATTTGTATACTTCCAGTGATCTGAATTATTCAGCAGGATTTGAATCTCTCATTTCATCTCATCTCTCTTTGGAGTCCCTACCAGAAGAGAAATCATTCTTTCCTCACTCAATTCCGCCAATCCCAATTTAGCTGTCTATTTCATGGGGAACATGCTTTGTGCAACATGGCAGGCAAATTGGCAATGTGATAATAAATCATTCATTGTATCTAAAACAGTTTGAGAGATGTGATGTATCTTTATTGTACCTAGTTGCTATATAAGACACTAAATTAGATTAAAACATCAGTTTCATTGTATCCTAATATGATGCAGCATACAAGGTGGGCATTCAACCCGGATGTCTGTGTCAGTTCCAAGATAGAAGTACCCATTCCAATCCCACACCTCTGCTCTTTCCCATCTCCCTGTAAGTTGTTTTCCTTCAAATACTTATCTAATTTTCTTTTACAGGTTACTAATGAGTCTGCTTTCAGGCATTCCATTCCAAAGTATAACAGATTTGGCTCCATTCGTCACCTTTAATTAAGTATATTGAGCTTACTTTGAGACCTGGATCATCTGAAGATTAAAGAAATTGGATTCACCTTCTGTGTTGTATTTAAAAGGTTCAAGGCACATATAAAATGTCCTCAGCCTCAAATGGAAAGGCTGGTGGAAAGCATCTGTTTTGATTTTTAACCCTGTTTTTCTCCATTATTGCCCACAGAAACAAGGGGAGGAGGAAGTCGCATCTCACCATGAAGCTGCATTTCCAATAGCAGTGGTTGCTTCAGGCATTTGGGAGTTTCACCCGAAGGTTGGAGATCTTTTCTTGGCCCATTTGCACCGAAAGTGTCCATACGCAGTACCGTTTTTCCCTTCATGGAAAGACGGACAACCAAAAGAAGAATACCAAAGGTAGAATTCTGTGAACAACATAACACCCTCAAAACTGCTAACATAATTGATCTGATGTCTGCTTCTATCTACCAGGTAGCTATTAGTTGAAGCCAATCTGGTATTTCAAATCTGCCAATTGTAAGATGCTTCTCAAATTGCCAGTTTTTTGCTTTGACTCTTTTACTTCAGAGAAGAAAATACTTTTTTTTTTCCATTTGATTTCCCTGTGTAACTTTTTCTTAGTAGTTCACAGGTTGCAAGTGGTCATGACCCTGAGGAAGTTCAAGTATTGATTGGCTGTGATTTTGTTCACCGGTTTGCTCTGAGAATGAATAGTTTCTGGCTATAACAAATGTGACATTTATTTCACACTCTGCATTTACTTGCAGCCTCCTTCCAGTTTCTTCTTAAATTTTATTTTTTTCCTTGCTCTCTTCTGGTTTTTCGTCTTAAAATGAGAAGATTAATAAAGGAGAGATAATGGGAACTGCAGATGCTGGAGAATCCAAGATAACAAAGTGTGAAGCTGGATGAACACAGCAGGCCGAGCACAAAGGCTGACGTTTCGGGCCTAGACCCTTCATCAGAGAGATAATGAAGGGTCTAGGCCCGAAATGTCAGCCTTTGTGTTCCTGAGATGCTGCTTGGCCTGCTGTGTTCATCCAGCTTCACACTTTGTTATGTTAGATTAATAAAGGAGGCCATTTCTTGGGCCCAGCTTCCTGGAATGGTACTATAATTCCCCCACTTGTTTCTGAATTTTTTTGTAGAATTTCAGGTAAATGGCAGAACAAGATTAATGGGCTGAATGGTCCTATATCAGTGCAAAATAATCCTATTTTCATGATTTAACCAAAGGTCAGTTTTTTTTTCCCCACTTTATCTTGTCCATGTGATTTGGGGTCTTGTCTTACTGTCCAAATATAATTCTTTTGTATTTGTTCATATAGGCAGTTTACTTCGATTAATCCTCATTCCACTAGAAGCATGGGTTTAATGTGTGATAATTTGACTTTGTGTTACTATTCTTCGTGCATCATGCAGTGGTGAGAAAAGGCATGGAAGATTTGGATACTCACTCTTAGTGTGCAATTAAAGTCTGATCCTTTTTCTCCTGTAGGTTACTGGGATATCGAGTACTGGACAACGGTGTTGAGCAGCAGGACAACTTTCTGAAGCGAATGTCTGGCATGATTCGTCTGTATGCAGCAATTATAATGTTAAGATGGCCATATGGATCAAAGCAAGCAGTATGTAGTAACTAAGTGCTACATTTCATTCTCTCAAGCCCAAGTTAGTGTCGTCCAAACCTGTGCCAACCTGACATGCATTGAGTTACATGGGTTACAGAGTTTATATCTGCGTGATTTTTGGGCTATACTAGTTGGTTTCTAAAGAATGAGAGATGGTCTTATTGAAACATATAAGATCCTGAGGGAGCTTCATATGGTCAATGTTGAAAGGATGTTTGCCCTAGTGTGGAATCAAGATCTGAGGATGTCTGCTTAAAAATAGGGATTTAATACTGAGTTGAGGCAGTAGGCTAATAATTCTGAAATTCTCTTCCTGAGAGAGCAGTGGACGTTGGATCATTAAATATTTTCAAGGTTGAGTTGGACAGATATTTGATTGACATAGAAGCTGAAGTTTATGGAGGGCAGGAAGGGTGGAGTTAAAGCCACAACTAGCTGTGGTCTTGTTGAATAACAGCACAGACTCAAGCTGAATGACCTACATCTCCCATTTTGTACCTCACGTTCTTCTTCTCTCCATACCAAGGCATCGTTCTATTCCTTTTTCATGTTTGTCCAGCATCTCCTGAAATATAGCTGTGCCATTTATCTCAGCTACTGTACAGTTGCGTGTTTCACATTCTCACCGCTCTCTGGGTAAAGCATTTCTGGTGAATTTCCTTTATTGGGTTTTTGTTTTGTTTTACATTGATGGCCCTTAGTTCTGGTTTACCTAGTGAGTGGAAACATCTTTATGTTTACTCTTTTGAACCCTTTCACAACCTTAAAGATATTTTCTTATTCTTTCATGGAAGATGAGCATTTCTGTTAAGGCCAGATGACCTTCGGTCATTCTTTCAGTCTTTTGACAGAAAGTAACCTATTCAGTCTTTTTCTGATAGATATAATCTTCACTTATGGTATCATTTTACTGCCGATAAACTACTTACAAATCAGTTATTTAGTTAATTATCTGATCTTGTTTTGGCTACTTGGACTATTGGGAAGGGCTGGAATGGAATCGTGATTATTGATACAGTGACTTATGTTTGTCTCCACACACAAAACAGCTCTTGATATGGATAGCATAACAAGTTTAATGACTCTGTATTGAGATTTATATTAGTGCCTCTTTTTTTTCCAGATTAAAAAATATCTATGTTCTATGTTCTTGCTTTCTGAGAGATTGACCTCTCCTTCCACATCTGCCACATAATTAATTTGCTTCCCTACTTCAATGAGTCTTCTCCAGGACTCCCTGCCATTATTTTCTTAAAAAGTGTGAAATTTCATGATGTGATCCTTGATAAACTGCATAGAGTGGACAGCCCAAACCAGGCTGCGTTACCAAATTTTTTTTACTGGTGTTTTCCTCAACCCATCTCTTCTAACTCTATTGGCATATTCCTTTCTCTGATATTTAATTTCTTTCCACCTGAAAGATGTTTATGCTGTTTGGCTCAAGCATTGCTACAAGTGAAGGCCACAGAGTAGGCTGTTTTGCCCCTCAAGTCTCTGCTGCCATTCAATGAAGTTACGGCTAATCTGATAATCTTCCTAATTTTCCTAACTTTTCCCCATTCCCCTTGATTCCCTTGCTGTGATCAGTCTTGAATATACTTAATGACTCAACTTAGTTATTTCTGTGGTAAAGAATTCTCTGAGAGAAGTTCCTCCTCATCGCTGACTTGAATGAGTGACCCCTTATTCTAATGCTAAGTACTCTGTTTCCACATGTCGGAGCACCCCGGACCAATCTCTCAGCACCCACCTTGTCAAGCGTCCTAGGAATCTTTGCCCAATCAACTTGTCTATATCTTTGTATAGACTCTGTGGCATCCTTACTATTTGCATTAGAACTTATTTTTGTGTCATCTGTTAACTTGTCGATAATGCATTCACCTTCCTCATTCAAGTTATTAGTATACTTAGAACTAATTGTGGCCCAGCACTGATCCTTGTAGTACTAGTTGCAAATTACCATCCTGAAAATGCCCCCCTTATCCCATCATTCTGTCTGCTCTTAGTTAGCCAATCTCCCAAGTATGCTAATTTACTTGCCCCAACACCATGGGTTCTTATTCGTAGCCTTGTGTGCAGTACCTTTTTGAATGCCTTTTGGATTCCAACTGGTTCCTAAAGAATTGTAATAAATTTGTCAGGCATAGTTTCCCATTTGTGAAGTCATGCTGACTCTGCTTGATTATATTTTGTTTCTAAATGCCCTGGTATTGCATTCTTTAAAATAGACTGTAACATTTTGTCTCCCATGCCCTTTTGAGTAAGGGTGTCAGATTGACAGTTTTCCAATCACCTGGGACTTTTTCAGAATTTAAAGATGTTGGGAAGATTGCTACCAGTGCAGCCACTTCAGTTACTGTCTCTGTAGCTCGTTCCTTCAATATCCTAGGATGCAACCCGTTAGGTCCAGGGGAATTATCGGTCATTGGCTCTATTAGTTTCCTTGATACTTGTTTCCGTGAAAGTTATTGCATTTATTTCCTACCCTCCCTTGGCCCTTGGTTTAGCATTTTTGGAATGCTTTAATGTCCTTTACTGTGAAGATTGATGCAAATTATTTATTTTACCCAAATTATTTATTTGACCCATTTGCTTTTTCCTGAGTCCCCATCAATTTTTCCCCGTCTCATTCTCTACGGGGCCGATGTTAACTTTGGCCTATCTTTCCTTTTTACATTTTTAAAGAAGCTCTTACTATCTATTTTTATGTAACTTGTTAATTTGCCGTTATGATTGATTTTCACCCCTTCTGTAATTTGTTTGGTCATCATTTATCTTTAAAATTTTTCCAATCTTCTGGTTTAATACTGAATTTGCTACATTGTATGTTTACTTTTCTTTCAATTTGATACCATCCTTAATTTTGTTGGTTTACCATGATTATCTTATCCCCTTAGCAGAATGCTCGCTCTTATTGGGATATATCATAAACATCTGGCACTGTTCCTCAACCATCTTTGCTGGATTTCTTTTCAAGTTCATACCAGCCAACTCTGCCCTTGTTCCTTTGTAATTATTCTTATTTAAGTTGAGTAGAGTTGTTTCTGATTTAAAGTTTCTCCCTCAAACTGAATGCTAAGTTTTAATCATGTTATGGTCACTGTTTTCGTGGGGAATATTTACTCTGCGATCACTTATGACACTCTGCTTTATTACATATTACCAAGATTAAAATTGCCTGACCTTGGTTGGATTCGCAACATATTTTTCTTGGAAACTATCCCAAATACACTATAAATTGCTCCTTGTGGCTGCATGTATCAATCTGACTTTCCCAATCTATATGAAGTTTTGAAGTCTCACATGATTAACGCCCTGCTTTTTTTTGCATCCCTCATCGTCTCCTGATTTACTTTCTGCCCTACAATATAGTTACTGTTAGAGGCCTGAGGACTATTCCTACCAGTGTTGTCTCTCCATTTGTTGTTTGGATCTAAGAAAATTTCCTTCTATTGTACGCATTCTGCCTATTATTAACAAAGCTACCCCACCATGTTTTCCTTCTTGCTCGTTCTTTCAAAAACTCAAACACCCAACTTTGACCTCCTTGCAACAACGTCTCTGTAATGGATATAAGATTGTAGCCATTAACCTCTGTGTACTGAGATAATGGGAACTGCAGACATTGGAGAATCCAAGATAACTCTGTGTAGCTGGATGAACACAGCAGGCCAAGCAGTATCTCAGGAGCACAAAAGCTGATGTTTCGGGCCTAGACCCTCCTTCAGAGAGGATGATGACGTGCTGTGTTCATCCAGCTTCACACTTTGTTAACCTCTGTGTACTGTTCATTCACTTATTATATTCTAATTACTACTTGCATTTAAGAGACATTAATTGTGCCTATTTTTCTCTGTAATTTGACTCTTTATGCTGCTTTTTCATGTTTATACACTGTCCCTTTATGTCCCACCCTGGACATCATTACACAAATAGCTTCCCTGCAATGCCACCATGAGCTTTTGCTTTGTAAACTTTTATGTTCTCTATCAATAAACACCCCCCAACTAATTAGTTTACAGTTCAACCTTATTTCAAACAGCTATAGCCTAGTCAGTATTTTTTTTGAGCTCTTCAAATGATCGAAGTCGGCACATGATCACTATTTAATCATTGTTTCTTCTTTGCTTAGGAGCATCCTCATGGGCTGAATCATGCTTGGCACTGGCTGGCTCAGATGTTGAACATGGAACCACTGGCTGACATTACTGCAACACTGCTGTATGACTTCTTAGAGGTATAGTGCTGTTTGCAATGCCCTGTCATTCTCTGGTGTCTTCCCTTTGACACTTTACTCAGTATCTACTATTTTTAAGTGTCTCTGAAATTCAGCAAGTTAACTTTTTAAAAATTTCTTTGGGATATTTTTGTCACTGGCAAGGCTGATATTTTGCCCATCCTTAAATACTGCAATAGAGTTGCTTGCTAGGCCATTTCAGATGGTAGTTAGGAGTTAAACACATTGCTGTAGGTCTGGAGTCACATGCAGACTGGGTAAGAAAAGCAGGTTTTCTTGCCTGAAGAACATGAATGAACCAGATATGGTTTTTATGTCAATGAATGGTTGTTTCATTGTCATTCTTACTGTAACTTCATTCTACCAGCTGAGGTGAGTTTTAAATTGTGTCTCTGGAGCATGAGCCTGAGTATCTAGAGAAGTGACATTAGTGCCACACTACCATTTCTGATTCACATTCATGTATTTTTTAAAATGTATTCATGGGACGTGGTTGCTGGCTGGCCAGCATTAATCATCGATCCCTCATGGCCCTTGAGAAGGTGATGGTGAGCTGCCTTCTTGAATAGCTGCAGTCGATTTGCTACGGTTGACACACCATGCCCTTAGGGAGAGAATTCCAGTATATTGACCCAGCATCGGCGAAAAAACAGTGACATATTTCCAAATGAGGATGGAGAGTGATATGGAGGGGATCTTGTAGGTAGTGGGGTTCCTGTGTATCTGCTGCACTTGTCCTTACAGATGGAAGTGGTCGTGTGTTTGGAAAGTCTTGTCTGAGGATCTTTGCTGAATTTCTGCAGTGCATCTTACAAATAGTAAACACCACTTCTACCAAGTGTATGTGGATGCGATGCCAGTCAAGTAGACTGCATTATCCTGGATGGTGTCATGCTGCTTGAATGTTGTTGAAGCTGCAATCATCCAGGCAAGTAACTTGATTTTGATTTGATTTATTGTTGTCACATGTACCTAATTGCGTGTAGTACAGGCAGATCATAACATACAAGGACACACGCTGCTGGCTTGTGCAATGTAGGTGGTGGACAAGCTTTGGCGAGCCAAGAAGTAAGTTACTCAGTGTGGTGTTCCTTGTCTCTGACCAGCAATGTTAACAGTGGGTTGGGGGGGGGTTTCCAGCGATAGTAACCATTGAATGTCAAGGGGTGGTGTTATATTGTCTCTTAATGGAGACATTCACTGCCTGGCATTTGTGTGGCATGAATGTTATTTTGCCACTTGTCAACGCAGGCCTGGATTTTGTTGCATTTGAACATGGACTGCTAACATCCCCACTTCTGACCCTATGATGGAAGGAAGGTCATTGATGAAGCAGCTGAAGATAGTTGGTCCACAACATGATCCTGAGGAACTCCTGCAGAGTTGTACCAGAGCTGAGATGTCTTCCAAAGTGCCAGTGAGGAATTTGCCCCTTCCTAAATATCCATTGATTCCACTTTTGCTAGGGCTCCCTGAAACTCCTGTGGTTGAATGCAGCCTTGATTTTAGGGCAGTCACCCTCACTTCAGACAAAACAGCTGTATTTCAGCTGTCCATGTTTGAGACAAAGCTATAATAAGATCAGGAGTTGAGTTGCTCTGGCGAAACCCAAACTGAGCATCACTGAGCAGATTATTGCTGAACAGGTGCTGCTCGATAGTACTGTTGATGACAGCTTTGATCACTTTTCTGATGATCAAGAGTGGACTGATGGGGCTGTAATTGGCCAGGTTGGATCTTCCCTGCCCTTTTGTGTACAGGACATACCTGGATAAATTTCCACATTGTCGGGTAGATATCAATGTTGTAAGTGTACTGGAAGAGCATGGCTAGGGGAGCGGCAAGTTCTGGTTGACAAGTCTTCAGTGCCATTGGCAGAATGTCGTCAGGGCCCATAGCCTCCAACCTTTCTTGATATCACGTGAAGTGAATTGCATTGGCTGAAGACTCGCATGCTGGGAACCACTGGAGGAGGCCAAGATGGATCATCCACTTGGCACTTCTGGCTGAAGATTGCCGTGAATGCTTCAACCTCATCTTTTGCATTGATGTATCGGACTCTTCCATCACCTGAGGATGGGGATTTTTGTGGAACTGCATCCTCCAGTGAGTTATTTAACTGCCCACCACCATTCAAGACTGGACGTGGCAGGGCTACAGAACTCCGATCTGATCCATTCATTGTGGGGTTGCTTAATTTTGTTTATCACTTGCTGCTTATGTTGTTTGGCAAGCAAATAGTCCTGTTTAGTAGCTTTGATTCACACATTTTATAGGTATGCCTGGCACTGCTCCTGGCATGCCCTCTTGCCCACTCCATTGAACTAAATCTCTGGCATGATGGTAGTTATTGAGATGGGTATAATGCAGGCCATGAGGTTGCAGATTGTACTGGAGTATAATCCTGCTGCTGTTGCTGGCCCACAGGGCCTCATGGCTATGCAGTCTGGAATTGCTAGAAAAATTTGAATCTGTCCCATTTAGCGTAATGATAGTGCCACATGACACTGTGTATTTTCAGTGTGAAGGTGGGTCTTCATCTCCACAAGGGCTGTGCAGTGGCTGCTCTTATTGATACTATCATGGGCAGATTGGCGAGTATAAGGTCAAATATGTTTTTCCATCTTGCTGGTTCAGTCAGCACAGACTCTCTAGTGGCTTTGTCTTTTAGGACCCCACCAAATCAATCAGTAGTGCTACTACCCAGCCACTTTTGGTGGACATCAAAATCCTCCATCCACAGTACATTTTGCATCCTTGGTGCTTCCTCCAAATATTGTCAAGCATGGAGGAGTGCTGATTCACCAGCTGATGGAAAACAGTACACGATAATTAGCAGGAGGTTTCCTTGCCAATGTTTCACCTAAAACCATGAGATTTCATGGGGTCCGGAGTCATTGTTGAGGACTCCTGTCTCCCGACTGTAAACCATTGCACTGCTATCTCTGTTGTTTCTGTCCTGCTGCATGTCCTGGCACATAACATAAACAGGGATGGTAACGATTATGTCTGGGTCATAGTCTTGCTTACAGAATTTGGGCAGCACAGTGGCTCAGTGGTGAGCACTGCTGCATCACAGCGCTAGGGACCCGGGTTTGATTCCGCCCTTGGGTGACTGAATGTGTGGAATTTGCACGTTCTCCCCGTGTCTGCGTGGGTTTCCTCCCACAGTCCAAAGGCGTGTGGGTTAGGTGGATTAGCTGTGCTAAATTGTCTGTAGTGTCCAGGAGTGTATAAGTTAGCCAGATTAGACATGGGAAATGCCAGGTTACAGGGAAGGGGTAGGGGAATGGGTCTGGGTTTGATCCTCTTTGGAGGGGTGGTGTGGACCTGTGGAGCCAAATGACCTGTTTCCACACTGTAGGGATTCTATGATCTATGAGAATTAAACCTTGCAATCTTGGCACTAGTGCCCAGATGTAAGTAAGGAGGTTTTTTCTGCCATTGTCTTTTCAGATGCTAGAGCAATAGTAGGTGGGTGGCCTGTCCAGTTTCAGTGCCTTGTTGACACTTCATAGTGATTTCTACAAGTGACTTGCTAGGCCATTTCAGAGGACAGTTAAGAGTCAAGCACATTGCTGTGTGTCTGGACCCACATATAGGCCAGATCAGGTGAGGATGGCAGATTTCCTTCCCTGGAGGACACTGGTGAGCCAGCTGCGTTCTTCTAACAATCAGCAGTGGTTTCATGGTCCTTAGTAGATGTGTAATTACAGATTATTTTTATTATTGAAATCAAAATTCACTATCTGCCATGGCAGGATTTGAACCTGAGTTCCCAGAACATGAGCTGAGTTTCTGGATTAATGCTATAGAGTGTAACAATGATGCCACTAAACTACTACCTTCTACACTGCATCATCATGACTTCCCAAAGGGATAATCATGCCTGACTAATTTATTAGAATTCTTGGGAGAGATAGAAAGGACGATCACTAATGGTAACCAGTGGATGTAATATCTATAGATTTATAAAAGGCATTTGATAAGGTAACACACATTAGGCAAAATAAGATAAGAACCCAAGGTGTTGGTTGTGGTATTTTAGGGTGGACAGAAAATTGGCTAATAAACAGAGTTGAGATAAAAGGGGGCATTTCAGGATGGCATTCGATGGATGGCATGATCATATTATTGCTAGACTGTTAATCCAGAGACCAAGGTGTTGTTCCAGGGACTTGGGTTCAAATGCCACCATCACAGGAGGAATTTGAATTCAGGCTACAAATCTGGAATTAAGGATCTAATTGTGATTGTGAAACTGTTGTCAGTTGTTGGAAAAACCTGCCTGGTTCACTAATGTCCTTCAGGAGAGAAATATGCCATATTAAACAGAAGAAAGTTTAGAGTAGAGTTGAAAGTTTTTTTTTGTAAAAGTATAGGATTGACCCATCAATTGGATTTTGATTCCTGTTTAAATCTGATCCGAAATAAGATCCGTTTTAATGGGAAATCTGGCCCACTTGTGACTCCAAACCCACGGCAATGTGGTTGACTGAGGGGAGTGAATTTGTGAAATTATTTCCTGCAGATGGCTGTAGAGGCTTGGTTGTTAAAAATACTCAAAGCTGAGACTGACAAGATTTTTAATCTTGATTTTTTTTCTTACTGACTATGGGGAAAAGGCAGGAAAGTTTTCAGATCAGTCTTGATAGGCTGACTGCCTTACTTCTGCTTCTGTGTCTTGTGGTTTTCTACATGCTGTTAACAGCAATCTCTTGCCAAGCTTCATTGCCTTCCCATGCCTCTGAAAGTTCATGTTATTCTCCTTATTCCTGGTTAAGAGACTTTGCTGTACCTTAACACTGCAACCCTGTAATCTCTACTCTTGCACCTTGGATAAGAATACTCTCTTCCTACACCCTACTGCCCTGTTTCAATCTACAACTAATGGCATAACCTTCATTGGAATTAATTCTCTTCCTAAACCCCTCTTTCTATTTCTCTGCCCACATTCAAAATCAAAACTTTTCTGTTTTACGCTCCCTTCATCCACCTTGCTTAACCATTTTATATTTCAGATTGGATACAGCTCGATGGTGCCATTTCGTGCAGCAGCTTGGGCTGATTTGCTACGTTAAAGGTGCTACATGAGTGCATGTTATTGATGACTCCAATCATAGTTAGGCTGATTGTTGTGTTTCATAACTTGTTTTGCAATGGTAGTCTTATTCTTTGGCATGAAAATTATGCTTTGTAAATTAAAGTGGCATACTTACATAAATCTATTGAAACATATAAACAGTTCAAATTCTGATGCTAGAACTTTTCTCATTCTGCTATTATCAGTGAGTTATTGTCTGGATCATGATGGAGGTGGTGTTTGCAACAAACAAGATTCAGATGGTTGGTCGCTTTATCATGTTATCATTTGTTACATATTTTAACTTTGATTTGGAACGGGGGGGAGGCTTTGCAATACAATTCTGTAAATAATGACCAATATTTTGTATTATTTAGCACTCAGTAAATGGACTTCAAAATTCAACATATTGGAAATATTAAATAGAAGGAAGTTTAAAGTAGAGATGAAAGGTTTTTTTTGTAAATGTATAGGACTGACCATCAACTTGATTTTGATTCCCATCTAAACCTGACCCCAAGACTTCAAAATCCCTTGTGCCATTCTTTGTGTGTGTTTATTTTATTTAGCCTTGGGAATTGTGAAAATAATGTCTTAATAACTGGAAACTATCTGTTGTGAATTGTGTGTTCGAAAGCAAGGAAGTTAAGGGAAACCTTTGACACAGGATGTTAAGATCTTCTGAAGAGTGCAGAGGAGATTTCCTAGAATGATATCAGGGGTTTGGAATGTTAAAGCAGAGATAGTTAAGAGGCACTTGAATAGAGATATTCAAAATCATGAGGGCTTTGATGGGCTAAATAGGGATAAACAGTTTCTTGCTAGCAGCAGTATTGTTAAACTGGCGAACATGGATTTCAGGTATTTTGGCAAAAGAGTTAATAGTTAGCTCATACTTTTTCATCTATGCAGTGAGTCATTGAGATCTGGCATGCACTGCCTGAGAGCCTTGTGGAAGCAGTTTCAAAAGTAAATGGGATATTTGACAAAGCTGTGGTTTTCAAGAGGTTATTTTGTCCTGGTATTTTTGAAGATGGGTCATAAGGCAGAGGTTACGAGCTTTCTGCAAAGTAAATAACTTGTGAGGCCTTGGAGTTTTTTTATAAATTGGAACAATGGAAGTGGCCTGGGTATGGCCAGCTCAATCAGACCAGGCTTTCTGATTTTTAGGTTTAGCTTACATCAGAAGCTATTGGCATCTCAAGAGTTGGAAGCTTCAGTGAATATCTCCTGGCTGTGACACTCTCTGAATGTTTTCTTGATGTTTTTTCCTCTCGGTTTGGAGAACCGCAAGTGAGAATCTGTGTCTGAATTTGCCTTTTCTGCTATGGGGTGTGTTTATGGAGTGTTACTGCATTGGAACAGTTAACTAGTAATAGTTGCTGTATCTGTTATTCTGTTGAGTTTTCCCAATAGTTAAGTTATTCGAATTTCTCTTTCTTTTGTTGTATTTTAACTAGAGTTTTCAAATCAATTGTGTTTTGCTTAATGTGGAGTAGTTTGGCCAATCGCATTCCATGAGGGACAGACACTTTATGTTTGCCTTTAAAATAAGAAAAAATTAGGGTCTAGCCTATCACCTTAGAATATTTTGAGGTGGGGGGGTGGTTCTGATGTGGTCCATAACAATATATATCTAATAATATATGTACTTGAAAAGAAAAAAAAAGCAGAACTATGGTGTTAGACCAGGAGAGTGGGACTAATTGGGATGATTGTCAAAAGAACTGACATAGTAATAATTACTCAGATGATTTTAGCTGAGCTGTGTAAACTTATATTTCTTTGAGAAACCATGTTTGGCTGAACCCTTCGCTGTCTGTCATTATTCCCTTCTCTAACAGGTTTGTGGCAATGCCTTGATGAAGAAGTACCAGAACCAGTTCTGGAAGATGATCATCCTGATCAAGAATGACTACTTCCCCAGGTAACAAAATCTCAGTATCAAGGAATCACAGAATGGTTAAAGCACAGAAAAGACTATTTGTCTATTGCATTTTTTCCAACACTTTGCAAGAGCAGTTTAGCTATTCCACTGGTTATGGGTGAGGTCCCTCCTTACTTAGGCCTTCTGCATGTCATAGGAGTCTATCATGGGCCACACAGAGGTATTCAGTGTCTTATGTGGCTATGTTTACAGTTTATCCCACTTTTCCTTTAATTTGCAGACAATTTGAGTTACTGATATTAAGAAAAAGCACTTCTGTAGCCCCTTTCACAATCTCAAGCTGACTTAAATTGGTTGAAAGAGTACAGCAGTTATCCCTGGTGTTCTGGTTAATAGTCATCCTTCAAACAGCATAATGAACAAGGAGATTATTTGGTGGTCATCGTTTTGCTGCTTGTGAGAGCTTGCCTTGTGCAAAATGGCTGCGATGTTTCCATTATCACACCAGTGACATAGACTTCAAACATGCCTTGAAGGCGGTGAAGCGCTGCAATGTCCTGAAGCTGTGAACAGTACCACAAGCATGTAAGTCATTTCCTCCTGTTGGCTTAGCAGTCTCTCAGACTGTGCTACTCCACTGGCCTGGTCTAAATCTTTGATCTCCTTGCCTAACAAAGGGTGTACTGATTTGAACTGATTCCTGGAATTGGTGGGGGAATTGTCCTGTTGTGTGAGAATGAGTAAAGTACTCTACGTTTACTGTCCTTTGTAGGAAAATGAGAAGTGATCTAATTGAAACACATAAAGTTTCTTCCAGATTGTTGTATCTAGAACAAAGAATTACTATGTCAGTGTAAGTAATTAGCACTTCAGGACTAAGATGAGAAATTTCTTCACTCAGGATTGTAAATGTTTGTCCCAGAGGTTGTGGGTGCTCTATACTATTGTGTATATTCGAGACAGATGTTGATTTGTTTTTTGGGATACTAAGGGAATTAAGGGATACGTGAAAGTTTAGAAAGATTGATTTGAAGTCAAGGATTAGATCCGGGTTTTTATATTTCTACAAAGCAGCCAAAAAGATACTTCTCTCATTTTCAGTAATCCAAAATGTCAGATTCTTTATGCAATTCAGTTCTGTTTTATCACAGCTGTTCACAAGATGTACTTTAGTCTGTGTTTGTGTAGTTTCTTTAAAAACAAATGTGTTTACTTGACCTATTTCACTTTCTGTAGGATTGAAGCAGTTACAGGCACTGGGCAGGTTGGGGCTGTGATCAGGCTGCGCCAGTTCCTGGAGGTAAAAGCTCTTTTTTTTGTGTGGAATTAATTTCCTAAATCCCAAATCTGAGATTTCAGACAAAATGAACCTACCCCCATTCACAGCAACAACACTAGTGTTTATGCATATCTTTATAATTTTGTACAATGTCCCAAGGTAGATTATTGGTGTAGTATCAAACAGGATTTGAACAGGAATGGGAGGCAGAGAGACGGTTAATTGTAAAAGATTACAGAGATAGGGACACTGTCACTGTACCTCAAGATTTTTCTTAGTCAATATGTTTTCAAATCAACTTTGTCAAAAATCTTATTGCACACCTCTGGAGAAAGTGAGACCTGAGCCCAGGCCTCCTGGCCCAGAAGAATGGACACTACCACTGTGCCATTAAAGACCCATTTAAGTTCAAATTAGTTTTCTAATTAACCTGTTCATAGATGTTATTACACATCTTTAGAATAGGCAGGTTTTGAACTCAGACCTCCTTGTCCAGGGGTAGATACACTACCACGGTACCACCAGGGTCCTCTTTAAGCTCAGATAAACTCCAGTTGATGCCCTCATCCTGCATGTAATTAAACACAATGATACCTGATTCATTGGCAGATGTGCCTTCAGTTGCCTAGGGTGGAGAAGATACAATAGGTATTGATTTCTGAACTGTTTGGTGGGTGTCTCAATTTTATTCTTACAAGGTGGAACAGTTATCTAAATAATGGTGAGCTGCATCAGAGGAGCAGGAAAGTTGATGTTTCACTTCAGGCTGACTCCAGCATCTGCAGTTCTTGCTATAATGTAATAATGCTGACTTCTTAAGTAGCTTCAGACCCACAATTCTACACTAGATTTGCATGTGGTGCTTCTGGACAAACATCAAGACAGGAAAATTATTTATTTGACAAGAGTGGGCTAATTTAATGTATGATTTTCCCTGGATAAATAAAATGTTCCCATTTCCATTTTATTGTCTCTGATGATTGTCCCCAGTGCGAGCAGTGTTTTACTGGACTGTCATGTCATTCTGCCCAGTGCTCCTAATATCTCCTTGTGTGCCCTGCTGTCAAATTTTGTTAGTGCTTCTGAAAAGCACCTGCAATGATTTACTACATTTTTACGAGACTATATGAATGCACATTGTCATTGAATGATCTTTCCTTGAAAATCTTGCATAAAACATTTTAGTTGCAATCCCAGATTCTCTGTCCTAGTCTCTAGCCCCATCACACGTCTCAGTCTTGTGTTTCTCCTCAGCCTGGAACATCTTGAGGTTGTAAAGCAGCATTTTTGGTCTTAATCTCATTAAAATTGTACAATAATATCGCAACAGGAGCAAGCCATTCAGCCCATTATACCACTGTGGGCACTCATCTCACTCTGTACTTTCTCCCTCTTAGACCCGGAAAAAATCATTTTTTGATAATGTTTACTGGCTTTCCAAATGACTGATCAGAGTTCTGGACAGTGCATACAGATGAGAATTTCTATATGTAACAAGTTGCTATAATCTGGAATTTGATGAATACTTGAACAACAAATATTTTAAAAAAACATTGGGAAAGAGTATGGCAGACGAATTAACTGAGTACTGCTTCAAAATCCAACAAAGGTATGGTGGACTAATTCACCACCTGCTGTGCTGAGTGATTCTAATTTATACCTCAAATGCTGCAGACTGTAGTGTACATTTTTTGCAACATTGCTGTTCCCTTTACAGTATAATGCTTAGCTTGTTTTGTTTGTATTTTTGTTTAGGGTTAGCTTAGAGCTTTTATTTTTAGAATTCAGGTGTTTTAAATATAAACAATTTCTTTATGATGATACAGCTTGCAGCATTTTGAATTTCTGATTATTAATCAGTCTAATCATTAGACTGGGGCTTTTGTCATCCAAGAAAAGAGAAGGCTGAGGTGACCTAATAGAGCTGCTTACCGTAAAAGGAATAGCAGTGTAGGGTAAAGAATGTGTTTCTGCTTGTGGGTGAACCCAAAGCTAGGGCCGAAAATAAAAGGTAAAATTGCCAAACCCTTACCACATCTTAGGGCTGCTCTCTCATTAGAGAGAGATGACTGGTGCTGGTTTAACCTTAGGGTCACCACACCTTAGGTGACGGGATAGTTTGAAAAGGAGAATCTTTTATGGTAACCTCTGCAGATGCACCCAAATGGAGCCCACGCAGACACAGGGAGAATGTGCAAATTCCATACACAGACAGTTGCCCAATGCTAGAATTGAACCTAGGTCCCTGGTGCTGTGAAGTAGCAGTGCGAACCACTGAGCCACCATGTCGCCCATGCCTGCTTGGATCAAATGGTCCATTTTTGTGCTCTAAATTCTGTGCACTGAACGGGAGACTATCAGTTGTCTGTGTTCTCAGACTCCATATTACAATCCTTTATTGATACTTTTAATTTTATCTTTGCCTTATCAGCAGATTTCTTTCAGTTGCTTTTGTTAAAAAGAGGCATTTGCTTTCAGTTGCAATAAAATGTATGGGCAATTCATTCAAAGCATTTGCCCATCTTCCTGGTGACCTGTGTAGACATGTTGCTTGCGAACAGTTGTGGATAAAGGACCATTTAGATTGGACTACAGTGTAATTTTGTAACTGTTCAGAACAATTTTCAAAAAATGTGCCTTGCTTGAAATTAATATTGTTTTTTTTTCTAATCGTTCTATTTCAGAAATGCTTGAAGCAAAAAGACTTTCCTCTGCCAAAGGGTTACTTGCATCCTGCATTCTGGAGATCATGACCATATAAAGGATACATTAAAAAGCCAAGGAAATCAGAGCTGCTCAAGTCAAAGTCACTTCTTAAAATTTTACAGTTACATTAAACACAAGATTTAATTTCATAGGGGTCATTGGGCCTTTTACCATTTAATTATTGGCTTTGCGCTGTCTCCTTGGTGCTGATGTCTTTGTGCAGTGTAAACAAAGTTATGTAGTTCTTTAAACCGTAAAAATGACTCATCGGGTATTTAGGATGTCACTATTTCTGAACTGACCTGTGATGATTTGGTTGTTGACTGGTTTTTGTTTATATTTATTATAACGCTATATGGAGCTGACCTTGTCTATCATGATGTGAAACAATTGATGTCCACCTTAACTATAAATTAAATCATTGAGTACAGTGTAATGAAAACTGAGGACTGATACACAGTAGCTGTGTTGTACAATTCAGTGGTTTGAAGGAAACCTGGTATAGTGCTGCATGTTTAAACTTTATGAAGAGATAATGACATCTTACCTGTGTCCTTCTATTGGACATTATTAATGTCACTAGTGGACCAATATGTGAATTGCAAAATACTTTCCTTTTGTTTAGCAAAGTGCCTGTTTCATTTTCTTTTGAAAAGGTTTGTCTTTGTAAAGTAGCATTCCACCTCTTCCTGCCGAGCCATTAAATATGAGCAGCTTGGAGGTGGGGAGGGAAAAAGCCATCAATAGCACTCTTCTGATATAGAGGAGAATCACGTGTCTTTGATATTCCAATACCACTGTCCTATCCCTACATCCCCTTTCACTGAATACTGTTTGGGGAACTTGGCAGGTAGATGATTGATGTGTTTATTGGCTTCTACCTCCACCCCTTCTTGCTATCTTTATCAGTAGGGTAAGAGAATAATCCTTTGCTTGGAGCCACTACAAACAAGAGAGCTGAAAACTTGAATACGATTATGAAGTTTTGTCTGGTCACTTTCTGGCCGTGACACGTTAAGCAGCAGTTCAAATCTCTCTGGGCCTTTTGACCTTGCATGCTAGTATTTTTGGTCTAGATTGCCCTCTATTTTATTTTCTTTATCTGGCCCTACTCACATTCTCCTCCTCTTTTCTCATTCATGTACACTGAATACCCTTAGAATCTCCTAAGCTGGAAATTGTTGCCAATACTAAACCTCTCAATTGCATTGTATTTACAGCAAAGAAACAGGCCATTTGGCTCAACAGACTCTTGCTGGTATTCATGCATCTCTCAATCCTACATCTTGCATATCAACATATCCTTCTGTTACTTTCTCACTTACATTTAACTAGTTTTACCTTAAATGCATCTATACTATTCACCTCAAGTGTTACTTATCATGCCAAGTTCCACATTCTGGCCACGCTGTGACAAAATAAATTTATTCTCAATCCCTTTAGATTTATCAGTGACCATCTCATATTTATAGCCCTTAGCTATGATTTCATCTGTTAATGGAAAAATATTTTCTACATTTACCCTATCTAACCCTGAAGTTTAAAGACCTCTGTCAGGTTACCCCTCTCTCTAGAAGAGAAAATGCAATCAAACATATTTTTATCCAAAATAAAGTTAAAAATTTTAGATACCACATTTTTTAATTTTTTTAAAGATTAAAATAGATTTACAGAAACTGAAGATAGGTATGAAACATGAGTGATTCATATGTAACTGGAGAATATTTATTTTTGTGACAAAATTCCCAAATAAACAAAATAGAATTCTATTTGTAAATAATTATTGAATAGGCTGTTAACCACTCGAAGGAAGTGAGTGGAAACCTTGAATAAGTTATGAGTGTGTTGAAGTGTTGTACTTTGGCAGTGCAGGGTAGCGTATGATACCCTGTTCAAACAGAACTGCACTTGTTCAGAAATGAGCTGTTTTGACCTAGCACTAGAAAATTAGGTGCTAAACTGCTTCAATAACTGAGATATACTTTTAAGGGTTACTTCTCAACCAGGACTATGAGAGTGGTGACCCAAAGCAGGCAGGAAACACAGCACATTATCTGCTAAATATCACACGTGTAGCCCTAAAGACCACAGGAAAGACAGTGATGAGAAATAACTGAGAAATTTTTGAATATTTGATTCCCAAGCATTCGTAGGCTCACTTCACTGTTAATGGCACCATTTAAGGTCCTGTCTCGTGTTACCACCTTTTTGTGTGAAGAAAGTTAAATTCAGTAGAAATAATGTAAACGTCCCTAAATGTGGAGTGATTTTTGTTTAGAAGGATCAATATGTGGACATCTTTATCAACTACTCTGCACCATGAATTCATTCTAAGGTAGTTAATAATGGGCTTGGCCTTCCCCTACTAGCACAGACTAAGAATGTTCCTAAATTCAATACCATAACTCAGCTGGGGTCAGGAATGGCACACTACAATTGACCTCTGCTCTCCTGGGATAGGCATGAAGGGGACCACCGCTGTAAAGTATGAGTCAGTGTGAAATAAATGACATCAACTGCTCATGGAAGTTTGTGACCTCCTTCATTTGATCGTGTGCAGAATTCAGTATTTTAATAATCAAATTATATTAAATCACTTTTTAAAAACATATTTCATTCTAAGATGTTGAAGACCTGTCACTTAAAGCGGAATAAAACACTGGCAAAGTAACCTGCTGCTACATATATTGTACATACTCTATTTTGTATTGTGGAATTGACTGGTTATGGTCATATTCTAATTACTGTAAAAGATCTGGCACAAGTCAGTGGTGATCTAGATGTCAACACTTTGTATTAAGAACTTGTATGTTAATATTCCATTGCAGGATATTTTGATGCCAATTTCCCCGATTGTTGCTCATCAATCGCACAGTCTTAAGTCTCCAAATTCAGTTCCTCGTCTTTTGCAGAGTTACTTGATCTGAATCAAAGTGGCAAGAGTCCTATTACTGACCCCTGCCACCCCCTCAAAATATCATGTTAAAAGGGTTAAGGTATTTCATAGAAATCATAGGTTATAACATAGAAAAAGGTCATTTGATCCATAGCCTGACAGGTTACGGCAGCTGAAGTGCATATCCAGACACCTTTTAAATGAGTCAAGAACTTGTTTATCTAAATCCCTAGTCACTGATTCTTTCTGCCAAAGAAAATAGGCCCTTTCCATCACTTTATCCAAATCTATCTCAATCAAAACTCCCTTCATCCTCATCTGTTCCAATGAGAACAGTCCCACCCTATGAAACATTTCCCAACAGATAAATTTTACACTCTTGGCAACGTGCTCATAAATTTCCCCTGTATCTTCTCTAGTTCAATTATATCCTTTCTACGATGAGCTGACCAGAACTGCACGTAGTATTCAAGTTGTGGCACAGTTATTGATTTGTACTGTTCCAATACAACCCCTCTACAATTGTTTCCTATACTCTGGCTAATGAAGGATCTTCCATATGAGATCATTAGACATAGGAATAGAATTAGGCCATTTGGCCCATCGCTTCTGCTCTATAAGTCAGTCATGACTGATATCTTTCTCAACTCCATTGTCATGCCTTCTTGTAATCTTTGATCCGCTTGCTAATTCTTATGCTGAATTACTTTTTATGATTTTTTTTTAAAGTCTGTAATAAATACTTAAGTACCCTGTACCTAACATGGTGCCGACAGGCGACATTACAAACCTTTCAATGCATTTATTTGCAAGCACATAACAATAAAGGCTAATTCTAATCAAGAACCCATCTATCTCTGTCTTAAAAACACTCAATTATTTGGCTTCCATGGCCTTCAGCTACAATGAGTTCCACCGATTCATCACCCTCTTGAGAGAGTTGTAATGTTTAAAAGACATTTGGATAAGTTCATGAATAAGAAGTGTTTGGAAGGTTATGGGCCAAGCACAGGCAGGTGGGACTAGTTTAGTTTGGGAACATAACACGGATTGGTTGAATCGAAGGGTCTGTTTCCATGTTGTATAATTCTATGACTGAGTAGTTTTGACTCCTCTCCGTTTGTAACCTACCTCTCGTTTGAGACTGTCCAATAAGGGTTAACATCTGTGCAATGTCCACTTTATCAATCATCTTCAGCGTTTTATATATCTCAATAGATACCACACCCCCCCATCCTTCTAAATTCCACTGAGTACAGATCCAAAGTCCTTAACAGTTTCTCAGAAGACAACCTTTCATCCCTGTGGTCATTCTGTAAAACCTCTTTTGGACTCTCTCCAACATAAGCCCATCCTTTTTAAGAGTGAGGAACTGGAGTAAGCAATGCAGCCCTTCGAGCCCAGTCTGCCACTTAACGTAATCAGGGCTGATCTTATCCTAATCTCAACTCCACTTTCCTATCTGTTTCCTGTAGCCCTTTATCCCACTTTTCATCAGAAACATTGCTACTTTTTCTTGTGTCTGTCGATCGATTCTGCCTCCACTGCACTCAGTTTGCACTGTACATCTCAGTTTTAAACCTACTTCCTCACATTCAAATCTGTGACCGCTTGTTCAAACTGTCCCATAAGGGGAAGCATTTATTCAATGTCCACCTTCTCCCCTTCAACATTTTATGTACCTCAATAGATTTCTTCACCACACCCCCCCCGCCCCACTTCCCATTCTGCTGAACTCGGAACTCCCTTAGGTACAGGGCCCATAACTGCTGTATGCCAAATGCAGTCTGACCAGGCCCTTATACAATCCCAGAAATACATTTCTGCTGTTGTATTCTAGCCCTTTTGAAATGAATGCGAACATTGCATTTGTCTTCCCAACTGCCAAATGAACCTCCACATTAAACTTCAGAGAATCCTCAACCACGACTCCAAAGTCCCTTTGTGCTTTAGATCGCCAAAGCTTTCCCCATTTAGAAAACAGTTTATGCCTCTATTCTTCCTACCAAAGTGCATAACTTCACATTTTTCTGTATTATATTCAATCAGCCGCTTCTTTGCCTACTCCCCCAGGCTGTCCAAGTCAGTTTGCAGCCTCCTCACTTCCTCAACACTACCTGTCCCTCCATCTATCTTTATGAAATCTGCAGACTTAACAACAATGCCCTCAGTTCCTTTATCCAAATCATTAATGTATAACCTGAATTGCTGTGGTCCCAACATGGACCCCCACAGAATTCCACGAATCACCAGCTGCCCATCCTGAAAAAGATACATTTATCCCCACTTTCTGCCTTCTGTCAGTCAGCCAATCCTTTATTTAAGGAAAAACCAAAAGAACTGTGGATACTGTAAATCAGAAACAAAAACAAGTTGGTGGAAAAGCTCAGCAGGTCTGACGGCATCTGTGAAGAAAAAAAAATCAGTGTTAACATTTTGAGGCCGGTGACCCTTCCTCAGAACACCCGGGGCTCTTATTCGGCAATTTCCTATGTAGCACCTTATCAAAGACCTTCTGGAAATTCAAATAGATCATATCCACTAGCACTCTCTTCTTTAATTTGCTCATTTCTTCTGCAAAGAATTCTAATTATGATTCTACGTCATCTTAACCACTTTATCAACCTGCCGTGCTACCTTTAACGATCTGTGGGCATTCACTCTAAGGTCACTTAATTCCTCTGCCCCTCTTGGTATTCTACAGCAAATTGAGAAATTCTTAATGTAGGCAAACAACTCTTGTGAATAAAGGAAGGAAATGCATGAGGATAGGAATAGTATTTTTTTCTTGGTAACGCAATTAAGAAACTGAGTTCTGGAGAGAGTAGAAACAGCAATTCTAATTGCAATTTCATTTCTTTGTCTCAGAAGTGGGCAGGTCACTACTTAAAAACTAACCAAAGAGAATCTGATCCTCCTAATAACAATAACTCTAGCCCAGCACCAGTACCAAAGAAAATGCTGAGTAAAGCTTTGAACTATTGCCAAATGAATGATTAAAATGTAAACTGCATTCCTCAAAGGCAGTTGCTTGATGGAGCAGAGATATTGTGGCTTCGGCAGCTATTTTGTGCAGTGTGCACAATCCAGAAGGGAGTGTGATGTTGAGAAAATTCTTCAAACACTGCATATGGTCAGCTCCAATTAAAAGGGAAATACACCTAACTGGTCATTTATCTCTAAATGTTCAGTAACATCCCTTCTGTTTTCACTTGTATTTAAACATGTTCATGGCAGCTTAGAGTAACAGCAACAAGTGCCTGACAGGCATTTTGATGTAGAAATTTGGTAAAGCCCTTTTGTTGTCACTTTTTCTCCCAGAGTACCCATCTTACTGACCCACCTTCATATGTCCACTGAGACAATTCTTGTAGATATTTTTAGTGTTGGGATGAGACAGTATTGTGCGAGATAGGCTTCATTTTATTATCCTGGAAAATTAAACTGTTAAAAGTGCTATCTAAATGCAAGTTGTTCAGCTGGTATCTGTGTATCAGTGCATGCCAGAGAGTGCTGAATAGCAAATGAGCGGAAATCTCATCTGTGTCCCCCTGTTTAAATTCGTAACCCCCAGGCAAATCAACTAATTTCAACAATCAAAAATAGGACCTCCCTGATCACCATGTGTTAGGTGCACAGTGGGCATCATACTTGCCTTTTAACTTTTCAGGGAGCAATATTTTTTCATTTTAAATGTAGGAAAGCCTATGAGACAGAAAAGAATAGAAGGTAATGCTGATAAGGTTGGTTGAAGCTGGGAGAGTTTTAAGTGAAACACAAATGCAGGAATAAAGTAGAAGGATTAAATGACCTGTTTTTGCACTGACAGCACAATTCAGTATGATACAATATTTCAGCCATATTTCTTTAACTATGTTCCATAAACTGTATTGGTGACTAGTATGTTATGGGTATTTTCAGTAAATATTTAACTTCTGCCAAATGTAGACAGTTTATCATATTTTATTTCTTAATCATTTGACAGCTACTTCTCAGTTGATGATTGCTGTCTTTGAGTCCAAAGTTCAAGATCCACTCCAGAACTTTGTACGCGTAATCTAGACTAATGTACCTGTGCAATATTACAGGCATATTGTTTGCATTTTCTTTTGAATTAGTTGCTACATATGGGCCAGCTGCCTGTTCAGGTTAGTTTAAAAGCTCTCACAGTATTTGCTGAAGAACACAAGAACCCAGGATGTTAGCCAAAACTTACTTCTCAACCCAAATCAGACATAGTATCTTTGGGTCAGAACATTTAACTGAGGACCTGCCTGCCTTCTCAAGTGATCTAAAATATACTACTGTGCTATTTTAAAAGAAGAGCAGGCAAAGTGTCCTTGGTGTCCTGACCAGTAATTTAGTTGGGGAGTGATTAATTACATTTGCCTTAAATCAAACACAATATGTTCTATTATTATCAGTTGAAAGATGACAAAGTTGAATTTTTCCTCAAACTACTGAAGTTTCTCCATGAGCATTCCTGATCATATATGTTTTATCAAGGAAACAATTTAACTGAACACAACCAAGATAAAACATTGTGTCAAATGCAGTCACACAACAGACAGCGTGTCTGAACTATTTCAGTGACCTAACTATGCCATTTTTTGCATTATTTTGGCCTTTTGGAAACTGAATGGGCTAGTAGGGCAAAGAAGTCTAAGAACGCTAGTGACCAAATAATTATTATAGAATGGCTATAGCTAGAAGATCATTGTTACGGGGTAACCTCACTACAGGTCAGCTGCAATCAGTAAAATAGATTGTATGAATAATATCATGTTGCTGTTTTGAGATCTAGTTGTGCATAAATTGGCTGCTGCATTTCCTTTGCTTCAAAAGCACTCTATTGGCTGCAAATTCTTTGTAATGTATGGAGGCCATGGACATAAGCAGGAGGAGCAAGAGTAGATCATATGGCCCTGTTTGATTCCTTTCTTTTCAATTATGGCTTATCTTCTGCCTCACCTCCACTCTTCTACCTGGCGCTCAGTTGCTTTGATTCCTCAAAGACTTGATGATCAGTCTATCATAGTCTTAGTATATTCAACAATGGAACATTAACAACCTTCTGGAGGCAATTATTCATAAGCTTCTAAGTGAAGACATTTCTCCTCATCTCAGTTCTAAATAATCTAACGTTTATCTTATAGTATCCCTCCATGCTCCCAGCTAGATGACATTGAAAAGCCCCGTCAGAACATTGAGCATTTCAAGATTTTATCTCAATCTTCTAAACTTAAGGCTCAAATTACTCATTCTCTTTTTTCACAGCGAGCTCTCATCACCTTGTTCGCTGGTGAATATCCTGGATTTTTGAACGAATACCATGTAGAAACATTATTACATAAAGGCCAGCAGACTTTAAGAGGGGTTTCACCCCATTCTGTCCAGGCAATATGGCCTTCCCAGTCAAAAACAGAAATTGCTGGAAAAATTCAGCAGGTCTGGGACCATCCCTGGAGAAAAAGCACAGTTAATATTTCAGGTCTCGATTCTTCAGAATGTTCTATAGAAGGGTCACTAGATACAAAATGTTGATTTCTTTGTTCTTTGTTTTATTTATATGATCTTCCCAGTGCAGGACATCCTCAAGTTTTTAATATATTCACTTGTGGGATGTGGGTGTCACTGGCTGGCTTTTATTGGCCATCCCTTTGTCGCCCTTGAGAAGGTGGTGACGAGCAGCCTTTTTGAACCACTACAGCCCATGTGCTGTAGGTAGACCCATAATGCCATTAGGGAGCGAATTCTAGGATTTTGATCAAGCAGTAGTGAAAGAAGGGTGATATACTTCCAAGTCGGGGTAGTGAGTAGTTTGGAGGGGAACTTGGAGGTGGTGGTGTTTCCGTGTCTTCAAGATGGTGGCAACGGAACAGCAGCATGGTGTGTGGACTCCTCAGCCCAGGAGCCCGTATCTCATCTATTCAGTTTGCTTTTACAATTTTTTTTTCTCTGTTTTTAATGTTTCTAATTAGTATTGTAAATATTAAAACATCAAAAATCATCTTACCTTCATTTAACGGCTTATCCAGCAATGGGGTGGTTTCCAGTGGTTCAGAGTGGCGGTCTTTTCCCAGCATAGTGATCTCAGACCTGCGGAGCAGTCTCCTGGCATGGCAGTTTTGTCCCGGCATTGAGGTCTCATTGGCGGTCCGGTTAATCTCCGGCGAACCCTTCTGACCCGGTGTTCACATGACCTGGCATGGCATATTCACCCAGGTTAGTGGTATATTCCTGGTGACATTTTCTTCGTCATATGTTTTTGGCCCGGCATGGTGTTTCTTTGTCCATGGTGGCAGTCCCGTCTTGGCAGAGGTTTTCTTCAGCAGAGGCTTTCAGCCCAGTTTTTCTGATGAACAGGCATGTCAGTTTTGTCCTGGCATGGAGTTCTCATTATGGATTGATGGTCTCATGCTGACTGTTTGTTTCATCTTTTGATCGACTTTCTACAAAACCAGGAGCATTAAACGGGCTGTGTTGAACTTATGTCTCAAATCTACTTTTTATTGTTACTTATGACTTCCATCATTAATACAGGCACTATGGCAAGGTGACTTATAACACTTTTCATTGTATTTTTCTTATAAAAATACACATGACAATAAATTCAAATTCAAATGTATCTGTGACCTTGACCTTCTCAATGGAAGTGGTCGTGAGTTTAGAACATGCTGGATCTTTGGCGAATTTCTGCAGTGCATCTTGTAAATAATACGCACTGCTTCTACTGAGTGTCAGTGTTGGAAGGAGTGAATGCTTGTGGATGTTGTGCCAATCAAGTGGGCTGCTTTGTCCTGGAATGTGTGATGCATCTTAAGTGTTGTTGAAGCTGCACCTGTCCAGGTGGTTAGATTGTCTATTTAAGATGTCATTGTCTGGCATTTATGTAGTGTAAATATTATTTGCCTCTTGTCACCCAAGCCTGGATACTTTCCAGATCTTGTTACATTTGAACAGGACTGCTTCAGTATCTGAGGAATCATGAACACTGTGCAATCATTAGCAAACGTTGCCACTTCTGACCTTATATTGGAGGGAAGGTCATTGTTGAAGCGAGTGAAGATAGTTGGGCCTAGGACAATGACCCTGCAGAACTCCTGCAAAGATGTCCTGGAGCTGAGATGACTGACCTCCAACAACCACAGTCATCTTTCTATGTATCAGGTAAGGCTCCAACCCCGTGGAATGATTTCCATTAATTCTAGTTGTGCAAGGGCTACTTTATGCCACACTCGATTGAATGCAGCTTTGATGTCAAGCGCTGTCAGTCTCACTCACTTCTAGAATTCAGCTCTTTTGTTCATGTTTGAACCAAGACTGTAATGACCACATAAAAGCTAACTTACTTAAAGGCATCACTTGCAATGAATTACAGGCATATCAACTAAAAAGAGCAAGCCTTTTGGTCCTTAAAACTGTTCTGCCATTCAATAAGATCTTCTATCCATGCTACTGTGTTACTCTCTTTACCATGAACTTTATTTTTTTCTATATCTTTGACATGGCACTTGATGAAATGCCTTCTCTAAATCTAAGCACAGGATATTTACTGATTTACTAGGATGCAACCTGGACTGGACGGTTTGAGTTGTAAGGGGAGGCTGGAAAGGCTGAGATTTCTTTCCCCTGGATGTCGAACTTACAGAGATATTTAAAATGATGAGAGGCATTGATAATGTCGACAGCCAACAGCATTTCCCAAGGTAGAGGAGTCTAAAAATCCTAGGGTTAATGTGAGACGGGAGAGAAAAAAAGGATCCAGAGGGGCAATTTTTTCACACAGACAGTAGTGAATAGAAAGGACTGCCAGAGGTAGTAGTGGTGGCAAGTACAATTTTGTCAATTAAGAAACATTTGGTCAAGTACATGGATGGGATAGGTATGAGGGATATGAACCACATGCAGGCATATGGGACTAGATTAATTGTGAAAACTAGAAAGCATGAACAATTGGGCTGAAGGGCCCTATTTCCATGCTGTAAACCTCTATGACTCCATGACTCTATCCACTAGCTTCCCTATATCTATAGCACATTTTACTTCCTTAAAGAGCTCTAATAAATTGGTTAAACTGTTTTTCTTTTTACAAAACTATGTTGACTTTGAACTTTTCAAAGTACCCTGCTGTAATGTCTTTAATAAAAGCTTCCAGCATTATCCCTACGACTGACGTTGAGTTAACTGCCCTGTAATTTCCTACTTTCAGTCTCTGCCCCTTTCTAAATGAAGGGGATATATTCACTGTTTTCCAAGCTAATGAAATCTTTCACAAATTTAGGGCACTTTGGAAAATTAAAAACCAATGCGCCACTCTCTTCCTAGCCACTTATTTTTAGATCTGAGCATGAAGTCCATCAGAACCCTGGGACTTGTCAGCTTGCAACTTCAACAAATTGCTCAGTAAGGTGATTGTAATTTTCTTGAGTTCCTCCCACCCTTCCACTTTCTCACTTACAACTACTTCTGGAATGTGTCGCCCTTTATTTTCCAATATTAATTCCTGGACTCACTTTCTATGGGGCTAAACTCACTAACTGCTTTGTATACCCATGTAGAATCTCTCTTTTTTATGTTTTTACGGCTAGCTGTCTTTTTTTTTTGTCAGTCTTTGAGTCTTCTGATCAGCTACACCCTTTGCATAATAACATGCTTTCTGTCAAATTTTATTTTTATTTGAATTAGATTTTGTTGTTACATGTATATGAGTACAGGACGGCACGGTGGCTCAGTGGTTAGCACTACGCCTCACAGCACCAGGGACCCAGATACGCTGCCAACCTTGGTCAACTTGGATTTTGAACATTCTCCCCTTATCAGCATGAGTTCCCTCCCACAGTCCAAAGATGTGCAGGTTAGGTAGATTGGCCGGGCAAAATTCCCCATAGTGTCCAGGGATATGCAGGCTACGTGGGTTAGCCATAGGAAATGCAGGGTTACAGAGATAGGGTAGGGAGGGTGGGTGTGGTTGGGATGGTCTTCAGAGGGTTGAGGTGGACTGGTTGGACCAAATGGCCTGCAACCACACTGTAGGGATTCTATGATTCAATTCGGGAGAACAGTACAAGTTGCCATTCTTTGGCACTTTGGTTAATGAGTGATGGTAAGTTCTCTCTTCAGGATTTTTTTTCTAATTGGAACAAGTTTGTTCTGTGTATTCTGTTACAAGTGGAAGGACAGATTACATAACAGATACAAACAGTTTCTAAGATAACTGAAGTGAGTGGACAAACTGTTATCCAATGGAGTATAAAGTGGGAAAATGTGAAGTTGTTCATTTTGGAAAGGAGAACGCAGAATAGAATATTATTTAAATGGGGAAAAAACACTATAGAAAGCTGAACACAAAGGGACTTGGGGGTACTTGTGTGTGAAACACAAAAAGCTAGCACAGAGATGCAACAGATAATCAGGAAGGCTAATGAAATGTTGGCCCTTTAAGAGGTTTGGCGTATAAGAGTAGGGAAGGCTTACTTCACTATACAAGGTGCTGGTGAGATCATATCTGTGAGTAGTTGTGGAGTACTCTGGGAGTACTGTGAGCAGTTTTGATCCCCATGTTTAAGGAAGAATATTTCATTGGAGGCAATTCGGAGAAGGGTTACAAAGAACAAAGGTAATTACAGCACAGGTACAGCCCTTCAGCCCTCCAAGCCTGCGCCGATCAAGATCCTCTGTCTAAACCTGTCATCTATTTTCTAAGGGTCTATATCCCTCTGCTCCCTGCCCATCCATGTACCTGTCCAGATACATCTTAAAAGACACTATCGTGTCTGTGTCTACCACCTCCGCTGGCAACGCATTCCAGGCACCCACCACCCTCTGCGTAAAGACCTTTCCAAGCATATCTCCCATAAACTTTCCTCCTCTCACTTTGAACTCATGACCCCTTGTAATTGAGTGCCCCACTCTGGGGAAAAGCTTTTTGCTATCCACCTTGTCTATATCCCTCATCATTTTGTAGACCTCAATCAGGTCCCCCCTCAATCTCTGTCTTTCTAATGAAAATAATCCTAATCTACTCAACCTTTCTTCATAGCTAGCGCCCTCCACACCAGGCAACATCCTGGTGAACCTCCTCTGCACCCTCTCCAAAGCATCCACATCCTTTTGGTAATGTGGTGACCAGAACTGTACGCAGTACTCCAAATGTGGCCGAACCAACGTCTTATACAACTGTAACATGACCTGCCAATTCTTGTACTCAGTACACCGTCCGATGAAGAAAAGCATGCCGTATGCCTTCTTGACCACCCTATTGACCTGCGTTGCCACCTTCAGGAAACAATGGACCTGAACACCCCGATGTCTCTGTACATCAATTTCCATTTACTGTTTAGTTCGCTCTTGAATTAGATCTTCCAAAATGCATCACCTCGCATTTGCCCGGATTGAACTCCATCTGCCATTTATCTGCCCAACTCTCCAGTCTATCTATATTCTGCTGTAATCTCTGATAGTCCTGTTCACTATCTGCTACTCCACTAATGTTCGTGTCATCTGCAAACTTGCTAATCAGACAATCTATACCTTCCTCCAAATCACTTATGTTTACTATGATGATCTCTGGTGTGGAGGGATTGTCTTATAAACAAAGACTAAACCGTTTAGGACTGTACTCAGTGGAGTTTGGAAAAATGAGAAGTGATCCCATTGAAACACATAGGATTTTTAAGGGGCAAGGAAGGGCAAATGCCGGGAAGATGTTTTCTCTCATAGGAGACTCTGAGACCAGAGAGTACAGTTTCAGAATAAAGAGTGTCAATTTAAGACTGAGATAACAAGGAATTTCTTCTGTCAGAGTTGAGAGTCTTTGGAACTCCTTGATACAGAGAGCTGTGGGGGCAGAGTCCTTGTGAATATTTAAGGCTGAGATAGATTCTTGATCAGTCAAGGAATCAAGAGTTACAGGGAAAATGCAGGAAAGTGGACGTGAGGAATGTCAGAGTAGCCATGGTCCGATCGAATGGTGGAGCAGCTTGAGGAACAACTGTCCTGCTCCTTTTCCTATTTCTTATAGTCTAACATATTGCATCTCTATTGACCTAACCTTTAAACTATCATAGAAAGTCATATAGAATTATACAGTATAGAAGGAGGCCACTCAACTCATTGTGTCAGTGCTGCCTCCGAAAAGAACTAACCAGTTAACCCCATTCTCCAGCCATATCTCTTTAGCCCTGTAAATTCATCATTTTCAAAGATAAATCTACTTCTCTTTTGAAACCTCCAATGAAATCTGCCTCCACCACTCTGTCAGGCAGTGCATTCCAAATCCTAACAACTCCCTGAGTAAAGAGATTTCTCTCCACTCCTAGATCTCTTGCTGACAGTGTTGAAATTGTGACCCCCCTCGTTACTGACATACTAACTAGTAGAAATAGAGTATCCTTCTTTACCCTATACCCGAATAAAGTCACACTAAATCTGTCTGCTCCAAGGAGAATAGAACCCATGTCTATAATCTTTCCTTGAGTTTAAAATCCCCCATTCATGTTACCATCTAATATATCTCCTTTGAACTCTCTCCAAGGCTTTAAGTCTTTTCCTTAAAAAAGGTGTCCAGAACTCAAAACAATACTCCAGATATTAACTGCTCAATGATTTATAGAGGTGTAGCACCATTACCTTGCTTTTATACTCTATGCCTCTAGTAATAAACCCAAGGATCCTATAAGCCGCCTTAACAACTTTTTCAAGTTGCCTGGCCATCTTCAGAGAATTACACACTTGAACCCTGAGGTTTTTCTGCTCCTGTACTTCCCTCAAAGTTGTACTATTGAACCCATACTGTCTCTCCAAGTTTCTTCTAACAAATCCATGACCTGACTTTTTTGCATTGAAATTCATGTCCATCAGAAGTCACTCAGCATCATCCTCACAATTCACTATTCTCCTTAGCTTATAGATTTTGCTGTCAACTCCCATCTCCAAATCATTTATATAAATCAGAAAAAGGGTCCCAACACCAATCCCAGGGAACACCACTTTCAACTCGTCACCAGTTTGAGAAATGTCCATCTATACCTACCCATTTTTTCCTATATTTTGACCAATTTTTAATCCATGCTGCCAAAGACTCATAAATTCCAAGCATTTCTAATTTGCTAACCAACCTGCAACTTGGCACTACAGCATACACTTTCTGAAAGTTCAAATATACAACATCCACAACATCACAAATATACTCTCATCCACTGCCAATGTCACACTGTCAAAAAAACTCAATTACGTTTGTCAACCATGACCTGCCCTTGACATGTTGACTGTCTAGTATTAACTAGTCTTATGGCACAGAAATAAGCCATATGGCCCATTGTGCCTGTGTGGCTTTTCAAAAGAGCATCATTATCTAGTTGCAAACTTATGCACATTATTTTTCCACTAAATCTCCAATGCCTCTTGAATGTCTCAATTGAACCTGCCTCTTGTCCCTTGTCCCTGAACTTGTCCCTTTCAGGGACTGCAGTCCAAACCCTAGATAACAAGGTGTATAGCTGGATGAATTATCTCACAGTCCAAACCCTAATCACTGACTGCATAAAAATGATATTTTTCCTCAAATCATTTTTTTTACAAATCATTTTATTGTTCCTTTTACAAACTTGAACAGTTTCTCCCTATTGATTTTATCCAGGCCACTTTAATTAACAGTTCAGTCTCCATAGTTCTGCTTTCATGCACTCATAGTTGCCCTTATTTTAGTTACAAGCGTGATGGAGACTCATGTGGCACAATGAAAGTGTCCCCAGGAGTCCCAGGTTCAAGTCCCACCTGTCCCAGAGGTATATAGAACATACAGAACATAGAACATTACAGCACAGTGCAGGCCCTTCAGCCCTCGATGTTGTGCTGACCTGTCATACCGATCTCAAGCCCATCTAACCTACAGTATTCCATGTACGTCCATATACTCATCCAATGACGACTTAAAAGGACGTAAAGTTGGCGAATCTACTACCGTTGCAGGCAAAGCGTTCCATTCCCTTACTACTCTCTGAGTAAAGAAACTACCTCTGACGTCTGTCCTATATCTTTCACCCCTCAATTTAAACCTATGCTCCCTCGTGCTCGCCATCATCATCCTAGGAAAAAGGCTCTCCCTATCCACCCTATCTAACCCTCTGATTATTTTATTTGTTTCAATTAAGTCACGTCTCAACCTTCTCTCTAATGAAAAGAGCCTCAAGTCCCTCAGCCTTTCCTCATAAGACCTTCCCTCCATACCAGACAACATCCTAGGTAATCTCCTCTGCACCCTTTCCAAAGCTTCCACATCCTTCTTATAATGCAGTGACCAGAACTGTACGCAATACTTCAAGTTCGGCCGCACCAGAGTTTTGTACAGCTGCAGCATAACCTCTTGGTTCCGGAACTTGATCCCTCTATTAATAAAATCTAAAACACTGTATGCCTTCTTAACAGCCCTGTCAACCTGGGTGGCAACTTTCAATGATCTGTGTACATGGACACTGAGATCTCTCTGCTCATCTACACTACTAAGAATCTTACCATTAGCCCAGTACTTTGCCTTCCGGTTACTCCTACCAAAGTGCATCACCTCACACTTGTCTGCATTAAATTCCATTTGCCACCTCTCAGCCCAGCTCTGCAGCTTATCTATGTCTCTCTGCAACCTACAACATCCTTCGTCACTATCCACAACTTCACCGACCTTAGTGTCGTCTGCAAATTTACTAACCCATCCTTCTACGCCCTCATCCAGGTCATTTATAAAAATGACAAACAGCAGTGGACCCAACACCGAACCTTGCGGGACACCACTAATAATTGGTCTCCAGGATGGACATTTCTCATCAACTACCACCCTCTGTCTTCTTTCAGCAAGCCAATTTCCGATCCAAACTGCTATATCTCCCACAATTCCATTCCTCCGCATTTTATACAATAGCCTACTGTGGGGAACCTTATCGAACGCCTTGCTGAAATCCATATACACCACATCAACCGGTTTACTCTCATCTACCTGTTTGGTCACCTTCTCAAAGAACTCAATAAGGTTTGTGAGGCACGACCTTCCCTTCACAAAACCGTGCTATCCGTAATCAATTTATTCTTTTCTAGATGATGATAAATCCTATCCCTTATAACCTTTTCCAACACTTTACCAACAACTGAGGTAAGGCTCACAGGTCTATAATTACCAGGGTTGTCTCTACTCCCCTTCTTGAACAGGGGAACCACATTTGCTTTCCTCCAATTGTCTGGCACTATTCCTGCAGACAATGACGAGTTAAAGATCAATGCCAAAGGCTCGGCAGTCTCCTCCCTGGCTTCCCAGAGGATCCTAGGATAAATCTCACCCGGTCCAGGGGACTTATCTATCTTCACCCTCTGTAGGATTTCTAATACCTCTTCCTTGTGAACCTCAATCCCACCTAGTCTAGTAGCCTGTATCTCAGTATTCTCCTCGACAACATTGTCATTTTCTAGAGTGAAGACTATTGAAAAATATTCATTTAGTGCTTCCCCTATCTCCTCTGACTCCACACACAACTTACCACTACTATCCTTGATTGGGCCTAATCTTACTTTCCTCATTTTTTTATTCCTTAAATACCTATAGAAAGCCTTAGGGTTTATCCTGATCCTATCCACCAACAACTTCTCATGTCTCCTCCTGGCTCTTCTGAGCTCTCTCTTTAGGTCTTTCCTGGCTACCTCGTAGCCCTCAAGCGCCCTAACTGAGCCTTCACATCTCATCCTAACATAAGCCTTTTTCTTCCTCTTGACCAGAGATTCCACCTCCTTCATAAACCACGGCTCCCGCGCTCTACAGCTTCCTCCCTGCTGACAGGTACATACTTATCTAGGACACACAGGAGCTTTTCCTTGAATAAGCTCCACATTTCTAATGTGCCCATCCCCTGCAGTTCCCTTCCCCATCCTATGCTCCCTAAATCTTGCCTAATCTCATCGTAATTGCCTTTCCCCCAGCTATAACTCTTGCCTAGTGGTATACACCTATCCCTTTCCATCACTAAAGTAAACATAACAGAATTGTGATCGCTATCACCAAAGTGCTCACCTACTTCCAAATCTAATACCTGGCCAGGCTCATTACCCAGTACCAAATCTAATGTGGCTTTGCCCCTTGTTGGCCTATCTACATACTGTCAGGAAGCCCTCCTGCACACACTGGACAAAAACTGACCCATCTATAGTACTCGAACTGTAGTGTTCCCAGTCAATATTTGGAAAGTTGAAGTCCCCTATAGGTATATAACTCTGCTGAACAGATTGATGAGAAAATAAAAATCTACAAGAGCGAGTCTTGAACCCAAGGGTCATAGAATATAGAACAGTTTTCTGAAGAAGGGTCTCAGCCCGAAACGTCAGCCTTCCTGCTCCTCTGATGCTGCTTGGCCTGCTGTGTTCATCCAGCTCTACGCCTTGTAGCACAGAAACATGCCCTTTGGCCCACGATGTCTCAAATACCATGAAGCCTCTCAAAACTAATCCCATCTGCCTGCACATGGTCCATATCCTTGCCTTGTTTATGTGTTTGTCCGGATGCCTCTTAAACTATGCTGTAGCCGAGTCTTCTCTCCCTCACACGTTAGTCTGGACAGCACTTCTGGAAGCAAAAGGAAGTTTTGAAAGCGGTGTGGTCAGGGTGGAGATGTCCAAAGATGCGCTGTTTAGGTGGACGGCCATGCTATTTTGGCCCATAGTGACCAGGGATGTACAGGCGAGGTGGGTTAGCCATGAGAAATGCAGGGCTATGGAGACAGACTGGGGTTGGGTGTGGGTGGGATGCTCTTCGGAGAGTCGATGCAGACCGGATGGGCCGAATGGCCTCTTTCCGCACTGTCCGGTTTCTATGAGGCTGCCGAAAGGGTATCCCGGGCGACGGACCGAATTTTCCGAAACCGTTGCGCCATCCGAGCACGGAGCCGGTACAGTATCGGGAGACGGAAAGGGCCGAAAGTGACGTCGTGGCCCCGGCGACGGAATGTGCCGAAGGTGGCCCCGCGGCCTGGGTGACGGAAAGTACCGAGGCTTTTCGGGTTCCTTCGTTTCCTTGCTGCAGAGCAGTGACATCATCGCCGCGGACGGTAAAAAAAGGCCGGTGCGAGCCCGGAGCGAGAGAGTCTGCAGCGATCATCGAGTCGTCGACAACCTTCGGTATGTTTCATACTTATCTGGAAATGTAACGTTTTTTTTGAGGTAGAAATGAGCAGTCGGTCGTCCGTTGAAGGCCACTTCTTTCATTCAAACGGGCACACTTCTTTGCCGCGTTTCTAATTTTGTCTTTTCTCGGAAATATAAAAATGTTTAAAACGAGGAAGCTGTGAGCTAAAATATTTAAAGCATACATTTTCCTTGATGGGTAAGTTGTAAGGGTTTCAGTTAAAGTCGATTTTGTTTTCGGGCGTTGACGCCCGTCTGAGGAGAGCGAAGGAATGTTTGCTAATATATTTTTTTGATCGATAATTATACAGTATATTTCATTTTCAATGTTTTCCTTTTTCGAAGAAAACTTGGCAAATGGAAAATGTAGATTTGTTTTCCTCGTTGCGCATTTTTGTCTCGGTACGTGCATTCACAGACACCACCACAGCATGTTTAAATTCTGTTAGATATGGATTTTTCTCAGGTTTATTATTGTCTTTTCAACCACAATGGACCTTAAAATGGCTGCGGGGGAGGGTGTCCTGCGGCTGTGACCGCAACAAGGTCAGAGAAAATCATATAGATATATAAAACACAATTTGGTGGGTAATCCGTTCTGAGGTTGCTTTGGGTTAAAAAAACATTATTGGCCTTCCACGCTGCATTAGGCTTCATCCCCGGGCATGGGGGAAAATTGTTTTTTAATCTGAAATTAATCCTCCCCAGAAATGGGGACAAGGTTGGGTGAATGGGGAGTGCAGAACCTGTCAGCCATACAGTAAATAGACTTACGGAGTAGGGGCTACAGTTGGTGGCTGAAGAAAAAGTTGTACAGAAATGGCCACCGTTTGGTGAAAATATTGGCATTTTGTGGGCTATATTATGATGAAATATTTATTAATGAGAAAGTTGATGCCTGATATAATTATTGGGATGTTGTAGGTGATATCCAAAACGATTTATTGAAAGAATGCCAACTGCAGAAAGTCAAGATTCATTACGTGTAATTTATTATTGTGGTAATTGATGTTTGGAAGAGACTATTATTCTATAGTAACAGATGTAAAGGCATTTTTTTAGCAACTGTTGCAGACAGGAACATATCAAAAAGGAAAATGCTTCACCAACATAGACCCTTAAAAATTTGAGAGCAGAAAGCTGGGTGGGGCTGAGGATAATGAATTACTGTACAAATGTTCAAGAATTGTGGTAGATGAGTGCTATTTTTGGCTGTTTTTTACATACATGTTCCTTGCATTAATTACAGCTGATTTCTTCACACACCCCCCCCCCCCCGCACCGGTCTGCAAGGTATAAAGTATTATTCTGCCTCTTTTGTGGTTTCATGCTAGGTAAAATTGTTTCTGTTAAGGTTTCCTTTGTAGTAACTGATACATTTGTTTTGACTTCTTAAATTATGTAAATATTTACTTTGTTCTCCTGGCTTCTTAATTAAGCAAATTGTCATCAGTGTCCGTGTCCAACTTTGTACTTGCAGCTTAATATTCAGTAGAGAGGTCAGGCCTGAGTATTATAAATCTAGCTGTCATGATGTAATCATAAGAGACCATGAATTTCTGATGTGTGACATGATATGAAACATTGGCTCATTCTTCATGGATCATTTCATGGATGGATGGATCAATCAGCATTAGGTTTGAATGAGTTTAGCAAATGTGAATGGAATAGAAGCTAGGGAGTTCAAACTATTTTTGTGCGGTTCAGTCATCACCCAAGAAACCTTCAAAAATGTACATAAAACAAGAAATGGCAGATCTCGCAACATATGTGGGGTGGAAAATTTTCAGCTAAATGCTTCAAGCCCAGTGTCCCTATTATAAAAAGAAATCTGCATGTTCACTCATTAACCTCCATGTTCTTACTTCATAAAATGTAAATTGCTGTCTGGAGTTATGCATAATTTAAATACTATCTCAAATATGTAGGGAGGAGACTATTTTATGGTCAAGAAAACAGTTAAAAGTGTAAAATGGTGAAAAGTCCAAAGACCATTGTTAAGAATGTCATTTGGTAATTACAAAATTCAAGTTTAAGCTATGTATGCTATGTCTCAATACACGATTTAATGTTAAAATCCAAATAATTTATATATTATAATATGTGCTGTTTCAGATCTGGTACCTTTCTTAACTCAGAAGTATATTGCAGTTAGGAATCATCACCGTTCTGAACTGTTATATTTGTTTCGCTTCGCAGCTGCTACCTGATCTGCTGAGTATTTTAAGCTCTTTGTCTTCTATACTGCAGGATTTCAGCATCTGCATATGGGACAAAGTTTTTTTGGTTTTTTAAAAAAAGCTTTTTTATTTTGGATGAGGTTTTTTTAATCTATTCATTTTGTGAGATGTGGGTGTCACTGGCTGGCCAGCATTTCTTGCCCATCCCTAGATGTAATTTATTGTGAGTCCCTTTTTCTTTTGCTTCAAAGTTAGAATATCTTCCTATACTGACTGTGTGTGTGTGTGTGTATTGTTTTTGATGAATTATTTTGGAAAAAAACAATAGGGGATTAATTATCTGGAAGTTAGAAGGAAATTTTGCAGTGCAAGTGTTTAGTGTACTGCGTCACCAAAAAATTGTGCAGTGCACAAGTGTGTTCAGGGTGGGGTTTTTTTTTGTATATAGCTCTGGTGATAGGAAATATTTTGAATATCATCTTTCAGTTTATTAAAAATACACGCTATTTTGAATAAATCAATAAATCTTTTTCTTTTTGAAAAAAAAGTACTTTTACTGTAAACATTGTAATGGATAATTTCATGGGAGAAATCAGGATGGAGTTAATCTGTATTCCTAATTGAATGTGGGGTGTGGAATGAGATGTCTGTTTGAACTTCAGTTACAATATTCCAAAACGTGAGTCTGGCAGCTGTTGCATTTTAATGATGCAGCTGGTACAGACGAACTCTACAAAATTTGGCAACACAAAATTAAGACTAAACCTTACTACTGTATCTGATTTTTTTTTCTATAGCGTTTGCTGTATGTGAATTGCTTCTCAGTTGTATAATATATTTATCAAACACCACCATCCAACATGTCGTCCTTCCGCAAAATCAAACTGCAGGTATTGTGTTTATGTGAAACGTGTGCTCTGTAGCTGCCTGCATTTACTTATCAATGTGTGCCATATATTGTAACCGGACTATGACTCGGAGTGCAGTGTCCTGGGTGGTGCATGGTGGTATGCTTTATAATCTCCAATTTCTAGAGATCTAACTGAACTTTAATTTGGAAACACACTTTGATCCCTTTTGTTCTTAAACTTTCCTTTTGACTGCCTTCTTTCTTTTAACTAGTTAATGTTTGTAACTGATAAATTGTCCATTTAGAATACAGTCAGCATGAATATTAACAGCAATTTGTATATCTTTAAAAGATTGTTTTCCGTATATCAAAGTTCAAGTTTGCCCAAGATCTTAGTCATGTTTAAAACATTTGTCTATTAATGTTTTGTCTTGTCTCCAGTATTGTAGGCAGTATTATCTAAGTTTCAACTTAGAATGAAATGAGATAAGTAATGTGAAATAGAAGCACATTCATTAAATTCTGTGTATTAAAGTTGATTTGCAGTTGCATTCATTTTCCACTTTTTTAAAAAAAATTTAGCTGGCATGGGCTGAAACATTCAACAAGTAAATAATTACTCTTGCTATTTTAGTGTGCTTTAAGCTTAATCTTTTTATTCTGAAGTTTTTTTAAAAAAAAACCTTGGACAGAATGCTCTACGTATGTGAGCAATTTAGCTGAAATGTCAGTGTTGGAATATCTAGTCCACTGGGGCAGTTCCACACCCATTTGACCTTTTGCAAAGTTGCTTAATTTTAATCTCTCTTAGGTCAATTTTTGTTTTCAGTCTTCAGGATTGTATGTTTTTAAAAATTCACTCTTAATTTTTTTTTGCCTTTTTCATGAAAGACGGGTACGTTAGTTCTGTCCAAATTCTTCCTGAAGCTTTGATTTTTGGCAATACATGAAGCATGAATTTTGGTTGTCTTTCTGATTTTTGGTTTTTGATTTTTGATTTTGTCGTCTCCCCACATGAAAATTATTGCAGCCTGTGTACAGCTAACCCCGTTTATAGTTTTTTTTCCTTTTAAAAAATGCAGCACCCTCTCAATTTCCACTTGTATCTCTCATCTAGTTGAATTTTCTCCTCCAATATTTTTAAGTACGGTTAATTATGCTTGGGTATTTTAAAAAAGTTCATAACGTGGAACACATCTTTATGAAAAATCCTGTGCCTTGGTGTCTTTAAATTAAATTTTATTGAAGTGGCTCTGATCCAATGTGTTTATCAATTGAAAATGGTAGAAATTTGGAAATAACAGGATTGTTAGTGGTTTAAGAGAATAGTGCTTGCTTCAAGGGCAAAAGTGATATGTGTTTTGCAGTAGCTTCAAGTTACAACTTGATGATCTTTGGATGCAAGTGGATTTTTTTTACATCAACAAGATCCTTTTATATAACTGTAAAATAATGTGATATAAAGGGTGGCACGGTGGCTCAGTGGTTAGCACTGCTGTGTCACAGTGCCAGGGACCCAGGTTCAATTCCAGCCTCTGGCGACTGTCTGTGTGGAATTTGCACATTCTCCCCGTGTCTGCGTGGGTTTCTGCCAGGTGCTCCAGTTTCCTCCCACAGTCCAAAGATGTGCAAGCTAGGTGGATTGGCCATGCTAAATTGCCCATAGTGTTCAGGGGTGTGTGGGTTATAGGAGAATGGGTCTGAGTGGGATGCTTCAAGAGGCACTGTGGACTTGCTGGGCCAAAGGGCCTGTTTCCACACTCTGGGGAATCTAATCTATCGTAATGTGTCAACACAACTTAATTTACTTGAATTTCTAAAAGAAAATTAAACTTGGTTTTTCTATACATGTGGTGCAAGCCTATAATTATCACTCTTCTAGGGAATTCTAGTGGCATGTTGAATCTTATTGTGTCATACCTATCATTTGAATGGTGATTTAAAATATGAATGCATGGTTTTTTTTCGGCTTATTGTTTTGCCTTGTTAAATAGAGTAGTAATTTTTTAATGGAATTGAAAAGATTTGATTGGAACAAGATATTAAGATATTGGACGAACCAAATGGCATTATTATAACTAGTAAGCAAAGCCTTAAAAATAGTGCCAAACCTTTCAAGAGTGAAATTAGAAAATACTTCTATGCACAAGTGTAGAATTCTCTTCAGATGGAAATTAATGCCATGTCAAATGTTTGAGGTTGACAGATTTTTATTAATCAAGAGGATATGGAGCATAGTAGGAGATACTGCCTGATCTGTGACTTCTTATTTGGAAGATGAGACATGCTCAAGGGAGCTAATGGCCTACTTCTATTTCTATATTCCAGCATTAATTACTGTACTGCACTAATGTCATATAGACTGGTTATCTATTCATTCCATTATAAATGTGCTTGACTTTCTTGTAATAGGAAGCAGTAGTTATATTTTATGGAAATAGTTGGTATCCTCTTCTAGACTGAAATACTTTCATGCTGTAATAATGCAGGGTGGAACTTTCTGGCAAGTAGCTGGTTTTTGTTATCAGGCTGGACCAGAATGCAATGGGAATGGCTGATTGCAATTCACCCTTAGTACATGGTACGCTGCAGCTGCGAACCAGTTGGTTAGAGTACAACTGATCTGCCTCAGCAAGTGGCCTGTTTTGATGTTGAAAGCAGAAGACTGTGTGTTTTGAAATATAGCTGTATTAACCAGGACTTGAAGGATTTTTTTTGTTCTAACAGAACCCATACAATAGTTCCTTGTGTATTGTAAAATGCTTCTTTTGATACATATGAGGAAAAAAATCATTTAAACTGTTAGATGGCATGTTTTCAGTGTGTCTAGTACTAGGTATTGGGTAAAAGAAGAAAAGAAAAAGCTATGCCATAGCACTTACAGTGAATATGTTTTGTCACCTTTTTAAACTGTCCCCTTTGCTAGGTTTCAGGTATACTTTGTTTCACCTAAGATCGCAACATAATTTTGAGAATGGAATATTTGGAACAATTTATGAGCACAGAATTGATGTGCTTCGCCCATTTTAATGATCAGATTTTTTGGCTAAATCTGCCTTTTTGTGGTATGCTGATAGACATCTTTTTTGTTCAAATTATTTGTTTGGTTGAATGCAATAAAAAATACTGCTTGCATCAACTGATTAGCAGAAATGCTGACTGTGAATGTTGAAATGGAGCTGTTCAAAAAAGAAAAATGTCCCATAGATGTGTTCCAGTTTTTACTGATTGTGAAAAGAAATTTGAGTTTTATAATGCTGAATGCAGTAACTTTTTAAAAGAACACTTTCAGAGCAACTAGCAATCTTATGCTGACAAGCAAATCCTTTTGAGATGGTGGAACTTATTGTTGGGTGTATATTGTTCTGGAGAAGCAGCCATCTACAATTTTCCACCCACTGCCTAAGTTATGTGGATTTTGTTTTTTACTTAGAGGTGGAAATCGCCACAGGATCTTTGTAATTTTTGGCATATTATTACTAATGTGCTCTTGGGAGATTTTTTTAAAAAGGATAATTTTTAAAATGTGTCACATTGGATTTAAACACTTCTGTACATGTTTTCAACAAGGATTTACTGTACTGAATGAATTCAGATAAAAGATAATTATAGGCTAACTGTTTATAATGGACAAGAATTAAAACTCTTGCGGAATATGCGATCCAAAATGATATTCCATTCCTGAATTTTGCAGTGCTAACTTCCATTTCCAAAGCTGGGATAATGTGTAATACAATGGACCACTAATGTGATACTTTTAAAGCAAAAATAAATCCATAGTCCTTTGCATGCGTGTGTGTGTTGATGTTGCTTGGAAATGTACCTTGGCATCCACAAAATTACAAAATTTTCATTGTACAAGAAGTGAAATCACATTATAGCTAAAATTTTAGAGAAGTCTGGAGCTTTTTACAAAATACCTTTTTTGAAGACTCAGTTCCTCATTTGGGAATTTGCTGCAATCATAGTGCTACTGCCCCCAACCCTTTTTATAGCAAAATATTTCATTGTTGGAGATAACCAAATAAAGACAACACCCACACAAACACTCCGTATTCCTTCACCACCACCACCATGTTCTGGTATGTCTGCAAGGACCTCACTAGAAGTTGGCAAGCTTCAAAGTGCCTCGCCCTCATTTCATGTTCCAACATCAGCTTTGTTGCAGATGTGCACAAAACCTGATGGGAAAACAGCACGTAGTCCAGTGTTGAGAATTGCCAGTTATAGCTCATTCCTTGTCAATCTTTCACTTTGTTAGTTTGAATGAGAATTATTTTCTAGGCACTTGTATTGCCATCGTAGAATCCCTATAGTGTGGGAACAGTCCCTCTGGCCCAACAAGTCTACACTGACCCACTGAAGAGCATCCTATCCAGACCCATCTCCCTACCCCTTTTCCCAGTCAATTTTAAGTGGATTACACATCCTGAACACTGGACAATTTAGTATGGCTGATGCACTTAACCTCCATCTTTGGACTGTGGGTGGAAACTGGACCACTGGGCGGAAACCCATGCAGGCACAGGGAGAACGTGTGAAAACTCCATGCACAGTCGCCCGAAGTGGGAATCAAACCTAGATCCCTGCCATTGTGAGACAGCAGTGCTAACCACTGAGCCACCATGCCGCCCTCTTGGAGGAGGAAGTAGTTGAAAAATAGTGAGACAAAGTTTAAATCCATGAAAGCAGTTGAGTTGTGCTTTTCTTCAAGAATGAGATGCACAAATGAAAAAGTCTCACTTGGGAATTGAGACCCAAGTACAATAAGCAAATTTGTTACAGTGGAGTTTAGCTTATATTAACCCTAGGATCAACCTTGCAATGAGTGGCCTCTGATGTAATGCCCCATCCCAATATTGGGAGTCTCAAACTTCAACTATAAATTCCTCCACCATGGTATTGTTTTTTTTTCAGTTAGTCAGTGTGCAATGTAATTTAAAACAATAGTCTCCCTTTTGTGACCTGATTCTTCACAAAAATAATTTTCCTAATTTCCCAGTTACTAATCTGTTGTCACAATGTGCAAAACGTTTTGCTCAGGTTTCTGAATTCTGTGTGGTGGAATGCATTGCTGGGGAGGGTAGTGGAGTCAGCCTCCATTAGGGACATTTAAGCAGCTATTAGGCTCATGGATGATAGTATAAGGTAGCAGTGGAGGTTAGATAGACCTTTTAAGTTTATGCTAAAAGGGCCTGTACTGTGCTGTACCGTTCTGTGTTCCATGTTCTATTTTTAAATGGCCATGCAGTTTTGAGGTCCGGAAGAAGTTCAAGGTGAATACTCCCCAGTAACAATTGTTGTGCTTTCTGAGTCCACCCATGTTCAGATTTTGTTTTTGTGTGTGAAACTATGGAACATTTTTAATGTTCAGTTACAAATAGACATTTGATTGTGCTTACTGATTTTGCAGCGGAGTTGTTGGTAAGCTGTCTGCATTTGAGTATGTTTATTGGGACAAGTGTATACGAAATCTGGAGCCTGTCTTTCTTGTCTTGTGAAAGCTGACCCAAGATTTTTGAATTATAAAAGGCTTTTGTTTCAATGAATGCTCTTTTTCCTTCTTTCTACATGATTGACTGTTACTGGGATATAGTCAGTGTATTGGCAGTCCTCCAGTGATTTGCTCAAATGGCCATTCTCTGTATGTTGGCCTCAACGACAAGTGACAGCAGGCTGCTTAACTGAACAAGGAGTATAGAATTTGTGAAGTAGCCCTTTGCACTGAGTATTTAGTTTAATTTTGCAATCTGCCACAGTTCTGGAGAAACCCTTAGCATGCTGATGGTGCTTTCTGTTGAAAGGATATTACAAATTATTGGAAAACGTAGCACTTTTTTTGTTTTTGACCTTCTTTCTTTTAATGACTTGCTCATCTGCCTCAGTGTGGGAAGGAAGAAGACACTCTGCAATAAACTAAAATTAAAGCCATTCTATGTTGCTAATATTATAGTTGAGATTTTCAACCTGAGGGAGCAGAGTCGATGAGTCCATTAAACACTTGTTAGAATTCCATCACCCTGGACATGCTACTGTTTTCAACGTGAACAAAGGACAGAGTAGCTGAGATCTTGCTCTCGTCCAATTAACTGCCAGTTCAGCTCCTTCGGAACTTGCTAATGAGCTGGGAAGGTTGGATGTAAGTTTGGATGTCTGATTTGCAAATTTGAAGTCTAGTGTACCTTGATGACAACTGCTGTTCCTCTCAATCCAGAGGACCATCACGTTATGGTAATAAAGCTTTGTTTCGAAGCAAATGTTATCATCTTCGTTGTTCGTTTGGCCACTTCTCTGCGTTACAAGGCTATTTACCTTCTGATTTCCCACCTGCCCCTAATTTACAATTTTCTGCCCTTTTTTGAGGGTTATAATCAGCAGTCTGTTGCCATCTCCTGGTGGATCTTGCTAAATGAGCACTGAGCTCTTCTCCAACCCAATTAGGTGATCTATATTAGAGGATGGCAGCACGTCAGCAACAAAGACTGGACGCAGGGTTGGAAACTGGAAATAACTTGTGTGTCTGGCACAATGTCTTTGTCTGAAAATCATCTCCAGTATTTTTAAGGGGATTGCTCACAAACCAGAGTTTGTTTTTTTTTTGGACTGTAAACTGAGCTGCTGTAACTGAACCCTCTAGTCTCTGTCCTTTTGCCTTTTGTTTGGATTTGAAGTTTCTGTTTTAAACATTTGCAATGACAGTTAAAATAAGACAAAAGGACAGGGCAATACATGTAAACTAAAATTATATATTTCAATTAATTAGTTATTTTCAGCATGAAAGTTCTTAAAGCAGAGTACGATTCCCATTTTGAGACCAAACTAAACATTATCTGGGACTAAGAGGGCTAACTAGCCTGCAGTTCTAAAACAGATATTTTAAATTAACAGATAGCTTCACATATCCTTCTCTTTCCAAATTACTGTGTTAGAAGCTTTTGTTTTGAAATCTGAATACCCCTCCCATATTCTGAAGAATAGAGCATGCATTCACAGGGTGAACTTGTGACCAATTTTCCCGTCACCAAGATTGTAAGTGATGCACAGTGCAGAACCTGAGGAAAAAATTGAAATAGGAGCAGTATTTCATCTGAAGGTAATGTAGAGCTGTGCTTAAGCTAAAATAACCAATTAATCTCAAGATGTAAGATCCCCTTTGTATCAGTCTTACTTTCATAGTAAGACGAAACCTATTCTTTATCAATGCAAGGATGTTATATGGCTTCAGGTATCACACCTTAAGCCTGTTATATAATAATGGGCATTTCAATCAAAGTAAATTTGTCTAACAGTGAATACACTTCTTTGGGAATTTATACTCTGTTCTGACAATGAGTCACTGGACTCTGTTTAACTTTCTCTTCTCTCTAGATGATGCTACGTTTCTCTAGCCCACTGTTCATGTTTTAAGAATCATTTGATTGTTATATTGCTTTGGAAAATACTGAGATTATGAAAAATGTTCTGTGCACAACTTTATTTGTTCTGTTTTAACACTAGTAATTCACAACTAATATTAAATTCTTGGGCATTGTCTTCACTTCTGACGAGTTTTCAGCTTTACTGATTTTGCTGTCTTATTTCTGTGCTGAGATTCGGACTGTTTGCTCAGAGACTGACTTTTGATGCTTCAAGCATTGGTGTTGTAAAGTTGTAACGAAAAAGTCTTAGATGTTTTAGTAATATTCACTATTACAGAACATGTCTGCTGTGCATTAGCAACATTAAGGTCTTAAACGTTGCCGGTTAATCCTTTAATGGCATCATCTTGAATTTCAATACATTCCACTATTCAATAACTTTAATGTCATTTTAAAGACCACGTGCACTTGGCTCTCTGTGATTTAATGTCCACAGTGTTTACTGATAGCTTTAGTTATGGAGCATTAGAATTAAACTTTAGTTAATATAGATGTACCTTGTTTCTCAATTTTTTTTTTTTAAAAACAAAAAGCAAGTGGTTTACTCCCTTTAAAAAGCATCTGTTTTTTGCTTTAATGCCAACAGAAAATGGATTCCACTGGAGTGAAAGTTCTAGATTCAGCAGAAGATATCCAGGAGAGACGTCAGCAGGTGCTAGACAGGTATAAATTTGTTCTGACTTTCAGGTGGTTGCGTAGAGTTAATGACTTAAATATTATATACGAACCTATTGCCAATACAAAATAAATTGGTGTAAATTCTTTTTGACTTCTCGCTCATGTGCTTGTGCTCTTGCTCTCTTGGTCTGTGCTCCTCCATATTAAAAGATCAATTTTTGGTTTATTTCCTTTGGGTCTAGGCCCAAGACGTCAGCTTTTGTGCTCCTGGGATGCTGCTTGGCCTGCTGTGTTCATCCAGCTTCACACTTTATCTGGGATTCTCCAGCATCTGCAGTTCCCATTATCACTGATGCAATTTTTGGTTATTTCCTTTTTTCCAACAATGGCGTGAAATAAATTTGGAGGTGTGGAGAGATGGAATAAGAATGGAGTGGGGATGAAAAACTGGGTTCTAACACAAATTGAAGTAAAATGCTTATCAAGTAACATGGATTACTAAGCTAGGAAATTCTTTTTTTGTCTATACACACTAGGTACCGGCGGTTTAAGGAACTTTCTCTTCAGAGACGGCAGAAGCTAGATGATTCTTTCAGCTTTCAGTGTTTTCGTCGTGATGCGGATGAATTGGAGAAATGGATTCAAGAGAAACTGCAAATTGCATCTGATGAGAGTTACAAGGATCCCAGCAACCTGCAAGTGTGTGACATTCTAAACCTCCAGTCAATTGTCTGTTTGTTAAGGATTGCAAATTTTTAATAATGTTGGCTTTGTGCCACGTTTTCCTTTGCTTATCGTTTAATACATCTTACTTCCATTTTAGATTCGAGCAAAGTCACCTCTTTCTGAGCAAGTAGTATTTGTTGTTTTTAGTTGTAAATATCTAATTATTTACATAAAAGATAACTAATTTGCATTGCATTTTTGGTTTACACCTTTCATTCCTGCTTTTTTCCCAATTCTGTTACTTAATGTATTAGCTCTCGCTCACTACAAGCCCTAACAATGTGTCATCCTGTCCTCACCCTAATATTTACACTTAGCCCTTTCCAGGGGAGTGACTGAGGGGTGGGGAATCCTTCTAATTTCACACTCCTAATGCATGTACCAATACACACTTTGAACCTCAAATCAGTGCATGTTCTAGACCGCGTGGAGCATAGAATAATGCAGTACAAGAACAGACCCTTTGCCTCATTGTATCTCTGCTTACTATGATACTGTTCTTAATCAATCCCGTTTGCCTTCACATGGTCTATACCACTCTGTTCCCTGCCTGTTCATGTCTAAAATGCTTTTTCAATGTTGCTATCGTGTTTTTGCTTTTAACACGTCCAGGCACCTACCGCCTTATGTTGGATTTTATGTTCGTCACACCTTTTTTTTTAAACTTTCTCCTCTCACCTCAAAGCTATGTGCTTCTATCAGGTAGCCCCTTGGCCCCCGCTCTAGAAACACAATCCATGTTTGTACAACCTGCCTTTTTGTAGCTAATACATTCCAAGGATGGTGCAGGAAAACGAGGTTGAGATAGAAGATCACCTATTATCAGTTTAAATGTTGGACCAGGTGTGAAAGAAGAAAAAATGGTATTCTAGTGCATTCATATTTTTTTTAGTGGAAACTACTATATAATTTCCAATATGAAAATCAGTGTCAATAATCTTCATGGTCGATCATTTTTTCGCACATGAAGGAATGATCTCTTAGTTGACGATGTTGTTGAAGCTCATAGAATAATGCCAACAAGTGTATCTTCAAAAAAAGGCCAAAATGTTGTAAAGACTCAAACTCGATGTTTTGTTTTTATGTAGGGTAAGCTGCAGAAACACCAGGCGTTTGAAGCTGAAGTGCAAGCCAATGCTGGTGCTATAATAAAACTTGATGAATTTGGCAACAAAATGATAACAAATGGGCACTTCTCATCAGAAACTATTCGAGTAAGTAGGCTCAGTCGTTAAATGGTTTTATGTTCCAATGTCATGTCAATCAAAAATATAACCTCCATTGTTGGTTTTTAGTCCTTCACGCCATACCGGACTACACAACGACCTATTGTAACCACACTACAGATTGGTACTCACATGGAAGTAGGTTTATAATTGCTGTGCAGTGCAGTGTTTGCTTGAATTTCTCTTTTTGGAATAAGTTGAATGTGTGTTTTGCTGTTCTTTATTGACTGTTTTTCCTTTTAAACTGTTTCATAACTGAAGTTAGCATCATTCTGTGATCAGCTGGTAGGGGGCCTGATGTACAGTTGCACTGGTTTGTGTAGCTCCATTACTCAAACAAAATCCTAAAATAGTTTTGTGTGCTATATCGTTACATTATTCTCATTCATCATTTGATTTGGGTACATTCCTGCAGTTTTGAGGTTAGGGGATTATTTTCTGATCTTCTAATGAAAACCAGAGGAGTCAGTTTTAATTTGGGCTTAAATATTCTGTACATGTAGGTAGGTTTTTTGATAAGCAATGGTTTTTTTTTAAGGTCATATGATGGTGATAGCAGGAAACTTAAAGGACACTGAATATTATTGCTTGCTTTAAAGCATAGTCAATTCTGCTGGCAGAAATCATTGCGTAAATTTACACTATAACATTTGGTGTGTAGTAGTTTTATACTACAACTCTAGAGTTGTAGTATAAAAGTAACCCAAGATCCACTTCTTTCCAGTGTCCACTTAGACCCCATCCAGATTTATGCTGCAAATTACATTGCTACAAAGTATAAACCATTTCACTCTTGACTTGAAACTTGTGTTTAATAAGGAGTGAGATGGAATTCCTTCCCATTTCCTAGATGGGTGCCGTTCTGACATTATTCAAAGCTTGGCAACGTCTGAGTCAAAGCAGCTTGTTTGGTTGTCACTCCATTCTGCCATTTTAAGCGTTTACTCCTACCACTAAATGTCAGTGAGGTGGGGCGGGGAGGAGATATGATGGAGTCTGGGGCTGACCTCACATCTACACTGACCTGCAGATAGCGAATTAGTGGATAATGAGTCAGTATACCTATAAACGGTCAACTACGTTAATCTTGGTACTTGAAGCTGGTACTATAACACTAGAACACAATGGATAGATACTGCAGTGGAACAGCTGGCTCCCCTCGGGAACAGGCCTTTGTATTGTGATGTGCAGACCTTATCCCCTTGTCACTTAGCCCATTCAGCTTCTGCATTATACTAAAGTAGCTGTTTTCTCAAGGGCAGTTGGAACTAGCAGATAAATGCTGGCCTAGCTAGCGATGCCATCTCCCATGAACAAACTAATGAGAATGAAGTAATTGAAAACTAGTGGGTAGCTACGACTTCTACTTCTCTTTCTCTACAACCGTTCCCCTCCTGGCTGCTGGTGCCTCCCTCCCATACTCCCCATGTCAGTACAGTACAAATTGGAACCAGATTTGATTCCATGTGCTGCTGGACAGTGCAATTTTAAGGTGAATGTAACTCAATCTTGGGTTTTTACAGAAATGTGCACATTGTTTTCAAATTATTGAATCCCATTGTGCTAGGGATATCAAATTTCCATTGAAACATAGGCTGTCTAACCACAGTTTGGCCCCTCTGCCAGGTGATAATGACCTTGGGCAGCCAGGTTCAGTGTTACATTTTGTCAAGACATTGCCAGTACTGATGTTTTCTTTTACTGGAAACCCATTGTGGATAGAAGTGAAATCAGTAATGGATTATATAAAGTAATCAGCAGTGCTTGTCATTTCCAGCATAAATGGAAATAAATTGTATCTATAACCATGCACCCAGCATTGATCGGTTGCTTCCCATTAAATTTCTATTTCCAAGTATGAACTGTGAACTTAATGTCTTTTACTCTACCTACCAAGTGTCCATTCAATCACTCATGATTACAGATTGACTGACTAATTAGATTTCTGTCATTAACAGTACTGTAAACAGAAGATGACTTTTTGCTGACCAACAGTATAGAATACTTCTAATCCTTAAAAATAACATAATGACTGTGGGTTTTGGCTGAGTATCCGCTTCTTTAGCATTGCTAAAATAAAGAACGTATAATAGAATTTTTGTTTATTTTGCTTTTTTGCCTGTTGAATCAGATGCTTTAAAGTTCAATGTTGCAGCTTTGAGCTCATAATCTTGACTGACAGTCAGTTCACGTAGTGCCTTGGTACTGAACTATCGGGAATGATTTAGGCCATGAGGATCAGTGGTGTGTCCACCGCTTTTTGTCACTTATAAATGATTTGGAGAAGTGGTGAGTAAGTTTGCAGATGACTCTTTAAAATTGGTATAGTGGACAGCAAAGAAGGTTACCTCAGTACAATGGGATCTTGAACAGATTGGCCAATGGGCCGAGGAGTAGCAGGTGCAGTTTTAGTTAGATAAATGTGAGGCGCTGCTGTTTTTTTTGTTTTGCAAAGGCAAATCAGGGCAGGACTTGTACGGAATGGTAAGGTCCTGGGGAGTGTCGCTGAACAGGGACCCTGAAATGCAGGCTCGTAGTTCCTTGAAAGTGGAGTCGCAGGTAGATAGGATAGTGAAGAAGGTGGTTGGTACATTTTTTGCCTTTATTGATCAGTGCATTGAGTATGGGAGCTGGGAGGTCATGTAGTGGCTATACAGGACGTAAGTTTGGCCTCTTTTGGAGTGCAATCCAGGCTTCCCTGCAATACCAAGGGTGTTGTGAGGCTAGAAAGGGTTCAGAAAGATATACAAGGTTTTTGCCAGGGTCGGAGGGTTTGAGCTATAGGGAGAGGCTGAATAGGCTGGGGCTACTTTCCATGGAGTGTCAGCAGCTGAGGAGTGACCTTGTTGAAGTTTATGAAATCATGAAGGCATGGAAAGGGTGAATAGACGTGGTCCCTTCCCCACAGTGCGGGAGTCCAAAACAAGAGGGCGTAGCTTTGAGTTGAGAGGGGAGAGAATTTAGAGGGACCTAAGGGGCAACACTGTCACATAGAATAAGCTGCCAGAGGAAGTGGTGGAGGCTGGTACAATTACAACACTTAAAAGGCATGTGGATGAGTATATGAATAGGAAGGATTTAGAGGGATATGGGACTAGATTTAGATAGGATATCTGGTCAGCATGGTTGAGTTGAACCGAAGGGCCGGTTTCCTATTTCTGACCCTTAGCAAGTTGCAGCAAAAGACAGCACTATGTCTAAGTTGGCTGCTACATCAACTATTTACAAATGGTTAGATATTAGATGTGTTTCATTGGCTGTGGAAAGCTTTGAAATGTCCTGAAGTAGTGAAAGGCAATATTGATAGATAATCGTCCTTTTAATGCTGTGTTCAGTTAGTAGTTCTATAATAACCCTCATCAACTTGCTTGAATTTTATACAATTGGCCGCCTGCTAGGAGAATTTAATAATTGTTTTGCATGATCCAATCCACTATCTGCAAGTTAATTTTCTTAATATAAATGATGTGTTTGCTCAAATAGCAACTAAAATGGGAATGGAAACCACTGCAAACTATGGACTTCGTGTTTGACCGTCTTGAATATCTTTGACTTGAATACATTTTAGTACATAATTCAGAAAACAACTTCTGGTTTAAATTCCAGGAAGTTTTTATTTATATAAAGGCAATTTATCAGCACTACCAGTGATCCAAAGTTGTTTCCTTGGATTGTTCAGAACTGCCTCCTTCCTTTTCGGAAGGCTGTTTTGGTTTGTGTGTGTGTGTGTGTGTGTGAATATCTTGCTACCTCACGAAGTAATTGAGGTGAATAGTGGAGAGGAAACGGCATGGATGCAGGAGGGAAGAATGGATTGAGGATTACTTTGATTCTGGCTCAGTGAGGAAAGATGTTTGATTATTTGAGTGTAGGCTAGCAGCTGGCAAGTCTGATTTGACCCTGTAGAGTAGTTTGTGTTGTATTTTATAATTTGATCTTTGTAGAATTTCTTTACTTGAGGAAATCCTTCATAACCCATTAATGGTGAGCTAGGTGCAGAATATCTGATGATCTGGCAGTGTTGTAGAAAAATTCTGTACTAAATTACAGGATTATAATATTGCACTTTGACAACGAATTTCAAATGTTATGCTTTTTCAAATTTAAAAAAATTTTTTGTTCTTTTAAAAATTTCTTTTATTCAAGACCCGACTAGAGGAACTCCACCAACTATGGGCTCGTTTACTAGAGAAAATGAAGGAGAAGGGGATCCGACTTTTGCAGACTCAGAAACTTGTGCAATATCAACGAGAGTGTGATGATGTCATGGACTGGATCAATGATAAGGTCAGTTCTCTGTCTATGATCTAAAAATTAAGATTGTTAATATGTAGCAACGGGGCAGGTGGTAAAACTCTGCATGGAAGAAATGCAACAAAAGTTTGAAAATGACAAAGCCACAGAGCTAACAGGCCCCCTGAACACATTTTGTTTGGTTTTAGCTTATTAGGCATATAAACCTGTACATTTTTAATGTGGTGGATGTATGTCACTCTCTCTTTTTTTTTCTCTTCAGACAATTCAACTACCGTTTTATTAAACCTTCTTGTAATGAGTATTGCTGATAAGAACGGCACTCCATGTCTATCTGAATTGCCCACCAGAAAGTGGTGATGCACTGCTGCTTTGAACTAGTACATTCATTCTCCATAGTAAGATATATGTCACTATCTATCCTTCTCTTCTCAGGAGCATTAGACAGGGGAGCCACCCTATTCCAAAAACTTTTTAGTACTGCTCCAAACTTGAAAGTAAAAACTAAAACCCAAAAGTCGCCTTGACTAATGAGTGTTTTTCGTAAATGTTTGAAACTGCATTGTTTTGTGACCCAGCAATGTAAATAATCTTAACCTGTTAGAGGTGTGCCTAAATCCATTCACTCTAAATTCAGGCCTCCAAGGAGCAATACCTGCAAGTTAAATATTAACGTGAGTGTGAGTTTACACCAGTCTTCTATTTCAATGAACACTTTCGTGAATCTCTGTAGGCCCATGACAAAATATATGAACTTTTAAATTTTTTTTAAACAATCTTTGGACATACTAACACGTGTAAATGCATAGTGTAGGCAAAAATAGATGTTTGGAAACTGCTACATTGCAGAAAATATGCAAGGTGTGGTGTTTTCTGTTTTGGGTTTTGTCACAAATTGAAGGTTAGAAGAGGGACTGTGGTGTACACGTATTAGTTAGATGATCTCGTGCAATTTTTTTGAGATGCTGGATTTGTTATCTTTTTGCGAGACAAGGTAGTGCCAAGTGTCTGTGGATTGAAAGGCTGTGTGTCTGACAACAGTGTTTAGATTTTGTTGTAAGTTGCATTTTCTCATAGCCTTGAAGGCAGTTACATTCAGACCTCCAAACAACCTGCAAGTAAAGACGTCAGATAACTTAGGTTCAGGGGGAGGAAAAGAAATACTTATAACTTCAGCAAAGATCTAGGTCTGACAGAATATCCTTAATTTAGCAGTCAGTCATTTATAGAACATAGAACAATACAGCACAAAACAGGCCCTTCGGCCCTCGAATGTTGCGCCAACCTGTGAACTAATCTAAGCCTATCCCCACATGCTATCCCATCATCCATATGCTTATCCAAGGACTGTTTAAATGGATCGACAAGGTGTCATCACCAAAATCTAGAAGAACTGAGTCACCCTATTCATTTGATCTACAGAATTTGTTCCTCCTTTGCATATGTTTTCCACGTGTGATTTCTGTATGGTTGTCATCTGCCCTATTTGTGAATTAAGATGTGCATGTTAGCTTTAAAGCGGAATAGTTTAAGTTTGTGTACTAGTGTTTAGCAGTCTGTTTTGCCATATGTTAAAAGGTAAATTTGTTTTATTAATTAATAATTAAACCTGGTATGAGGTTTTTGTCCTGGATAGAAGTTGGTCAGGTCAGGTAAATTTTTAACCACCTTTTGTGATTCATTTAGCTATTTTACACTTTTTTGTGACAATTCAGGGAGAAGTGGGACCTGATTACCACTGTGTGCCATTTCCATCTGGGTTGTGACACCCACCTCTTGGTTGGAAGGACTAGGTTATGTTAACACACAGGCGCAAAACCCTTCAATGTTTTATAAATCAAATTGGTTCACCTCCTTATGAAGAGGCATTAAATATCAGAGTAGTACTAATTTAGCTGAAATTGCATTGCTTTGGAAACCTACTTAATAGTTTTTATGGTTAATATTTCTATTCGCTTTAAATTAATTTTGCACAGTTCATGCAGGCTATTAGTTCACTGAAGAGCAGGAAACTATTAATCAATATAACATTAATTTATGTTTAGTATTTATAGTCATATAGCATGGAAACAGGCCCTTTTTGGTCCAACTGGCCTGTGCTGAACATAATCCCAAACTAAACTAGTTCCACCTGCCTGCTCCTGGCCCATATCCCTCCCAAACGTCCCTATTCATATAACTATCTGAATGTCTTTAAAATGTTATAATTGTACCCGCATCCACCATTTCCTCAGGTAGGTCATTCCGTACGTGAACCGTTTTAAAAAAAAACACTGCATCTTATCTTTTTAAAATCTCTCTACTCTCCCCTTATTAATGTTGCCCCTAGTCTTAAAATTCCCCACCTTTAAAGAAAAGACTACTACCATCAATTCTGAATACACCTCTCATTATTTTATAAACTTCTATCAAGTCACCTCTCGACCTCCTAATCTCCAGTTGGCGGGGGGCGAGGTGGGGGTTGGGGGGGGTGGCGGTGGTGGTGGAGTGGAAGGAGGAGAAGGAGAAGAATAAGAAATCCCAGCCTATCCAGCCTCTGTTTATAACTCAAACCTTCCAAACCCAGCAATATCCTGTTAAATCTCTTCGGCTTCATAATATCCTTCCTGTAACAGCGTGACCAGAACTGGACACAGTATTCCAGAAGAGATCTCACCAATGTCTTGTGCAACCTCAACATGACTTTCTAACTCCTATGCTGGAAGGACTGAGCAATGAAGTCAAGAGTGCTAAATGCCTTTCAACCAGCCTGTCCATATGGGACACATACTTCAAAGAATTATGTGCCTGCACTCCTTGGTCCCTCTTCTGCAACACTGCCCAAGGCCCTACCATTAATCATATAAACCCTACCCTTGTTTGTTGTACCAAAACACACCTACCTCTCATTTATCTGATTTGAACTCCATCTGTCTTTTCTCAATCCATTGACTGATCATTGACCTGTGTAATCTTAGAAAATCTTCTTCACTGTCTACAATGCCACCAGTTTTGGTGTAATCTGCAAACTTACTAACCATGCCTTCTATATTCTCATCCAAATCGTTTATATAAATGACAAACAAAAGAGGATCCAGAACTGATCCCTGTGGAACACTGCTGGTCTCAGGCCTTCAGTCCGAAAAGCATTCCTCCACCGTTACTGTGTCTCCTGCCATTAAACCAATTATGACTCTGGTTGGCAAGCTCACCCTGAATTCCATGTGACCTAATTTTACTAAATGGTGTACCATGCTGAGCCTTGTCAAAGGCTTTACTGAAATCCACTTCGTGAAATGACTGTTAATTTTTAGCATTCTGTGCTTTAATAACACTGCCATTGCTAAACTCTAGTTTCACAAGTATGTGGTTTCATGAGAAAATTCAAATATTTATCTTGGCACCTGAGACCTTTTTCCTTTTGGTTAGCCACACCAAATGCTCTTCTAGCTGGTATGGATGTATAAAACGTACCTTTTGGCTGTATCTACTTTAGAATTGTAAATTATACTTAAACCTCAATTGGAAAGAGAGCCAGGCAAACAGCCTAGCTTGTAATTTCAAAGCTAGGATTAGTTTTATTATTAGTAGATTTGGGGTTATTTTAGTGTTCTTCTGTGTGTTGTGTATAATAATTTTATTGATGGACTCTGGGGTGGGGAATAATCTCTCACTTTTCATTTTTCATCTTTTTGGAAGCATTTTGGGTAATTTGATCCCAACCTAAAATCAAATTTTCCAATCTCTCACTATATTTAGGAAGCTATTGTGACATCAGAAGAAGTTGGCCAGGACTTGGAGCATGTGGAAGTTTTGCAGAAGAAGTTTGAAGAATTCCAAACTGACCTTGCAGCTCATGAGGAGCGTGTTAATGAAGTTAATCAACTGGCTGGAAAACTTGAACAGGTATAGGAACTTCTTAATGTTAAGAGAGCATTCATGGTACATGTATAGTGTAACTGTAGAGCTGGTGGACTGTTTTTATTAATTAAAATCCCACCTGATTCTAAAGCATGACAATTAGGGATTCTCCTTTGCTATTATGCAAATATCAAACAACATGCAATACATATTTATATTTATGTGATGTCTTTCACATGAAATGTCCCAAGCTAGTATTACCAAATAAATTGACCCACTTCAATATAGGGTCATTTCACCAAAGGCATTGATATTTGAGCTGCAAAATTTATCAGTCTTATTAGTTCAAATCTCAAATATGTTTTGAGTTTATATTTCAATCATGACGTCTTTTTAAAGGGGTAGAAATCTGTGAAGATTCATGTTTTACATTGTGCTATGTGAATTGGAGAGGTTTTTTCTTGTTTGTCTGCATGCTGATGAGGTGGAAGGAGACCGTTACGATAAGATTGACACTACGCATCTTTTGTATAGGACAATCACCCCGAGTTGACAGTTATCACCCAGCGTCAGGATGAGGTGAATGCTGCTTGGCAGCGGCTCAAGGGCCTGGTGCTGCAGCGACAAGGCAAGCTTTTTGGAGCAGCAGAAGTACAGCGTTTTAATAGGTGGGTCAGTTTACTGATGCAATCTGGCATGAAAACTTTTTTTACAGCTGAAAGTAAAAGTAGACATAAATGCATACGCATAGAAAAAGAAGTTGGTTCCTTTCCTGGGCGGGGGAGGTGGGCAGAAATAAAAGGCTTCATGCAAGATATGCACACAAAAGTAGATTTACTTTTTAAATGTAAAATAAACATGAAACCTTCAACATGGTTATGTGAATGTGATAAACGTTTCTCAGTGTCTCACAATGTTAATTCATTGTTTCAAATTAGCTATTCAGATTGTGCATAATATGAAATATGCACAAACTCTGGGTGTCTTTTTTTTGCCAGAATGTTATACAAATAATTTGTACTATATTGCCTTTAATAACGCTTTACTCGTAAAATAACTGTCTGAGTGTTCAATGGAAATGCAAAGGAAAGGTAGGTACTTCTACGTTTGGGGGAGTTGACAATGTACTGGGGCAGAGTATTAAAAACAGATGAACGTAGAACATTACAGCACAGTACAGGCCCTTTGGTCCTTGATGTTGTGCCGACCCGTCATACCAATCTCAAGCCCATGTAACCTACACTGTTCCATGTACGTCCATATGCTCATCCAATGATGCCTTAAATGTACCCAAAGTTGGCGAATCTACTATTGCAGGCAAAGCGTTCCATTCCCTTACTACTCTCTGAGTAAAGAAACTACCTCTGACGTCTGTCCTATATCTTTCACCCCTCAATTTAAAGCTATGACCCCTCGTGCTCGCCGTCACCATCCTAGGAAAAAGGCTCTCCCTATTTAACCCTCTGATTATTTTATGTTTCAATTAAGTCACCTCTCAACCTTCTACTCTCTAATGAAAACAGCCTCAAGTCCCTCAGCCTTTCCTCGTAAGACCTTCCCTCCATACCAGGCAACATCCTTGTAAATCTCCTCTGCACCCTTTCCAAAGCTTCCACATCCTCCTTATAATGAGGTGACCAGAACTGTACAAGGAGCACCTACAGTGAACAGACTCTGGTTTTAAATAGACCTGTCAAGTATTCTTCTATCAACGTTCACTGTTCTTGACAGGGATGTGGATGAAACAATCAGTTGGATTAAAGAGAAAGAGCAGCTAATGGCATCAGATGATTTTGGACGCGACCTGGCTAGCGTACAGACACTTCTTCGCAAACACGAAGGTTTGGAACGAGATCTTGCAGCTCTGGAGGACAAGGTAACGCTTTTTTTTAAACAAAAGTAGGATAATGAATTCTGATCTCCTTTCAAACATTTGCACTTTAAAAATGCCTTTTTGGTTTTTGCAAAATGGCCAACCTCTCCAGTTTTGTACCTATTTGGACGAAGTGACAAGATCATTGTCATCATCTTTCAAAAATATTGGTACAAAGATTTAGAAATTGTGGAGGGCTGCACCTTCTTTTTCTCAGAAATAATTATTTCTGAAGTTGTTGAGGACTATAGTAAATGAAATTGGACATGTTACAGCATTGGTAAATGTATAACTAGCTCATTTTGTGTTCCCTGGATAAGATATTGTTTGTGTGAAAGCTCTATAAAAGATTGTGTTTAATTAATATGTAAAACAGTAATTAATTTTGCAAATTGATGGTAAAGCATAACCATTCATTCCGGTCAGTTGCTACTTGCCAGTACATGCCATTTATTCATTCTTGAATTCAAGCTGTATTTGAATTCCTAGCTGGACCGTATTTTGTCCATTTTCTTGTGCAGGTGAAAGCACTGACTTCTGAGGCAGACCGCCTACAGCAGTCTCACCCACAGAATGCATCCCAGATTCAGGTGAAACAAGAAGAGCTCATTCAAAATTGGGAGCGAATTCGTACCTTGGCAGCACAGAGACATACACGCCTTGATGATTCTTACAGGTGAAAACGAACAACACTGAAAAAGACAACCGTTTGCAATGAAGGCTTTGCAAAGCTGTGAAATGAGAGTTTGCATCAAGAAAATAATTTGCTAATTAACACTTGGGCACTCATTACAAACCTTTTCTTGTGAGATGGTGAGAAGTAGGTATCTATTACTGACATTGGGTTTTAAAATCATGAACTCATGGAAAGGAATTTGAAGCTGTAAACTGGTGAATCATGCTTATGTTGTCTTGAGAACTTTGATCAGGTAGTAATTATAAAATAAATCAGAGAAGGTGTAGAAGTTTTCATGGACAGGATGATTTGGCACTGCTACACCTTCTGCAGTCAACAATCATCTGCATTTTTTTTTTGTTATCTTTTAGACTATGACTCCAATGTTTTCCTGGACAGCCTCCTACCTTTCATATTCTGTAAAAGTGAAAGTAGCAAAATGACACTATTGTTTTTATACGGTTATGCACCTTTTGTATTGTTCATCAGTTACACGTCAGTTCATTAACTGTGCATTGTTTCCTGGTTGATTTAGAATTCACATTCTTGTATTTTTTTTTAAAAGAATTCTATACCTTTTGACAATCTGGCGCCCCCATCTTATGCGCCCACACTTCTTTCTCCCACCCATTTAAAGACCTGTGCTTTCAGCTGTCTCAACTGTAAGTCCTGAAGTGTCCTCCTCCCTAAATCTGATTACCTTGCCCTTCTTTTTCTATACTGTGTTTAAAATCTACTCATTTGACTTGGCTTTTATCTGTCTTAATATCTCCCCCTTCATTTGATTTGGGACCTGATCTTTTGAATTGCATTTAAAAATAGCCTTGAGTCTGTTTTTGTTTGAAAAAATAAACTGGCATCCCAGATGAGATAATGCTGGGGGCCTTATTTTCTACTACATGTTCTTTAATGCTGAAAAGTGCGGCTGTGTAATGCTGCTGAGTATTAACATTGAGAACAATATCTTGTTTTCTTTTATTTTAATCTCCCTAGACTGCAGCGTTTCCTAGCAGACTTCCGTGACCTGACCAGCTGGGTCACTGAAATGAAAGCTCTCATCAGTGCCGATGAATTGGCAAATGACGTGGCTGGAGCAGAGGCATTGCTTGACAGACATCAGGAACACAAGGTGATTGTTAATCCTCTGATTTTCATTCTTCAGGGTGTAGATACACTTGTGGAGAGATTTGAACATGGAATTTGACATTTCTAAAGTAACAAAACGTTTGACTGGAAGTCTTCATGAAGAAAATAGCATGGTGCAGAATGCAGTTTGTAATTGAATTTTGGATAGGTCTTTGATTTGCACGTTTTGAGCACTTACTTGGCAGTCTGCTCATTTGGTATGTCTAGATCAGTTTTAATTTGATAGGGCTAGGGAAGAAAGTTTCTGCTGAATTACAGAAACTCTCAGACTATGAGATCCCTTCTAAAATACATTATTTAATTACTTGGCAATGTCTTCAGTTGCCTTTAAATAACCTAAGCAGTGACACATTTAAGAACTACCTTTTCACACTTGCATATCTGAATGTGATGATTTTCAGGGCGAAATCGATGCCCATGAAGACAGTTTCAAGGCGACTGATGAAGCAGGACAAGCGTTGCTCAGTGGTGGCCATTATGCATCTGATGAAGTCCGTGAAAAGGTACAGCAATTGCACTCAATGTTTCTTGTGACAAGTTTGTTTTTGTAAAATGATGGCAGGAACAATTTTTTTTTAAAAATTAACTTGGGAATTTAATGCTTGTATTTTTGGATTGGAGTTTTTCTTTTAGAAAAGACTGAATACTGTGGTCTTAATGAGCATAATTTATTCTGCTACTGAGTGAAATAGTTTGTCATCTGTAACCATAGTTTTGTTTTTTTTTAAGGGAGTAAGACAAGCTGGTCCTGTGTTTTTTTTTAATATAGGGCACTTATTACCCTGCTTGTGCTAAAGGATGTGCAGTTTCCTTATTTGTAGGTACTCTACTCCCTCCAGGACATCTAACTTTTATTATTAAGTGCATGCTTCCTCCACAGGCCACTGCTATTTTTGCTGCCTCCAAATATATTTTCACGTATTTGGCTTTGTTCATTGCCCTATAGGGAGGTGTTTAGCTTCTCTGCCTCTCTGTGAACATTTTTGTGGTTGTAGTCATAAATGAAAGGTTCAAACAAAGGAGTTTTCAAAAATCAGACTGATTCCATAAGGCTTGAGAAGCGGAATGACGTGTGATTTGTAGATGAGAACTTCTTAGGAGCTGGGATTTTCAGATGCTGAGCTACCTGGAAAATTTCGTGGATCCTCAATTTTGTCTTAAAAACTGTTCTGGATTTGCTAATGACCAGTTAATTAAAAAGCACAATTGATCCTTTTTTATATATTGCAATGTGTTGAGCAGAGCTAACTAAATCTGAATGTTTGTTAGCAAAATATAATAGTAAAATCAGAGAATAGAACATAAAACAGTACAGCACTGTGTACAGGCCCTTCGGCCCACGATGTTGTGCTGACCTATTATCCTACTAAGATTAATCTACCCTGCATACCCTATATCTTACAATCCTCCGTGTGTCTATCCAAGAGTTGTTTAAGTCTCTGAAGTATCTGACTCCACTACCACTGTTGGCAGCGCATTACACACACTGACCCCTCTGTGTGAAGACCTACCTCTGACATCTCCCCTATATCTTCCTCCAGTGACCTCTAAAATTTATGCACCCATGTAATACTCATTTCCGCCCTGGGGAAAAAGCCTCTCTCAGTCCACTCTCTATCTATGCTACTCATCTTGTAAACCTCTGTCAAGTCACCTCTCATCCTTCTTTGCTCTAAGAATCTTTGTGGCCATTGCTCACCAAATGCTACTGAACATTTGAAATTTCTGAACATGGTTAAAAATGTTCACGTTTTTGTGGTACTTTTCAATTTTTTTTTAATACGTTGATCTTTCCTTTTTCTATTTTTATTTTTGAAGCTTGGAATCCTTGCTGAGGAGAAAGTTTCTTTGCTGGATTTATGGGAGCTGCGTAGACACCAATATGAGCAGTGCATGGATCTACAACTCTTTTACCGTGACACTGAGCAGGTGGACAACTGGATGAGCAAACAGGAGGTGAGCGTCCTTTTGGACAGCTGTGGGTACATCATTCATTAATAGTAAATAGTATGTGATGGAGCATTAGAATATAACATTGATGGAATTCTGAACATAAGTGTAGTGTAGACTACCTCAATGTTCAGCAAAAAAGAGGAATTAAAAGCTTCTATCTAAACTTTTTTTTTTAAAAGTATCTGTCTGTGCATATGTGTGTGAAAAAGAATATAGGTCGTACCTTAAGGTAGTTTGGATGACAGCGTCATGATCTGAATGTTGACTGAATAGTTGAAGTGTATAGGTGCAGTAGGATTATAGCTGACTGATTTTAGACTGTGGGGTAATGAAGATAGAACTCCAAAAGTTTCATCCATTAAACATTGGTCTTGGAGAAACCTTACAATTTGCATAAGCAGCAATACTGGGCTTATTTATTTTTCTAATAAATGCATCCATTGTTTCCACCCATCTGTCATCTAAAACCATCACAAATCAAATTATTCATTGTGTTGTAGTCAAGCCAAATCCATGTTTCTTCTCTTAAAATGTCAGACATTGGATGTCCAAATGATGACAAACGTTACTAGTCCAGAGCAGTGAATGTGAGTCATTAGGGATGTAATGTCTTCTGAATATGTAAAATCATCTCCAGGGAACATTGTTCTCAAAGTAACAGCATGCAAAAGTGTACGAAATTTTTACCATTCTCAGCTGATAACAGCATTTTGTTTGAATCTTGTTGCTTAGGCTTTCTTGTTGAATGAAGACTTGGGAGATTCACTGGACAGTGTAGAAGCCCTACTGAAAAAGCATGAAGATTTTGAAAAGTCCCTTGGTGCTCAAGAAGAGAAAATTACGGTATGTCTGCCAAGGTTTTTCCAGTCCTTCATAATCACCGCTACCTTGTTTTGGTGTTTTTGTTTTTTTTTTGTTTTAACAGCTGTTTGTTTTTTCTATCAGGCTTTGGAAGAATTTGCCACCAAGCTGATTCAGAGTGACCACTATGCAAAGGAAGATGTTGCAGCACGCCGTGATGCGGTAAATTTGCAGTGCATTATATTGTCAGCTGAACAAATGCTTCTGCTGACTTTTAACAACCATATTTTTATCCGCTTCACGTTTTAACTGGTGATACAAAACGGGTGACTGTTGTGCTGAATTTTAGTTTTCAGTTTTATACTGCAACTTCTAATATTGTTTAACTTCTTCAAATGCATATGGTAGAATTGATTTTTTTTTTGGTTTTCATTTGGGTCAGAAGGCAATCTGCATCATTCTGCTTATAACTGCTGTTTGAAAGAGTTATACAATTGATTCTAATCCTTTTTTCCCAATTTTTTTTTTTGTTTTGTTTTAATCAAGACTCTCTTAGAAATTACTACTGCATCTACATTTTCCACCACCCTTACAGTCATTCCATTTCCAGGTCATTGTTGCTCTATATATTTCAAAAAAAAATTTGTCTTGTCCCTTTTTGTCTTGTAGCTGCTGAGCCGTCGGAATGCTCTCCATGAACGTGCCATGTATCGGCGAGTTGCACTAGAGAACTCTTTCAGTCTACAGCAATTTTTCCGTGATTCTGATGAGCTGAAGAGTTGGATAAATGAGAAGATGAAAACTGCCACTGATGAAGCTCACAAGGTGAGACTGTAACCATTTGACCTGGCGTGTAATTTATTGCATATCTATATACTTAAATTTTTTTGGGAATTGAGAAATTTTAGGATTCATAGATCCATTCTCTATTAATGAACTTCTGAAGTTAATGTGTAATCCTTCACTGAAACCCTTGACCTGGCCTGACTTGAAAAGCCATACAACAGTGTATTATCCTGTTTGGTAACTACCTTTTTTAAATATAATCTAAAGATAATTTGCAAAGATTAATTTTTTTGGATGTTGAAGGGTAGTTTTCTCTTACAATAATTTGAATTTGCATGGTATAACCAGTAAGTTTATGGAATCAAGCGAGCACTAGTCCAAATAACCAACTACTTGAGTTCACCCTTCAAACATGATTTACCTGTATTGGGTTAGTTTGAAATGTAAACATATTACAAATGTCTTTATAATTTCTTGACTTGGCTCAGGATCCATCAAACTTGCAAGGAAAGGTTCAAAAACACCAGGCCTTTGAAGCAGAGCTTTCGGCCAATCAGAGTCGCATTGACACACTACAGAAAGCTGGACAAGAACTGATTAATGCCAAGCACTATGCCTCCGATGAAGTAAATGCTCGAATGGATGATGTCATCACTCTATGGAAGAGGCTGCTTGAGGCCACAGAACTGAAAGGTCACAAAATAGCAGATGTTTTGTACGAATTAAATGGTTTCTTTTCAAGACCAACTCTGTAATTAACATTTTCAGTAAACTTTCTGGGAGCAGGGCCACAGGGAAAATGATTTGATGTTTTTCTTCCACTGCTCTGTTTTGAAGGCACCCACTCCCACAGAATTCTGGGAGTAGGGAGCCCTTCCTTCTACTTCCAATTTGTTGCTATTTGTGAGAGACTAGACAGTTTTTGCATTCTTTCATAAGTTAAGGCCAGTATTTGTTGTTCATCCTATTTATTTGTTTTTGAATTACTATGATCTATTTGGTTTAGGTAAGCCACAGTGCTATTGTAAAAGGAGTTACCAGGATTTTGGAGAGAGACAGATGGTACATTCTGTCTGTGTACCCACAGTGAGGAAGGGGAGGGATGATTTATGGTGGAAGAATTTTTGTTAAAAAAAACTTTTCATTTGAATCTTTTCTTTGTATTCAGGTATTAAACTACGTGAAGCCAACCAACAACAACAATTTAACCGTAATGTAGAAGACATTGAACTCTGGTTGTATGAGGTTGAAGGTCACCTTGCTTCAGATGATTATGGAAAGGATCTGACTAGTGTACAAAACCTGCAGAAGAAACATGCACTGTTGGAGGCTGATATTGCAGCACATCAGGTATGAAAATGGATTCTAGAATCATAAGAGTAGAAGTAAGCCTTTCTATCTGTTATTTGCTTGTATTCCCCCATAATCCTTAATTTTATCGGCAACCAAAAATCAGTCTAACTCGGGCTTGAATATATTTAGTGACCCAAATCCGCTACTCCCTGTGGAAGAGAATCCCAAACACCAGTAACCTTCTGAGAGAAGAGATTCCTCAGTTCAATTACAAATGATGCCCCCTTTGTTCTGTTCGTTCTAGAATTTGCACAACAGGAAATCTCCTCTTGCCACCTATCCTGTCAAATATCCTCAGTCTTCTGGAAGTACAGATTATGTAATTTAGTTTCTGCCCAGTTTTTGTTAGTCTTGAAGCTTTTGGTTTTTTTTTATAGTTATGTGGATACTGGATATTCTAGAGTTCCACAGAGGGACAGTTGCCATTGATGTGTGTCATTTGAAAACAATTTTTAGCAGCTGTTCAATGACAACGATAAATTTAAATCCTAACCACATTTGTGGTCTCTTTTCAACTTCATCCAAGTGACAGGCAAGTTAAAACACTTGTGTCCTTTTTTATGTTAATGCCTACACAGAGGAATTGCTAGTTAACTGTTAAGATTAACTTCTGTCTGATTTTTTTTTTTCATTCTCAGACCAAGATCTCATTCAGCATTTCTCTTGTTCTGGTTAAGATTCATTAATCTAACATAACCCAAACATCAAAGTGGAACTTTTTAAAAATTTTTGTTCATCTGAATGATTCCCTACTTGCATGATAACTTCACCAAACTGTTTGAGAACTTTTAGTTTGCTCTTAAATGAAGTCATTGTATGGACTCTTTGACATTGTAGTACAGTTGTTCAATTTTTTGTTTTTCTGCTTGCTTAAAATCCATTAGAACTCTTTTTTTCTGAGTGATAAACATAATGTTCTTTTGAACAATATTAGTTCACTGTTTTTGAATTGACATGTATTATATAGTTTTTCTCCTATTATATCTTTTGCAAATGGTGCTAACAGTTGTCTCAATATTTTTGCAATGGCTAATGTTACCCTTGAGTTGCTTGGAGTTCCAGTCAGTTGGGCTTCTGGAGCCATTATGTTGTATTCTTCTTGCAGAGGACTTTGGTTAAGGATATGTCATTTCTAATTCCTAGGATTCAGTACTGAGATTAATTCTGTAAAGCAGGAGAATAAATGACTCTTTGCATTTTCTTTTATGGGGAATTGTTTTATTTCCTTTTATCAGTAATACCGCACCCACAAAAGGTTTTTTTTTTGTTTTGCTTCTTGAGACTGAATAGCATCTGTGCTATAATTTGGAATGTTCTGTGGGAATAATTAACTTGGTCTAATTAAACTTTACCACTAAAGATTAACAGGTTTTAATCTGGGATCAGAATAGATAACTGCAACTTGTCTTCCTCTAACTCCTGGGCATCACTTCAGGAACATAAGAATTAGTTGAAGGATTAGATGCCTTCAAGGCAGAGATCGACAAATTCTTGATCTCACAAGGAATCAAGGGCTACGGGGAGAGTGCAGGGGAGTGGAGTTGAAATGCCCATCAGCCATGATTTAAATGGCGGAGTGGATTTGATGGTCTGAATCGCCTTACTTCCACCCCGTGTCTTATGGTTATTGCATCAAGTAGTTAGCTAATAATTATCTGACTCTCTCACTATAAATTTATAGTAGTGTAAAGATGAATACCAGAAGTGTGCAGAAAAGATCAGATTGAATCAGTCAAGTTAAAGAGCTAATGTCAAATGGTTTATGGTGTCTGTTACTTTCGCTGTGCTGTAATAGCCTATGAATATCTAGAACTTGATGCTATCATTTTATGAAACAAGTCAGATGTTGCAAGCATACAGTTGTTGGAAGATATGTTAGTCTTAGGTCACAAACTAAGCAGCATCATATTTTAGACTCTGGTAGTTATTTTGTTTTAGTTGATCGTGCATGGAGTGACATTAGTAACTGAAAGAGCCCGTTTTGTTCACCCTTAAACCCCTGTTAGTGTTTTCTGCTTGTTTTTTTTTTAACAGAAATGCTTCAGGTGCATCAGTTTGTAGGAGGTGCTTAACTTTTTTAAAAATAAAATCTGTCCTATTCTCGTAGGACCGTATTGATGGAATTAACATTCAAGCCCGGCAGTTCCAGGAAGCCGGACACTTTGATGCTGACAATATCAAGAAGAAGCAAGAAACTCTGGTTGGTCGTTATGAGGCCCTGAAAGACCCAATGGTAATTCGTAAACAGAAACTTGCTGACTCCCTGCGCCTTCAGCAGCTCTTCCGTGATATTGAGGATGAAGAAACGTGGATTCGGGAAAAGGAGCCAATTGCAGCTTCTACCAACAGAGGTCAGGGTGATTTCCAGATGTTATTGATGGTTTGTCACTTCTTTCCCCAGTAGGTTTTTTTATTTCTTTGCAGGCCCCAACCCCCACATCTTGACCTTTTGCTATTCCATTGTCTTTACATTATAAGAAGAATAGGGGGGAAGCAGGGTATCGTTTGGCCTCTGAAACCTTTTTTCTGCCTTTCAGTATGATCTTGGCTGTCTGCTCTGGGCCCTTACGCTCATCCTTTTGTTTTGACACCGTATCCTTATTTTAGTGATAGGGCTTTCCATCCATTCGTTGCCTGAAATAGGCATTTCCTGAAATGCTCAACTCTGATTTTAATCTTGTTTCTTGTCTTGGAGTCCTGCCCCCACCCCTGCTGAAACACACATGTGCACCTGCCCCATCGATGGAAAAATGTCCTTCTTTTATTTTTGTTTTGAAGTATTTTCAAAATCCAAAGCTGGCTCAAATCAATTAAATTTGCATGTTCCTGTCAAAGCCCTAGTTTACTTCATCCTTCAAAATTTTGATTTGTTTTTGTTTTGCTGGTTTTTTTTTTCCTCTCTTGTCCTTTTGTAAGATTCTGATGTATCTGTATCCTTCCCGACCTGCCAGAGCTCTTGCTCAGAAAGTCACCACTTGTGTGGGGTAGCAGAAGGTGCCTCCCAACAATGGGTCATTCTTCGGGAAGGAATCCATAGCTTGGACTATACAAGACTAAGAAACATGATATGCATGTTGGCGTGTTGTTTTGAACAAGTAAAACCTTTTTAAATTTCAGGAAAGGATTTGATTGGTGTACAGAACTTACTTAAAAAACATCAGGCACTCCAAGCAGAGATTTCTGGTCACGAACCACGTATCAAAGCTGTGGCCCAAAAAGGACAAGCAATGGTTGAAGATGGTAAGTGTGAATTAATAGATAACAATAATTGTTTTTGAATTGCTGTTATTTTCTGATTATTCAGGCTACAATGATGACTATGGTAGGTGGCAATTAATTGTGTAATATATTTACAAAACCTGAAGGGATTCCAGTTTTGACTTTGGATGAAACCAGAGCAAGGACAAGTTGGCTGTTACTTTTTTCTTGTTCTCAACCATTGTCCTAGTCAAACATTTTGTAGGGGGCAACTTGTTGGCTACCTGCTCCTCTTATGGTTTTGTTTTTAAAAACAAAGACAACCTTCCATTCTGTAGGAAGGGGAGCAAATTTTAAAAACTATTTGAGAAAATTTAAGGAAAAATGTGTTTAAAACAGAAGTGTAGGAGAGGGAACTGAATACATCAAAACAATGAAAGAGGAGAGTGAAAGAAGTGTGAAGGGTGTTTTGTTGTTTTTAAGAAAACTTGACCATTTACTCGCCTGAATTAGCTTCAGGTAAAATTTCATTGGTCCCTTCCTGAACAAACAGACCTCTCTGATGAAGGGTCTAGGCCCGAAACATCAGCTTTTGTGCTCCTGAGATGCTGCTTGGCCTGCTGTGTTCATCCAGCTTCACACTTTATTATCTTGGATTCTCCAGCATCTGCAGTTCCCATTATCTCTGATACAAAACGTGTTCTATTCAGTTTTATTTGATATTCTGTGTCAACAGTCAGAATTTCACCTACAGCCTGTGGCTTCTTGAGGCCACTGTTTCTAATCTCCTCAATCTGGTATACTTCTATCCAGTGCCCCCTCAACTATTTTAGCTGCTCTAAGGAAAATAACTCTAGCCAACTAATTGCTCAGATCCATCAGCCCAGGCACCATCTTGGTAAATCTCCTGTGCACCCTCTCTGTGCAATCACATCTTTCCTATGATGTGACCAGAACTGCGCGCACTTCTCTAGTTGTGGCTGAACCAGCATTTTATAGTTCCAACAGTTTCCCTGCTGTTTGTATTCTATGCCTTGGCCAATAAAGTCGGGTATCCCAGATGCTGCCTTATTCAACCTATCCACTCGTTGCAACCATCAGGGATCTGTGGATATGAGCATCAAGGCTCTTTCAACCTCAGTACTTTTTCCACGGTCCCGTCATTCAGTGCAGTCCCTTGCCTAAGTAGCTCTTTCAAGTACATTACCTTTCATTTTGGTCTTCTGGTTTAATTTTATTTGCCACTGTTAGATCCATCTGACTGATCAATTGATTTTCTTCTGCAGTTCACAGCTATCCTTGTCGCTGCTTATCGCCCTGTCAATTTTCATTTAAGTACAAATCCATTGTAATGTGTACCATAAACAGCATGGGCTGTGAACTCTGCAGAGCTCTACCTTTTAGCAGGCGTCCAGTAACAGAAACATGTCCCTCTCTGCTTTCCGCATCTGAACCAGTTTTGCATCTATCGTGCCATCTTATTCTTAATTCTATCAAGTGAAGAAATTTAGTTTTGAAATTTTAAAATATTAATTATCTATATAAAGTTTTTAAGCTGTACTTGTAGTCGTAATTCCGTATCCGGTCATGAGAAATACTAGATTGTTACGCTTATTCTCCAGTGGTGCCACACCTCAAGGTTTTTTCTGTGAAGCATCACCACTATTGGCGTGGCTGGTTCTGGATCCTCTGTTCTTGAGCTCCTTTTAGCTGCTTTGTTACTGCTCTTGAGCCCCTCTAAGGTCTCCTGTAGATCTGTCATCTTTCTGCGAGGGCCTTAACCTTGGCTGCACTTCTTTATTTTGTTGACAGTTCTCTTAGTGTTCTTTGTTCTTTCTCAGGCCACTTTGCCAGTGAGGAAGTGAAAGGCAAACTGAATGACCTGAATCAGAAATGGGATTCCTTGAAAGCAAAGGCTGCACAGAGACGCCAGGATTTGGAAGATTCACTGCAAGCTCAACAGTATTTTGCTGATGCTAATGAAGCAGAGTCCTGGATGAGGGAGAAGGAACCTGTTGTTGGCAGCACTGATTATGGGAAAGATGAAGACTCTGCTGAGGTGTGCATCCTTTTGTATTTCTTTAAAGTTACCTTTTGTGAAATTGCAGTTCACTTCGTTGGAATGAGATGTGCCAAAAGAATCTTGCCTGTATGAAAGCTATGTATAATGACATTATCTCAATCCGTCACTCTCTCGCTTCTCTATAATCAGCAAATTCGTTTTGGGCCTGTGGTTGTTGATCATTGCTCACTGATAACGAACCAATAAACAGATTGATCTCATTTCTAGCATCCTACTCTCTGACAGCACTTGGAACAATATTAAAGTACATCTATTGAATTTTGAGATAACGAGGTGTGGAGCTGGATGAACACAGCAGGCCAGGCAGGAAAGCTGACGTTTCGGGCCTCGACCCTTCATTGGAAATAGGCCCAAAACGTCAGCTTTTGTGCTCCTTGATGCTGCTTGGCCTGCTGTGTTCATCCAGCTCCACACCTTGTAATCTCGGATTCTCCAGCATCTGCAGTTCCTATTATCTCTATTGAATTTTGTCTTTTTATTAAAATTCTGATATATTTGCTTGTTTAAAACTTGCCTCCAAACCCTGAAGCCGCTTCCACGACTCATTTTATTAATTGTGCAGGAGTTGGGATGAAGGGATCACATCTAAAGAATTCCACATGTCACCATTTTTTGTAAATGAGGTTTTTTTTTCCTAAACCTGTCAGTTATTAACCTTTGCTCCCATCTTTTTCCTTTTCCCTTATGTTACTGGAGAAGCCTTATATAAAATTAAAGTAACTGGAAATGAAAATCACATTAAGATATAATGGATGCTGACCTAACATTACCCATCAGAATGATCCCATTATGTCCTGAGGTAGCAAAACACATTACACAAGACCCAAGTCTTATTTTGTTTCCCAAAATTAATGTATAATACTTATTTTAGACATTCTGGCTTCCAGAATCGTCACAGATAAATCTAAATTGGTCCTCACCAAATGCTGCACATGTCCCTTTGGAAGGAAGTTAGTGAATAAAATGGCCAAGTTTCTACTACTTCATCTAACTGCCCGAATCAGCAATGCCCCTACAGTTCTCCCAGAGAAGAAAAACTAACAGAATTGAATTAGACCTGAAAATCAATCCCTATTTTGTTTTAAACGAATTGCTGGACCAAATTAAAGCCATCAACGGAAGATCTTTCTCCATTACCTAACCCATTTCTGTGGATTCAAGCAATCATGATAAACATGAGGTTTGTTTTTTGTTTTAACTAGGCCCTGTTGAAGAAACATGAAGCTTTAATGTCTGATCTAATAGCATATGGAAGCAGCATTCAAGCATTAAGGGAACAAGCTCAAGCCTGCCGTGTAAGGAATTATGAACTGTTTTGTAATGTTGCCATAATGTAAAATTAAAACAAATACATTTGTTGAAATATTCTTGCAGATTTATTTTCTATGGTGTACACACTGCTGTGTATTACAACCTAATGTAGAATTTTTAATGTAGCTCAGCCAACAGATTTTATTCTGTGCTAAATGATCTCTGGGCTTGGTACTTGGAAAATGTGTCCCGTTACTGATTGGAAAACCACCTCTTCACTTGTCTGTCTTCAGCAACAAGTGGCTCCCACAGATGATGAAACTGGAAAAGAACTTGTTTTGGCATTGTATGATTATCAGGAGAAGAGCCCTCGTGAAGTTACTATGAAAAAGGGGGATATCCTTACTCTGCTAAACAGCACCAACAAGGTAAGGCATTGCAAGGGTTTGATGAGGACAGTGGAAAAATTTAGCAGTAAGATGCAGGGAGATGTTTACTTGGATTAACTTGAAAGAAGTAATATGGCTAAGTTCTTCTTGTACAATGTTGTCTTTTAAATATTAGTTTATTATAGAGTATTCCAGTGACAGCGCACATTTTTGTTTAAAACCAGGGCCAATGTACTTTTCTTGTGTGCAACTGTTGATGTCTTTACTTGACCTTGTTTGAAAGGATTGGTGGAAAGTGGAAGTAAATGATCGCCAAGGCTTTGTTCCTGCTGCCTATGTTAAGAAATTGGACCCAGCACAGTCTGCATCACGTGAGAATCTGCTGGAAGATTCGAGCAGCATTGCAATGCGCCAGGAACAGATTGACCACCAGTAAGTAACTTAATCCAAGTTCTTTATACCAGCTTTATATTTTTGCAGTGGAAAATTTCATGCCAAGCACTGGATGAAAACCAACACCTTCCACTTTTTGGCTCAGTTGGATAGGATACTTCTGATGTAGTTTTGAGAGGTTACCCAGCACAAGTGCTGGCTAATAGCATTATTTGGTAGTGATATATATATTTTTGTTTTCTTTTATAGGAAGATATTTTTGACCTTCAGTTGGTGCCATCTTATACTAGTTGAAATTGGTACTTTTTCTTGCATACCACAGCAAGGTTGGCGAGCTTATAGAATCAACAAGGAAAAGCATTCAAGGTCATGGGGGAAATCCCATGGGAGTGGGATCAGTTGGATAGCTCTTACAAAGATCTGGCACAACCAAGGCAATATGTGAAAAGCTGGTCATTTACAATACACTATATCCATATAAGCTCAGGTCTGTGCTAGAGTTGAGGGAGGGCATAAGAGACTGACTGACTGACAAAAGATTCCATGATGCAACAGTGTAGGTGTGGTTATGGTACAGTCAGAAAAATATTTGGTTGGCTAACTTGCTTTCAAAGAATAAGCAGAAGCACAGCGTGACAAAAGGCTGCTTTTTGTTTTGCTTTTGATTCTGTTACTGTTTAGTCCAAAGTCACCCGACACCAAGTTATAGTCCCAACAGGTGATTTGTAATCACATGCCTTCAGAGGGCTGCTGTTTTGTCAGGTGAAATGAAGTGAAGAGACTTGAAGCACACAGGCACAAGTAAGACGGTGCTGGAGACAAACCAAATAGCTGGAATAACATTTGGTTTGTCTTCAGCACCATATTATTTTTAACTTTCTGTGGTTATCTCTGTGTCTCAATCAAATCATTAGCACATCCCTTCACTTGCAGTGCAGCTTTTGATACTTTACTCACACCATCTGACACTTTTTTGATCACCTGCAGAGACCTGTTATTCAGCCTGTGGATGCTTCACTTGCACCGTTTTGTATGATCTTTTGATTTCTCTGCTTATAAGTTCTGTGCCTGTGTGCTTCACTTCACTTCAGCTGACAAAAGAGCAGTGCTCTGAAAGCTTTTGATTTCAAATAAACATGTGACTTCTGACCTTGTCTGCCCCAGTCTACCATCACCACCTCTGCGTCAAGTTTTAGTCCATCATACTTCTGATGTGCTTCAAATTCAAGTGACTGTGGAAAGAATAGGAAGGTCAGATAAAAGCCTTTAGGAAGGGTAGAGTGGGTGAAGAGGACATACAAAAGATTTGTAGATTATGTTAAAGATAAATAATAATAAAAGATTCTCTAAAGACTTAGAACAGTTTCATCAAAGTTTTTGTGGATTGGATAGAAATGAAAAGAGAAATTTCATGAGATGAACGATTGAGACTATCAAATGGTTACAGCACAGAAGGAGGCTGTTCAACCCCTTGGGTCGTTTGGCTTTCTGCAACTATGTCAGTATGTGAGAATGTAAGAAATGGGTGTGGGCCATTCAGCTCCTTGAATCTGTTTCACCTTCAAGATCATCACTAATCCGTCCCAGGCCCTAGCTGCTCTTCCATGCCTGTAAGGAACAGCCATCACATTGAAGGTTTTCAAAAATTTTTTTTTTAAAAATACTTTCAGAGATCTAGCCTGCACAGCTGTGGTGGAGAATTCCCAATGTTCACCACCTTCAAGGAGAATAACTTCCTTCACATTTTTTAATTTTAAATGAGTATCCCCTTATTCTGTAACTCTGTTCTTTTCTTTTTTAAAATTTGAGATTTTCCCCAGTAGCAGAAACACTTTCTCAACATCCATCTTGTCCAGTCCTCTCAGAATCTCATATGTTTCAAGAAGATCACCCTTCATTCTTCTAAATTCTAATGAATAAAGGTCTAACTTGTCCAGCCTTTATCCCAGGAATTAGCGTAGTCAATCTCGGGGGAACAGCCTCCAAAGCCATTGTATCCTTTTTTTTTTGCCCCCCACAGATACAGGGACCAAAACTTTATGCAGTACTCGGTGTAATCTTGTCATCACCCTTTTACAATTGTAACAAGACTTCCCTACTTTTAAACTCCAACCCCCCACAAGCAATAAATAGTCAAGTGTTGGGGAAATATTGCTAGACTATACCTAGATCTCTGGGTCAATGTTCCAGGGATCCGGATTCAGATCCCACTGTGGCAGATAATGAAGTTTGAATTCAATTAAAAATTTAGAATTAAGATTCTAATGATGACTGAAAGCAATATTGATAGCCAGAAAAAGCCATTCTGATTTGGTAAATGGCCTTTTTAGAGATGGCAATCTGCCATCCTTACCTGGTCTAATCCACATGCGATTCCAAACTCTCAGCAATGCGTTTGACTCTTAACTGCCCTCGGGGCAATTAGGCATGGGCAATAAATTCTAACCTATGAGTGATTTTTTTTTTTTAAAAAAAGTTCTATTAGCTCTCTTAATTACATGCAGCACCTGATTGCTAGTTTCTGTTTTTGCTTTCCATGTGCAAAAACACCCAGATCCCTCTGCACTGCACAACTTTTTTTCAATCTCTCTCCATTTTTAAATAATAGGTTGCCGTTTGTTTCTTAGTACTAAAGTGCATGATGTCCCACTTTCTTACATTTAAACTCCATCTACCACGCTCTCTGTTCTATTTATTTTTGTATCATCTAGTCTTACTTCCCCTGCACTTTCTCCAAAGCCCTGCAAGTTTTTTCTGTGCTGATATGAGAATTACTAATTGATTGATTTTCATAGAAAAACTGTTTAAAAGACCTTTTAAAAGGTAAGGAGCTCTTGGGGAGGATAAGGAATATAATTTAAAGAAAGTAGCACTGAAAGTGTTGGTGGACTAGGCACTGACTCCCTGATAGCAGCATGTATTTGCTAGGGCTGAAAGAAGTCAAGGAACAAAGTCATTGGCTAAGCTCTGTTTTTGAGCAGATGTGACTTTAGAAGTTTTCTTTTGTTAAGGAGCATAAAAGAGTTCATTGCTGTGACAACTTTTCCTCAATAAAGATTAACATTCATAGTAGGTAATTGGTAGCGTGGATTCCAGAATCCAGTCATACTGGCTTCACAGGGCATGGGTTAATTGGAAACAGTGCAGATCCATAGTAAGTAATTTAGCGCAGGAAGTCCCCAATTTATAAAAGTCAGACTGTAAAATGCTCACACTTATGAATGTGATCCCACACTTGTGTAATCTCAAAGACCTGACATGCAAATATTTCCTAATACTTATGATAGGCTGCTTTACATTGTCCTGCATTATGTTCTGACTTTGTACAAATCGATTTGCAAACAGTCCTGGGCTCCCCTCTGGAGACTAAGTTGTGCCGTTTATATTGAAGAATAAGTTTCCTTCTGTGTTGATCTATATGAATGTTCGGATGTGCATATTGGGCATGACAATAGGGAAGTAGTTAACTATGAAGTCACTTCAGGAAGATGCAAACAAGTTAGTAGCTGGCAGAGATCAATTTCCAATGAAGTTTAGCGTACACAATAGGTAAAAGATGTAAGCACTCAATGGTACAGCATTTTCTGAGTTGAGAAGTAGAGAAACTCAGGTATGCATGCAATTCAAAGAGGAAAGGATGAGTTTAATAAAGTTTATTTGATAAAAGAAAGATGCTGCGTTCTAGGCTACAGAAACCAATGGAACATCACCCCTGCTTTTACATTTTAAGTCTGTTGAAATCATTTCTTAAGCTATAATTAGAACTCTCCAGTTTGAGTAAGTATATTGACGCTGAAATTTAATACAGAAGAGAATAACTGAGGCGAAAGGTGGGATAAATGATTTTGCTGCGAATGAGAAATTGAGCTTTTAATTATATGGAAAAGCTTTCATCTGAACATTCTCTGTGATATACCAGGAAATGCTGTAGCATTTGCCATTGGATTGATAACAAGAGGACATTAAAAACACCTAAAGATAAAGTAATAAAATGTGAGGCTGGATGAACACAGCAGGCCAAGCCGCATCTCGGGAGCACAAAAGCTGACGTTTCAGGCCTAGACCCTTCATCAGAGAGGGGGATGGGGAGAGGGAACTGGAATAAATAGGGAGAGAGGGGGAGGCAGACCGAAGATGGAGAGTAAAGAAGATAGGTGGAGAGAGTGTAGGTGGGGAGGTAGGGAGGGGATAGGTCAGTCCAGGGAAGACGGACAGGTCAAGGAGGTGGGATGAGGTTAGTAGGTAGCTGGGGGTGCGGCTTGGGGTGGGAGGAAGGGATGGGTGAGAGGAAGAACCGGTTAGGGAGGCAGAGACAGGTTGGACTGGTTTTGGAGAATCCAAGATAACAACAAAGTGTGTAGCTGGATGAACACAGCAGGCCAAGCAGCATCTCAGGAGCACAGGAGTTGATGTTTCGGGCCTAGACCCTCCTTCAGAGAGGGGGATGGGGAGAGGGTCCTGAAATAAATAGGGAGAGAGGGGGGAGGCGGACTGAAGATGGAAAGGAGAGTATAGGTAGGGAGGGGATAGGTCCGTCCAGGGAGGACGGACAGGTCAAGGAGGCGGGATGAGGTTAGTAGGTAGGAAATGGAGATGCGGCTTGAGGTGGGAGGAGGGGGATAGGTGAGAAGAAGAACGGGTTAGGGAGGCGGGGACAAGCTGGGCTGGTTTTGGGATGCAGTGAGGGAAAGGGAGATTTTTGAAGCTTGTGAAGTCCACATTGAAACCATTGGGTTGCAGGGTTCCCAAGCAGAACATGAGTTGCTGTTCTTGCAACCTTTGGGTGGCATCATTTGTGGCACTGCAGGAGGCCCATGATGGACATGTTGTCTAAGGAATGGGAGGGGGAGTTAAAATGGTTCGCGACTGGAAGGTGCAGTTGTTTATTGCAAACCAAGCAAAGGTGTTCTGCAAAGTGGTCCCCAAGCCTCCACTTGGTTTCCCCAATGTAGAGAAAGCCACACTGGGTACAGTGGATACAGTATACCACATTGGCAGATGTGCAGGTGAACATCAGCTTAATATGGAAAGTCATCTTGGGGCCTGGGATGGGAGTGAGGGAGGTGGTGTGGGGGCAAGTGTAGCATTTCCTGTGGTTGCAGGGGAAGGTGCCGGGTGTGGTGTGGTTGGAGGGGAGTGGGGAGCGGACAAGGGAGTCGCGGAGAGAGTGGTCTCTCCGGAAAGCAGACAGGGGTGGGGATGGAAAAAATGTCTTGGGTGGTGGGGTCGGATTGTAGATGGCGGAAGTGTCGGAGGATGATGCGTTGTATCTGGAGGTTGGTGGGGTGGTGTGTGAGGATGAGGGCGATCCTCTTAGGGCGGTTGCTGCGGGGGCGGGGTGTGAGGGATGTGTTGTGGGAGATGCGGGAGACGCGGTCAAGGGCGTTCTCGACCACTGTGGGGGTGGAAGTTGTGGTCCTTGAAGAACATGGACATGTGGGATGTGCGGGAGTGGAATGCCTCATCCTGGGAGCAGATGTGGCAGAGGCGAAGGAATTGGGAATAGGGGTTGGAATTTTTGCAGGAGGGTGGGTGGGAGGAGGTGTATTCTAGGTAGGTAGCAGGTGCATTGGGCTGTTTTGCACTTGAACTTTTAAAATTCTGAGACTTGTACTGCCGACAATAGATTTCCACCAAGTTTAGAAGAGCAAGATATATCTTAATTGAAACATACAAGATCCTGAGAGGCCATTTAAAAGGGTGCACATGGAAGGGATGTTTCCAGTTGTGTAAGAATCTAGAGCTAGTAGGATCTCCACAATGCAGAAGATGCCTCTTCAGTTTTGCCAGATCCACTGCAGGTTGTATGTCACTATATATTCTAAGCCAGTTGAGAAATATTGAATTTGAACAACATGCTATAATGTTCAATGTAGTTGTTTAGAAGCAATCATTTTAACTGCTTGACTTCTAGCACTAGTTTGGCATGTAAGAGAGCGGGAGAGCGGGAGAAAATGAACCTTATTATATCTGAAAAATGCATGAAACTGGAAGTTGCATTTATTGGTTAAGAAATTCATTTTTATTTTAGTGGGTACCTCCAGTTGCTTGTTGCTAATCAAGCTGCACTTTTTTTTCAGCAGATGTTTGCTTGCTTTTACCTTTTCTGCTCCTGGAACTTTACTTGCTGATTCTAGCCATGTACTAATTTTCCTTTCTTTAACAGCTGCTTTAAGCCTTTTATCTACTAACGGCGCATGCTATGCTTTGCTCCCTCTGTCTGTCCAGGACTTTGCTAGCTAAGGAGGTTGGCAGCGTTGTGCTCCGCATGAAGCAGGTGGAGGAATTGTGAGTAGGTTTGGCTCTTTCTCAATGTGATGTGATCTCTGATTCCATTAATTTTCACAATGCATTTTCTCTAAAGCTTGTGGGCACTGGCTCTATTTAAATAGATTTAAATCTGATGGAGATGAAGTTTTTCCTCTACCTGACAGAAATGGTGTGAAAACTGGCATTGCTTTATTATTTTAGGTACATTTTTGCTTTTTTTTTTAAACTCTTCAGTTTCTGCCTTCTCCCATTGATGTGGGTAGCATACAAAAAACATGCAAGTGAAGTTTACATTTAAACATCGCTTATAAAGTGACTGAAAGGCAGAGCTTTTCGTGTGGCGCTCATCCAGACTAATCCTCAAGAAACCAAACTTTGAAAGGGAATATCAATTTATACAGCATAAGAGGGCACTGATTTAGTTGGCAATGAGAAACTGCAGACTGTCAATCTTAGCTGATCAAGCTTGGACCAGAAAGGCCTTGAAGACTCTAATCCAGGTGTCCCTTGTGAGATACTTTGGAGACTGCCCATCTTTGTTGCATTCTGCAGGGCAGCCAGTTGGAGTTCACCTGCCAAATCAGTGTTTTTAATCCATTTAACTAAGCTGGACAGTCAGTAGTTCTTGCTGCTATCAGTGGTTGGCATGAACATTTCTTTCCTCATTAAATTGAATTTCCCTTATCAACCTCAATTGCAAGACCAAACATTTCAGCCTCGTGTCTTGTTTTGATCGTACTCAAGTTTTGTATAAACAAGTAAATAAAACTTAAATTTCTGAAACCTTAAAAAGTCATTTTCAAAACTGTAGGGTGCAGTTGGCTTTGAGATGTGGTGAAAGTGTTGTATGTCGAGGTGAGTCATATTTTGTAAGCTTTCAACATCTTCAAATACAAACATACAAATTAGGAGCAGGCATAGGCCGCTCAGCCCTTTTTGAGCCTGCATCGCCATTCACTAAGATAATGATTGATCTTTTTACTCCACATTCCCACATACTCCTGATTTTAACCTTTTCACTCCCTTGCTTATCAAGAACTTATTTTCCATTTACCTTAAAAATTCAAGGACTCAATTCCTCAAAAGCTGGTGGAATCACCGTTCCAAGATTCATGTCCCTGATTTCTCCTCACCCCTGTCTTAAATGAGGAGCCCCTGTTTATTTTTAAACAAAACACCCCACCACCACTACCGCCCAATTCTTCTGGATTTTTTTTTCCCCACAAGAGGAAACCTCCTTTTCCACATGTGTGCTTTTTCGAAACCGCCCCCCGCAAATACAGGATTTTAAATGTTTCAGTCAAGTTGCCCCTTGCTGTTCTAAACTGCATAAGACCATCTTTCCATTACAGCAATTAGTCTCGCAAGCCATTTCGGAACTGATTCCAAAGCATTTACGTCCATCCTTTACATAAGGAGACCAGTACTGCACACAAGAATCTATCCCTGACAAGTGCCCACTGTATATAATTGAGCATGTTGTATATGATGGGAATTTTGAGCAGCAGAATTTTGAATTGTTATTTACTAAAATTTTGAATTTTCCTCTTGGTACATGTGTTATACTCGTTTCTAAGTTGGTTGATTTTAGAGTTAAGTGTATATTGTTTGTCTGCAGTCATACAAAATTAAAACATTGACTTGAATGTCCTAACAATCATGAACTGCTGAAATAAATCTTTGTTGATCACATCCAGTGACCATACTAGTCTGATCATCTTTTTAAGGTAAAACCTTTTAAGTTTTATGTGATTTAGCTGCAAAATATAAAAGCTAGAATGTAATAATTAAGAACTGTGATATAAAAATATCTGTGCAATATATTAGAATTGGATATGTGATGTATTTCAACTTTTTTTTTAAAGTGGGAATGGATGTACTAAATTCTTAAACTGATGTTCACACAAGCTAAACATGTTGGTGGAATATTACTGATCTATGTTAAAGTATTTCTTCATGGCTTAAAAGAGCATGCAATTTACTGATTTTATAGATTTGCCATTGTGTATACAGTTGAAATCCACGCAATGTATACTTGGAATATCTGATGTCACTTTCTGTTTTGAATCAACTTCACTTTGTTGTCTGAGCATTATTAAAGAAAGCTTTCATACTTTTAAGCTATTTTGCAATACAAAGCTTAGAAAGCACAGTAGATTTGATTCATAAGGTTGAAGGGTATAAGATTCACAAGCTAAGGAGGTAGAGTGAAGTGATGTTATCAGAATTTGTATTGTGGCTTGTAATTTATGGAAGCTAAGTGTTGGTTTTGTAAGAATATGCCCCATCCCTTGTTACATAAGCCTAGTGTTGCTTCAATGCTGATTTGAGTCTCTTCTTCCAAACCATTGAGTAGTAATTGTCAGTTTTTTTTGTTCTTTGGTATATTTTCATTGTTAGATATACTACTCTCCATTGATTTTGCTGTTCATCTTCATAAGCATTTTGGCATTTAAACTATTTGTTTAATTGCTTGTAATTAGTAGTTGGTGTAGAATGACTTTGTTGGGTGTGTTTCTTTTTTTTTAGATACCAGTCAATTCTGGAACTGGGCAAAAAACGTAAGGATATGCTGGAAAAGAGTTGCAAGAAGTTCATGCTTTTCCGAGAGGCAAATGAGTTGCAGCAGTGGATCCATGAGAAGGAGATGGCATTGACGAGTGAAGAAGTGGGGACTGACCTGGAACAAGTGGAAGGACTGCAGAAAAAGTTTGATGACTTCCAGAAAGTAAGTAGTATTTTTAACTTGGAATTGTTTTGAAAGAAGAGAAATGGAAACCTCAGTTATGTAAACTAGATCTGAATACTAGCAGTTTCATCTTCGGTGACCTGATGTATTGACTTAGGGTTGCAGTTTTCTTCCAGTTCACTCATCATGAAAGCTACAGTTGTTAGCTGATTCTGGATGAGGTAGATAAGTGTAACATGCAAATTTAGAAACTTGTTTTGTGTTTTAAATCGTAGAATCATACAGTACAGAAGAGGCCCTTTGGCCCATTTGAGTCTGTGCTGCCATAAAATACACTACTATCCCATACTGGCCCCACTTTCCCGCACTAGGCCCGTAGCCTTGAATGTTATGACACTTTAAGAACTCACCCAGTTGTTTTTTTTTTGAGAAGTTGAGGTTACCAGCCTCAAACACCCTTCCAGACCCCCGCTACACTCTGTGAAAAGTCTTTTCCTCATTTCCCCTCTAAACCTCCTACCTCTCTTTTTAAAAGCATGTTGCCTTGTTCTTGATCTTTCGACTAAGAGGAGCAGCTGCTTTCTATCTACCCTGTCAATGTCGCTCATAATCTTATATCCTGTTATCGGGTCCCCACTCAACCTACACTGCTCCAAGAAAACAGTCCAAGCTTCTCCAGCCCCCCTCAATAGCAAAAAAAGTGCTTCACCCCAGACAACATCTTGGTGAATCCCCTCTGCCCTCTGACTCAGTGCAGCCAACTCCTTCCTGTAATGTGTTGAGCAGAACTGTTCACAGTATTCAGCTGTGGCCTAACAAAGCTCTGTAGCAGCATCATTATCTCCCTTCTCTTTATACTTCACTCAGAAAGGTAAATGTTCCGTATGCTTTCTTAACAACTCTGTTAACTTGTCCAGGCACACCTTTTTATTTTAAGGGATTTATGGACAAGCGCCTCAAGATCCCTCTGGTTCTGTGAACTTGCTTGTGTCCTAGTGGAGCTAAATAGATTGATACCACCTCCGCAAAGTTGTGTATTTATCCAGTTTTGAATTTTCTGTGTGCCAGATTGCCCTACCCTCTACAAATTGCGTCCAGGCATGGTCATATAGTCATCCTCCACAAGCCTGGCCAACTACTAATTCTTTCCCTGCCACTGTGTCTGAGTAGGCAACAGCTGGCTGAGGAGGTATCACGGCCAAACTTTTAAGACTGCAGTTGCCAGCATTTGAGATTTTTTTTCTTTTTCCAGATCACTAGCTGTTGATTAGGAGCAGGGTGCCCTGAATGACTGGCCGACTACCTCGTAATACCCTACTCTGCTACCTTGCCACAGATTAGAGGTTTACTTGGGATCTACATAGTCTCTGGGCCTTGACTATCTTTTGAATTAGTCAGATGATTATTGGGGATGACCTAAGAAAATGGATTGAAAAGAAGATTAGTATCCAAAGTTCTCGAAATTCAGGAATTTCAGTGTTTTTCTGAAATGATAGTTTACTATTTTGAGTCATTTCTAGCTCATTGTTGTGGTGGGATTACTTGAAATATCTGGTTGCTATATTTCTGCAACTAGTTTTAGCTTTAGCAAGCTTCGCCCACTGTCTGACATACTAATGGACTTGCCATGTAGAGGTGATGGTCCTATAAAAGTGAGTATGGTGATGTTCAACAAAATAACTCATTAGTTTCATCTTCAGAAAAGTTACGGAGAATTTTATATTTGTTCAGAAATTTATTTTTGTGCAGTTCTTGTATCTTAGTTACCATAATGTATGTGCTGTTTCTTTACTAAACCTAATACTGTCATTTCTCCTTTGTAAGCTTGAACCTTCCTCTGCTTCAGTTATTTTCCTTGCAAGTTGCAGTTATTTCTACCTCAGCTGCTCCCTTTGATTAAAATTGTACTCGGGATACACAAAAACGTTCTTCAAGTTAAGACTTCCAATTCAACATTTTTCAGGACTTGAAAGCCAATGAGTCTCGCTTGCGAGATATTAACAAGGTGGCAAACGATCTCGAGTCAGAGGGGCTGATGGCTGAAGAGGTTCAAGTAGCTCAGGTACAGTATCACTGCATTTAATTTTCAACCCAACTCTATATTTCCAAAATGAGTTTACTGTTCATTTATGAATCAAGCACATTTCAAAAAAATAAATTCTATAAAGGAATAACAGAGTAAAAGGATTAGTATGTTAAATGCAGCTGAAGTTTTGTCACCATCTTAATGCAAAATAAAAGCTAAACTTTTAAAACTTTTTGCTGTTTGAATTGAAAATTGTGCAGGCAGCACAGCAATTGTGGAAAATCTCCAATTTAGTGTTCTCAAAGCAGACCTCTTTGTGATTCTCTGTGGGGAGAATTGATTCTTCCCACCCAATACTGACATGAGTGTTAGAATGTGGAGGATTTCAAGAAGTTGCCCTTCCAAATCGCACAATTCTGAACATTTGTGATACTCTTTAAGTTGCAACACTGATAATTCACATGCAAGGTTCTGGCTTCCAGCTGCATTCAAGATTTGAGCATGTAATCTGGCTGGACTGTTGAGAGCAGTACTAATGTAAAGACTTACTGTCTGCCTGTTATTAAAAGTTGCATAGCACTTCTTGAGGAACAATATAGGAGCTGTTTGGGGAGTTCTGGTTTTTCCAGTAAATATCATCCGTAAGCTAAAAGCACAAGAAAATGATTTAAGCTAGACATTGATCTTGTTTGCAATTAGTGGCATATTCTGCTAACTTGGCACTGCATGTCCTTTATTTTGAAAATAACTGGCTGCAAAATTACTTTGAGCCATTCCTGGGGGAAAATGTGTCAGGTGCATGTAAGTTGCCTTCACTCTGCACTATTGACTTCAGTCGTGATGGTTCATATAGTATTGTTGTTTAGAAACTTGGGATCTAACTTAAGAGAATGACTTATAGTTTAAGTTTGATTTGTAATTCCGTATTGTGTATTTAGTTTGAAGACATCAATTCCTAAATTTCAATTTAGATTCCTCTTTTTTTTTTTGAGTGGTGATAGGTTATCTGGAGTCTTTTTTTAAACCTGCATTTAAATAAGTTCTTTAAGCTCCTTGAGGCGAATTGTTTCGTGCATTGGGGGAGGGGGGGACAAAGTGTAGACAAGAGGGGCAAAACTAAACTGCTGATGCCTAATGACGGGAATCCAGTAGCACAAAGCTCCATGATTTGCTACAAAAGGTGTCTTAGGTTTATATTTCCTAACTTTATTATACTCTCAATCTAGCCACCTTGTACTTGCCCATATTAAATTTAATATGTGCCATCATCAGCTAACTTCCAACCTGCCCAGGTCTTTCTGCATGTGATAAGCTAAGTCTGCAGATGTGCAGGCAGTTCAATGCGTTAGCCATGGTAAATGTAGAGTTAAGCGATGAGGTCAGGGGTGGGCCTGGGAAGGATACTCTGAGGGCTGGGGTGGACTTGAAGGGATGCATAGCCTCCTTCACTGTAGAGATTCTATGATTTTTGCTGTGTAGTCTCAATTATTTGGTAAGATGTTTATATGATCTTCACAGTTTTTGTTATTTATAAAATAGTTCTGACACTAATCTGAAGTCTGTACCAGTTACCTTCCTTTCTGGTCTGTGTATGGTTGTTATCACTAACTGTAAAGCAGTTAGTTAGAGACATTTCAGCTTTGTTTTGCTGAACAATTTTTAATGTTATCATTCCTTTTTTCATTTTAGGAGCAACCAGTCTTGGGATCTGCTCCAGGAACTGCCAAGGTATGAGAATTTTGAATAAATAATGAATATGAAATTGAAATGTGAGCAACATTATGAGCAGACCTTCAATCTACGTAGCACCAAATGTTGAATACCAGAGGTTAACTGCTACCGCGTGTGTGTGTGTGTGTGCTCGCTTATTGCCACCACCACCACCCCGCCCTGCTGCCCACACTATTCCTTTATTAACAGACTCATTACCTGTTCTCTAGTTTCATTTTACATATTTGGGTCCAGCTTATTTTCTGCCCTGCTCTGGTGATGAGCATTGTTTTTTAAAATGACCCCTGCATGTATACATTAAAAACGATGAGGGCAATTTGGAAGGAATAGGTAAAGCACTTGAAAGACAGACCAATTTAAGGCTTAGTAGGAATTGCCAATGCTGGAGAATTTGAGATAACATGATGTGAAGCAGAACACAGCAGGCCAGGCAGCATCGGAGGAGCAGGAAAGTTTGACGTTTTGGGTTGAGACCCTTCTTCAGAAATGGGGGAGGGGAAGGGGTCACTGAAATAAATAGGGAGACAGGGGAGGCAGATAGAAGATGGATTTTATGTGTTATCTCCAATTTAAGGCATGTTGGACCTAATACGGACTATATGCAATGTGAACGAATGCTATGAATTAACTGGTCAGCACCAAGTTTCTCAAATTTTTAGTTTATTTTTGTATGTTTTTTCTGTAGGATGAATCTGACTCTAAAACCACATCACCATGGAAGGTATGTGTTTTCTTTTCGTGAGCCCCATGCTATTGATTTTTGAAGCCAACTGATTTGAGCATTCCTATTTACTACAGTTGTCATAGTTGTTCTCATCTACGCATTGATGTTTGATACAGAAATTATCACCAAGACAGCGGAGCAAATCCCTTTTTTTTAACAAACAAAAGTACCTAAATAACATGCAGTGTAACATATCCCTTTTTAAAAAACAGTACAAGTATTTAGCATTGTTTCAGTCTTGATCACAAGCTGCTACTCAATATATTTTTTTATAAGATTGCTCCAAAAAGTTGGTTCATTCCATCCACAGTGCTGTTGTAACAACCCAGATCAGGAAGTAGCAATTCATTGTTATGTGCATTCTTCATTCCTTAACACCACATCGTTCAACTCTGGATGTAAATATGTGAGCTGCACTACAATTTTGGAAATCCTATTTTAAAAGCAACAGGTCGTGCAGTTGTGATAACTAACTTGGATGCTTCAAGGAAAGCCAGACAAAAATTTGGAAGAGAAAGATATGCTGATGGAGGAGATTGTGGAGCTTTGACCACTTTGTCCAGGAAGCCTGCTTTTGTTCTTCCCATTCATGTGTGATTAAATGAACTCTTTTCTCAGCCATCAGGCAAAGCTTCTTTTGCTAATGTGTTTCTTCAAACTATGAAGTGTGCAGCTAAAATAACTAATTGAAATTGGCTTGAGAATGCTCCTCTTTTCAAATTGGATCACCTTAAAGATGAGTAAACTAGTTTTTCTTCTCTGGGTCAGGAATAGACGGGGTGGTGGGAGAAATTTAGACTGATTCCTTTCCAGATTACCATATAGGTTTCTTTGGTAAATCTATATCTCAATGTCTAGTGAAGCTGGATTAATTTTCCTCAGTGGTTACTGCTATGGCTACTTGAATTTGTGTTTGTGGAGTTACTTGCCAGTGTAAGTGAGTGCATATGGAGAGAACATAGAACATTACAGCACAGTACAGGCCCTTCAGCCCTCGATGTTGTTGTTGTGCCAACCTGTCATACCGATCTGAAGCCCATCTAACCTACACTATTCCGTGTACGTCCATATGCTCATCCAATGACGACTTAAATGGACGTAAAGTTGGCGAATCTACTACTGTTGCAGGCAAAGTGTTCCATTCCCTTACTACTCTCTGAGTAAAGAAACTACCTCTGACAACTGTCCTATATCTTTCACCCCTCAATTTAAAGCTATCCCCCCTCGTGCTCAACGTCACCATCCGAGGAAAAAGGCTCTCCCTATCCACCCTATTTAACCCTCTGATTATTTTATATGTTTCAATTAAGTCACCTCTCAACCTTCTACTCTCTAATGAAAACAGCCTCAAGTCCCTCAGCCTTTCCTCGTAAGACCTTCCCTCCATACCAGGCAACATCCTAGTAAATCTCCTCTGCACCCTTTCCAAAGCTTCCACATCCTTCTTATAATGCGGTGACCAGAACTGTACGCAATACTCCCAAGTGTGGCCGCACCAGAGTTTTGTACAGCTGCAGCATAACCTCTTGGTTCCAGAACTCGATCCCTCTATTAATAAAAGCTAAAACACTGTATGCCTTCTTAACAGCCCTGTCAACCTGGGTGGCAACTTTCAATGATCTGTGTACATGGACACTGAGATCTCTCTGCTCATCTACACTACTAAGAATCTTACCATTAGCCATGTACTTTGCCTTCTGGTTACTCCTACCAAACTGCATCACCTCACACTTGTCTGCATTAAGCTCCATTTGCCACCTCTCTGCCCAGCTCTGCAGCTTATCTGTCTCTCTGCAACCTACAGCATCCTTTGTCACTATCCACAACTCCACTGACCTTAGTGTCGTCTGCAAATTTACTAACCCATCCTTCTACGCCCTCATCCAGGTCATTTTATAAAAATGACAAACAGCAGTGGACCCAACACCGACCCTTGCGGTACACCACTAATAATTGGTCTCCAGGATGAACATTTCCCATCAACTACCACCCTCTGTCGTCTTTTAGCAAGCCAATTTCTGATCCAAACTGCTATACCTCCCACAATTCCATTCCTCTGCATTTTGTACAGTAGCATACTGTGGGTACCCTTTATCGAACGCCTTGCTGAAATCCATATATACCATATCAACCGGTTTACTCTAATCTACCTGTTTGGTCACCTTCTCAAAGAACTCAATAAGGTTTGTGAGGCACGACTTTCCCTTCACAAAACCATGCTGACTATCCCTAGTCAATTTATTCTTTTCTAGATGATTATAAATCCTATCCCTCATAACCTTTTCCAACACTTTTTTTACCAACAACTGAGGTAAGGCTCACTGGTCTATAATTACCAAGGTTGTCTCTACTCCCCTCCTTGACCAGGGGAACCACATTTGCTATCCTCCAGTCATCTGACACTATTCCTGTAGACCATGACGAGTTAAAGATCAATGCCAAAGGCTCGGCAATCTCCTCCCTGGCTTCCCAGAGGATCCTAGGATACATCTCATCCGGCCCAGGGGACTTATCTATCTTCACCCTCTGTAGGATTTCTAATACCTCTTGTGAACGTCAATCCCACCTAATCTAGTAGCCTGTATCTCAGTATTCTCCTCGACAACATTGTCGTTTTTAGAGTGAAGACTGTTGAAAAATATTCCTTTAGTGCTTCCCCTATCTCATCTGACTCCACACACAACTTCCCACTACTATCCTTGATTGGGCCTAATCTTACTTTCGTCATTCTTTTATTCCTTAAATACCTATAGAAAGCCTTAGGGTTTACCCTGATCCTATCCACCAACAACTTCTCATGTCTCCTCCTGGCTCTTCTGAGCTCTCTCTTTAGGTCTTTCCTGGCTACCTTGTAGCCCTCAAGTGCCCTAACTGAGCCTTCACATCTCATCCTAACATAAGCCGCCTTCTTCCTCTTGACCAGAGATTCCACCTCCTTCATAAACCACAGCTCCCGCGCTCTACAGCTTCCTCCCTGCCTGACAGGTACATACTTCTCTAGGACACACAGGAGCTTTTCCTTGAATAAGCTCCACATTTCTAATGTGCCCATCCCCTGCAGTTTCCTTCCCCATCCTATGCACCCTAAATCTTGCCTAATCTCATCGTAATTGCCTTTGCCTTTGCCTTTCCCCCAGCTATAACTCTTGCCCAGTGGCATACACCTATCCCTTTCCTTCACTAAAGTAAACATAACAGAATTGTGATCTCTAGCACCAAAGTGCTCACCTACTTCCAAATCTAACACCTGGCTGGGCTCATTACCCAGTACCAAATCTACTGTGGCTTTGCCCCTTGTTGGCCTATCTACATACTGTCAGGAAGCCCTGCTGCACACACTTGTCAAAAACTGACCCATCTATAGTACTCTAACTATAGTGTTCCCAGTCAATATTTGGAAAGTAGGGAAGAAGCTGAGGAGTTCTTGCTGTGAGCAAGCACTGCACAACTTGGGTGGCATTTTAAATGTTCAATACTTGATTTGTGATTTTTTTTAATCTCCAAATCAAATCTGAGCAGTGCAGATATCAGTCTGTAACTTGTTGATGTTATCTGAGCACAAAGGTTAAAGTGCTTTTTGTAGAGGAGCTCACATGCTTCATTCTCTCTGTTTCTCAAATTATTAAAATGACCTATGTATTCTGTTTAACCTGGCAGTCTTTGATTTCCCCTTCATTCTGTCTGTCGTCTCTGAAGGCTTTCTTAACTGTCAGTAATGTATTAATGGTAAAGGGTGTGGCCTGTCTTTCTCATTCTACACTTAATCTGGCTATCAAAAGGGAATTATAAATTTAGTTAACAATTTTCTGTTGATGGTGAACTCTCGCATGCCATGTTCTGTTAGTTCTGAGTGGGCATATTCCTAATTTTCATGTTTCTCTTCACTAACTGATGGATCGTGACTGGTTTGGTTTCCCACTGCTGTGATTCATGGTTGCGGTTTAGACTGTGCGGCAGGCAACATATGCAGTGGCTAGCTTTAATGCCATCAAGGTAAGAACGACTGGATCTGCTCCTGGCACAGCCTTTCTTGCTCCTGTCTCAAATACGTGATGAGCTTCTCATTGTTTTGCGCTACCTTCACTCACTTAGGACAAGGGGCAGAGCACTGTAACACTATTATGGTTAGTTTCGCCAGTGACCCAGCTAGAGTACAGTCCTTCCTTCCTTGCACTTCGTGCTTCTGTTGCAAAGTAAACATGTTGTGTTCATAAATGCTGCTTGCTATATGCCATTGGCAACTGAGCTAACTGAATACTTATTGTAAAATCACATCTTGGCAACGTAAGTTAACCCTTAAAAACAAAAAGCATATTTAATCAGTATTTGAAATATGTGAAATTTATGAAGAAAACCCAAAATAATTTTGTAATCTAGATAATATGAAGCATATGAGAAAATATCAAGCGTTTTGCTCGCAGAAGAGCTAAGTACAATTCGAATCATTGAAAGTATGTGACAGTTGGACTCCATGATGGTCCATAATCTTGTTGATTTGGGGCAGTTTTAAAAATGGCAATGATGGTGAGGTAGAGGAAAAGGAACAAGTGACACAAAAGATAAGGATGGGTTAATTGAAAATTCTGTGAATGCTGATGATATGGGGACAATATGGAACAAAAATAATGTAACTTGGAATATGGCAACAAAGTAGCAAGTGGGAAGAGGATTATGTAGAAGAAGGACAATATAGTGGAGGGGAGGGGAAGAGGAAGATGAAAACAAATGTAATGGAGGTAGTAATTTACTCAAAGAGAAAAGGTAACACCAAGAGCAGTATAGATTTAAATGAGAAACAAAAAATAGGCACAAGTGGACCATTCAACCTTTGAGCCTGCTTTGCTGTTCACTATAATCATGGCTAATTATCCAACTCAATAGTCAGTTCCTGCTTTTTTTTTCCATATCCTTTCGTCCCATTTATCCCCATTTTGCTATATCCAGTGCTGCCTTGAAATCATGAGTTTTTGGCTTCAACTACTTCTTGTGATGGGGATTTCCACAGGCTTGTCACTCCTCCTCTCTCTGGATGAAGAAACTTCTCTGCCCTAAATGGTTTATCCCATATCCTTTAGAATGTGACCCATGGTTTTGGACTCTGCCGTCATTGGGAGCATCCTTCCTACATTTACCTCACCTAATGCTGTTAGAATCTTTGTAGGCCTTGAAGATCTTTACGAGGATGTTACTGAGACTGGCAGATTTCCCCTCAGCATCCTGTGCCCCAGGCAAAGCTTTCGTAGAGGCTTATAAAATCATGAGGGACAGAGAGTGAAGATCTTTTCCCCAGAGTAGGGGAGTCCAAAACTAGAGAGCATAGGTTTAAGGTCAGAGGGGCCATATCTCTTCTGTTACTTAGATGCATATCATTTTGTAACTGAGAAATTTTTAACTAGAATTTTGGATAATCCTGGATCCTGTTACCTACTTGCTGATATGTTGATAGCATGCAGCTATGATGGATTTTTAAAACTTCATCATTTATTTCACAAAAATATACATGTTACAGGTAATACATTAATGGAAAACAGATGGTTTTTTGAATGTGAAATTACATTACAGACACCAAACTGAATGTTTCCAGGCTAGCTATGCCTGAAGTATCTGGTTAAAACCCAATAGTTTTTTGAGTAAAAATATTTAAAACTGCAGTATTATCGGAGTTGAAATGGGTTAATGCTTTCATTTCCCCCCCCCCCACATTTCTCAGGAACTGAATGAGCGCTGGAAATCACTGCAACAACTGGCTGAGGAACGCAGCCAGGTCTTGGGAAGTGCACATGAAGTGCAGAGATTCCACAGGTGAGTAGCTGTGAAAGATTGGAATAACAAAGATCTATCTGTTGATGCACAGAGCCAGAAGTAGGGATGTGTGAAGCTGAGAAAGGAGATTACTTGGTGCTGTCTTTTGTTAGATGCTTAATTGCGAATGTGGATATTTAGAAAATAATTTATTAGGATTGATTTGTTTGGAATTTTGTATAGGAAACTATTTTAATAATATATAGATATCTTTAAGGTTGCTGTTTGATTTTGTGTAGAGATGCTGATGAAACGAAAGAATGGATTGAAGAGAAAAATCAGGCTCTCAACACTGATAATTATGGACATGACCTTGCAAGTGTCCAGGCTCTGCAACGCAAGCATGAGGGATTTGAACGGGATCTTGCTGCTCTGGGAGATAAAGTGAGCTATATTTGTAAACACAGAATTGCAAACTTCTTCTGTAACAAGTGTGCCATAATAAAAGCATTTTGGCCCGTCATGTCTGTACTGGCTGTCCAAAATAAGCAAAGTGACTTTCTGCCGTTTCTCCTGCCTTCCCCCAATCTCTTTTTTTTTTAAAAATCATCAATATTACTTAAATAATGGCATTTTGAATGCTTTGGTTGAACCTGTCTCTGCCATACTTTTAGATGATGCAGTCCAGGCCCAAGCCACTCGCTAAGTGAACAAAGCTTTTGTTTCTAGCATCTCATTCACTGCTTTTGCGAATTATTTTACTTTAAACCTCTGTCTATTCATATTTTACCCATTATCGAGCAAGAACACTTTTTTTCCCTCATTGACCCCCTCCACACACCTCCCAAGATTTGATTGAAATTTCCAAAATCATCTCTTGGTCTTCTCTCCAACTGAAGCAACTTCTTCAATTTGTCTTCATAATTGACATTTCTCATCCCTGGAGCCATTCCTGTAACCTGCTCTGCACACACTTTCCAATGCATTCACACCCTTCCTAACACATGCTGCTCAGAACTGCACACTACTCCAACTGAGCACTAACCAGTGTCCTAAGCAAATTCAGTATAATTTCCCTGTGTGTGCAGTCTACCAAAATGTATTAATTCGCACTTCCACACATTGAACCTCATCTACTGCCTGTAGTAAACTGTTTTTTTAACTTTTTGACTTAGAAATCAAAACTATTCCTCACCCACCCTCCCAACCAAGTTCCCCAGAATGTTCCTGCGGCTACCTCAGACTCCTGAGACCATGTTGGGTATCCATTTTAAAGCAAAAGTGCGATTTGTTATTTTACAATATTTGTTGCAATGTAAATGTAAGTCAGACAATAAGAGTGGCAGTTCCTCAAGACACTGTGCTGAGGGCACAGGAGAAAACCTGTTTCAAATAGGCCGCAATCAGATGGAGAACCCTATGTGTAACAGCAGTGGGGTGAAAATAAATGGTAAATGCAGATAACGCCACAGGTTGTAGATTAAGAAGCATAGAATAGAAATAGAGTACGTTATCCTAACTATTCTTTTATGAATGATTTTATTTATTGTCACTTGCATTTTGCAGTGAATAATGCAGTAAAATACAGCAAAATGCTTCAACACTCTCCAGTGCCGTTTTGAATAGATTTAAGGATTAAAAAGGATAAAAAATGTGAGAGTCCTGAGCCCTAAGCTGGCTCACCAATGTCGCCTGCATTGCCACCACCTCCTCTGCTGCCTGCACTGTACCCACCAACAAGGAGTTACCACTCCTTGGGTGCCATCTCTTCATTGCTGGGCCCCAGGCTGAACCATCACTCTACCCACCACCTTGATGATGATTGGGGTCCTGACTCCAGGTATACCATGCTGCTACTGTTGCAGTTGTTATCTTGCCAAACCCAGGAGTCCCTGGCTCAGCTGCCAGACCAAGCCACTGCTATAGTCTCGCCAACCATCCTGCTGCAGCCACTGTTCACGATGCTGCCACTGGCCTCGAGCATTGGCAAGTCAGTGCTGCCACTACTGCTTCCACTTGCCATGAGGAGCAGTATTCGCTGGGCTTGGGCCTGCACGCAGCCTTGCTACTCTGCCACTATCTTGAATGGGAGTGCTTGAATATGAACCCCAGAATTAAATTTTATTGTGGTTTTTTAAAAAATATAGACATTAGTCCAAAAGGATTGCTTCATTCATTAGACATAGAGGAATTTAGTCTGAGCTAATGCATGCAGGAGCAGAAAATATATTCTGATGTATTGCAAGCCAGTCCTAAATCTGCCGATGTATTTATTGCTATGGCATGTATTACATGATCTGAGTTTTAATTATTGAATGCAGGTGAACTCTCTGGGTGAGACTGCAAATCGACTGATTCAGTCTCATCCTGAATCAGTTGAGGATGTCCAAGAAAAATGCACAGAATTGAATCAGGCTTGGGATAGTCTGGGGAAGCGTGCTGACCAGCGTAAAGGAAAACTGAATGACTCTCATGACCTACAGCGTTTCCTAAGTGACTTCAGGTAAATTTTAAGCACTGCTCCTTCCTCGGTAATGAGGATAAAGTAAAACAAAAGACTATGGATGCTGGAAATCTGAAACAAAACCGGAAATTGCTGGAGCAACTCGGGCCTGGCAGCATCTTGGGAGAGAGAGCATAGTTAACTTTTCATGTCCATTTGAGCCTCCTTCAGATCTGTTTTAATAGATTATATTGCTTTACATCTTTAGTAAGCAAACATCTGAGTAAACTGGTGCAAATGCAGTAGCCAAATTGCAGAAATCTGAAACAAAAACAGAAATTGCTGGTAAAGCTAAGCAGTTTTGGCAGCATCTGTGGAGAGATATTAGTTAATGTTTCGCATCTAGTGACCTCAGAACTCCGAACAGTCCTCAGAGCTTCCTCAGAAAAGAGTTCTAGGAAGGGTCACTGGATGTGAAACATTAACTCAGATTTCTCTCCACGGATGCTGCCAGACCTGCTGAGCTTTATCAGCAATTTCTGTTTTTTTTTCTGATTTCCAACATCCGCAGGTCTTTTGGCTTTTATGCAGAAATCTAGAGGCTAGTCAATTTGAGATTACTTGCCAAACCAGTCCAAAACTCCATAACTCTTGTCATAAACAACAGTATCAGAATAGGATTTGGTTAATTCCATTCTTCATCTGTGTTAGAATAATGGGGAAATCCAAATGCTGAATGAATCTCTGAAACCACAAAATTTCACACTTCTCTTTTATATATAGAAGTGGATTGGGAGATCAGAAAAGTCTGTTCTCCTTGCCTTCAATCTTTTCCCATTTTAATCACCATAGATCAAAGGTCCCGTAATAATACTTGAGTATGCCCCATGTTGAAAGTTATCATTGTTGATTTTCTTTTGTGGGGAAATAAATTTCCCTCCTGGTTTTAAGATATTTTTGTACTATCAGAACTTTGCAAGACAGCGGTTTTTGTTGGTGTTCTGGTGCAATTCCATTCTTGGGTTTTTTTCCTGTATATCTGTGGAGGGGCATGTATCCATACACCTGATTTCATACTGCTGATAAGCAAAGTTCTGTCTCATCACTGCTGAGTTTGAGAACCTATCCTTGCCAGATCTACTACTTAGAATTTCTTAAAATAACAATGTGTTTGATGGCACCCTGACCCTCTAGGTGGGCAAGAAATAGAGGGGTTGTGGAAAACTGAAATTAAAATTTGTGTGAATGCAAAGCGTAAGTGTTAGGAATCAGCACCTAACTATTAGCTGACCTTTTTTGAAATGGTGTATCTTCTGGCGTTTTCCATCTTTTATTGAAAGAGCAGTGGAGGCTGCAATTAATATTACCCACAGTTATAGTGATATAATTAAAATCTTCCGGTCACTGTCCAACAGGTAATCATTGTTCCATAGACAGAACGTTCTGTTAGTTTATTACCTTCTATTTTATGCCATGCAAAGTGAATCATCTGAAACACCATATGTTGGTCTATTACAATCAAAAAAGGATTAAAGTAATTGGATGTCTTTTCATCGTTCAGTCAGATGTCGTAACATGTCTCCTGGCAAAGCTGAAAAGCTAATCATTAGGGTGTATTTTGTGTAGCTATTATGGAGTGGAAATTCTTTCCTAGTCTGTAGAGATACATAGCTCAACTTCTCCAAGCCCAGAAATCACCTGTACAATCAGTCGTCAAGTCTGGCTCATGCTATTTAGGTTGCCATAGCCGATTGCTGTTTAAAGTTCCTGCTGTTTATAAGTAGCTCACTCTCAAAGTTTCACATGTTTGTGTGAGAAAAGTTATTGAAAGCAAGTAACCCAGCTGATCTGCCCTCGTTATTTTCACAGGGATCTCATGTCCTGGATAAATGGAATCCGAGGATTGGTGTCTTCAGATGAACTGGCCAAGGATGTGACTGGAGCAGAGGCGTTGTTAGAAAGACACCAGGTAATAAACAATTGAAATAATCCTGCCCAAAGTTGAGGTTGAAGATTATTAAGTGTTTTTTTTTCTTTTAAAGGAGAAACTTCTGTTTAAGTGGTGGTTAATGCATTGTAGGTTTTTAATCAAGCTTTTGGATATGACCATTCGCTCTGATCCATTGATATGGATTAAAATCCATTCTAGCTGTAGAGCTGACCATGGTCTTGTTTATTTATATCATGTCCGAGTTCTTTTTAAAATAAGCATGCTAGAATGAACTGAGCTGTTACTGTTTTGACAAGGTGTTACGTTTGTGGCCTGCCATGCCAGCTTTATTTGACAACATAAGAAACTTACCTCCAACCTTCAGGGCTCACTTTTAATGATGGCAGAAGGGAATTTTACCCTTATCGTCCATGTGTCTGTTACTGAACATTGTGTCTGTGACTTCTGCAGTCCATTCCATTCTTACAGCATTCAGTAATTTTAAAATTTCCAGTTTATGTTTTTATTTCTTTTTAGCATCTAAGGGGTGATGCTTCACTTTACTGTTCGTGTTGGATGCTGGGAGCACATGTGCCTGTTTTTTTTTTTGGTGCATTTTAATAGTTGTGAAATCAGTGGCTACAATTTTGTGGTTCCATAATTCATGCCTTCGATATGCTGTAGGAATTCTGAATTGGAAAAGCTCTGCCTTTAACATTATACAAATTTATAAAATTAATTTTTTGTTTAACCTTTTGCTTGTTTCCTTTTTTGTGATGTTGAATTTGCTGTTTTTTTTTGCAGGAGCATCGTACTGAAATTGATGCCAGGGCTGGCACTTTCCAAGCATTTGAACAGTTTGGGCACCAGCTGCTTTCTCGTGGGCACTATGCTTGCCCAGAAATCAGGGAGAAGTTGGACATCTTGGAGCATGAACGTGCAGATCTGGAGAAAGCCTGGATTCAACGCAGAATGATGTTAGATCAATGTCTGGAGCTGCAGGTAATGAGACCGCGCATTGTTCTGTGCAAAATGTCAACTAAAAACAAAAATTACTGGAAATCTTCAGAATGTATGAAGAAAGAGGCAATATGTTTGATCGCATTCATGAAACATTTAACGGTCTTTCTGCACTGATTTTGTTTCTAGCATTTTTAGTATTTTATAGCAGCTCATCTTATTGTGTAGTAAGTCTAGCTGATGCCCCAGTTGGAACTTATTCGAGTTCTATTAGGTCCTGCTGGAGAAGTGAACAGTTTCCTGCCCTAGTTTAATTCTGCAGATCACTGGATTTCAAACATTTCTTGAAAGAAACGTCCTGAAAATACGGATAGTTCTAGGGAACACTTCTCCTAAGTATTAAAAGATGGTTTCAAACACTCAAATGATAATCTTGTTAGAGGGAACATTTGGGTAGAAATGCATTTGTGGACAGTAATGCTAAAGGGTTTTAACATAGGCCAAAAAGACAAAAGCCAGCCTTTTGCATCAGAAGTGACAAATATTTGAGTATTTCACAGCAGTTGGAATAGATACTGCAATGTTAGTGAGTTGCAACATGTTAATCTTTATCAGCAACCTTCTTTGAAAACGTTATTGGCTTGTTTTAAGAAGTAATGCAGCAAGGCAGTTGTTAATCATCAAAATGAAAACTTATCTAGGGCTTAGATGTTTAACTGAGGAACTGGGCAGGTTTTGGAGACTGGTTAACCAGTCTGTGTGGAAACCTGCTGACCCTTACCATCTCTCTTTATATAGCATTATTCCTGTTTGCCTTAACTCCCCTTCCCCGAATTTCCCCATTTGAGAGACTGCTGTGTTGATTGGGCTTCTGTTCTGCTCTATGCTCAGTCCTTCTGATTTCTCATTATCAAATAACTTATCTAATTTTTTTATTTGAATGAAGCTTCTTCCACCTACCTTTCTCAGTTTTTGAAGTTTAGTTCACCGTAAATTTGTCTACTTGTTACTGTACTTTGTGCTGTACGCCTTTAAGTTAGACCTTCAGAGTTTCTGATTACACAGCTAAACTTTGCCACCAATGTACAGCTATCTATTATCACTGTCACTAAATTACACCAGTTTCCAAATGCTGTCAGAGTATATTCATTAAAAAATAGATAGTATATTATAGGAAATAGGTCCATAGTGTACTTGGAAGGTGCTTCTAACTTGCATCTTTGCAGCAATCAGTTTTTGTCTGTTGTATTATGTGATCTAAGATGATTAAGACTTTCTATTCTGGTAAGAACTTGAGAGAAGTCATTGTGATTTATATCTCATGTCACATCTTGAAAATTTTATTCCTTGGGTAAATTTAGCAGTCTTGCATTCTAATTTAAAAATGGAGCGTTGTTCAAGCAATTGGTGCCGATATGTTGTCGTTGTATGTAATGAGTCCTCGCTTTCCAGTGAAATGGGAATTTAGGAATGGATGCATTTGTACTTTTGCAGATCAATTCTGGCATAACATTTTGATTCTTTTGTTTTTGTAGCTGTTTAACCGCGACTGCGAACAGGCTGAGAACTGGATGGCAGCACGTGAAGCATTTCTGGCCAGTGATGATAAAGGTGATTCCCTGGACAGTGTGGAGGCCCTCATCAAGAAACATGAAGATTTTGATAAAGCCATCACTGTTCAGGTATCATGGGCAAAGAGAAACCTATTGTAGAAATGGTAATGTATCTAATTAGCCTGCTCAAGTGTAATTCTTTAGGCTCTATTACCTTTCAAATAAATCACAGGTAATTTAAGCAGAAACATGATGGCTGGGTGTAGTAACTTTTCAGAATGGAAAAGTAAGGAAAAACAGCATTTTTGGTATTCGGTCATAATCTAATCTATTTGAGTACATATATAATTTGCACACTTGTGGATTCTTATTTACTTAATGATTTGAGGAAAATGACTAATCACTGAACTTCGTGTGATCTGGAAGTAGTAAACATCCCAAACTATTACTGTAATAGAGCAGTGTGCATTCATAAGCATGAAATTTTTTCTCTGACATTGGAAAAAATAGAGGTGGGTGATGCAGCCAGATTTAACAGGAATTTGGCAGCAGCTTTAGTCTTCGCAGATCTTAGATTTTTACAGATTTTGCATTGTGAAATGTAGAAGTTGACTGCAGGGTACCGCTGGTGTCTGCCAGAGCTAATCCCACTGCCCCACGTTTATTCTGGTGGCTGACAAATATACCGCTACACTGACATCGTCTTGATGGTGGGAATGCTCAGCCAGAGAGGAAGAAATTGTAGAGAGTGAGAGAAAAATAGAGTTAATGCTTGAGGTTTTTACCTTTTGCAGACAATATGCCAGTAGAAAGGCTCAATTCTTTAATATGTGGGATGTCTTTAGATGTTTCACTGAGGGGAATACCTATTGCAAATGAATTAAGATAGGAGACAAACAGTGTTTGTTTGAAACTGAAGGGACCTGAAGCGAGGAAGATATTTGACAATCCGTGTGTAGTAGCATGATTAAGGAAGATGAGTAATTGTATAAATAGGTTAGAACCTATTGTGACCTTGCAGTACATTTATCTGTAATGACCAGTTTCGACCACTTGAAGTGCAGAAGCATGCCTTCAGCATAGCAGTGCCACTCAGTGCTTGAAGATAGATATTACAATTCTTTAAGCTACTGTCTTTGGGACTGTTTTAGGCATATGCAGTGGAGTTCAGTGAGCTGTATGTAAAATCTCAAGTCAAATTTATTATTAATTTAGTTACTTCAAGCTGAAAATACCAATCGATCTAGCTATTAGTGATGCACGATTTATCTAATGGTAACACACTTTTCACGTCTTCAAACCTTCAGTACTCAAATACAATATGTCATTAAATTAGAAGTGTAAGTATAAATTTAGTCATGATGCCTGAACCAGGTTTTCAGAGCTGCACTGGCTTCAGGTTGGCAAAGAATTAAAAAAAAAATTCTATTGATTTACCAGAAAATATAAATTACAACCCAAATTCTATTTGAAAAATGTTAATGCTGCGAGTGACTTGCACGGAATTCAAGGAAAGAAACCGTTGCATGGTAACCCTATGTATCCCAGTCCATCACAAATGGTCACAAAGTGTTTGTTATGTAATTTTATGTCAATGAAGAGAATCTTTGAGTGAAAAGCTTCATCAGAAATTTATTTTGTTTTATTTTGATTTTTATTATAACAGGAAGAGAAGATTGCAGCATTGCAAGCCTTTGCTGATCAGCTGATTAGCTCTGACCATTATGCAAAGGATGATATTTCAAATCGTCGCAATGAGGTGTTGGACAGGTCAGTGGCTCGAAGTTTAAGTGATTTGTTGAAAGCAAATGGACTGTTTTGATCAAGTCATTGGGCTTTTATTGTACAACTGAATTTTAAGGTTTAAACAAAAAAACTGAATACTGTCAGCAAAGATATGATCTGCAACCAAAAAATATTTGTAGCAGGAGAAATAGAATTAATATTTTTAAGTCCAGTCTGACTGACTATTTTTATTTGAATCTGGAGGCCTATTGGTCTGAACTTTTTAGGAGATCCAAAGAACTGTTATAATGGACTTGAAGCATTTAACACCTGTTTCTGTCTCCACTGATGCTACTAGACTTGCTGAGTTTCTCCAACAATTTGTTTTTATTTGAAGCATATAATATTGTATTATTGATCTTTAGTCATCCTTTTTCCTCGTCCAGCACTGTCAATCTTGTATGTCTACCCCTGTGACGTTGCAGCTTGGCTGTGCTACAATGGCCTATAATTCTTTTCCCATTTCTCTCCCAAGCTTCTCAGTTAATAAATGTACTTGGAATTTCTATCATTTGACATTCTCTTTACTGTTCATCTTTGTATAGTTGTCAATTTCCACTGCTCTGAAGTTACTCTTGACTTCAAGAAAATAGGAGCGTGAGTAGACTATTGGAGCCTTTAGGATTACACTAACAGTCATAATAATCATGGCTAATCGTCCAACTTGGTATCCTGCCCCGACTGTTTCCCTATACCCTTTGATCCCTTCTATCTCTGAGAACTATGTCTGTCTCCTCCTTCGAAGGCATTCAACATTTTGGCCTCCACAGTTTTGTGTGGCAGAGGATTCCACATACTTATTGTTCCCAGGGTGAAGAAATTTCTCTTCATCTCTGTCCTAAATGGCATCTGCGTTCTTAACTCTGACTTCTGGTTCCGGACTGTCTGGCCATTCAGAATATACACCTGCATTTGAATGCAAATTTCTGAGGCATTCCAGTTGAGAAGCAAGGTTCTACTGGGCTCGACATTAACTTGTTCCTCTTTCTCCACTTGTGCTGCCAGGCCTGTTGAGCTGCTGCAGCATACTTTGTTTTTTCCTGTGTTTATCCTGTCTAATCTTGTT